>NC_071467.1:85493611-86118611 GCF_028500815.1 Rissa tridactyla | reverse complement strand
CAGCACCTACCATTTTGTATGTACGTTAGGATTGTTTTTTCCCTGACATGCATCATGTCACATTCACTTGTACGAAATTTCATTAGTCATTTTATTGCCCCGTCAATCAGATTCAAAGAAGTTACAATGTTTTATACAAGGAACCTTTACCTCCACTGCCAAAAAAAGCCTTGCTTTAGCAGCATACTTTGTAAATTCACGTGTGAACTTTACCTCTTACACTTTGGCTGCTCTTTTGTTACATGCTTCTGTGACCAACTTTATCGAAAATCTTTAAGAAGTTCAACAAGATCACTTGTTCTTTCACTTCCTCAGAAAACTGAAAGTTTTGTGAAGCTTTACAAAAAAGAGGTCAGTTCTCCATAAGTAGATCAAATTTACCTGAGTACCTGTCATTTACTATAGTTTTACTAATTTGCCCAGTACAAATGTACAGTGTTCCCCCATATTTTCCCTAAAACTTATCTAAAAAAGTGATACCACATTTGTCACTCTGCACTCGTGTTAAGGGATTTTTAAGGAGGAGATGACACACAACTACTATGATTCAGTTTGGAAGCTTTGTATAAATACCATTCAGTCCTGATATTTGCTAGCATTTGTTCTGTTTGAACCACAATCTCTTCCACAACTTCTGTTTCAGACAGACCCCCTAACAAGTTGCCCGCCAAGAAAAATTCAAGCATGGGAATCTTCTGTTTCTTTGTGAATGCTAATGCAAAGGGTTCCTTTTGCTTCTGTGTAGTAGTTTTATCTCCTCTGAGTGTTTGGTTTTTTTTTTTTATACCTTAAACATCAATAAGTCCTACAGACTGCTGGAAGGCTTCCTGCTTCTGACTTGTTTAAAGATTTATTAGCAGGTTTTTTCCTTCAGTTAGCTGTTCCTCAAATTCTTTTTGGCTTCCTTTAATGTATTGGTTTTACACTTAATCTAGCAGTGTTTCTTGTCCTTTTGTTTCATTTTTCATTTTTTTCATTTGGACTTGAGCTCAGTTTTCTGAAGGAACACTTCTTGTATGTAATAGCATCTCTTTTCCTTCCATGTCCTCTCTCCTCTCTGAAAACTTCCTGCATAGTTGGTGTTATTTGCCCTGGGTTTCCAATATGGCATTCTACGGTAGTCTCCACGATGCCAGTAGGGTCTAATTTTTCTCATCTGCTTCTTAACAAGCTCTCTCATTTTTATGAAGTCTCCCTTGTAGCCTAATAAATACGCAGGCAGTATCACCAGCCTAAGTGCATAATCAGTAATACAGATCAAATATTAATTTTTTTCTATTTAGGGCTGTAATTTCATTTCATACATGGTATGATACTCATTTAGATAAGTAGTTAATTAGTATGATTTGATTTTAAGATCTTTTAACACCTGATAAATACTCTTCCATCACCACTATGGCTGATACTGTTATCCTGATGTTCCAGTGTCACACCAATTTGCAGTATTCCACCAAGTTTCCCATATGCCCCATATGTCAATATCATCATTTGGGAGTAAACATCCAAGCTTCCCCACACAATTATTTAAAAATCTCGCATTCATGAAGAAGCATGCATACTCTTGCATTGGTTCTCCTTTTGCAAACTATATAAACAGGATCGTATTTTTACCTATTTCATTATTTCCATTCTCTGACACATATTTCATTTAAGCACAACAAATATTCATTTCTTCATCTATAACAAAAGCTCCATCCCAAGGCACGTAGTCTTCTGTATCTGCTTGCTGTTCCCCGATCTTCATGTAATATATATATGGAAGATGGGAAAAAAGTCTTTGTAAAACATTCTCTTCACATGTATGTAAACATGCCGAAATAGAAGAGTAAAGAATGGCTTCTGTGTTTAAGAACAAGGAAAATCAGAAACACCTCTGAAGACTTTTTTTTAATTTTCAAGTATTTTCAAAACTATTAGAAATAGCTACGTGTGTGCATGTGTGTGTATATCAGTATTTTGATAGCTTTACAGTCATTACTCTTTCCGTAAAGCGTCACACACAGATTATTTGGTAGCAGTGGTCCAAAATAAGGAAATTCATTTTCCAATATCTCTGCCTATCTGCCTCAAGAGAAATTAAGACCTTAAAAGTAAGTCCTGCAAATACTAACATTTCTACTTTCCTTTGTTCTACTTATGAGTATTCAAGCCAATTCTACAGAAAATTTAAGAGGAATTCACTTCTCCAGCCCTTTTCCAAAAAAGAATTAATGGTGTCAGAAATATTTTTAATGGAAAGAGGCCTACTTCACTTACCTGAAATCTGTGAGTTACATGACTGACTTGTCCTAATTAAATAAAAACGACAAAGGAAATAGTTATGAAACCTTTTTCAAAACCATATTTGTTACTTGGTCTTAAATGGCAAGCAAGCGACTTGACTAACAGCCTTGAACCACTGTTATAATACTATACCAGTATAGGTCACACTGGAATGCTGCCAATCATCTGTCTCTTATTTTCTAATTCACTTTTATAATAAAACTAATATGTGCGAACCCACAGATGCTAAAGCAATTTTAACAAATGTTCATGCATTTATAGTGAAAACTTCATATAGGCTGTCAAATTATATATTCCATTAGGTTGTTTTTTAATGTCTGTCTTTATTAAAAGTGCATTAAAATGAATGAGGGTAAAAGACGATGTTCACTGAACAATTAGGCTGATTTAAGCGTGCCTGACAAGGCTCTAGAAAAAAAAAAACAAAACAAAAACCACCAAACCAGCAACTCAGTATGCCATTGCATACACATATCATAACAGATTCAAATACACACTAAAATGCATTTAGAAAATGACTACACATACTGAAAGAAACAATAACAGTTCATATCCTTTAACTAATATCCATACGAAGCGAACAAAACCAGGTTAGCATATGTTGGATGAAACTGTGTCACTGTTAAATAACTTGCTATAACATGTGAGTTTTTAAAAGAACTTACTACATCTGTAAAGGCAATTATTCTACTGCATAATGAAGCAAAATGAACTTGTAAAATATTATTACAGTAGTTGTAAATGGTACTACTGTCAGTACTGTACTATGCCGCTAATTATGTTCAGATAGTAATGATTATTCTACCTGTGCAATGAGGGTGTTTCTAGTATGCTAATAAGTTGAACCATTTGTTATGAAAATCAAGATGTAAAATTATGAAGTGAAGAATTAGCCACATTTTAATCATATTCTACAATTGCCTTGGCTTTTGGAACACATCGTCCAATAGTACAAAGTTAGATTCTTCTTCTGTTGGGTCATTACATCACTGATTTGGGATACACCAAGCAAGAGAGCTAATGCAAAGTAATTGCAACAGAATGACTTTGCTAATACTCTAATATTAACTGTAAGCCATTACATATGGAACACATATGTACCATGTAATAAATAGGTTAAAAATTTCTGAGCACAGACACAATTGTGTCATAATAGAATATTTTAGCACTGTCTTGCCCAATTTGCATTTGAAATGCTCACTAAATATTTAGTACTTGCTTGTAAAGAAAGATAGATTTCCAGATTTCAGGTTTTGTGCTGCTTGTAGCTGAGATCAGTATAAAAGATTAATTTGCTTCTCTGTTTTATAGTCCTGTATAACATATCTGAGACATTACAGATTTGAGAAATAGATAAGTACCTTATTTATTTTTAAGTACATTATTATTAAGTTCAATTTCTTTGTAAGTGGATAGCATTCTGAAGTGAGAATATTAGGCATCTGTTTATGAAATATTAAAATAATGGGTTTCTGATTAATTATAATATCTGACATTAATTTTATTCCCATTGCTGGCATAGGATTAAACTATACAAACACATGGCACATGGTGACACAGTTAGATATACCCACATGGTTAGTTCTATTTCCCCAACTCTGCAGATTTTTCCCCATTCCTTTCATAAATCAAGAGAATCCAAGAAGCACGGGTGTGGGTAAGCCTGCCTTAGAAAATCTTGGGTCAAAAAATAAATGTTATAAGAGCATTGTATAAAAGTGCTAAACTTTATTTACTCTAAAAAAGATTATAATTAATATTGATGGAAATTATTCTACAAGTAAAGAAATTTTCCATCTGTTACAAGCTCATGTAACACGAAATCTTGTTATAGACTTAAAAACAAAAAGGATTTCCCCAGAATCCTTGGATGAAGCAAGTACTACCTAGGGATTTAAATTCTCCTCCTTGCAGGCAGTTTGTCCAAGACCCTCTGTAATGTTCTTTAAAAGATTATAGAAATTTGCCCAATCACAGCACATAGGTGGCTCCCCAACCAAATGCTCAGATGAAAAACTTCAGTCTGTTCTTACTGTGACTCTGCTAGGATATTAATATAACCGCACCTTTTCATTTGCATAAGCTAATTAGAGGAAGAGTTGTTACTGCAGTTTTTCTTTGCCCAGATCAGGAAAGTCTACATGATATTCAGTTTATTAAGGGATTATTAGTGAGTCTGCCTCTGGTGTTTATGAATAGCTTTCCATCCTCTCTTGTTCTACTTGTTCTACTACTAACTCCATCTTTAAATCTTTATTACCAGGCCTAAGTTGCATGGAAAGCTTGTTCAGATCCTTTGCACTTCCGTGTGTTTCATCTCTAGTTTTTCACATATAAATAAGATAATGCACTGGGCTCCAAAGTAAAACTGGTATAATATTTTTACTCAAGAATTTCCAAGGTCTATGACACAATAATTCCATATGAGAAACTGCAGAAATCTTACCATTCTAGTATCATGGTATATAATTCAGTATATCATATCTAATCATTTGATGAAAGAGAGGATTATTTGTTTTTAAAGCAAGGGTAGTTCTTGGCTTTCCTTTTGTTAATTAAGTGCGAAGATGATTCTGTACAAATTTTCATTGTCACTACTAAGCAATATAGTTTTGCAGATTTTTTTTTCTCTCTCTTATTTCATAGTTTTTGAGTTATCTATTTTCTTGCTTTCACAGGAAAAATTTTAGGATGTACTGAGAGATGTATTTTTTAAAAGCAACAATGTAGTAGATCAGTTTGACTGAGTGGTTTTACTTATGGTATTCATTGGTTCAGCATGAAACACAACACATCGCTTAAATTGTATTCATTAAAGGGTCTGCACAGAAGTTAAATAGCCCTAGGGGAGTGGAACTATTTCTTGAAACTAGTCAGCCTATCAATCTTAGAAATATCAACAACCCAGAAGAATTCAGTGTGTCTATCAAACAAAATTCTCTGAAAGTGTATTAAAAAGCAAAACAATTCCAGTCTTATCTATTTTATTTATTGGACACTGGTAGCTTGTTTTGAAAAAAAGATGAACAGAAAAAACACATTTGTAGATCTTCCATTCCTTGCCCTGCCCTGCCCTACCCTCTCGCTGCATTCACACATACCATATTTTACATCAAGAACATCCTTTCCTCCCTCTCTTGCCCCCTTTTTAGAATTCTAGTAGATAGTTTTCATTCTTATAATTTATAATGAATGCTGATCGACACATACGCTTCTCAGGTGGTCACAGACTAGTCACTAGTTGAGTCTGTTCACCTATTAAGTATTTCCTATCAGTAAATTACTTGGAAAGTGTTGATGGTGACCTGCTATTTTTACTTCTACTGGTCCCTTAAAGCATGGAGATTCCATAAGAATGCAGAACATTGAAAGATCTGGAAACACAGGTTACTGTAAAATCTCCATTATTAATGAAGAAAATATATAATTTTAATTAGTGAAAATAAAACCTGTCTACATTAATAGCATTTGAAATAATTATTCTTTCTCATTACTTTTAATTACTTTTTTAATTTTTTTTTTTTTAATTTTAATTTTTCACCTGCTGAACAATATCAGTCAAAAAATTGCAGCTAAAATTTTCTGTATAAAGGCCTTGCTGCCTAAATTTAAGTATATCGAAGTGTTTTGCTAATAGGGAATAGGGTTATATATGTGTTTTGTTGGTTAGGCAAGACTTTTCTTGAGAGCAGAATTTTAGTTCAAATTAAAAAAGGTAGGGTTCATTTTGTGTCAGAATTATGAGAGTGGCAGAACTCAGAAAAAAATGCAGGAAAAAGTAAGATTCAAGATTTCATCTTTACAGACATACACTGGAGATAACTTCATTGAACTTAAAACCACTGAGTGGGGAATGAGAATTCAGTAAGAAGACTTTAAAGAGAGGTAACTTTCAAAGAAAACTGGAAAAATTAAAAGCTTTCCCATTTTCAAGTTGCTAGTAGATAGGTTTAGCTATTTTCTGAGAAAAAGCAGGACTTATCAACCCTAAATCTAGTGCATTTCCAAGCATCAGTGATTCAGGACCTTGGAAATAAAATGGATGATCTGCCTTTTGAGTACAGTATTTTCAAATGTTGTGCCTGTCGCTGTTTACTTTCATTGCAAAATGAAATAAAATCGTTAACCAGGATCTGATTTACAAAGTTTGAAGAGACCCTGAAAGCTGCCTCCAATGTGCCTTTCAGAACTGAAGGTATCCATCTCCAGCTGTCCCCAACTTTTTCCCCACCAATGTTTCTCACACTAAAAAAGGTTGTAGCATCTTAACATGAGACTCAGTAAAGGAAAGGACAAGTATGTTTTCTGAAAATACTTTCGGAAGAAAGTGATTACAGGTTGATGACAGCTGGTTATAAGAACACATTTTTTGTCAGAACCTGTTGAATTCCACCATTAAGTAGCTGAAAAAACAGTGTTACTCTGTAATTATTTTTTTTTACTGTAATTCAGTGTAATTTCAGTGTTACACTGAAAAATCAGTGTTACAGATATCTGTAGTATTATGAACACAGACATGTGTGAATAGGGTATGAGAGAATAAACTGACTACTCTTTTGGGAGAACTAAATGTTTCCACAGGTTGCTACGTATTGCTCACATATGCAATCTGATAACATCACTGTTTAGCCCGTAAGGCTATTCTATGCTGTGAGAAATCATTTCACCAGGGGAAAAAAAAAAAAGACTCTTATGTAACTTCATTTCATTGTACTTCATTGTCTTGCATGTTCACAGAAATTCTTAGCAAAAGAAATATCCTTAAAGAAGTCCCATTTCTGCCCTTGCTCCCAAGACCCCAAACCCCTTGCCCTTCCATGTTGCCTAGGCGTCTTCATCATTTGTATCATTCTAGTGACAATACTGCTCATATCCTCCATTGCACTGTTTTTACCAGTTCTTAAAAAAACATTTTTCTGTGTCATGTATTTTCTGCCTTAATGTGCTGCTTCAATAAACATTCCCCTATCATGTCTCTTCATGCTGCAACAGAAAGAAGTGTTGCTTCTTTCTTCCTCCTGTGTAAGAAGAAAGATGACGGCATCAGCATTTATTTCAGGTTATAAAAAAATATGTTGTTTTTTAAAGTCTATGTAGACATAACCTCATCTCAGATACAGTCTGGGAAATCCCTACATCTTTTAAGCATCAAACTTGAAGCAATCTTTCTTCACATTTCTCTTCTTTGCCTAGCACAACGTAACAAGAGGCACACTATATTTTGATCCTGTATACAGTTCTACAACGGTTGATCCAAATACTTCTCCTCTGTAATGGGTTTATTCTATTTATTTAAGAAACTGATTCCTTATCTTTTAAATTATTCACAAGAGCAACTGTCTTTTTGGTCTATAACTGCACAGTGTGCTTTATATAAGGTCTTTATGACTCTCATATCTTAAAAGCATGACGCTGATATGCCTATTAATAACCATTTCAAATCCTTTTTCATCCCTTTGTTCAATTGAATTTTGTCACATGCATTTTGCTAAACTGCCATTACTTTTTCAGTAAAGCCCTTTAGATAAAAGTACCTATTAAAATTTGAAAAAATCTTGTTTGTCCTATTTCTGTGAAAACAGAATTTAATTTTTTTTGAAATGGAAATAATGTTGAGAAGTAATGATTATTTTTATTTTAACTAACTTTTTCTAGGAACTTTATAACAAAAGCATTTTCTTATTTTTCTATAAAAATATTTTCTTATTTTTATTGTTTTTTAGATAAAATTTATAGACCTATATATATATATAGATTTCCAAATAGTTTTCTCTACTTGACTGTTAAAATTTGAGGTGTGATAAACTCTTCGGGAAACCATGAGAAACGAGATGTGTAAGTCTCTCTGTTTCATACGGATGAAAATGACCATCATACAACATCTCCCACTCTACTCAGCACTTGTCAGGCTGCGCCTGTAGTACTGCGTCCGGTTCTGGTCCCCACAATTCAAAAAAGACGCTGACTGGAGAGGGTCCAAAAGAGGGCCACAAAGATGATCAAAGGGCTAGAGAACCTGTGCTGTGAAGAAAAACTGAAGGAGCTAGGTAGAAAAGATGTCTCAGGGGGACCTCATCACAGTACTCCAGTACTTAAAGGGTGGCCAAAAAGAGGAGAGAGGCTGTCACTTCACATGGCCACTTGGAGAAGACAATGGGTACAAGTTGTACCTGGAGAGGTTTCATCTCAATGTAGCAAAGAAATTTTTTGCAGTGAGAACATCCTCAGGGATGTGGCAGAGTCCCCATCACTGGAGGTTTTCAAGATGTAGTTGGACATGTTGCTAGATAATCTCATCGAGGCAACGTTACCCAGAAAAGGTTTGGCCAGAAGATCTTTTGAGGTTCCTTCCACCCTGGGCTGTTCTATGATTCTGTGGTTATATAATAAATTGATTGGTATTTAAAAAAAAATTCTTATGTTAGAGTAAATGTTTTAAAGGAATAATTAGAAGAATAATTAGTAAAGCCAACTGCATACACACCATAAAACTGTTATAGCAAACCCCATCTTTTAGAGCTGGTGAAGGAAGAACATGGCTTAACGGGCCATTCTTTGCAAGTACACAACCATGAGCATTAATATACTCACCAAAATCAAGAGGTGCTGGGAATAGACAAGCTTCAGAAATCCATCCTGTCTATCTGCTTGTGAGGGAGTGGTTAGTAGAGAAATGGATATTACTTTTCCTACTGTAGGAAAATACAGCTTCTTTTTCATTACGTATGAGGTAAACGTATTAGGTAAAAGAATAAATTTTCTTCCAAGAAAGGAGAAAGGAGTCAGTAGTAAGAAGGTTGTATTTTGGATAAGTACCAAAGGAGAAAACTAATTCCTGTGTTACCAAATAAATAAGAAATGAATACTACATGCATCCAATAATGTGTGAATGTGAGCTTAGACAAGTACAATAGTTCAATCCCCAAATGTAATCAACAGTTGAAGATGTGTTAACGGTACTCATCAAAAAACAGGTTCACTAAAACACCTGTGAAGTTTAGCTCTGGTGAATTTGTATTAGATTTTCCTTTGTTGTTCTACTTCCCCAGTTTCCCAGATAAATAGAATCTGAAATAACAGCTTTTGTGAATTGCATTATAGTTTATAAAACCTTCATTCTCTATCAAACTTGTAGTTATTTATTCAATTTAGAAAATGATCCTGTTCTAAAATTGCCAAGGATAAAAATCCTTGATGCATCAAAGAATATTTAACAACCAATATGCTGAATTTAGAAAACAGACTGGCTTTATATATAATACCTGTTATGAGGTTTATTTGAATATTATGTTGAGAAAATGTGACGTGTTATATAAGTTATATATGATAAAATGAAACAGTTTCTTGTATGTTCTTAGTAAAATACTATATTTTACTATGTTGCACAGAAAAACTATATAGTTTAAAAAAGAAGTGGATAATGATGTGTACATTGTGAAGAAAAAACGATCAGGAGTTAGAGCATTAGAATGCCAGTAAACTGAAAGGTAGTGTTCAAGCAAATATATTAGATATTTCTGTAGATACCTATATCTACTTCTGCTGAAAGACAATGTCTTTCCAGTGTCCTGGAAGACAATGTATGTGATCAGGTTTTTTGCAACTAAGATTGTCCTAATGGATTTCTCTGCCTTCTCATCTGTCATTACCCCCAGCCTCACAAAGTTTTCCAGCCATGCAGTCCTTTGTATTACTTTCATGTTCTTTTCTATCTCCCAGTTCACCACCATTTGTTAGATCTTATCTTTATTCCTCCCACGTCCCCATAAGCTGCTTGTTCGTCCAATCCAAAACTCTATCCAAGCACTTTTTTTTTTTTGGTCCTGATATAGTCTCTTCCAAGCTGAACTTCCTGATATAGCTTCCCTTCTTTCAGCCTGTTAAAAATGACACTAGCAAAGTCACTCTCTGACTGCTGTTTTGATCAGATTTGGCTTTTTCTCATACTTTCACCAGCAGACTCACACAGAGTATGTCATGTTCACGCTCTTCATTTTGTGTGTTTTAAGCTTTAAGTAAGTTATAGCTTTGGTCTAATTTTTCTGCATTGTCTCTTTTTACCTCTTCTGTAACTACATGCACTGCTTGTACCCCTTTATCTTTTGATTCTATGTCTTTGCCTTCTCCTTCTCATTCTGCCTTGAGCTGGTCTGCTAAGATTTCATCTTTTTCTTTTAAAGGGAAATTGCTTTTTCAAATGCAATGCATAAATGTAAAATCTTCTCTCAGATAAATGCTGGTCATTACTACTAATAAAATTGTGGGCTCTTTTCCATGGGCTGCAGCTTCCTTCAGGGCATGGAGTCCTCCACAGGCTGCAGTGTCAATACCTGCTCCACCGTGGTCCTCCATGGGCTGTGAGGGGACAACCTGCGTCACCATTGTCTTCACCACGGGCTGCAGGGAAATCTGCTTTGGTGCCTTGTACACTTCCTCCCTCTTCACTGCCCTTGGTTGGAAGTTGTTTCTCTCATATTTTCTCACTTCCCTCTCATAGCTCCTCTGCAGCATTTTTTACTGTTTCTTAAATATGTTATCACAGTGGTGTTACCAATGCCACTGATTGGTTCAGCTTTGGCCATCTTTGACTCTGTTTTGGAGCCAGCTGAAACTGGCTGCATCCGACATGATGGCAGCTTCTGGTGCCTGCCCACAGAAGCACCCCCTGCAGCCCCCCCTTCCTCCCCCAAAGACCTTGCCATGCAAACCCAATGCAGCAGAGCACTGACACGAGGTCAAGGGAAGTGATTGGTCTTCTCTGCTTTGCCCTGGTGAGACACATCTGGAGTCCAGGCTTGGGCTTCCCAATACAAGAGAGACATGGACTTAATGGAGTGAGTCCAGTGAAGGGCCACAAAGGTGACAAAGTGACTGGAGAATCATATGAGGAAAGAATGAGAGTTGGGACTATTCAGCCTGCAAAAGAGGAAGCTCAGGGAGAATCTAATCAATGTGTTTGAATACCTGATGGGAAAGACAACCAAACTTCCCAGTGGTGTCCAGTGACAGGAAAAGAGGCAACGGGCACAAATTGAAAGACAAGGCAATTCTATTTAGACATAAGGAAAAAAAATTACTGTGTGGGTGATCAAACAGTGGAGCAAGTTGCCCATAGATGTTGTGAAGTCACCATCCTTGGAGATATTTAGCATCCGACTGTGCATGGCCATGTGCAATCTGCTCTAGTTGATTTCCATAGACACCTTCCAACCTCAACCATTCTGTGTGGTTCTATGTGAAATTTACTCCCATATTTGTTCCCACACCTGGCTTCATGCTGCATTTTGTTTAGTTTGCTGTTCTTTCTCTCCCCAGCTATCTGCTGACTATTGTGTTTACAGGTTGTTTTGCAAGAAGAATTAATAGAAGCTAGATTCCTAGGTAACTGAATTTGAAAGAATTGCCTCATATCCTTAAAATCTAAACCCTCAGAGCCTTGCGATTGCTGTACCAGTTAATAATAACAGCAGTTCTTCCTGGCAAGAGCAAACAAGCCATAATGTTGGCTTCTGTTTCTTCTCTAGGCTTTTCTGGCACAACAGTGGTCTCTAATATCCAAGCAATTGCGCATTAGTAAACCTGTTGGGCACTTGTTAAACTTTAGGCCTTTTGCCATTATATTTGCTTATTTGCAGATCTTTGGTGTTTTTGCCAATAAGAGCAGCTAAGCTGCTGCATTGTTAGATGTAGTGTACTCAGGTCTGATTCTGCTTTTAACTTAAACATGAAATCTTTCTGAATAACTTATGTCTGGCCTGAGTTGCCTGGTGCTATGACCTACAGGGAAGAAAAGTATGACAGGCTAGACTCAACAACAGAAAACTCCTCTGTAAAAGTTAAAAAAGAGGAAAATAATTATAATTTTCACATAGGATAGAAAAAAATGTTGGACTTTATGGAACTCCCTCACAGTTCTTCATCCAGTCTTGCAGTGGTAAGGGCAAACGAGAAGGTGAACAAATGGTTCTCTTAACACCCTTTCATCTCCTAGCTCCTGGCCCTTTAGGCCAGCTGCAATTTCTAATTCTCACTGCAGCAGAACAGCTCCTCAGACTGCTGTACCTCAGTGTACCCAAGAGCCACTGGTGACTGTATTTTTTCATACTGTAAAATCAAGCACTGAAATTGAGTGAGGTAATATATCTCAAATTTTATTTGAATTCTACATTACTATAAAGTAAGAAGGAGGTGTTTATTCATACAGTACTGTAACAGAACAATAGATAATAATAATTTATATATATATAGGTAGCCAGGAAAAATACATGCAAGTTTACTGCTCACTTCATAATATCTTAATTCCTACTTGGACTCAGTCCTATTTGGACTCTCTCCCTTACCCAGCTGATTATAACTCGGTCAGCAATGAAACCACAGAGCCAGATTTTCTTTGTAAACTAATAGTACAGCTATTTCAGATTTAATGATCCAATCTTTTCTGTGTTTAACATCTAATTTTTGTATAACCTTTCAGAAGTATTGTAGCATCCTACTACAAGAAAGACATGGACGTGCTGGAACATGTCCAGAGAAGGGCCACGAGGATCATCAGAGGGCTGGAGCACCTCTCCTATGAGGACAGACTGAGGGAGTTGGGGTTGCTCAGTCTGGAGAAAAGAAGGCTCTGAGGAGACCTTATAGTGGCCTACCAGTATCTTAAGGGGGCCTACAAGAAAGCTGGTGAGGGACCTTTTAGGATGTCGGGTAATGGTAGGACTAGAGGGAATGGATTAAAACTAGAGATGGGATGATTCAGACTGGACGTTAGGAAGAAGTTCTTGACCATGAGGGTGGTGAGATACTGGAACAGGTTGCCCAGAGAGGTGGTGGAAGCCCCATCCCTGGCAGTTTTTAAGACCAGGATGGACGGGGCTCTGAGCAGGCTGGTCTAGTGGAAGGTGTCCCTGCCCATGGCAGGGGGGGGTTGGAACTAGATGATCTTTAAGGTCCCTTCCAGCCCTAACAATTCTATTATTCTATGATTAGTTAGACTAGCCATATTAACATAGGTGTAGTCACTTCTTTCACAATGTCCTATACATCTTGCAAGTGAAAATTTTTATCACATTTCTTAAGATATGCTTTTTACTCTTTACTTCATAAAGAGATTACAGTCATAAATATGAAGAAGCATTTTAAAGATGTAGAACATTTCGTGTGTGCATCTATCTCAATTGTATTCTTAAGTCTCTTGAACTGGAAAACACAGCACTTCATTTTTATATATATCAGTCTTACAAAAGATGGCTAATATTTCCCCCAGTGCAAATAAAGACTAAAATAAAATGGTCATAGTATATAAAAACCAGTGGACCCTTTGCAGAGTAAGACAGCTAAGTTTACATTATAATGTGAAAGGACCTTTGTCTTATGACACTTATGAGGAATTACTAAAGATTACTGTAACTTCTAGGCCTCCAGCTCAAAGTCTTAGCTTTCTGTTTGCTGATTTGTTATGAAAAACTACAGATAAGTATAGGATGTGCTGTATTTTCACACAAAAAAACCCAAAAGTGTAAAATAATTCCACATGTAACAATAAATATCATAATGGTTGTTTTTTAAAAAAAAAATAGTCAATCATTTGGAAATAAAATAAAGACTTGTTTTCAAATATATATTTTATAGACATAGATATTGTCTGATATACTTTGATCTCCTGACAATAAATGCAGCAAGGAAGAATGACAACCTTACAAGCACAGAGACAATCTCTTGAGAACTGCTTTACCATGGATTAATATTTTTCTTTAATCACATAATGGAAGTATCTACAGGTCCACATATGCAAGATCATTTGCGGTTAAAAGGCAGGGCCTCATAAAAGCAAACAAACAAAACCCCACCATCTAGGCCAGATGTAAACACAGTGGCCTCATTTTTACAGGTCCTAAGCATTTGCTTCTTCCTCTGAAAGGAGCCGGTGCCAACATTTACAGAAGCCATACTTGTTGGTGCCTAATTTTAGGCACATATGTGAGAACATTGGCTTTCACATTTTTCAAGTAACAGAATGCAGGCTGAACTTCTAACCTCCTATTTTGCTCTGGCAGCTACAATGAGCATACAAATGACACTGTATGATACTTCAGCACAGACACACAGCATTGTCTCTGAACATCGGGTTTATTTGTTAGAGTTAGGATCCAAGACAAAGAAAGTCAAAATGGAATTATGTATTGGTCTAGTGCTCAAGTTTAAAGTTGATATTTATTCCTCTTTTATCGCAGAGCAATATTGCAAAAGCAGGACAAAGGCCTGAAATATATTCAGGAATACAGTGTGTGTTCTTCAAACAGAGGACTGTGAGAGCAGACAAGAACAGTAAAATTTTCCACTTCTTTAGATTTATTTGGGATATTTTTAAGCAGTAAGATAAAAATTGATACTTTCAGAAAAGCAAGGCTTTTTAGGAATAATATCACAATAAAGAATTATTATTACTGTGAAGAAAAAAAAAGTGTACAAGTTAAGAGCTTCCCCATAATATTTTGATGTCAGGAGGAGACAGTCATACTCTAAACTAAGGTTTTAAAACTCATAAGGAACCCTAGGTTTAACTTTTGTGGTTTAAATAAAAGATACTTAATTTAGCACAAGGTACTCCAAAAGGCTTCTCAGGATACCACTCAAAAATCACTTCTCATTAACACCATATTAGAGGCTTGTACGTAAATGTGTTGAATATAATTGGGAAGAGAGTAATTTTTGGTTTTATTTTCTCGTTTTCCACCTTTTCTTACTCAAAGACTATATTACATCATCCTTCTCAATATTTTGGTCTTCAATTATTTTTTTTTTAATTTCTTTGTAATTTGTTGACTGGTACCTCTTACAGAATATGTTGACGATAATCTGTTTTGATCAGTCATTTATTACACGTGATACATTTCTGTGCCCCAGGTAGATTAGAATCATACTCATCATGCAATTTCTGGACCGTGATGTTTACAATTACAAGTGCAGTATTAATTTTACTCATTATACTGTGAGTTTTACGTATAGTATTCATTAAACTAATCTTCACAAGAATAAATGTGGAAAATGTTATGCAGAAATACAGCAGTGGAAATTTTTTAATCAGATTTGCTAACATGCTCACATAGAAAATGAAACGTGGAATGATCAAATATCCTGCTGGTTATTTTTAGCTTTCCTAATTAACTGGTAATGATTTATAGACATTTTAACATGGCTTTTTATGCCAAAAGAGTATTTCAAAAGAGCTACCATCACACAGAGACCACTTACCAAAATAATAAAAAGTTTGTATTCACTTGAGTTCACACTGGCCTCTTTTCAAAAGTCTTTATCAAATCAAAACTGGATGAAATCAGTGAGAGCTCTTGGCTATTAAGAACCCTTATGTTGAAGCTACTTGTACTGTTTATCTTTACATAGGGAATAAAAACATCTTCTATCAAAGTCAGTTCAGAATAAACCAATGTCTGTAGGAAAAGCAGGGCTACCTTCTCTACCCCACAATGGACATTGTGTCACTTAGATCTGCTCAATACTAAGGGAATAAAAAATGTCCAGACAATGTTAATTTTGTAGGGCATCGAGATTTTTCAGCTTGCCTCAGGCAGGGAAAAGCTACTCCATAACAGAATTTTTTAAATTCTGTCTTAGTGGAGAAAAAACAGCTTTCCACTGCATTTATATTTACTTTCCCTAGTGCAGAGGTGGCTATTTAATTTTGATAACTGTTCTAACAAACTCTTTGAGAATATTAAAAATCCTACTATGCACCTAAGTCCTCTTTATAGGAATATTTTAAAAAATCTATTCCTGCAGAGAATAAGGCATACCTGCATATATATTATTATTTTATCTCATAAAAAGATAATTTAGAATATTTCAGATAAAATTTTAATAAATTTATTATTGAAATGAAATGCACAAAAAGTCATTAATATGGTAAGTCTCTGAAGCTAAAATAGCTTCTTATGTCACAACATGTGTCATTCTAGGAAACGATGGACATAATAAATTCTCATGTTTATAACCTGTCACTGTATGAGTTGTCAGCCCATCAAACAAAAAGTAGGGGCTTTCAAGAAACATTGAAGAGGTAGTGGGTGTTAGTTCCTTTTTTAGGTGTTAATATGAACTCTTATCACCCTCATTAATGACTAGATGGTAAAACACTTCTTTGTGCTGAATAGTGGCTGTGGTGAGTGCTATGGAATTTAATATACAGGTATAATGACCTTGTTCAGAAACCAGTGTGTTATGCCCATATGAAGAGAGTTGTATATATTCATGTATATACTAAGAATGTCCTGTTTTCAAACATTTTTAATACAAATGATTTTTTCTGACACCCATCATGGATTTAGATCACACCATCTACATTCAAATAGTGCATTCTAACATATTCTGCAAATGACCTATTGGAGCTGTTCAACACCCCAAAAAAATTGCAAGACTGACTCTGTAAATTGAAATAGGCACATCCAAATTTAATTGATACCTACAAAACTAAACACTAAGCATACATTTTTATGGCTTCTTTCCTTTGTTAGCATTCACACTTGTCAAGTCTTCAACCATTGTGTTGCTAAATAAAATGTATCTTTTTGTGACTGGTTATGCTAAAAAAAAGATAACAGTAAAACCCCATACGAAAAGAGGTTTGATGTTTGTTACTGTCTTTTTTTTACTTTTATTTTTACTTTTTTATGAGCATGTACCACATTTATATGAGCTATTACCAGTTCTTCTAGGCTCACCCGTAAAAAAATTGTTGGAAATAGCTTGACATTTATGCATTTCCTTTTGACATTATCAGGGTTAATTAAATGATAACCTCCCGATTCACGGAACATGTGAGAGGCAATAATGTCACCTGGTCTCATAACTGCAGAAGCTGCACAAGGTAATGTTTACTGCTATGTGAAATGCTCCAGCACCTATTATGCAAGTAATTTAGAAAGAGAAAGAAAACCAGAAAAACGGTCTTAAATCATATCACAGTGGACTATGGAATAAGAAGGATAAGAAATATACCAGTATAGCTGTCTTCAATAGCAACACAACTTCAGACAGTACAGTTCAATATCTAAGGTCAAAGGCTAAGTTTAGCATTGCCATCCTCAAATAGAGGCATATCTCATGTGAGTAATCCCTTTATAATGGACAAGAAGATATCACTAATTCCGTTTTCAGAACACTTCATATTCAGGAATGAAAATGTTTCAAGTATTAAGCTTCATAACAATCAAGCCAGCACTAAGGTAAGGTAGGGAAGTTAAGAATTGATTTAATAGTTTAAGTAGCTGGATATTGAGGAGTGACTATTTACTGGAACAGCTACATTGCACAGTATCATATGATGTTATGACAGGAATTTGCATCCCCAAGTTACTGCTCTGAGTCTTGGGTGTTTTTTTTAAGAAAAAAACCCAAACAAATCAAACCATGCTACAGTGTGATTTAAGCATTTTATCACAGGTAAGTGTTATGTTGTATTTTTTTTATGCTGAAAAGAGATTTATAAGGGAGGGAAAATGAGGTAGTGAGAAACACTGTAGAGAAGAGACATAATACAATATGAGGGAGGTTTTATTAAACTCAGATTTTGGAAAGAAAAGTGAAAGTTTAATGAAAATGAGCAAGGGAAAATATGTCTGCAAAGCAGGATCTTTTTGTGAGAAGAGAAGATGTAGCTGGAAGGGGAAAGGGCAAAATAAAGTCACTCTATCACAACTCTAGCTACAGCTTTCTAAAGGACTTGGGAAGCAGTTAGTATCTGCAGCTGAATGAGTGGCTGAAGGCATTCGGCCTATGCACATAGAATTTGCAAGAGTGGTCGAAATGGGACCTACATTTTTGACACACAAAATATTACAAAAATGTCGGGAATGCCTAAGGAATTCAAGTATCTATCTCCCAAAATACAAGGATAGTTAGGAATTTAAACCATCGTACCTCAACTCCCTCTTGTAATGCAGAGTACTGTGAACATTCTATTTAGAAATATTAAAAAGCCTACAGAGAAGTAAAGCTTTCTGTATTCAGGGAAATAATACACAGGAGAGAACATGATTCATTAGTAGGACTCCCAGGGCACAGATGATTTTCACAGCACTCTAGATATCTGCTTAATCTGCTTAATCAACAGGGTGGGGACAGGATGGTCTGAGAGAGCCCTGTCCATAAGAAGACTGGTGGAGAGTTACATATGTGAATGAAATTGCATGCGAAGACTTAATTAAAGACTATTCATAAACATTACAAT
The DNA here is from genome assembly GCF_028500815.1 of Rissa tridactyla. Taxonomy (NCBI): domain Eukaryota; kingdom Metazoa; phylum Chordata; class Aves; order Charadriiformes; family Laridae; genus Rissa; species Rissa tridactyla. The sequence continues at coordinate 86,100,085 of NC_071467.1, read as the reverse complement.
GCAATGAAAGTGAGCTAAGATGTACCTAAGTAACTTTAATTTTGTACATTTTTAATGAAAATAAAGACAGCAAATTCAAGCACATAGTTTTTGTTGTTGTCGTTTTGCCTTTTTTTTCCCCAGAAGTTTTTATTCTGGGCTTTTTCTTTTCTTTTTTTTTTGTTTTGTTTTTAACCAGACTATTTTATTGATATTAGTAATCAATGCACAAATCCTCATTTTACTTTAAAAAATAAACTCTTGAAAAACATATTAATATACTTCTTTTAGGAGACTTAAAAGCAAATTAGTATTTTAGATTTTCTTGTTATTATGAAGAAAAATGGTGGGCAACATCAACAGATTTTAAGGCTTGCTTTGCTTTTTAATCCTGAAATCTGGTAGCTTTTATAAATCTTATTTGTACTATGATAAATGATATTTCAGAGGAGACTTCTCCATTTTCTATCCACTCAGAGTAAAATATATATACAAAGTATATATAATCCTAAGTGCTACTTGAGAATATTCAGATAATATCATGTCAGCGAGTGACTGGGGAATTGAATATCCTTGTACACATTTTACTGAAGCTTGTCAATACATCTGTGACTCTTAGGGCCTGAGATCTTTCTGAAGATTTCGTAAGTGCATGCTTTCTTACCATAACTATCTGTGTAACAACTACATAGTAAGTAAATCATAATGGTGATGTACTCGACATCTCTAATTTTAAGTTGTATTCAAAAAACATATTGCTTAAAACCAAATACGTTTGTAGATTATGTAACTTGTACTATTTTTTTTCAAACCAATACATCTGAGGTATTGGCTTTCAGATTTTCTTACAGATATGTCAACTGGTCTTATAATACGCAGCAATCCAGAAACTGTTTCGTTTCAGATCAACGTCCTCTTCCCTGCAACTCCCTGCCCCAAATACTGCATGCAATTATGTTCTGATAGCAAAAGATATCAATGCAACAAATCACCCAGCTCTGTCTAAGAAGGAATTAAATAATTAAGTCCTGACTATTTTATCTGCACTTAAGGAAAAAGTCCTTCAAATCCTCTATGTATAAAAAAAATTACACAAGCTTTGTTGATCTGGAGAGCCATCAGCCTGGCTGTGCTATACTGAGAAAACAGCTAAAGATCAGGGCCCAGAGAATTAGCAAATAGAGAATTTTTTTTTGTTTGTTTGTTTCTGTTTAATTTTTTTTCCGAGTATTTTTATACAAGTTATTTGCAATTTTTATCCTTCCAGAGATGGCTGTATTTTATCTTTTCCTTGTAAGTTTCTTACATGACCCTACAGAATGATATCATACTAATTGTGCAAATTATATTCAGGATTTTAAAAAAGGGAGGGGAGTGTGAAGAAATCAGGTAGAGTTGTAACAATGATGAAGCAAACATGATTATAATTTGCTAATTCTGTTGCAGAGGTAACCAGTTATCTCAGGTGCTACACAGAGAAATTTGCCATGACCAACTAACTTAGCATTGCTGCCAATGCTACTGGGTGGGAAAAACCTGAAATGTCTGTGTTTAAACAGAAGGGTTGAAATATGATGAAGACTGAGGAAAGAAGATAATACAATTAAGGTTCAAGAGGTTTAGAAGGTAGCATGGTTTGAAGGCAAGCTAGGGAAGTTCTTCTGGATGTAGCATACTAGGCAAGATATCAGGCACTCGCATCTATGTGTGCATCCCTTAAAGGAATTGATGTAAGCTGTTTTCTCATTGTCTTTGTTTCTAAACAGTTGAAGTCTCATAGCAATCAAATCAAAAGTCTTGTTCACTTGTCCTCCAGCACCTGCAGCAGCTTATCTGAATGATTCCTAACCCATTCAAGCCAAAATATACCAGGTTATGTTAAATAGTTAAAGTTTTAAAATGTACATCATTGGTGACCTGAATATTTTCATCAAAATGAGGGTGCGGGGGGCAGTCAGTTATAAAAGCAGCAGAAAGGGAGATCTAAATGGGTGATAATTGCTAGCAAAGACACCAATGGCAAACAACTAGATGCAGTCTGTAAAAGGAACCCTACCACTGTGGGAATAAACTACATGAATATCGCCCAAGCATTAAGTTTATCACAAGCAACAAATCCCACTGAGTTCATTGTTCTGTACAAGTTTTCACAGCTTTACCTTTTGATCCTTTTATTCTCAATATCCTACCAGATTTTTCAGTACGTGTCTCTAAATAATTATGTAATCACTGTCAATTACTTTTTTTTTAAAGTTATCCACCACATAACTGAATGATACAGAGACGCATAAAAATTCCAATACTGTTATCCATCGTTATGTAATATTAAAAGAGTTTCTTGAACATTTTGGTGCTTTCCTAATTGAAAGAAGACTGTACATGTCCTGCTAAAAAAAAGAATAAAAAAATGTATTTCTACAGAAAAAGAACAGTGGACTTTATATCACAGGTGGTTATTTCTGTGTCTTTTTTGAGCCCTCTGCTTCTTGAGTAGTCTAGTAAAACTTTAAAGTATAAACATTTGGGAAATAAGGCTAGATTTTATACCTTTTTACATTTTTTTTCCTTCCACATTCATTACATTTCCTATCATTCTTCTCCTTCTTCATTCCATGTAATTACTTAATAATTTGCTACAGAAATATTTAATTCATGACTTGCTCCTTCTTTCCACACATTTCAAAACTGCATTCCTGAGTTTTCACTTTCTCATGACACACTACACTGCGGTTTCAAATCTCCCCCCCAATTAATTTGCACAGGGGCACAGGTAAAATGCAAAGTTAGGAACTTGGGTTGCAATTTCTGAATTGTTACTACTGAGCAAAGGCCACTAGCCTCAAGTATTTTGCATTACTCGGCCCCAGCTGTTTCACTCAAAATTCATTTGTTTGAAATGAACAGGTTAGAAAAATTAGACTCAAGATTTTAAATCTTTAGAGAAACTATACATAGTGATGAACTGCTTTGTTAAGAAGAAAATAAAACAATTTTAAAAAATCAACTACGGAAATTTTCCTTCAACTGTACAAAAATGGCTGCATAGCCTCAGACTGACAATATACAGAAAGATAGTGTGTACATTTTTCCTAAAAGTTGCCAGTGGAAACAGATGGGGTAACAACTAAATAGACATTAATCATTATATTTCCTGTTGTCAAAACTTATGCAATATATAATATCACTTTCTTCTCTTAAAAAATGAATATATCTTTAGGCAAAGTCCTCTTTCCTTTGTATTAGAAAAAATTCTAAAACAACATAAGTGTTAAAATCTTTGGAAGACACCCGAAATGAGGTAACACTGAAAAGTGTTTTCAGACACTGTTCATTCTGTTTCCCTTACCTGCTTGTTTCATGAACAGGAGGCATTTGACAGTATAACAGAGTAATGAAAGTCTGTTTGCTAGCAAGCAGGAAGAAAACACTGTTGAATTTTGTTTCACAGTTCTAGGACCTAGTGAAAACACTTTACCAAAAAAACATCTGTAAGTCTGAGAAGGATGTTGATGCATTTCATAACAAAGCAAGCAAGAAAATGGAAATTTTATTATGCACATCTAGGTTTACCGAATTCTGTACATCGAATGGACCTTTTATAAAATAATGAACCTGATTCTTCCTTTAGTAAGAAAATGGTAAACCAGTTCTAACTTAATTCACTTAATTCATTTTAATCACTTCAGGGAAAGCCCAGGATAACTGAAGCAGTATTTGGCTCACAGTTACCATCTCCAACTTCAAAGTCTATTCCTGGTTCAATTAAAAATAACATATAAGACAGTAAAAAAAATATTTTGTTTATTTAGCTGAGAAGTATGCACTAGTGAAGAATGTACTCTACCTCCTCCCCCAAAATCTGACCTGGAGTGACAAAGACCTTGAAGGTTCTACTCTTCCTCAAATCAAGATAAAGCTCTTAAAGGTCTTTGTGACTCCAGGTCAATGTATCATTATCAGGGCCTCTCTGTGCTTATTACAGACACTACATTAATTGAATTATTATACCTCACAATAACTCAAGTGAATTTAAATTTAACAGTAAGTTAAAGATCATGAAAGGGAAACTACGAGATTTGCACTTCCCAGAGTTATGATTATAAAAATACTTAGAGAAAATTTATCATTGTATGGGAAGAACTACTTACTGTTGATGGCAATTAGGTCATGAGTAAGAAAGGGATTGTTTCAACTCACAATCTCTTAAAAGCATTAGCTTGACTCTTGGTAGTTCCAGATCGTGTCTTTCCAGACACTAGGAAAATAATCAGAGAGTGATTGAGGTTGGAAAGGACCTCTGAAGGACATCCTGTCCAATTCCCCAGTTCAACTGGGCCACCTAGAGCAGGTTGTGCAGGACCATATAAAGTGTGAAAACACAGTCTACTAGAACAGCTGTAGTTGGGTGTTAAGACTCTTAACAGGTGTTAAGAGTCCCAACTATTTCATCCAGGTCTGACAGCACAGAGAAAAACACACTGGAGAGTATCTTCTTGGAGTGAAAGAGTAACAATATGTTTCATCTATTTACTTGGAAAGGATTGTTCATGGATGGACCAGTGTTATGGAACACAGTTTTAAGCTGTGACCATAGATATATTTAGCTGCCATTTGGAACAAAATGAAAGAAAACCAGTAACAAACTATACTTGGTCTTTCACTTTTTTTTTTTTTTAAATCAAAATTACAGAATGGACTTAAATAAAAAGTATTTAGAAACTTCCATTAATTTGCCATATTTTAAGAATCAAACAGGTAACAATCTATTCTTCCACAATAGTTTATGCAAAGACTATTCTACAACTATTATCAAATACTTTCATGCTAAGAAACTTGTTTCCTTCACTCTCCAGTCAAACTGCTAAAGCATCAGTATTCAAAAAGTAGCCAGTTTTATAGAACATTTGAAAGAACTGTTTTCCTCTGATAATATGCATGCCAACATGGAAAATGAACTAGCGTCTTTCCATGTTTTGTAAGAAATAATGCACATAGAACTGCATTTTAAAATCATCCCCCTCTCAACAGCAAACTAATGAATTGTAATTAGACTAAGTTCTTCAAAGCTTTACCAGTTTAATATTTTCTTAAGCTTTCTTTAAAACTAGCTACATCTAAGGACAATGCAGCAAGTTACTTTTCTTTTTCCGAATAATAGACGCCTCTTTCAGACAGTAAAGAATCAGTGTTAACAATCCCTTAATTATCAGAGGCTTCAAGGGATTTACAAAGCCCAATTGGCTGTTTTTTCCAGCTAATTGCAGTTGTGTTTTCCCCCCTTCTGTTTTGTTTTTCTTTCAACATGGTGAAAAGAACAATCACAAAGTTATCTAGGATCCTAGTCAAGGAGCTGCATCCTTGAGAAGCAGCATAATTTGGAGAAGTGAATTAGGAAGCAAAATTAGCTGTGCCTAGTTCCTAATTGCATCCACCAGTTACTCATCTCATGGTCTTGGCTGAGCTTTTTTCACCCTTCTGCCTCAAGTTTTTGCTGCTGTAAAATATGCATAACATTTCCCCATTACTGTTTCTGGGACAGAGAATGCTTATGTCGTGATGCCTACACAGTGCTTTGAATATGCAGTATGCTATGTAAATGACATATATTTTTAGAGTTTCAAAGAACTTCTGGAGTTGGAACATTTTAAACATAACTGAATTAAAAGAGCTTCCTCACGACAGGCTCATCAGCTGAACTTGTCAGTTACGAAACTGCACTATTGTAGATTTAAGAAAAGAAAGAAATGAAGCAAACTATTAAGGATCCTGTAGCACTCAAAGTAAATGGCTGGGAATTTCTCTACTAACTTCAAATGGGGAAAGGGCCAAAGTGTAACTGAACTCCTTCAGATTTGAAAGCCATTGTTTTAAACATTGACTTCTTATCAAGACGTTATGCTTATACAGCATTTTCCTAGGCGCACTGTCTAAAAAAAATAATAAATTCTGGATAGGAAAATGTTTATTAAATTCTATTTGAATCAGCATTTGTCTCAGAGACAATGATTTACGTTAAAGACAACAAGCTGGTTATCAGGCTCAAATCAAACCTATCTGATTATTAAAAATTGCATTTGACAATGAAGTATTATCATTTGGTTCAACTAAACTGAATGCAGCAGGCAAGTGAATAATGCACTTAGATTACGATAGAAGAAAACTAGAATTTATCCTTAAATTTGCCATGGGCCTATTAGGGAATCCTCATTTCACTACTTGATGGTATTAATTTTTTCCATCCTCAGTATAGCCGGACTACTGTTACTTATATCCATTAAACCAACAAAACTATTTGTGATATAAAAAGCCTTATAGGAATTAAGGTATACAGCACACTTAAAAAAACTATAACCATGCCTTCTGCCTTGGCTAAGAACAAGAGCACTTACTTGCAGATTATATTTCTGTTTATTGTGTAACCTTCTCTAGAGGACAGGAAAAGATGAATAATATAAACAGGCTTCATTGTCATAGGCAATCAATACCATAGTTTCTCATTTGTTATCAAACTTTTCATCGCAGAGAGGAATAGGAGGGGAAGGGAAAAGAGAGGAAGAGAAAAGGAGACACCTGTTGAATAAATTCAAAATACCAGCACTAAACTACAACTACAGGCAAAGCACACGAGTACTCTGCAAAGAGCTGGTGTACAGCACAATTATTTTGGAAAGAAAATTGGAGGAGATACATGCAAACTTGTGAATTCTCCCACATGAAGAAAAATGTAATTTTAAAGCATTTACCAAATAAAGAACTTCTCTTTGGAGTTCCAACATATGCAACTTCAAAAACAGCAACTAAATCCACCCTGAAGTAAGAAAGGGTAGTGTCATCACTGGATGGATTGCCTTATTCTATTCTTTAGAAGTCCGTGCTGCCTGGTGACAAAAATCCAAGTAGAAAGCAAAGCTCAAAAGAAATCTTAGTTAAGTGGAATTGTACTCACTTGTCTTCCAGTGTGTAAGTTTAATTCCTCTCAGTTAACAACTGGGCTTATGAACCAAAGGAAATGGAATGTATTTGCAGGTGATCTTCTAACACTTCTGTCATTAAATTCACCTTCTTCCTCAACTATGTCAAAATTTAAAAAAAAAATAATTAATCCTTATCTGCCACCTTCTCTCTTTTTCCCCTGTCGGTTAGTGTCAGCAATGTTACCATCCTGACCATTTTGGTCATTGCAGGAAAGGTATGTGTATCTACATTAAATTTCTTCTTTACTGTTTCTTACTTGTGTTCCACTTACAAGTTAGGCAATATTGCCAAAAAAAATGTAATAGTTAATAGGTAGTATTATCAATGTAAATTATTCCTATACACGTGATCAAGTACTCACCTAAGGGTTTCAAGAAACAGGTTTGTGACTGTAAACAAATTATGGGGGAACCTGTCTGTGTCTGGAGTAGAGCAGGCACATGATTGACAAAATAATGTATGCTTAATGATATATATATAAAGACAGTAACATATTCTGTCTGTTATTTAGATGTTTCTGTCCTAAAAAACCTGTATCCTTTGAAGTGTCAAGCAGAATAAAAATAATACTTCTTAAAATAATACTTCTTATAATAATATCCCAAACTATGAGGCATTTCCTTTTCAAGGTAATTAATATTTTCTCTTTTACTACTCACAAAAATCTTGTCATTACCCAAGAAAACAAGCAAGAAAACAAAACCACGAGTTTTTATGAGACATTTTTACCTTCCAATTTCACTGTCCTAAAAACTGAAAGCAAGTTTCAGTCTTGGAAAGGCTACCACAGGCTTTCACAAGGCAGATTGATTGCAGTGTGAAACCTGATTCTTTTCAACATACCAATGTGCATTCTGTAAAAGTTTATACGGAATGTCTTTTCTGGTACGGAAAGGTAATATGATGTTAAATATTGTGCTGGCCAATTGGAGGAAATGAGACTTTCTGACATTATAAATTCACATTTGTAATCTTAAAAGGTTTTCATATTTCATTTGTGAAAGAGGACAGTAGTCTTCTACTAGTCTTTTACACAAGTCTTCTGCACAAGAAATTGTAATTTCAAAGGCTGCTCCTGCATTTGGGGTAACATTTTTCCTCTCTCCTCCTTCGATAATAAATATTAAAAAATCCACAGTAATATAATAATCTATTTCCATAAATACTACTGGTCAGCATGATGTATACTAACTGTATAACTTGTGTGCTTTTCCTGAGGCTTCATTTTAAATCTGCTTACATTCCTCCTCGCCTCAAACCAGCAGAAAAAAATAATCTAATTATACATTGGTATTCTGTCCACGTTTAAAATCTGTAAAGGTCAGATATCCCATAAAAAGGGATTATAAACAGTGCAGGAAATAATGATCCAAGCTAGCACTTAAAAGAATAAGTAAAGCAAAGAAATAAAGGAAAAAAAAAAAAACCAACAACCAAAAAAACCACAAATCAAATGCATGTGAATAATGCACTTATTCACAACTTTACCTTGAAGATCTCCCAAAATTTATAGTGCAGAAAAATTCAGGTAACTCTCAATTTATTAAGATAAACTTTGAAAAGAGTCTCATTCACTCATTTTTTCCTATATTCAGGGTTGACTTTTACAGAGAACAGATTAGAAGAAAACTATGACCTTTAGGACTGTATATAAAGAACCAATATTTTTGAGGTTTGTAAGCGTCTAAATGCTTTGTGAGTCTGTTGAGATGGTTATATGTTGATTTCAAGATGCAGAAAAATATCTATGTTTAGCCCTCTGATACAGGCTGCACTGGTCTTCACCTTCTTGTAGGTCCCTGTAAGTAGGCTTCAAAACTGGTTGTCACTGACCAACATTTGCTCCAAAGAGTACTCAGGAAGGTTAGTCATTTGGTGATACTGAATGTGAAATCATGTTCATGCATGGAGTTCACTGGTCTCCACAAGGGGAAGCTGACTAAATTGGCAAGTGTCTGAGTCAGAAGTACACAGATCTCATGAAGTACGAGTTTTACTTGAAGCCTGACTGTGGAGGTAGCAGTTCCCCACCTCTTCTGCATGAGCACACTAAAGATGCAAAATGCTTCCAGTCCTTAAAATAAAGTTTTATGAAAACATAGAATTAAATAGCTAGCAAATTATAAGTCTCTATTTACAGAAATTCAGATTTTATTTGTGAGGAGCTAAAAAAAATAAAGTTAAAAAACAATATTCTACCTGTGCACTGTATTCTGGCAGAATAGGTCCTATCCACTAGTACTCTTTCATAGTGGGGAAACTTCTTCAGGAGTCTCTTAAATCAGACTCTCTGCAATCTCCCCTGGATGCTGATGAAAAGCATCCTCCTATCCAGCACCTTTGAGACTTCATAACAGAAAGAAGCTGCTTGCTCCTTACAAAAACTCCTCTCTGAAGGTCTGCGGACTGAATGTAGCTAACTACTCTCTGGGAACACCCAATCTCCCCACCCACCAGGAGACGGTGCCCAACCCCAAGTACCAAAGGTCAGCAACATGGCAGAAAACTTCCCTTCTCTTTAATCCACCATACCCTTTTCAACAAGAGTGTACAACATACAATATTTCTACAAGCGGGAAACCTGCATCATCCATCACTTGCAGTTGCAGCATCCATCACTAGCCTTGGTTTAGCATTCCTTGTTGAAGTGGAATACTTGTAATACACCTCAATAACAGAAGTTTGAGGAGGTGTTTGGTTAGACCATGACCTCATCTCACAGAGGGTCAGGTTTCATTAGAGATGAGGACATTCATGATAAAGTGTTTCCTCAGAGAAAGAGTAAAAAGTAAGTCCAGACCATCCATTTACTCAGATGCAGCTAATGAAATTGAGGTAGTTCCCAAGGCATTGTTCACAGCATGTCCTAGAGAAAGACTTCTAGCCAAAGGACGTGGAGGACAAGCCCCAGTGTGTAAACGAGTGTTATTTCCTATTCTGCATGGGATGCAATAGCTAAACAGGAAGTACCATATTTTTTTTTTGTTTGGTTTGGATTTTTTGCTTAAACAAATGCAGACAGGTAGAGTAGCCCATCATACTCCGTGCAGACTCCTTGCAACACTCCCCAGGAAAAAAAGCAGGATTCATCCCAGGTAGGTGTGCCCAGCATGTGTAGCACCTGGAAAATAATGCATTTCAATAAGAAATTCTGCATTACTGCCGTCTTCATGAGGGGCTGTTTTGACACTCAGGTAATCAATTCTATTTCCTCTCTCTCTCATCCTACCTGACACGTGCTGTTTGTCTGTCACTGCCAGCAGTAAGAGGAATAGTTATTCCAATACTTATTCTGCCTGGCCACTTCCTCCTTCCCACAACAGTTACCATCATCTGTTGACCTGCTGGTGATCAGTATGAATAATACAGGCAGTAAACAGTATTCAGCGTGCCTGGCAAAACAGATTCTTTTATATATTTACTCTTCCCTGTGCAGAAAATTAAACACCATCTCTCCCACTCTTTTCCCCTGGTACATATAGTGAGCAGATGCTGGTTGCTGTCTATGCAATGAATCAGTTCATACACTTTCTGGTCCTTCACAGTGACAGCACGAATTAATCATAAATACAAGACAGGGACCTTTTTCAGCAACATGGATGTTGGGATTCAGTGCACCCTCAGCAAGTTTGCCGATGACACCAAGCTGAGTGGTGTGGTCAGCATGCTGGAGGGAAGAGATGCCATCCAGAGGGACCTGGACAGGCTGGAGAGGTGGGGCTGCGCAAACCTCATGAAATTCAACCAGGCCAAGTGCAAGGTCCTGCACCTCGGTCACGGCAATCCCAAGCACAAATACTGGCTGGGTGGAGAATGGATTGAGAGCAGCCCTGAGGAGAAGGACATGGATGTGTTAGTTAATGAGAAGCTCAACATGAGCCAGCAATGCACGCTTGCAGCCCAGAAAGCCAGACATATTTTGGGATGCATCAAAAGAAGCGTGGCCAGTAGGTCGAGGGAGGTGATTCTACCCCTCTACTCTGCTCTCATGAGATCCCACCTGGAGTACTGCATCCACCTCTGGGGGACCCCAACATAAGAAGGATATGGACCTGTTGGAGTGAGTCCAGAGGAGGGCCACGAAGATGATGAGAGGGCTGCAGCACCTCTCCTATGAAGACAGGCTGAGAGAGTTGGGGTTGCTCAGCCTGGAGAAGAGGAGGCTCCGGGGAGACCTTATTGTGGCCTTTCAGTATCTAAAGGGGGACTACAGGAAAGATGGGGAGGGACTCTTTATCAGGGAGTGTAGCGATAGTACAGGGGTAATGGTTTCATACTGAAAGAGATTTAGATTAGATATTAGAAATAAATTCTTTACTCTGAGGGTGGTGAGGTACTGGAACACGTTGCCCAGGGAAGTCGTGGATGCCCCTTCCCTGGAAGTGTTCCAGGCCAAGTTGGGGGGGGCCTTGAGTAACCTAGTCCAGTGGATGATGTCCGTGCCCATGGCAGGCGGGTTGGAACTAGGTGATCTTTAAGGTCCTTTCCAACCCTAACCATTTTGTGAGCTACTGTTTAGTGCCAACCAGAAACGTAACAGCTTAGCCTGCTTATAGCTGATATACCTCTTCTGCAGGTACATCTTGGATGGCAGGTGCTCCCATCACCCTATTCCTATCATCTCCCAGCTGCAAGATTAAACCCCTGAAGCACCAGGAAGGCACCACCAACAGAGGTCAACTGAAGCTCTGTTTCAGTCAGTTCCCTATTAGGTTCTTTTTGACCAAAGGCAGTAAGTGCTTACCAGAAGTCATAGAGCAGTAAGCCCATGGGATCACACAGTTGATCCAAAAGTGCCAGGATGGATCATTCCTAAAACACCAGCAGTGTTAGAGGATCTGTTGTATGAGCTGTCTCGATAAGATTTTTCTTTCTGCACAAGTTTGACTCTGAGAATGTGTAAATACCAAAGGAGGACATTTGAGATGTGGGCTTCCTGACTGATCTGTATCTGTCTGACATCGATAACCTATAGAGACTTGAAGCAAGTAGCACCTGATAGGGTGCCTGGTGCTGTCTGAGAGCCAGTGTCACCTCTTCTCAAGAGCCAGGGGAATGACTGCTTTCTCCTCCTCAAGTCACTACAGGTTCTCTCACATTTGGAAATGTCAATATTCCAATAATTTATGTTGATAAGGTGGACTAGCAGTGGCCCTTTGTTTCAACTGCTGGCAGTAAATTCCACAGATTCTTCACAGAGACACTTATCTCTGGATCATTGTGACCCTTAGCTCTAGATTTACCATGAAAGCTTGCTAACTTGCTTATCACAAAACTTTTCGTTATGGCTGCAGCCTGAAACGCTTGGGAAGTCCTTGGGATCTTTCCCCAATTGTTTCTTATGAAAAATGAAAAAATTATCTCTTCAAGTTGTAGAATCTTAATGTCCCTTGTGCCAAGAGGTCCAGTTCCATTCAGAATGGATAGATATGAACTCAAAGCCTAATGTTAAATATCTTCAGGTATGGTTGAAGTATTCCCCTACATACACCAAAAAACATGTAAGGTTCCTACATACCAGATCAATCCTACAGTACAGTGTAAATATAAACTTTTTTTTGGTCCAGAGATCCTCAGACCCTGGACCAAGTTTGTATTGCATTACTTGTATACAAACTTGTATTACAAGTTTGCATTGACTTAGTTGTCCCAGTTGAAAGAGTCTCAGGCATACCATTGGCAGTACTGGTTGGCCACATTGGCTGTGACCAGTGAAGTACATAATTCTCTTACAACATTTAAGTATTATGAGGGTTTTTTCATTGTTAGTGATCTCAATAACAACAGTTGCAACTAAAAAACACACAATAAATATTTAGACTTTATTTACCCAAAGGAATCAAATGAAATCTATAATGAATAACCCAATGGTCATATCCTTATATCTGAATTTGATGTTTTAAAACTGACATGTATGGAAAAATGTTTAAATTATTTAATTAGCGATCAGTGGAAAAATGTGTGAAATGGCACTTGCTAGTCCTCCATTGGTTTCCTGTTTATCCTGTGAAATGCTAAGGTAGATGACCCTTGCCCCCATCCTGCTCAGAACATCTCTATGTTTACTATAAGTGGACTCTCAGAAGCCTAATATGAAGTTTTTGGTATAATGAAAGCAGGCAACCCTTTGAAGATCAGATTTACAAGCAGCATTTAACAGACTAGAAATCCTTGGGAATGTTAATGCATGTACTGTAAGTAAATGTATATGTTGCAATAAAGCAAATAGAACCTAACAGTGGTCTCAACTCACGTGGAAGGTCTTTAGATATTTCTAAACTAACGAGTCAGTTCATTTGCAGCTTGAGCAACAGGAGTGAGAATTCTTCCCCCTCCCTTCATATCCTCTGTCCATCTTTATAGCGAGGACATAGAGGCTCAGAAAAGCTTACAATACTTCTATAATCTAGGGACTTACCCTTAATAAAATATTCTATTTGTATTTTTTTATCACTATGCTTATGCTTATTTTCAACACTTGATCAGACATACTAAAGAGCAGGGGAAAGCCTCTCAGTTAAGGCGAAAATGTCACAGTGAAGCTAGCCATGTTATAAGATACATTACACTAAGTATTTAAATTAACATATCTATAAAACAGCTTATCCAAAATAAGAGAAGTTTTAGCCCCTCAAAACCATGGTAAATATAACTGGAAAAATCTGTAACAGGTCCATTAACAAAGATAATCAAAACAAAATTAAAACTGTCAGGAACCACCTGCAACCACTGCGACAATGCAATTTCTTCAACTGACTGACCACAAAAAAAGAGATTTCCAGCTACCATGATACAACTTCAGCTCCCTAGCTCCACCAACCACATACTTGTTTACATCAGGGTTAACTTGCAGCAGTCTGTTATAAGATCCCCAAGGCAGAAATTTAACACATTCTTCTGGAAACATCCTGTTATGCTATAACTACTTTGACATTACATACATATCAAGAGCCTGGAAAATAAAGTTCAGACATAAAATGCACACAGTAAACCAGAGAGCACCAAGTAAAACAATAAAAAATAGCACTGTCAATGCATGAGAAAATTTAAAGGTCACCAAAGTAGGAAATATCTCTTCCTTCTCCAGATTATTGCAATTTGTAAGGATGTGAAAGCACAACTCCTTCAGCAATGCAAAAGTATTAGTTTTCACACTTCAACACTATCCTCGGGAACTAACAAAGAGCAAGTCTGGCTCCAAAAAATTTGCTTTAGCAAGCTGCTGGTGTTCTGTACTATCTATAAACTGTGCTTGCTTTAAGTAGCAGCATATGTTCTGATAACCAGAAGCTATTGGAAATCTATATTTAAAATGAATACTTGCAGAAACAACATAAAACTTTCCATGGTTTGGGCAATTTAATTTTAAACTACATATACTCACAATAATCACGAATTTCTCTGTGTACTCTTTGCAGTGTTTAAGTTCATGTTAAAACTGTTTAGAACTTGAAATTTTACAAACTTAAAACCCCTTCTAAGCCAATGCTAACCTGACTGAAACTGGCATGACTGCAGGGAGTCAATATAATTGCTATCCTGATTTTCAGCATTCTGCAAATCTCTCTTTATGCACAAAAGCAGCTAAAAAATATATTTTGTTTGTTGACTGAATTATAAAGTACCATTAAGAATATTTATTATATTCAGAAATGTCAAGAGAAAAGAATTTACAGAAAAAGTTCTTTAAAAAGATATCTAAGTTTCTCACTGGGTTTATCATTGAAACACTTTTTAATTGTATTCAAACAAGCAATGTTATTGTATATAAAATGCAACACATAATTTATGCTAAATTCACACTGTCATGCTACAGAACTGCATAAACAAACATTGCAAGTATATTTTCAAGTCATGTTTCCATAAAAGTATTAGCAGTAATCAAAATGCATGCTATATTGCATACTAACAACAATATTCTATATCAAGTCATCATAATAAAAGTATGAAAGACATTTAAAAATGCAGTTACAAAGCTAAAGATTAAAATTGGTTTCTTTCAAGTATGCAAATTTCTGAGAGAATACCTCGCCAGTCCTGCTGGGTAGTTTCTCTGTCTCCAATGTGTAGAAGGAATGACTACATCTGTCTTCAAGAAGGTGAAGTCAGAGGACAGTTTTTATTAACAGACAAGAGGAGGCAACTTGATATTCCAGAGGAAACACAGGTACCATTTTTCTGCGTACCATCTAAAGGAAGCAAGGTGAAATATTGTTAGTAGCTAGCAATGAGAGAAGGGCTACAGAATAGTAACAAGCTTGAAATTCTTACTTGAGGTGTCTACACTATATCCTTGTCTCCAGAATCACCTTCTCCTCCACAAAACTATTTTATGTGTAACAAAGAGATCACAAAATTAAAAAAAAAAAAAAAAAAAGACACATTCCAACTTGTTGCTAATGTGAGGTTTCAGAATATTGTGCATTGAACTACTAGCTGGGTGAATAAGACTTTTCTATAAACCATACTATTTCTAGTGATAGAGAATGAGGAAAGTGTACAGATGCTTGTCATCAACAGTGGAGGAGATTGCTCTGAAATAAAAGACAGTAGGCCTGTATCCTACCATTTTATTCTGCAGGCTTCATGGTACAATGGGTCAAGATGCCACTTCCACCTGCTACTGCATTATTTACCTACTGCGTAATATGCTGGTTTTGCCTTGGAGATATTTATACAGCATGAAACAATTTACCCTGCCTTTTATTTCCCAACATATTCAAGTTGAAAAAATGCTTTTGGGTATGGGGGGGATACT
Source organism: Rissa tridactyla (assembly GCF_028500815.1). Classification (NCBI taxonomy): domain Eukaryota; kingdom Metazoa; phylum Chordata; class Aves; order Charadriiformes; family Laridae; genus Rissa; species Rissa tridactyla. Next base: position 86,084,373 of record NC_071467.1, on the reverse strand, counting down.
TTAAAATTGCTTTCAACTATAACTCTCATTGATATACTACGTACAAAACATGCAGTTATACAGCTGTTGTTCAGCTCTCACAGAAATCTTTGAAACATCAGACTTATATAAGAAATCAGTTATTAGAATGAAAAATGATCTTTTAAATCATTTCATTACTGGAATAAACTTTTCTTGATAAGAAGTGTGTGATGCTGACAGCTTGCAGCATTACTTTTACATATCATTGTCCCAGAGGCTACAAAATGCTACCTCTTCTGTTGACTTACTGTACACCTCACAATAGATTAGACCAGCCAAAAATACCTGAGCACTGCCTCAAATCTGGGCAAAAGTTAATCATGCAGCTGTAGAGACAGCATTACGAAGAACAGAACAGTGCCTTTATGGGCAACTTGATTCAATGACTATTAGCCTGAATATAGATGAAAAATATTTCTTAGTGACTGTCCAGTTGTATTAATTTGTAAGTTTTAGTCATGTGAACTCTCTTTTCAGGCTTTTCTCTAACAACACTGCGACAAGAATTTAGGATATTTTTGAGCCCACCTGTGCATTTTCATTCCTGGTAAACCTTTTGCATGTGTTCTAATTCTCCAAAATGGGAAGGTTTTTTGGTGTTTGAACGAGAAACCTAATCGTGACAAGCCGTCTGAATAATCATCTAATGAAGAATTTCTGTGCTTTATAACAAGTGTGGGCAGATAACAGAAGAGCCCACCTCTGCATTTGCTTGATAGCTAGAAATGGAAAACCAAGTGTGGTGCAAAGATATGATATGAGAGGAAGAAGATCTGTAAGAAATGTGAAATTTCATCCATACAAGTACTGATGAAACTTGCACACTCTGAAGATAATGGTTATGCTCCCATTCAATTGTGCATAGTGGCTTTCTGCTTTGCTTAGTGTCCTTGAAGCAAAGGTAATTGTTTTTTACTCTCCTGTGAGCATAATGTGGGATACGTCTGCTCTCACCCCATAGGGAGAATGCATCATACACTAATTGTATTGGAAAATCAGAATCAAATTGCATTAATATATCCAAGGCTAGTAACAGGCTTCATCTGTTTAAAAAGCTCTGTTGCTGTTATCTATCCAAATGCAGAATTTTCCTTGACCTGGAATGTCATGTCAATAATTCAAATATAACACTCAGATGATGAATGAAGTTTGCATAGCATTTTCATAATCTCATAAAAAAGAAGGATGCACATTTCAGGACCTGTTATGACCTCTCTGATGGGGACAATTTCTGTTTCACTGTTGTATCTGGCAAATTCTGTTTCATGACTATATATTGTAAGGGATTACATTCTTTCTGAAAATAATGTCATGTGAGTTATTTTATAATTTGATTTTTCATTGGTAATGCTGCAATTGCTAGCTCTTTTTTTTTTGGTAGGGCTTTTAGATTTCTTTATTAATTAATGTACTTATTTTTATTTTTGTATTTCTGTTGTGTCTATAACATACTTCAGTGGAGTGGGAGAAAACAGAATATATTTTTATGTTCTCCTTGACCTTCTAAATGTAAAAGTAGTAGCTTTTGCTTAATCCCTGACCTGATGAATAAACGAAGGGATCTTATATATTTATTTATTTTTAAAGCATTGTTCTGGATGTGGATGTGGATGAGATAAAAGAAAGATCTCATTTGTAAAGCTATATAGGTTCAGAAATGCATGCTGTAAGACCACGGCAATAATAAGGAACAGGATGAGTACAATATTGTTGTAGTTCAGAACACAAATGGGTAGTCTGGGTTAAAGGTAAGATATAGGTATACATTATTGCCAAAAGTGAAAGTAGAGGAACTTCACCTCAGAGTTGTGAAAAAGATTCTGGAAGTTACGCAGATGCACATGAAAAAATCCACAACAACCTATTTCAAATTTAACATTTTAAGTTTGCTCTTTATTTTAGTCATAGGGTGCTGGATGCAGTTTATAACTCCCATGAGCAAATTAATTCTGAAAAAATACTCAACAGAGCTCCTGGAACATGCTGTTCAGATTCTGATCCTACCACCCTGTGTGAGAAACTGCGTTGCCAGAGAACTTGAACAAGTCAAGTTCAAACTCTAAGTATAGAGCAAACATGCTCCATTAAGACAAAACATAAATTAAGTGATATGTGCGTGCACTTCTAAATCCATTTTTATTTGAGTTACTGGTACTAAGCATGTATCTACACCTCCCCTTAAACATAATATGAAGCCTTTTTTCCATCAGAAGAGTGAATTTTTCTACATAATTGCATCTAAAACATAATGTATTGTCATATATAGTAAAATAAAGTAGAAAGAACTTGAATCTTTTACCACCATGAAATTCTGCCTCAAGTAAACAATTACACTACAATGAATTCAACACACCTTCATTTTGGTTCAGTGGCACTGCATGTACATTCTGTCAATTACGCTAACCGCACAAACAGTAGAGATGCAGAATTTTAATTGTGGCCTAGGTTTCTTCCAGGCAGTGAATCTATTGCAGATTAACTCTTCCACGTCACGTGATCAAAAGGTAAATATCACTAATTTTCTCTAATTTTGTGATCTTACGTTGTTCTCATCTCTCAAGCTGTATGGGAAGCATAAGTTACTACAGAACAACAAACATGTTATTTCCATGATGAGTACTGTTCTTTTCACCTCTAGCAGTGCCACCAAACAGTGAAAAAATTAATAGTAAGATAGATCACTGAAGTCATCTGCTTGGACAGGGACAGATATCGTTTGATTACGCTCTCTGGAGGATATTGAGAAACTTTAATCAAGTCAAGCCTCTCGCCAAGTTTAAAAAAAAAAGAAAATAATTTCTCTATTAAGGGTCTCTGAAGATTTCCAACCTCTCTGGTCATGTAACTCAATGCTTAAATGCCTGTGACTTATTTCAGAACAAATGTACAACTGATAAAGGAATACTTGAAAGATAACTCTCTTTAATGAAAGATAGATACCTGCACCTACTGTATTAGCTGATTTAATTATAGATGATGTACAACAAAGATCATATCTCAAGAACAGTAGTAGAATGTCAATTAGTAATCAAAGTTGTTTTGAACTCTTGAGGGCAGGGAGGGAACAGAATCAACCTACCACACTTTAAAAACGAGAAAAAAGAAAGCTTCAAATAGTCCTCAAAGTTCACTCCTCAAAGAAGACAGGTACCCTTGACAAAACTTGCTGCATAAAAATGCAAGTGACCTCAGGTGTCAAAATTTGGTGTGGGGAGGGAAGGGTTTGTCAGGAATGGCCCAATCAGAGAGGAAGTCAGGGGAAACACAAAACCTGAAAAGAATCAGGGTTTTTATCATGATCCAAGAACTTCATGTGAAAGAAACTATAGAGCATAACATTCATAGACCAAATCCCAGATGTAGTTACCATGTTGCCAAAACCCATCATTTTTTTTTTCTTATCCAGCCTAATTACAGTATTTTAGTAAATAAATTAATTATTTTTATTTATAATTAAAATTATAATTAAAGTATTGATGGAAACAATTTCTGTCAGGAAAGTGGAAAAGTTTGTAACAAATGATATTGAACCTATTTTTCTGCATCTATTTTTGCTGCGCAAACCACGTCTTACATACTACAAAATGTTGCTGAAACTAAATAAGAAAAATGAACCAAAATGTAATGCCAGATTTTTCTGTTGTTTTCTTTTACTTTTGTATATGTAGAATAAAGCTAGAGGTAGAGGTTGAAATGCTGAGCAGTGCAGTTTTTTGCAATAAATTTCAAGTGCGTTGCACAGCCTGAGGGGAACACAAAAGCATTAAAATATATTTATATTTAAAAAAGAGTGATTTTTGTAAGGCTGAGAAAGAAATCCACCACAGTCTACATACCACATCAAAGGATGGTTATGATGTTACTAGAGTCAATTCCCCAAGAAGCGTGTCCAGCCTACAGTGCCATTCTTTGCCATTCAAAGTGGTAGCACCATTTTCCTCCATGAAGACAAAAAAAACTCAACAAACAAAACACAGACTGAGTTGGTTCTTACGAAAGAGAAGATGGAAACTCTTGCTACATGAAACAGTAGCACAGCCTAGAGGGGTAACACGATAGATACCTTTCCCCTGTTAGTACATGCAGTCAGTCATCTTTGCTACAAGGAATACACAGACAGCAATGAAAAAGTCCTTTTCCCTTACCTGCCGTATTACACAACATCAAGCTATAATTGAACTGAAGCACTTGAAAAACAAATGCTATGGTTTTAACCATCTGGCCAAGGCTTCTTATAAACTGAATATCTAAAAGCCCATTACCTAATTCACTACAAAGTCACCCAATAAGTAAATTTCTGGGTTTTTTTACACAGCAGTGTCAGAAAAGTTACTTAGTCTAAAATATCTTCTTCTGTATGTATTAGAATACCAGAATAAAATGCTGCTTTACTAGCATTTGTAAAGTTTGGGGTTTTTTTCCAACAAAGAAAATATCTGTCATCTTCTCCTTTATGGGTCAAATTCAGGTAAGCTAACTGCTCTGGAGACAAAAATTGTATGAGTAATACCATACAATTTAATAAATTGTAATAAATAATAAAAAGAGCAGTAAAAGGCAAGGAAGAAAAAAAAAAGAAACAAGAAAATGAAATAAGACACATTATTGTATTTTGCTTTACTGCAAACCTGTGGCTATTCTTGATTTGCCTACCTCACTTTTACAATAGCTAATACAGTGTGGTTTCTACATGAAATAAACTGAGCATCCTTCTTTTTTCTAGGAAAGTAATAGAAATAACATTGACAGCTTTTTAATAGCCAAAAAAGTGGAATCTTAGACGGCAGTACATAGCTTAAAAGTCAAAGTCATCTCTTCACTTTTCGCTGTTAGTATTCCACTTGGAAATGTCCCATTGGACATAAGGTGATAAGAAGAAGAGCTATTTTTCAATTCTATTTCTGTTTGATTTATAGTATTTTCAGTGAAAATACTGTAATCTGTATCTTAGCTAGGACAGCCTATTTCCGAGAATTGTATATTCAAGATCTTTTACAGAATTAAACAATATTGAAAGACCACAGTTTAAACATTGCTGTAATTTTGGGGGGGAAATTGCATGCCTTTGCTCAGTTGTTCCTGTAGTTCTGTACAAACACAGTATTTATTTTCTAGCTATTTGGGGCAGCTCCTAAGGTCGTGTACCAGTGGACCAAAGCCAATTTACATTAGTTGAAGAAGTGACCTTCACTGAAGGGAAAAAATTTAGTAGAACTCAGTTGTGGAAATAAAAATGAAAAGACTAAATAAAGAAGCAGAGTTTCAAAATGATGAAACTGCAAGAAAGATAAAGTGGTGTTGACAAAGCTTTCAACTCAGATTAAAAGATGTAGGAAAGCAATTCAGAATATTAAGAGTAGTGCTAGCTGAAAGATGAATCTAAATCTTCCATCTCACAATCTATTACAATATTTCGTACTTGTTTTTATCATAAATCTGGAGAAAAAAGAAAATATCAACATTTATGAAATTAAAAGCTCTAGATAGATTTAACTGTTACAGATAAATGCAAGAGATTTTTGTATCAGCCTTTTTTACAAACAAACTTTTTTTCACCATTCTTGAACTTAAAGTCGTTATTTTGATTTTCCGACCCAAAAATGTGTGTTCTATGATACACAATAATCTTTACCTGCCAGTGAAAAATCATTCAATGCTTTACAAGGTTTATTTCACCCTTGGAAGAGCTCCACTAGAGGAGTTCCTTCGGAAAAGAATCCTTAGGGTTTTGGATTACAATTCCCTAATTATTTACCTTCTATGAATTCTAACAGTGAGCTCATCTTTCAGGAAAATACTTTGATTCAGGAGTTCTGTAATATTTAATTTCTGATAAAAATTCAGAATTTAGATTCAGAATAATCTAATGACAGGCATAAGAACTCATTTTAGTTTTCCAAAGAAAAAAGCCGCTGAATCCACCTACTATAGTTCATTATAAATTTTTGGAAAATTTGGTTTGTAATCCAAAAATATTGTGTCATAAGGCTACAATATTATACATATACATATACATACATATATATGTATATATACATATATACACAGATATTTACATTATACACATATATATACACACAGATACACATATTAAAAGGCTACATCTAAGTGAACGGAGGGACTGCAGGTAGAGTTAACAGTCAGTGGAGGTTGATTTGAAATTGTACCTGTACCAAACAAGGATGGATTTCCTCCACTCTCCTTCTCCCTTTCTCCCTTCTCCCCCCTGTCTCAGATCTAGGAAGTATGTGCCCACGTGGCAGTTAAATCAGTTTCCTGATCAGACTGAGTTCTAATAATTTATTCTGCATAATTCTCAGTCAGATCGATGACAGAATGTTCTTCAGCCAGTGACCACACAATTGCTAGAACAGACTCAAATGAATCACTAGGAATGTGGCCAAGAACGGAGTGGGACCACTGGTCTCTAAGGTAGCACAACTTCTGATAGGCAAGAGCTGACGGTGAAATTGCACCTCAGACACAAAAGACCCAAGCAAAAGCTCTGCAAATTATATTCTATTAAAATAACTAAATATAATTTAGACAGTGAGTCATTTGAGATAACCCAGTCAGAGTAAAATTATTGCCCAATTGACAATTTGAAATAGTTCTGCATCCTTACAGTGGTGGCTCCTTCTCTGCACATTGGAGTTTGCCTCTTTCTCCTACTACTGCTTGTGTTCTAGTACAAGAGTTCCCTCCACTTATGTCTAACAAAACTGCTATTTAGGAACCATTAGTTACGAGGGAGCAATTGTAGTTATAAAACAGATTAAAAGATATATACATTTGTAATTTAAATGAAAGGTGTGACTCTGCTTTCAAAGAAAAGCAAGTTTGAATTTACATATTTGAGAAAAAAATTTAAAATGTATAGGATAAGTATCGTCAAAGTCCATCTGCTACCACTCACAAATCGACATTTTTTTTTTAAATGTTAAGTCAGAAGTGTTTTAAAAGGTGTCTTCCTTCAGCTATCACAATTCTAATATGATTAGTTAATTAAAAGACGCTGTTGTGCTTTTTTGGTTCAATGCAGCAAATGCTTTTCTTAGTCTAGAGTGGTACAAATTCTACAGTTCTAAAGTTTCTTGTTACATATTGCTGACCATCATCATAAAAGTGCCATCGACATCAAATCAAGTGCTTTAGACAAGCTATTCCAGGACACCCAGACCATGTATAAAGTATTTCCTCAGGGAAGTGTTTTGAAACATAACTCCCTGGAAAAGAGGTTGCTTAGTACAATTCTCCTTACAGCAACTCACAGGGTTTACACACTTGTCAAAAATCATTGCAAGCTCAGAGATGTCTCCATGAAGTTTTAAAATGATATCTGATAGATAATCTGACAGCTATGTGTATGAAATTGGATAACAGCAGTAACTTAGAAGGAACGATAAAAACAAAACATACCTATCTCAGAGGATGGGGCGTGACTTGCAGTTCCTGCAAGCACTGTGGTGACCCTTTTTGTCTAGTTAAAAGATACAAGAGTTTTGTGGTTGTCTCCTGGATTCCTGACTCATAAGACATTGCAAAAGGACGGAAGGGCATTCATGGACGTTGGAAAGACAGATAGGAGAGTGATGAGAGGGCAGAAAAATGAGTTCCAGTATAGGAACTGGTGTGTGTGGGGGTGTGTCACAGAGGTGAAACTGGAGTAGTTCATTTAGTCATCTGCATTGATCTATCAGAAAACAAGAGATGCAAACTTTCTTTCTAAAGATCCATTTCATTAAGACAGCTAATGTTGATTTGCGTTACGTCCTAGCACACTGCAGGTATGAAACATGATTCTTGTGGCATCTGTTGAAATATGAATGTTGTGTCAGAGTTGAGACTTCGGACCAAAAGATAGTAACATTGAAATGTAGGCTGACCATATAAAACCCACTGTTACCTGTTGTATGCTTACTAGAGTGATCCTTCCAGTTTCCCAGTAGCAGTAATAGTTAGCTGACAGATGGCTTTGAATATAAACACCAAAAGAACTGGGCATATCTCAGTTTGGTATAATTTTATGTATTCCTATATCAGGCAAACTATGCGGTTGTATGTTAACTCAGGATATCAGTTAGTGAATGCAAGCCCTGATTTGACTTTTTTTAAAAGTATTTTTTACTTCAGTTGAATTTCCAAGAAAAACGTATTATGCAGATACATCTAAAGCATATTCACTTTGCACTTGTCTCTTTCATATTCTCCTTTATTTGTTGTTAATTGTAATTTGACACAATAGCATTTTATGGTGACCAGCATAGAAAGGATACGCATGATCAAATTTTCTTATTCTCTTTAGCATAATATTTTCTTTTATAATGTTGAGGAAACATTCATAAATAGTAAAAAAAGAGTATCTCCAGGACTAACATCATTGCAAGATATGGTAAGACAATAGTAAGTGAGGATCAGTGTACAGATTGTTACTCCACAAGCATCTCTTCAAATAAGGAAGCTTTTAGAATAGAACCACAGAATCATGGAATCAGAATAGTTTGGGTTGGAAGGGACCCTTAAAGGTCATCTAGTCAAAGTATTGAATGTTTCTAGGGATGAGGCATCTGCCACTTCTCTGGGTGATGCCTCTGGTACATGCCCCTCTTTTAGTTTAAAACGATTACCCTTTGTTCTGTCACAACAAGCCCTGCTAAAAAGCTTGTCCCCATCTTTCTTATAAGCCCCCTTTAAGTACTGAAAGGCGACTATAAGGTCTCCCCAGAGACACCTCTTCTCCAGGCTGAACAACCCCAACTCTCTCAGCCTGTCTTCATAGGAGAGGTGCTCCAGCCCTCTCATCATCTTCGTGGTCCTCCTCTGGACCAGCTCCAACAGGTCCATGTCTTTCCTGTGCTGAGGACTCCAGAGGTGGATGCAGTACTCCAGGTGGGGTCTCACCAGAGCAGAGTAGATGGGCAGAATCACCTCCCTTGACCTGCTGGCCACGCTTCTTCTGATGCAGCACAAGATACGGCTGGCATTCTGGGCTGTGAGAGCACATTGCGGGTTCATGTCCAGCTTTTCATCCACCAATACCCCCAAGTCTTTCTCAGAAGGGCTGCTCTCAATCCCTTCATCCTTCATCCTGTATTGATACCAGGGGTTGCCCTGACCCAGGTGCAGCACCTTGCTCTTGGCCTTCTTGAACCTCATGACGTTCACATGGACCCACTTCTTGAGCTTGTCCAGGTCCCTCTGGGCAGCATCCCATTCCTCAGGTGTGTGAACCACACCATTCAGCTTGGTGTTGTCTGTAAATTCACTGAGCGTACACTTGATCCCCCTGTCTTTGTCATTGATGAAGATATTAAACACAACTGGTCCCAGTACGGACCCCTGAGGGACACCACTTGTCACCGATCTCCATCTGGACATTGAATCATTGACCACCACCCTCTGGATGCAACCATCCAACAAATTCCTCATCCACTGAACAGTCCACCCATCAAATCCATATCTCTCCAATGTAGAGAGAAGGATGTTGTGGGGGACCATGTCAAAGGCCTTACAGAAGTCCAGATAGGCGACACCCATAGCTCTTCCCTTGTCTGCTGATGTAGCCGCTCCACCATAGAAGGACACTAGGTGGGTCAGGCAGGACCTGCCTTTGGTGAAGCCATGCTGGCTGTCTTGTATCATGTCCCTGTCCTCCATGTGCCTTAGTATAGCTTCTAGAATGATTTTCCCAGGGACAGTGGTGAGGCTCACAGGTAGGTAGTTCCCGGGGTCCTCCTTTCTGTCCTTTTTAAAAATGGGTGCAATATTTCCCTTTTTTCAATCACTGGGACTTCACATGACTACCATGACTTTTCAAATATCATGGAAAGTGGCTTGGCAACTACATCAGCCAACTCCCTTGGGACTCTGGGATGCATCTCATCAGGTCCCATAAATTTTTGTATTTTCAGATTCCTCAGGTGGTCACGAACCTGATCTTTTCATCCAGTGGGAAGGACTTTCCTCCCCCAGACCCTCCCCAACCTAGAGGTGTGGGAAGAGAGGTTGCCAGTGAATACTGAGGCAAAAATGTTGTCGAGTACCTCAGCCTTCTCCTCATCCATTGTTACCAGTTTGCCAGTCTTGCTCATCAGAGATGGGACGCTTCCTTTGACTTTTCTGGCTGACATACCTGTAGAAGTCCTTATTATTCTCTGCGTCACTTGCCAAGTTCAGCTCCAGCCACACCTTGGCCTTCCTGACCCCATCCCCACATAATTGGGAAGTGTCCCTATACTCTTCACAGGATACCTGATTACTGCTTGAACTGCCTGTGCATTTCCTTCTTGCACTTTAGTTTTACGAGCAGGTCTCAACTCAGCCATGCCCATCTCTTGCCTTCCTTTCCTGATTTCTTATACATGGGGATGGAGAGCTCTTGCGCTCTATGGAAAGCATCCTTAAAGATCTGCCAGCTCTGTTCTGCTCCCTTGTACCTGAGGTCAGTTTCCCAGGGGGTCACATTGACTAACTTCTTGAAGAGCTTCAAGTGTGCTTTCCTAAAATTCAGGATCCTGACTTTATTCTTCACCTGACCCATATCCCTCAGGACTGTGAACTCCACCAGTGCATGATCACTGCAGCCCAGGCTGCCTCCAATCTTGATGTCACCAATGAGCTCACTTGTGTTGGTGACCATCCAGTCCAGTATCGCATCCCCTCTGGTAAGGCTGTCTGTAACCTGACTTAAGAAGTTATCCTCAATACCCTACAAAAGTCTCCTGGATTGCCTACAGCTCACCGTGCTACTTTTCCAGCAGATGTTGGGGTGGTTGAAGTCCCCCAGCAGGACAAGAGCCTGCGAGCGTGATTGCCTTCTGTAGCTGGAGTAAGAAGGCTTCGTCAATAGGCTCCCCTTGATGAGGCAGCCTGTCGTAGACACCAACCAGAAAGTTCCCTTCGTTGCCTCGGTCTCTAATTCTTACCCGTAAGCTTTCAACCAGATAGTGGTTGTTCTGCAGAGACAGCTCTTTACCGTCTATCCATTTCTCGATGTAGAGGGCCATGCTTCTTCCCCTCCTTCCTCTCCTGTTCCTTCTGAAGAGCCTGTAGCCATGTCACCTTCATAGAGGAGCACACCTTTATTCCTTTGAGGTATTTCACCAGTGTTTCCCTGCTGGCTCCTAATACACCAGGATACCCTGGCTCATTTCCATAAGACTTCAAGTATGCTGCAATGTACCCAACACATCTCAGAGCAACAGGCTGAGAGCCCTCGCTAGCACCCTGTCCCTCTAACCTTGGCATGTCATCCCACAGTTTGTCACAGGCAAGTCTGATATTATCACCCTCCCTCTTCAAGCCTAGTTTAAAGCTCTGTCACTGAGCCCCACCAGCTTGCGAGCGAAGACCCTCTTCCCCGTTTAAGAAAGGTGAATCCCATCCAATACCGGCAAGCCTGGTGCCATGTAGACCATCACATTATTGAAAAACTCAAAATTGTGTTGGTGACACCAGCCACAGAGCCATGTATTAAGGGACTGGATGTGTCTGTTTCCTCCGTGTTGCTGCCCACAACTGGAAGGAGAGGAAGAGGATGTAGAGCTACTACAGTGACTACTGTAAGATCAGACCTTGTTCTGCTATTATTCCACAGCCTGAGGGAAAGACTCCTTCACTTTCATAGTACATGAAGAATTAATCAGACAAATTCACCTGTGCGAAATAACGAGCAGACCCATCTTCTTCCAGTTTTAGATCCCTATTTTAAAATTGGTGACAGTTAGAAACCTACATACATTTGGATATCTGGGATCAAATCCAAAATTTATTTATTCAACTGACTCATTGGAGACCTTTTATAAATCACCTTGTGTTTTTCAAAACTGCTGTAGTTCAAATATCTATAAACCGTCTCAATACATATTACTCGAATTTGATTTTTTAAAATTTTTAGATGATCTTTAAAAAGAAACTACAGCAAGTTATATCTCCAACAAGATATTCTGTTTTGTGTTAATAAATTCACTGTGATTGATAATGAAAAATGTATTGGGTGTTTTTTTCTCTTGTTATTTTCAGGTCACATTAAAAAACCTTACATAATACACCATTGCATGTATGCATGTATGCATTTACACCAGCTCAATTTACAATTCAATCAATGTGAGCCACACCAGAGGCTGTGCTACACATAGCCTTTCTGGATTCATTAGAGTGTCTGCTCATTCAACAATAAGGCTTCACTTGCCGGTAATCATTCTCTCCAAATCCTTGCAAGCCTACGAAGGATGCAGCTCTGCTAATAAGCTGCAGCGGGGCTTTGCACTTACAGCTATACCCTTTATGTTACGTTATCCATGTCAAACATTGCCAAGCTGTTTAGTTTTTAAGTGGATAGTTGAGTAAATGATACATTTTCATGCTGTACATATCAGTATTCCAAATGGGAAAAGTGAGTGTCATGTATATCCCAGGAAGGGGGAATAACATGATTGTCTATACGGTTACTTGCCAATCCTTCATCTCTATGTTGATTTTTCCATTTCTCGGTGTAAAAGAAGATCCATCCCTTATTCTGAGCATAACATAATCTTCTGAGTTATGTTTGTGATTCTTTCCAGGCCTTTCCTGTATTCAGCCATTAAAAATAATTTAGTTATGTCATTATCCCTGAATTAAACATCACGCAAAGTATAACTGGAAAAAAAATATTGACTGACAAAAAGGCAAGTCCTTTTCTTTCTAACTATTCCTGTATCAAAGACAGATAAAAACAGAACTGAGCCCCACTGCTTTGTAAGACTTATGGAGATCGTGATGGCTTCTCCTCCATATTGACATCTATCAAGGCAAATTCTTATTTTCAGTTCCAAGCTTGCCGCCAGCAGCAAAAGCTCAAGAAATTACTTCCCTAGTTGTAGCCATAAAACATGCTACTTTTGGTCCTCTAAATACTTATTGATTGGCTTTGCCCCTCAGAAAAGATATGCTATTTCCTGAATAACAGGAAAATAGATAGATCAACCAGCCATTGTTGTGCTCGTTGCAGTAACACCCAGCAATTCCAGGATCACACATCAACCTGATCTTTGAGATAGATCTGCAATCTTTTTCTTAAGCAAGGGTAACAAAAAAAAGTGCAGAACATGAATAAAAAAATTAGGGCAAGAATGTTTTTAAAAAGGGAAAAATTCACCTGTAGCAGACAAAACTAAACAGATTAACACAAATCTTCTTTCACATTTTCTATCACTTTATCACTGCAATGTGGGCCATTTCCTTCAGTCTTAGTCTTAGTACACTGACATTCAGCCTCTTCCTCAGCATCAAGAAAACCTTCACAGCCCCTTCTAAGAAATGGCATTTTGTAAAGCTCTGATTCTTCTCTTCCCACTCCGCTTTGAGGATTTTCAGGCTTTCTGAACTGCAAGCTCCCACATTTGCCACGTCAGTCCTTCTCTGCCACCCCAAATGGCATGCTCAGTTGCTACCAGAGAGGAAACCATCTCTTCTCCATGCAAAGGCTTCCACTGAACCCAGATTTCAAGAGACAGGAAAAGTAAAAACAAGCAAATTTCTCCCTGCTGTCAAGTCACAATCTTTTGACATATCAAAATATACTGAAGCAAGTAAAACAGACACAGTCTGTTACAGACAGAGAGGGCATTAGGAGGAGAAGCCATTTAGACCTTTTAGATGAACTCACAGACATCTCTGTTTATGCATATGTGGTCCTGCTACAGAATCAGCCTAACTCGATTTACAGCTGGTTTTGCAGAGCTCTACTAAAGGGAAATAAAAGTAGCACAATCACAGAAACTTCCCAGAGAAAACAGTGGGAATGTTAGGTCTATAAACTAAACACATTGGACTTGAAAACCTAGCTACTTAAAGATAGATGTAGTGGCCAAATTAAAGCCATTTATTTAGATGATAGACCCATGAGGCTGTGTTAGGTTCACAAGACTGAGTTCTTCCTTTCACAGGACATAGAATTTCTCCATGAGGATTCCATACATTTTTGTGGGGATGGAATTTCCCCTTCAAAAAAAGACCTACTGCTGGTCAAAATATTTCCAGATAATTGTCAGTCCTTTCTTCTGATAAGCCATTTCAAAGCTTAATTGCCCTTGCAGTTAGACACATACTTTCTTTCAAAGCTTGAACAGCTTCATCCTGTAATTGCACTTGTCTACCAGATTAAACAGGTCCCTATCATCTGAAATCACCTGCACATTTATATGCTTGTAAACCATGATAAAATCTACTAAACTTTCGCTTTAATAAATTTGATTGAGATACATTCTTTTATTGAGATATTAATTTAATTTCATCAATTTTACACCTTCTTTGCTATTTTCAGCTTACTAAATTTGAAATACGGCCTTTAAAACTTAATACAGTGCTTGTGTAAGAAATCAACCTATCTTACCAGTATATGAAGGAACTGTTCCCTTTCTTAGATAGCTAAGACAGACTTATCTCGGAAACAACACATCACTGGAAGATTAAGTTCAAGTGGCTATTCATCATTATTAATTTCAGCATCATTACTTCCCCCTATACAGCTTCTCACAACATAATTATTACAAACTAATTTTTCATATACCAAGCCTTTGATTTTTCCTGAATTTCTGTTGCTTTATGCCATTGGAACAATTGTAAGTCATATGAAAATTTTATTAGCAATGATTTTCCATTCCCTGCCCAGCTACTTATAAAGGTATTAAACCATACTGGGCTACAAACAAATTTCCTCTGGCTGACAATTCCCTATTTAACTTGACTTTTGATAACTAAGAGATAAAATGGTTTTAAATCTTTCTATATGTAACACATAGATTTTGCATAACATTTGAGACAGAGGAAAGTAGAGAGGAGGGAGGAGTAATGAAAATGTTGTAGGATACAATATCATGGAAATCAAAAAGAAATTATCTTTTGACCAATGAAGTCAAAATTCACCCATGAAGTTTTATGTACTCTTGAAACACATAATAGATTGGATGGACTTCCTTCTGGGCAGCTATCTTACTTGACGTTAATAGTTTCTTTTTTTCTTCCTTATTAGTCTTTCCATATATTCTCAAATCAATTTAAGCTCTCTACTTTATCAGCCTTTTTTCCTTGTAAAAATATTTGCACCCTTATGCATATAGTCAACCCAAATGTGTACATTATTCCAAAGTAGCTATAGTAGGAAAAGCTTGTCAAAATCATATTTGAGAACTCTGGGAGAAAAAAAAAAAAAAAGGTATTAAATCTTTGAGAGACAAAGAGGAAGAAGATTTCTCCCTCTTTCTCTCTACATATATATTTACTATTTTGTATCTGAATCCTTCCTATAACACTGTGCTTACATAAGCATTTACTTGTGCTTTTTAGCATTTTATTCTGTTTTTATTGGCATTACCCATTTATTTCTTCCCTGTACATACATACAGAATATAAAAGCTGTGAATTTTAAATGTATATCAGCTACTACAGCTGCATATCTTTTGTAGCATTTTTCTGTTAGAATTCTTTTAGAATCCAAATTCAAGGAATTTATTATTACCACACACTTACTTTGCATTGTTTTGCATGATGGGCAAAAATCTTCAGATATTCCCAATATAATTCCACTTTTTATAGTTCAGGAAAGATTTCTTAATGTCTCCTCCACTGTGTTTCTTTTTTTACTTACAAAGCAACACCTTTACTATTTCCTCCTGAACTTATCTCCTGTGTCAGTACGGTAGATGAGTTGGGGGGGGGGAGTGTGTTAATAAAGCTGACATCCACTGCTGCCAATGAATTAATTTATGTATGCTCCACTAGAGCACACAGTGCTCAGTTACAACAATAATCTGTTACTTTATTCTTAGACTTGTCATCACTCAGTTTATACTCAACCTTTGTTTACATCACTAAGTGTTTCTGTATCATTATAAATTTGAAAAGATTCTTGGATGAATATAAGTTTGGATGTCTATCATAATTTTCTGTAGTAGAAAGCAGCAAACAATCAAAACATTGCATTGAAGGGCCAGCAATAAACTTTTCTGCAGCTGATGTGCACTCTGCTTCCATGATTCAATTAATTCTACATGACTTTTCTCACAATGGAAAATTATACTGGGTGTTAGTTTATGTGATAGATAGAAGCTAGGAAAGCACATTTCTTTCACCCAGCCTAGAAACATAAAGCAGTGGATTAACTACACACACACAAAAATACATTCACAAGGATAAACATACTTTAGGGAGATAAGGAGTGATAAAGAGCTGCATGAATCTCCGTGGTATATACAGATAAAACAGAAAACTTAAGATTCATTTCTGTCATATATGTCATCAAGAAATTTACATTCTTTGATATTAAACTAATAGATCCTTGCTTCGCTTTTTTTAATTACTAAATGGCATATTAGTGGAAAACATTTATATATTGCAACTCCAAGGGTCAAAACTGACCTAGCATGATGTTTATTTATATGCAGTCAACAGAAGATACTCAGTAAGAACAGAAGAAACGTAAGATAGAGGCGATCTTCTGTATAAAAACTGAAACAGTTGAATGATTTAATGATCATGACTAATGAGTGTATCAATCTGTATATGAAAAGAGACAAAAAAATTACTGATGTTGATGAAATGCATCATGCAATACTCCATACTACAGGAGACAGGGTTTTCATACTTCCCTGTTAAGCGTGCCAGCCTTGCTCATATTTTGTGATGGACACAGTAGGAAGACACAATGATCACTGCTGTCTAATAAAAAGTTTACAGAACTATGAAAAAGCTGGGGTAGTTCACAATAAAACAGAAGCACCATTGAGTGTTACAGAAAGACGTAAACTTGAAGGTGAAAGGTCTTTTCTCCATAGGGTACAATTTTCTCCAAAAACCCTTGTACACCTAGCATTGATTTAGCAGCCATACACTGGAGTGAAGTGCAACCTGCTCCATCACTACGGAGAATCTGGGCTGTTCTAGAGATGTTGCTGGTATGCAATATGTAGACTTCACCACCGTGGAGTTGTGGCAGGTCCTTTTAAGAGGTTTATAAGACATTTATGTCGAGCATCCAGTTTTCCAGGGACCTCACAATCTTCCTGTGGCTTCACATAGCCAGCTAGCATCCATATTGTTTTATGTCCTGGTAAACTGGTAAACGAATACTGACATTTCTGTAACAAATCTTAAAGCCATGTTTTTGTTCAAGAATCATGTAGGTTGCTTGGTAGATAACACACAATAATTCCTTTAACAAAGAGTGCAGAAGTATAAGACATTACTACTATTTTAATAAATACATATATTACAATAATAAGCACATATATAAAATTTATAAGTGTGTAAGCATGTGTCTGTGTATATATATGTTCATATAGGATATGCTTCCTGAGTATTTTGTCTTGTTGTATCAAAAAAAGAAAAAAAGAAAAAGGACTGCAAAAGTATTCAGCTCAAGTTCACAGAAATCAGGTTGCTGAACAGAGCTCTCCTATTTGGTGCTTCTTCACAAAATGTAATGATATAAAATTGCAATGCTGCAGACACTGTTACTTAGTATTCATATCATGGAAGCAATAAATTCTCACAATTTTTGAGAACTATTTGAGTGAGCAAGTTTTTGTAATTAATCTTTCCTGCCTGATTGCATTTCAGTTCCACACCTTCCATTTTCAGTCATCAAGAAGCAGTGCGCAGAACTTCTACTTACCTCCCAGGTACAATCATAACATAGTAAAGTGAGACAATGATATAGACTCAAATCTAGATTGTATTGTCATAAACTGTTAAAAATTATAAAATGTTTCAAATTGTCAGTCAATTCTCGATACACAAGAATGACTATTTGTTATTTGATTTGCTATGACAGATGAAAAATGTAACTGCTTGAAAGTATGAAAAAACTTCGAGATTTAGGGGAAAAAAGAAATTGGCTCAAATGACATGACACAAGATGTCTAAACATAAATCAATGTAACAGCGGAGAGCATAGAGTAGAAGCATTCCTGCATATGGGAAGGGAATGGACAAAGTCTTACACATCTTACTTTTTTTCCATTCATTATACAGGCACAATAAACACAATCCGCAATTCCTGTTACAGAAGATAATCCCATATTCCTGTGTGAAGAAATGGGCTGCTTTAAATGCTAAATTTCCACAATCACTTAGTGATACTTTACGCAAGAAACACCACCCCACACTAGCTCATTCTCTCTTATACATCAGAAATTTTCTGCAGAGGAATGTTAAAGCTTTTATTGCTGCTTTATACAAAACAAATCAGAGAATCAGATCTATGTGCAGCCTTCCCTTTGTACTGTCTGTTCTCTCAAGCTGTGCTTGAATATTCTTTGAAATACCTCCAGCATGCCTCAACTCTGAAAAGTCATTAGCAGATGTTTAATACCTACTTAGGTCTAAATTACATGTTCACAACATATCTCCTATAACATTTGAAAATTTCCTGCTCTCTTGATTTTATCCTCACAATAGTTAATGTTTTTTCTTTTTCCTGGTTTACCAAAACCATAAATCCTGGAGTCACGTTGTTACATAAAAATAATGATTTTTTCTTAGTGATGGAGTAGAAAAATGTATTTTCACTTCCTATTGATATGAAGGGAAACTTGAAATTTGAGAATCAAATACTCAAAAATCTCTATATTTGAATGCTTGGGATTAATAGTGCGACCTAATTTTCAAGTCTTACGTTATGATTTTAGCTTCTATCTGTGAAGTGTCACAACTCTAAAAAATTCAAAAGACAAGACAAAATTGGTAGCTGTTTAAAAAGTGTTAAATAGGTATTTTGTTCAATGTAGGCCAGAGAAAGGGAAAACCAAAACAGAATAATTCCAGACATGTGTTGCATTTCAGACCTGTCTCTCTACTAGGACCTTCATTCTTATGCTGTAAATAAGAGGAAATCATCCTGAAGTAGTACTAATGAAGAGAAAAAGGGAAGTCTACTGACTTATCTAGGGATTTAAGATAGTTGTATAGTATTGTGAATATATATTAGACAAACTCCAGTATAACATGCAAAAGTTTTAGATAAGGGTTTGAACCAATATCACAGCCTAGTGAGTCCACACTAGGGAAACCTTATGCAGAGATATAATTGCACGTGATCTCAAAAAACATTGTGGAGATGATTTTTAAGGCTACAGTTTTTGAAGACATGCTATTTGTGCAATATCAGACTAAAGAAAAAATTGGTTTTAATGATGAGCACTAACCATACATCCTGGTATTTTGGAACAGCAAGACTGAACTAGGTTTACTTCTGGATTTTGCCAATAAAGTTAATTTTATGATGTGTAGAACTATGACCTGCAACCTGAAGCCCAAAAGAGCATTAGAAACCTTTGTCTGTAACTGACATTCAAGATCTGAATGTTGCCATTTGAGCCCACTGCTAAAGTGGAAAATGAGAAACAAGACAGCATTTTTCTTAAATTCTGCATCTCTTAGTTCCCCCCCCTCAAAAAAAAAAAAATCAAAAAACTCCAAACAAATTCTACTTTATTACAGAGGTATCTTGGAAAGTCTTCAAACAGAAACCTGTTTCTCTAATTAGAAGTGTTCCTCTCTACGTGGAAATATTTGCTGCCAATGATCACTTTTGTGGCTTTTAAAGAGAAGTTTCCATATTACAACAATTGATAACCCTGAGTTTGATTCTAATTTCATTTATTTCAGCCAGAAGATACTAAGTTAGATTGGAGGCAGCAGTAAAAAGTGGGACTGCAGAGTTTAAAGTGGACAATGAGGGAAATGAGAAGACAGAGGAAGAAGAATCCCAATTAACTAAATTGTTAGCTATGGTTCTTATTCAAACTGAATTTATGTATCAGAAAGGAAGACAAGAAAGCCAAAAAGATAATCAAAACAATAATGTTATAAAATGAATGCATATTGTTAATTAGTGAACATTGACTAAAGAAAGGACAAAAGTCAAACTACAAAAACCAAGAAATCACCTTAGCAGAACTTTAATGCTAAGAACTGTTAACTCAGAGCATGAGTCCACAGGAGATCTGAAGTTGTCTGCCTCCATGCGTCCACAAACACCCTAATTACGAGGATGCTACGGGGACTGGCTGCTCCCTGGGGCCAGGAGTATCAGGGCAGGGTCTGGCAGCCAGGGTCTGTACATCCAGTACTTTACTAGGTAGTTCTAACAGTGACTCATAAAGATCAAAGAGACAAGTTTGTTTATAATTTAAATTAGTCCCCAAATGTTCACGTGCTTGGAGTATATCAGGATCAGACCTTGAGCACTGAAGTTTTTACTTTGAGAAAGGCACTTGACTACAAACTCTATTAGCATTAAGCAGCCCTAGAGGTTGATTGCATGGCTCAGATTAAGTGACTGTTCATACTTTTGCTGACATACAATAATTTCCTTTGGTAATTGCATTCAAGTGTATTTACACCTGGTTGCATTCAGAATGTTTTTAATTGTCTTTGGTATGTTTTACTTTAAGATTGGAAAGCAAATGGGCTGAACTGTGAGGTTGTTTTATGCATTGAAATTTGATAGTAACTTATTCTTTTCACTCTTTGCCTCAAGTGCAATACACTTAATTGGTTCCTAACCACTGAATTGCAATCATGGTTTATGGCTTAGCTGGCAGTCTTTAAAGGTTTGATCCAACTTCATTTGCAACTTTCAGAACACATCATTACGTCAGTGAATACCATGAATAGACAAGGAGTATGTCATTTCACTTTTACCATTTGTTAGTGCTACAGTAAGATATAACAATCTCCTTTTACCTTAGGGTTCACTCAGTCACTGTGGATAAATGGTCTGTCATAGACCCATGTTCTCTCTTGCTTTTCTGAGTTCAAAATCTTTAAATCTTGTTGTGGGGAGGCAGCGAGAGGAACTTTGATGTCATAGTGTCCTGGAACACTGAATCCCCATATTTATGTCTTTTACTTCCTAGAGCTTTTTTTAATAATCTTCATGTCATGTCCTCATTTTGTTTTATATGATAATAAAAGAAAAATGTTTCTTTGGCATGAATTTTCCGTACATAGAATAGATGACAATGGACATGAACAGATAAATCCATAAACTAACTGAATATATTCATAGCCTGATAAGTACTGAAAATTACACAGGCATTTAATTTTCATTACTGACATTCATATGCTTCCTTCTCTTTGATACGCTGATTTATTCTATTTTAGGGCCCACGAAAACAAACATTTTCATTTTTAAAATAAAAGCCAGACTGCAGCAGGTCTTTCAAATAGCTTAGCAAGCAGTGCATTTAAACTCTACTATAAATTCCTCTTGTCTTATGTTTCTTCTACATATGTCTGTCATTACTTGCAACAGGTGGATCTCTCAGCTAATCAGCAGGACAGTGTTATGTTCTATGCAGGAAGACAGGAGCTAAACCTCTCACCATTGCCCGAGGAAACTTGCACAGAAAGATTCAATATGATTCTGACTACAGCAGCTTTGTGCTCCACAGGTGGAGCTCTCTTTTCCTTCTAGACTGCTGCTTTATTTATCTTTATCTCCCACTTCATGCATCAATAGTACTCCTCTAAATCCGGTAGCAAAAGCTATAAACAGAATACCTTAAATTGTTAATTTAGTTGTAACAGGCCTTGATTCTGACTGCTTTCCACGATTAGACTATTCTCCTTTAGTTCCACTCACAGTATTGAATCCACCAAAAACCTCAAAACTTTTACTTCTTTTCCAGTTAAATAAAATAAACTGAAAAACTTTTGTTAGAAATTATCTGGATGCAAATGTGGACAGATTTTGTCTCTGAATATTTTACCTATGATGGAAATAAATGTAGCAGATGTTTTACATTGAAACAAAACAAAGCATTATTTATTTATAAAAAAATACAGTTGACATTAACCGTGGTTGCTGTTGTCCAACAAGCTTTTGTCAAACGGAAGCCTAGAATATGTGATATTTATTTTTAGATTTTCATAAAGGATATAGTATCCATTAGTAGATCGCTGTCATAGTAAAGATCTGTGATTTAAAAAATCTATAGTCTCCTCCCTAAAGCTCTCACATATACTAAAATATGTACAGTTTCTTGAATTATTTTAGGGGAGGAGCAAAGTCACTATAGATGAGAACTCAGTGGTCTACATAATTTTTGAAAGCAACATTAATAAACTAGGAAACACTTGTATCTTTTCCATTCATATACTGTAGAATTATTCAACACTTCCTTAGGTTAAATAGTAAGGTAAGAGCTTTAATACTTTGCATAATGGCAGTGCCAATGACGATCATTCTATACAAATGTTTAGATAGGAGCATACTAACTGCCTCGTTTAATCCCATCAATCTTATTTTTTCCCTTTTACAGATAATAATCTTTGTGCCAAAATAGTGTGTTCAGGGAATTAGCTGACAGCAGAAATTATCTGAAAAGTGTTTTTAAAACCATCTATGATAATTTTAATTTTTAGAGAGTAGTTGCAATATTTATATTAAACCAGCAGCCAAGTACTCTATACCACAGAAACCATTCGTATCACTGAGCATTGTAATAATTAGTCAGCTTTTGTTTTCAAAGGGGCTGAATTTTCCATCTGACACTTTTTACTATAACATTAAGTTGTTCTTCCTGGTATGTTTTATAGCTGCTTCTGAGCTATACAATTAATTTGAGTTGGCATGAAGGCAGCACATCCTGCCAGCAGTTTCCTGATGGGGATATCCTCTGTGTGGTATGGAGGAATCCCAACCACACACTGAGTCAAAAGAGATTGTTTCTTCCTCTCTCTCCAGGGGCTCAGAAACAGGAACAGTCTCAATGCAGAGAAAGATAATGTCTGGGAAAAGATGGAAAGCTTGCAGTGTAACTAACAGATAAACTAGTTTTAATCTCTCTCAAGCTAGAGCAGCAGAGAGATGTCCTTCTCCAAGCAAACTAGTACTGGTATGAAAATGACTATCCTCTACTATGTTGAAGAGACAAAGAATATGCAATTCAAATACATCTACAGAAAGAAGCCTTGTGATTTCAGTGTTCCAGAGTAAAGTAACATATGCGGTGAGTTGACTCAGGCCAGCCGCCAGACCCACACCCAGCCACTCTTTCACTCCCCCTCACTAACAGGACACGGGGGAGAAAATATGATGGAAAAGCTCATGGGTAGACATAAAGACAGGGAGATCACTGGCCAGCTACAGTGATGGGCAAAACAGACTTAACTAGGAAAATTAATTTATTAAATATTTTTAATTAAATACTTTTTATTCAAATAATTAAACAAAATAGACTGGATGCTGAGGAACAAAGACAAAAAACCTTAAAACACCCTCCGTCATCCATCCCTGCTTCTTCCCAGACTCAACTTCACTCTTCCATTCCGGACTCCTCGACCTCCTCCTGCCCAAGTGCTGCAGGGGGATGGGGAATGTGGGTCTGCCGTCGATCCACGGCAGCTCCTCTCTGCCGCTCCTGCCTCCTCACACGTTTCCCTGCTCCAGGCCGGGCCCTTCCCAGGGGCTGCAGGGAAACCCCCGCCCCAGCGGGGTCTCTGCCGGGGCCGCGGGGGCATCTCCGCGGGGGCGCCCGGAGCCCCTCCTCCCCTCCTCCCGCTCTCCCCTCGGGGCTCGCAGGGCTGTTTCTCACCCGGTTTCCCTCAGCCCTGGCTGCCGGGCAGCGTTTTGCCCTTTCTGAGCCAGGCTTTCCCCGCGGCGCCCGCCCGTGGCTGAGGGGCTCAGCTGTGCCCTGCGCTGGGGCCGTTGGAGCCGGCTGGAACCGGCTGTGTCCGGCACGGGGCAGCCCCGGCCCGGCAACACAGGGGCCGCCCGGCAGCACCCCATGGACAACACCTGCAGCCAGCACAACGTAACTTTGGATTGAAAAGTCTTGTAACGGGAAAAATGTATGTTTCTAATCACTGATACCTTCAAAAACTAAATATTCCTTCTTATAAACAAATCAGCTTTCCTCCGTACAGTTTGTGGCTGCAGATTCACACAGGACAAGAGAAAGGAAAAAAGACTTGAGAGTGTTAAAGAGCCTAAAAGAAATTACCCTCAAATTGAGAAGGTGTTATCTTTGAAGTAAGTTTTACTAATACTGATACAGCACACAGACAGAATGTGCAAAACACATTGGAAACTGAAAGGTGACGGATTTTGATGCAGGAAGAAATTTTTCACAGTGAGGGTGGTGAGACGCTGGAACAGGTTGCCCAGGGAAGCTGTGGATGCCCCATCCCTGGAAGTGTTCAAGGCCAGGCTGGATGAGGCTTTGAGCAGCCTGGTCATGGCAGGTGGGTTGGAACTAGAGGAGGTGTCCGTGCCCATGGCAAGGGGTTGGAACTAGGCAATCTTTAAGGTCCCTTTCCAACACAAACCATTCTATGATTCTACGATTCTATGTTTGAGTTTGGAGAGTGCAGACTCCACGATACAATGAATGCCAGAGTGTTATCTGCACGTGTCTGCCAAACCCTTTAAATGTTAGGCAGAAGCTTCTACACAGTACAGTGAAGAAAGAGGTATTAGTTATCAAGTAAGAAGGAGGTAGAAGAAGTTTTGTTTCACTCGGGTTTTTGATTCAGGCATTGATTCAGAACTCAGCCCTTATTACATTCAGAGGCAAAGGTGAAGTTTCTGTATGTTAAAGCACGGGAGCCTACGAAAAGTTAAAGGAAGGTAGTTTTCATTCAAATTTAAGTTTTTATTGCTTTGTATATTCTTCTTGAGGTTGTCCATGCTTGTTTTATCAGGATACACTGAGTAATAAAAAATACTTGGTTGTTATAAATATCTAATAATGCGTGGTCTGCAAAATAGAAAGAAATGAAAAAAATTGTTAGGGTTTTTAGTTTCTTTAGAGATGACAAAGCAAAACAAATTCCAAAAGATCTTTGGAAATTTCCTTCAGAAGAAATTCCTAATTCTCAAGGTCTCGTCTTAGATAAAAGGATCGTATCACTCCTTGCAACACTCTCCCAAAACACACATTTTTATTAATGCACGTTTAATGAGAACAAAAACAATTATAACAACAGGTGTTTCTGAATGGTGTACTGAAGGAGTGAAAATATTTGATGGCACTACCTCAAGCTATGACCTCAAGCACTGACATCTGTTCAGCTCTTCTTCCTCAGGTCATTATTGCTTAAAGGAATGCTTTAGATTATGCTGGGAAAGCAATTTACTAAATATAAACGAATGTGGTATCTGAATTTGTACTGCTTAGAATTCATTTTCTATGCACCTTAATGGTGAGTCATTATTTCTTTTTGCAGTTTTTATTATCAGTATATACTCTATGTTGATTTACCTATACAAGATCCTTTCCATCCCCTGAGATGAAGGGAAAATATAAAGAAAATAATTTATTGTATAGCAATACCAAAGAAAGAATTTATGAAATAACAAGGACCGTTTGTAAAGTATCAGAAGGGGGCAAATGTGGGCCAATACCATTTTGCGTTTACATATAACTTCTATTAAAAGTCAAATAAACACTGAGAAAAATAAGGTTTTTACATAATAGAATAAAATAGACTAGAATAGACTATTTCAATTGGAAGGGACCTGCAATGATCATTTAGTCCAACTGCCTGATCACTTCAAGGATGACCAAAAGTTAAAGCATGCTGTTAAGGGCATTGTCCAAATGCCTCTTAAACACTGACAGGCTTGAGGCATCAACCACCTCTCTAGGAAGCCTGTTCCAGTGTTTGACCACCCTCTCGGTAAAGAAATGCTTCCTAATGTCCAGTCTAAACCTCCCCTGGCACAGCTTTGGACCATTCCCATGTGTTCTGTCACCAGGGAGATCAGGACCTCCCTCTCCACTTCCCCTCCTCAGGAAGCTGTAGAGAGCAATGAGGTTGCCCCTCAGCCTCCTTTTCTCCAAACCTGAAGTCCTTAGCCCTCCTCATAGGACATTCCTTCCAGCCCTCTCACCAGCTTTGTTCCCCTCCTCTGGACACATTCAAAGACCTTCACATCCTTCTCAACTTATGGGGCCCAGAACTGCACACAGTACTCAAGGTGACGCTAAATACAGTGGGATAATTGCCTCTTTTGACTGGCTGGTTATACTGTATTTAATAGACCCCAGGATGCAGTTTGCCTTCTTGGCTGCCAGGCCATACTGCAGACTCATATTGAGCTTGTTGTTGACCAGCATTCACAGATCCCTTTCTGCAGGGCTGCTCTCCATCAGGGCTGTGCAATCAAACCTCTCATTTGTGTATAGTACGACACCTCCTCTTCTCCTGCCCAGCCTATTCCTCCTGAACAGCCTCTAGTCCTCCATCCCAGCACTCCAGTCATCCCACCAAGTGTCGTTAATCCCGATGATATCATAGCTCTGGGAGCTGACCAACAATTCCACTTCATCCTGTTTGTTTCTTATAGTGCATGTATTTGTGTACAAGCATTTCAGATACGCCCTTGAGCCCTCGGTGCTCCGAGGAGCAGTGTAAATGTTCCCACTAGGATTGCCACCCTCAGGAGATGCCATGCCAACCTTTGCCTTACCTGCTGTAATCCTGTTGGTATCCCCTTCCCTCATCAATTCTAATAATGTATCTATGACACTTCCAAAGTGTCATACATAGCTGAGTGACAACTCTCCCTGTATGCCAGATCTTTTTGGATTAGATATATGAACACTAATTACAAGAGAAATCCTTGCAGGATACTAAAGCTTTCTGTGAACAGGGATAGATTCACAAAAATAAATCCCATAGTACATATTTAGAATCATAGAATCGTTTTGTTTGGAAGAGACCTTTAAGATCATCAACTCCAGGCGTTGATGTAAGCCTGGTTGACACCAATTAATCAGCCGACACTCTGCCTGGAAAACTCTCTTTTCCTCTGTGAAACTGTAGACTCACTGTAAAATAAAAATGTGAATGGATGTTTCTTCATCAGGAGACTTTATGCACGAAAAACCAAACATACACCCTGAATTAATTTTTAAGTTCTGTAAAAGATCATTTGTTCACTTTTCCTGTTCTTTCTGGTCTTCAAATGTAGGTGAGAGCAAAATAAAGCATGACAAGATACTGTCTGGTTGATTTTACTGTACTGTAAGGGTTACAGTTATCCGAAGCAACCTTTGTGTTTCACTTAACATCCATCAGTACCTTTTTCATTAAAAAAAAAAAAAAAAGAAAAAGAAAAAGAAAAAGAAGAATGGGACTGCTGGACTACTCTCACTTAACCAATCAGAGTCTGGTTCTTAACCTCAACAGATTTGTCTTTCAAAGCTGGAAATAAGCCCCTTAGTGATTCCCTTTCTTGTTTCTGAACTGACATAGATAGAACTGGTAGATTGTGGCATCTGTCAAAGGGCTGATCTGGAGATAGAAAGTAAACAGATGAACTGAAGTACTAAAACCTGTGAACACGATAAGAATACTGTTGCTGACTGCTATTTCAGAGAATAACAGAAAGCTTCAAAATGTGTCATATGCCACAAAGTTCTAGGGAAAAATGACAGTGAAATACATAGTACAATTTGCAGTGTCTCAGCTTGTTCAATATGTACAGTGGTGGATAGAGTACATCAAGATTGTAATCTGAATTTTAGTTATTCCTTCAGAACAGATTCAGATCCTCTTGAGTTTCTTTTGAGGGAAAATCATAGCCAGATATTTTTCAGATAATAATATTTTTACATCTTAAAAACTCCACCTGAAATAGAGGCTAAATATTGTACTTTTAATAAGCATATCTACTTTTTACTTTTACTGCAAAGCAAAATAATTCTCTTTATCACCTGTATTTCAGAGCTGATGAGGTGTGATCGTCAAATAGATGGTCATTTGAAAATGAATTGATGATATTAAAGATGATATCTAAGCTGATTGTAAATATGAAGGTGCCAATATAATCTGTGGTGGAAAAAACATCCTTTTGAACAGGGACAAGTTAACATAGGAGACTAGGATCGATGATGAATGTTGTCTCAGAAATAAATTGAATGAAAATATGAAAAATTCAGTATTTACTAATATTAGAATATAACTTAAAAGATGCATATGTAACATTTCTTTGATGATTTTCAAAAGAAAGAATATATTTTAATCATCACAACTTCCATATTTTCTTTCTTCAAAAAGCACAAGTAAAAAATTGTTGCCCTAAAAATTATTGCTGAATCAAACCTCTATAGCTCACAAACTGTGCAACCCACTTACTGTTTCAAGCACGGCTGAAATTTTATCATTTTTTATTAATCATTCTGCACACAGAGAACTATGAAGAGTGAGCACATACTACATTACAAAAAGATAAAGTGTTCTGAAAATTACTTTCCTGACCATCACTTTAAAAGTTTGAGGATAGCTAAAATCCAACCTCTAAAGTAAAAAGGGATTTGATCAAGTTGAAACAACACTAAACTCCAGAAATACATAGCAGTTTCAGTGTCAGAAAATATGGCAGGGGTAATTATTTGAGCTAATATTTCTGAAGAAACTGAAACAAAAATATTGATAAGAATCAGTTCCATAAGTACATTTTCAGAATATGTAATTTTTGGGTGCAGATTAACAAAGCATTTACCGTCATACTTCCTTTTTACTGCATATCTTTACTAGTTATTCCCTGTAGGTCTGCAGAAGACACCTTATGAACCATATCTCCCCCTCCCATCAGAAAATAAAGTAAGACAAGAACTTGATGCTGTCATGTTTAGTGACTTTTAAGGCCAAAAATGTAGTAAATCCAGGCAAGACAAAATATCAGATTCAAAAACTCAGTTTAGCTGAGGTCTTGATACAACAGATCAAAGACCATGAGTCAGTACCGTTAAATTACTTTCAGGTAACTTCCTTCATGGGAAATAAAGATTTTGGATGTGGAGGAAACAGATACCATCAAAATAAATTATACAAAGATGATATTGGAAGTAGGGGAAATGAAAAAGTATTTCTATAAGAGTTTGGGTTTCTTTACTGGTGGGATTCATATATGAAGGTCGAGTCTAGATCATATAGTGTCAATATCTATACATAATTTAAAAGCACCTTCAGATGGTGCTATTATTTGCCATTTACCACAGCATTGCAAGCCTTTGAGCAAATAGACTTTTTATTGCATAATATGAATACAGAACTCCTGCAGCCTTTAGCTATAACTAAACAAAGAGCTCCTGCAAAACATGTATGTTTATATACTTTTATACACATACACACCACCATTTGAAATGGAAAGACAATATCAAACACACTTGCTCTGCAGGCGTGTCCTAAGAACTAATGTTGGTCCGGTATTCCAAGAACTATTGGTATAGTACAGCTCTGCGTACCGACCTCTTCCAACCAATGATATGCTCTGTGCCCAGGTATTCACGCCGTACACTTTCTGTGGTATATAACCACACACAGACTATACATGTACCCAGTTACTGTTTCCAAAATTGACATTAAAATTAGATTATTACTGTAGTTCTGTAACACGCATGAAAGTGAATGTCAAAGCAAACAAATTATAAATTCTAGTTATGTGACATTTTTTCTTGTTTCGTACATCTCACTGAACACAAAGACTACACTTAAAGGAAAGCAATCTCATTAATGCCACTTACAAGTAGGACTTAACATGTTGCCCTTAATCAGGCTAGATTCTTTAAAAGATTGGCATGCAGCAATATATAAATCTCAAAAAAGTGAGTGTCTAATTAAAAAAAATAAAAAGGAAAAAGATGAAAGTGCTACATTATTTGTACATCAAAGTCTTTATCATCCTTTGAAAAGAGAACATACTTCTCCTAAACTTTTTTCCTGCAGGTCTATCTTTCCTACTTTTATTAAACATATAAATCAGAATCAGAATCTATTTTAATGAAAGTGGGCTTCACAACCAGTACATTGCTGAGTATTTTTATCAAAGTAATAATCAAAACAAATAAATTCTAAAAAAAAAAAAAAATGTGATGAGGAGGTAGCTTCATTGAAATTTCAAAAGGACAGAGTTTACATCTATAGTTGGAAATATTTTGTAGTGGTGGGACAAATGCTTCACTGAGGTTTAAAACAAGCAAAATAAGTGGGATTTTGTTTTGTTTGGATTTTTTGTTTTGTTTTGTTTTGTTTTTTTCCCCATACAACAAACAGCAGATCTGTGGAACCCCTTGCTAAGAGAAGGTGGTGGATGGAAGAAATTTATACTGGTTCTGGGGGGGATTGCACAAATACATGGAAGATACAAGGCATACAGAGTCCCTGGAACCTTTTTCTAAAGTTTGGTGTCATCTATACCCCCACCTGTATGCCCCCCACCAAATATGAAGAACGCAAGGACAATTGCCAACATTATAATACAAGATTATATATTACTGTTAGAAATTCACCTGTTTTTTTCCTAGAATTCCTAGAGAGTCTGTTGTGTTGTCCTGGTGAATGCCACCCAGTCTTAGTGGCTGGGTAGTGGTAATTCTACTTGTAACTCTTCTAAGTCTCTTACTTCAGTTTCAGATCCTCTGGTGAGTGCCCTTAATTAAAAGGTTCTGGTAGGACAGTCTCCCCATCTTTTTAATGGTGAATACTCCTGTAAAGAACTAAATTGTCTTTTCTGCAGTGTCATCATCCTTTCCAAGACCTTACACATTCTGGGGGGAGGGGGCTTCTTTGTCCTCATGTCTCAGGAAGTTAGTGCAAGTTTTGATCCCCGAATTTATCTTTTCATCAAATTCTTTTTTTGGCCTGACTATGTGTACATTTTTATCTATCAAATTTCACAATCCTTTTCTTTGTTCAGATGCTTCGTACTGCTAACCTTTCCCTTTGGTGTTTAGTCATGCTGACCTCCTTTTACACTTTCTCAAGCATTTCATAATAGGTGGTGTGAACTGGCACTGTGTTACCAGTATGGTCGTCTTTAACAGTTTCTACACTGCCTGCAAGCTGTCCTCTTTAGTTTCCTTTTAACAAGAGTTTTCATTTTCACCTAGTTCTCCTTCTTAAAATCTACCACTGAATTCTTTGGCCATTGATACTTCTGTGGGGCTGCTGCATGTAAGTACTTTATGGTTGCTCTTACAGGTCGTGCTTCCACAGTGAGATTTTGAAACAGATCCTGCACTTTACTGAGCCAAATAAAGGGTTGGTTTTCTTCCTGTGGGCTCGCAGGCCAGCTATTCTGTTAAACAGTTACTGATATCACCTAAAAATATAATCTATGGTTTATGTTATGATTTGACCTTTGTCCATAGGGTAATTGAGGTCACCTATTTATTTCTAACTCTCTCTGACCTCTCAGGATGTAGCAGTCAGTGTCACCTCTGTAGTTGTCTGGGTGGCAATATGGACAGACTACTATACTCTTCCTGTTTAGGCCTGGGATTTCAATTTATGAATATTCTGGTAGTTGAAGTGGTAAGTTTATTAATTTGGCTTAATTCTAAGAAAACTTAAATGTATAATTCTACATCACCACCAGTATGTTTTATGGTAGAATTCTTATGCGTTTTGTAGCCTGGTTTTATACTGTTGTGTTATTATAATTTTCCTTCCATCAAGTTTCTGATTTCAGCATTGCCTTCATTTAAGGCATAACATACCAGTTTTCTAAACTTAGTTCTTAAGCTTCTAACATTTATATAAAAAGCGGTTGTGCCACACTACCTGTCTCAAAAATATTTTTAAATGGTACTTATTTTCCACTTGTCTATTTGATTATTTCTATCCTCTGACCTACCTTTCACCTGAAGATACGGAATTATCATGACTTCCCCTTTGGGACTTCCTCCTCAGCTGCGTGCTTTCTCACTGTGCAATCCTCCATGTAGAACTTTACTAACAATTGCTTAAATGGGCTTTTTCTTTGTTGGGAATTCTGCGGCTTCTGATGAAGCTGACACCTTCCTCTTTATACTACCTTTCTGCCAAGCATTAAAACCTTCCCTCTGTTTTCCTTTTCAGTCCTGTTAGGAACTGTTGGGTCATTTTGGATAATAGTGGTATTAAAGTTTAGGGGGCTTAAAGAGTGATAACTCACACTGAAATAGACTCCATGTCTGATCAATAGGTCTGACCAGCTGACCAGTAGGCCAACTTTATAGATATCTAGGTTCCACTGATTGTATTGATTACCTCTCCATTGACTACAAAGGGAGCTTAGGTATATGTTAATTTGTGGACACTTATGTAGACACCAAAATTTTAGATGTTTTAATCTTGAAATAAACCTAATCTTCAGATTCTCCCAGCTCCAACTTCTCTGGAATATTTTGTCCGTGATCAGTATCTCTCCAAACAAGGAACAGTCTGTTTTTTTCCCCAACTTCCATGATGTCGGTGTGACTTCTTCTGAAGGGAACATAACACAAACTTAGAGCAAGCAAAAAAATTGATACTGTGTGCCACAATTATAAGATGATGAAGATTCTGGAGAGTTTATCTTTATAAAAGGTGAGTAAAAGGGCTTGCAAATATATTTTCATTATTCTAATTGTTTTGCGAATTTTAACTAGGAATGACACAAAGTAGTATGCAGTATATGACAGAAGAGCAGCACAGGAGGTGTACTGCAAGTTACTAAGGGGCCTTATTATTTGATCAAAACCAGGATCAGGATACAATTTTTCCCCCCCAAGTTTTAGAGATGGAAATTGTCCTTTAACAAGCAAATGCCAAATTTTATCCAAATCTAAAATCACTTCCTTGCTTATGTCAAGAGCACTGCAGATTCATTTTATATATAAGACTTAGTCTCTATATCAACACATTATGCTAAAGGATTCTGATATTATAATTGTAGATGGTTTCCATAGATACATACAAGAAGACTGGCATATTATGGTAAATATTGAATTACACTGAGAATGCACTGAGGTGTAAATTTTCAGATGACAACATCTATTTTAGACATTTGCAGATAGCAAGGACAAAGAGAAGGTTTTTGTAAAGTAATAAACTCATGGACTAAATAATATGTTGAGCAGAACATGAAAATAAAATGCTTCCACTTTCAGTACTTTCTTTTCCCCATTGAATTGAAAGAGACTCAAGTTCTAGTCCTCATTGTCCCACCAAATTGGCATGCCTCTATTTGCCATAAATGAAATGTAGAGAAAAAAAAATTGGCTTAGTTTAGCACAAAGAGATCTGCAGTGAAAAACATAACCCAATGGCCAGTATTCTTCTGGATGCGATTTGCTTTCCAACCTAAACCTGATTCAACAGAAGGAAGAAAAACAACCCACAATATCTTTTTGGTATAGTTTAGTTTTTGTGCTTTTCTAACCCTTTTCTTTTGAGTGATTATTGCAATACTGTTATTCATAACTGATTTTCCAACATTTTCTTAATCATTTGTTTATTCAATTCTAAACCAGATTTCAAATAAATCAGTATTAGAGGTACCATAAACCTCAGTGGGCTTTGGAGAGGTCCCCTTATGTCTCAGTTCTCAAAGTGACTGTGTGGAAAGAACAATTATGGACAAACATCAATATGCATAATACATGCACAACTTAAACTTTTAAAAAGAAAGAAAAGAGTCATGTCGTACATTTCACTTGAACCAAACCTTTTAATGGTAAAAATGGAACTGTATACAAAAAACACAATTCATATTGTAAATCTTCAATGAGTGATTCAGTTTTAAATTTATGTTCAAAAAAACTCTTGCAAAACTCATTCTTTTCCATTAGGCAAATATCACTGTATCGGTTTTCTACAGAAGAGAACATTCTAAAGTAATGGCATGGTACCTTAGATTAAGCAAAGGGTTTTGTGCTACCTAACACAGGTAGGGGTTAGTCCTCCCCCTAAAGTCCTGCATTCCCTGGAATTCAAATCTTTGCTCTAACACTGGCTCACAGCAATTATGGAAGAATGACTCTGAGTTGGAATACAGGATTCTTTAGAGATCATTCTGTGACAACACTTTAAAAGAATGCTGAAATGCATTTGTACATTCAAAACAGCTTCATTACGGTAAAAAAAAAATGTGTATCCATTTGGAAATACTGTGCTTTCTCTTAAATCATGTCATCACGTAATGTCAGATCACCTGCAATTTACCTTATAAGACAATTAAAATGAATTATTTAGAAATGTCATGTGCTGTTTGAACATATGACCTTCTTTCTACCAGTAGATTCCCCCAAGAAAAATATGTATTTAGTATAGAATACCATGTAATTAATGTCTGTCACCAATATCAATATCCTTTGTCACACTTTGGAAAGCACTGAACTGTTGCCTATTTGCATTAGCGCAGCATTCGATTCTACAGACGGTGAGAGGCCTCAAAAAGAGATTAAATGGGCCATCACTCATTTACCGCATACCCTTACATGTAATCCAATTTATACCTGAAAAGATAACGGATATACAAATACTGAAGAAAATCTATAACATTGCCACATGTTAGTACTACTTGGTTGTCCACTGAAAGTCATGAAAAAAGGTTACAGTGGATAGTATGCTCTGTCCCTGTGAATAGTATAGAGTCAGCTGTTGATTATCAATAGAAAGCAAATTTTTCAAAGTTTATTTTATTTCTGGATTTTGTTAAAGTCTTTCATAATCGCTTGTGAAAAGGTTGCATCAGAAAGGCTGGGTGTATTTTGTAGGTAATCAGCAAGAGTCAGAATCCAACTCGTATTGCTTTGAATGAAAGACAGAACTCAGAAAATACTTAAACCACACAGGTGAAACTGCAAAGTATACGCATCCTGGCTCAGTTACAGAAGATCAGATTGTGTAACAGTAGGCTTTTGCAGAAACAGAAGCAAAATCTCCAACTTTTCTTAATCTATATAACATTGCTATTGTCTCTCCTCCTTTAAAATAAGTACATTTCAAATAAGACTAGGAAAAAAGACAACAACTCAGCAACTCAGCTTTTTTTTTTTGAGCTGATTGTGGGATCTTGCATTTGCAAATATTTCCTGCTAGCCTTGAGGTTCAAATTTCATTTTTTCTATAGATTCACTCTTCAAAGTGATTCTAATGAACAGACTCACTGTGAAGAGCAAGCCTGTTGGGAGGAAAGAAAACTGCTGGTAAGCTTTAAGCCAAAACACTTGGTGCTTCTAAACTAGCAGGGAAAGGACTTTGCTCTAGGTCTTTTAACAAATGCTATGTTATGCTTTTTTAATTAATCCATTTCCTTCCATATTCATCCAGTCTTCTACTCATACAATTGTTTATGTGCACTAATGTTTTTTTAGGTGATATATATACGTTAGGAGAATGCACTATGTGTCAGACAAGATATCAAATAAAGTAAACCAGTCACTGTGTGTCCACATCAATAGAGAACCAGGTCATAAAATTCAACTATCGGTTTGAATTATTGATCTCTTGCTTAGATTAACCAACTTCTCCATAATCACTTGTAAAACTAATACATTATAATTAGAGGATGAGATAAGTAATGGAGATTGGTCTCATCAAATAATTATGCTTCTCAGTTTGAAAGATATTAAAGTAATGTCTTTCCCACCTAATGGGTGACAAAAGAGATAATTTATAATAATATATTTCTCATTTGCAGTTTTTTCATTATGTAAAGAAGAATTATTTGCACATTCTCCCACGTGTGTGAAAGGAACAAATTCTCTTCTGTTTAATCAGAATTTATCCAGATAATCTGTAACTGCAACATGCAATAGGAAGCCTTCTAATAAGAAGCATCATATCCCAAAACTCTATTTTCCAGTAGATATTTATAATTTTCTTTATTCTGTCTGTGAGGAATGCCATCCATAGAAAGACTGATTTCTCTTTCCTTCTTGTAAATTTACTGTCCTGTGTTGGCTTCTTGATTCACTGTTCCATCTTTGTCAGAGCAAAGTGTCACCACTGGAAAAAAGGACAAGTGGGACAAATGCTTCTAGCATGACTGGCAGAAAGTAGTTTTAATGCTCAGTGCTCTTTGGCACTACTGGAAAACAAATGCATTAATCCATATCATAGAGTCATAGAATATCCAATTAATCCAATCTTGATCTTGTCTATCAAGCAAACTATGAACAGTGTTGTACAGTTTTAAGTTGTATCTATACATGTAAAACACGAGTAAAACATAAAAATATATAGATTATAAAATTATAACAGCTATATCTATGCTCATATACAGCATCCTATAGAAATTTCAGAGATTTCATAAAAAATTGGCCCCATTAAAAAAAAATCTGACACAGTACCCACAGATTTTATTCAAGATTTCAGAATTAAACTTGATAATAAAAAGGATGTAGTTCCTAACACAGTACAGAATGTAAAACTTCACATCAATTTTAAAAAAAAGAACCTATAAGTAAAGTTATAGAGCAATGGAGAAGCCAAAACTTCCTTGATAAATTAGTTAATGGATGGAAAATATGGATATGATTCTATGAGTGAAAAAATCCTAAAATTTAAAAACTCACTATTACTTTTCAAGCAGAATTCAGTATCACATATTTCCTACTTTTCCTGTCACATTTTTAAATTGCAAGAAGCAAACAGCAGAAGGTGTGGAATTAAAAGAGAAACAGAAAAGAAAGGTGTGTTTCATTTGTAAATGTTTTTGCATAGAGAAAAAAAAAATCCTAAACAAAACCCAAGCCAAAACTTTCCCCAAAAAAAGTTTGAGCAAAGTGGAACATTTTTAAGACCTTTTTTCTTTTCCAAAAACTGGTCCAATAGTATATTGTTACAACAATCTGTTGTTCTTTTCCTTTTTGATTTTGTTTAAGTATCTTGGAGTTCAGTCAATTGGAATTCATAACTATACACTAGACCACTGAGATAACCTTTTTCACACTTTCAGGAAAAATACTCATAAGCTCATAACACTCAAAATAACTCATAAGCTTAACCTGAATATAAGAATATAAGTTCACTTCTAAGAAGGGTGTAATTTCTTGAGCAAAGATGCATATCATCAATGCTTGGTGCATGGTACAAACATAGCTATATTAATTGATATGCAGTATAAATAAACAGGCTGTATAGTAAACCAAATTATGGTACTATAGTCTTTATTGTTTTACACTTCTATAAAGAGACATTAAATTTATAATTAAAATCTCAAAGTAGTTCATTAGAAAATAACAAATTAATTATCATCAAAGAATTTACCCTGCGATCATGTGCCAAGTTTCTGCTAATACCAGTTCGTTATTTTATATTTTGCATTAGCATAACTCTTGATAGTCTAGATTTACCTGTTTGTCACATGCATGCAACAATGTAGGGTGATAGTGTAAAGAATATGTGTTGTGTTAGATTTGAATAAACAGAGGCTTCATTCAGTGTGGAATGGGATCTGCCAACAGGTGCTGAACACAAAACCACATATTTTACAGCTTGTAAGGCCAAACACCAAAAAAAAAAATCCAAGGCACAAACAGAAAGAGGCATCAAGGTTAACAAATCAATGTTTTATATTAGCAATAGGACAGTGACTAAGCTTAGTAATGGTACTTTATTTGGTGGATTAGTAAATCCAGCAAAAATGAGTCTGAGAAGGGGCTGTGTTGCATGCTTCTTTACAAGTCTTCAACAGTCTCAAATAAAAAGGTCAATTTAAATCAGACAGTTACTGCAATTAATATCAGAGAAAAAGGGCATTAACACAATATTAAAGGATAAGATTTCAACTTTGATAGAAAAGAAAGGTCAGAGATTATTTATGAAAGCCTTCCATTTAGCCAAGTAGTCTCTAACTTGCTCTTTCTTTATTCAAGGTTTATCTTACTCCATTGTAGTTGCATTTATTGTGATTGCCATCTGAATACTTTGTGAAAGTAATCAATATAAAAACATCAAAGTTACCTGATGGATCTGACAAATTCTTTTCTAGATACATGCAGATCTGGCTGTAGCAATGTTAGATTTGCTAACAGTTACCTTCAATAGTGCATTGTATTGAAAGATGGGACAAAGAAATACTGGGGTCTTCATGGAGAAAAAGGGGGAGAATTGTAAGTCAGTCAAATTACCTTCAGCTCTCAGACAAATACTGAAGCAAATTAATTTGCATGTATCTATAAGAAAACAACAATCACCATGAACTGAAAAGAGCAAGTTGCATACATTTTTTTTTCTTTCTCTGTAATGTGATAACATGCATTGCGAACAGAACAGAAACAAAAGCTAAAATATCTGGGATGTAATAAAACTTTTACATTTCTCTGCATTCTATTTTCCTAAGCAAGCTAGGAAAGCAATCTCTAGATTAATTCACTAGGAAGTGGCCACAGTGGTGAATAAAGGGAAATTACCTGTTTTTCACTGTCCAAAGAAAAAGAGATGCAGAACAGGGTTTCACTGGCATCTGATCTGGATCTATCAGTAATGCTCCTAAAAATTACCCAATTGAAAACAAATAGTAACTATAATTAGGAAGTTAAAACTGAATTCAGTGGTATTCCAAGGCTAGATTTGAATTTGCCAAGCCAGACATTGTGAGTAGACATGTATACTTGTATAGGGACAGAAGTAGGGAGAAGTTCTTCAGAAAAAGATCTGTGGTTATAACAGATCACTAGATGGACATGAGTCAACAATGTCATTCTGTTATTAAATATATGTGTGTGTATACATATATATGTGTACATATATATGAATGCATAAATAGGAAATACAGAAAATAATTAGTCAATAGCTTTGGTTGAAATACTGTTATCATTTTGTACACTGCAGGTCAAGAAATTAGCAATCTAATGACTGCAGAGAAAAAGATAGGCAGAGATCTAGAAATAATGGTCTACTAGGAAGAACTGAAAAATATTTCAGTGCTTAGTTTAAAATGGAGAAGATACATGTTAGGAGTACAATAGCTGTTCTCAGATGCATAAAAGGCCTCAAAGGGAATAATCCACAGTGAATGTGGATAAGTAAAAATATAATGGTTTTGAGTTACAAAAAGAAGGACTTAAGCTAGATATTAGGAGTAGCTTTCTAGTCATAACAATAGTAAACACTGGAATAAGTTGGGAGTCATCATACTTTGAGATCTTGCGAGAGTATATCTGTTAAAACTGTTTAAGTATAATTCATCTTTCTTTGAGGTATGCAGAATGATATAGATGACTTATTGAGGTTTTATTTATATATAAACCTTAACAGAGGTTTCATAGAACCTTAGAATCATAGAATGGTTTGGGTTAGAAGGGACCTTAAAGATCATCTAGTTCCAATCCCCATGCCATGGGCAGGGACACCTCCCACTAGACCAGGTTTATTCTAAGAGAATGGCAAACAGGAATAAAATTCATAACATCAATATAAGGGATAGAATCAACCTCACTGCCAGAGCCATTCCTCTCTAATTTGTATCCAAGTTTCTCTCACAATTTTTTTTATCCGTTATTTCATATAAAGCCACCAAGGTGAAAAATGGTACTGTCATAAAATAGGTAGCTTGGTGGGCATTTTAAAGAGCAAACAACAGAATCGTCAAAATAAGCAGGTAACAAGGTAAGCATCATGGAGAATGATAGTATTAAAATTTTACAACTGTAGTAGGAGTTAAAAACAAATCTAAACATCAAGTTTGTGTATTCAGGGCAAACACAAGCTTGGCTTAGCCTTTATACAGGAAAAGCAAAAGGTGCACCAGCACAATCACAAACTAAGAAGATCTTCCTCTCAGGAGCCTCTGGACAGCTGCCAAGTTAGGTGCCTGTAAATTACATCACTATATGTGAAACCTTAACACTGAAGCTATTGCTTCAATTCTATAAAATAGATAATTAGCTGAAATGCAGCTCTGAGAGCATGAGAATACATCTTTTGAACTGGAGAAACCTTCATTGGAGAGGCTCTGCATGCAAACAATGTGGAACAGCTCCTTACATTTCTTGGCGTACCTTTGGGCAGAGAGGTAGGGAGAATGGGAAAAAATCACCTTCATCTGCTGAGTGATTTCTCAGTCCTGCTTTACTGATTTGAGAGAAGACACAACTAAACCCACTAGAGGGTAACACGCATTTCCCTTTTCCTTTTGTGAATGCAACAGTGCCACAACTGCCACCTTGGGATAGGATTAGTAATTTCTCTCAGTGAAAGAAAGAATGTTTTGATCAAATACATACCTCAGATCTATTTTCAGGACTTGTAAGAAGCGACGGATTAGTGAAAACCAATCCCTGAAAAAGACCAGACGCATTCCTGTCTATCATGGGAGTACCCTGCAGTGAGTTTCCAGCAACAGGATGCACAGGTTTGGTCACTCAGTGTTCAAAGCAGGGCTCTTAGCAACAGTGATCTACCTGATTTCAAATGCCATGGTGATGGACCAGAAATACACCTGCTGACTAGACAGAGATGAGTAAAGCCATTTAAACCTTTTTAACTCTTAATCAAAACCACTCAGCTCTTAGTACAGATTTTGAAGACAGACTTATTGGACTTGCTCAGCTAGCTTGTCTGGGCAAGTTTGTCACTTGACTCTGTGTCAGCTCTATCTGGAGGAAAAGGGTACTTCCACTAATGGTGTACAGCAGTCTGGAGGCCTGTCATTAAGATCTGTATCAGGAAAAACTGTTCATGCATACTTAGGTTGCAGGGTTCTTTTTAACTGAAATTTCAGCATAACCATTTTAGAAGAAAAGCTACAGCTTTACTCACTGTCAGAATGTTTAAGCTGCAGCAAAACAAGGCTAGGAAAAGTCTAACGTAAAAGATTTTTCTTGTATATCTGTGGATAGATTTACTGGGGGTAAGAAGCTGGTCTATGTCACAAAATGTAGAAAACATACCTTTTTTCCCTCTATAACATCTTATATGGAAATGCTACAATCTCATATGTATGATGTTTCTGTAATTAATGCATAATATGTAACTGACCAGCAAATAATTGATCACAGAAATACATTCTATCTAGAATATGATCTACTGGGTGGGATGATACTATACATAAAGCATAATAACCTTTTCTCTTCATCATATTAGTAAAGATAACTGTCTCTCAAAACTGGAAAGGACATTTCTCTTGGTGCCCAGCTGAAAAGAGGTTGGATCAATCATGCTGAACTAGAGAGAATAAAGCATAACATTTCTTTAAATCTTAATTTCTACAGTTTTCTATTGCACATAGACATCAAAATAAGCTTTATTTCACATCTTGAAACTGGAAAGAATTGAGGCTGATTCCTTTTTAAAATCAAGTCTTTACGGTGACAATGTAGTATAGAGGCCTTTGCTGTATGTAAACATACATCTATCAAAAGTGAACATATAGAAATAAAATGCAGCGGCACTTTCTAGGTGATGAAAAAACCTTTTCCCATAAATGTACACCAAACTGGACAAAGGCTGGTTTGAGGATAGAAACATTTTCTGGAAAAAAGTAAAAAATACATGAGTAAAGTGAGAATATTTTTTTTTTACTAGTAAGTTAATCAGTAATAAAAAATAAGTTAAAAATTGTTTCCTACAGAGTTTAAGAGTTGTAATTAAGGACAGAGCCTGGCTTTATTTAATCACTGAAAAAAACCCCTAACCAACAAACTTTCAAAATGGAATTTTAAAAAAAAAGATTAAATATGTAGCATGCAGATTTCACTCACATCTGTTTATTCATTTTCATCTTATGCTCTAAACTCGATTATACATTGCAGATAAAATTCACCCATCTGTTTTAATATGAATGATTCAGTTCTTTGTAACAATTGTATGCAAACTGAAACCCATAAGTTGCTAAGCATATTGGGAATTAAAGCACTATATTATATGCAGTTAAAACTATTTAGAGCTTCTGCTATTGACTCTTCTAGAAATGTGCATTATTCATCAAGTAGAATTTAAAAAATCGATTTAATAGAGCTGCCAAAATCACTGTCTATATGTTGGTCTAATACAATATGCAGACAAAACTATAAAACTGTTGAGATGGGAACAGAAAATTAACTTCTACCATCACATTCCTACCTAGGAAAGCAGGTAACAGTTTATAGTCTCATATGATTTTTAAGCAGAACTACTAAGAAACCATTTCATCCTTTTTGTCTTCGTTTTCAGCTGTTCATAAATTAATTCCTACTTTAATCCCTTAATCACTGGCCTTTGGTGTTGTCATGCTAAAAACAGATCATGTCAAGCTGAGGATCTGACAACTACTGACTCTGGAAGAGCTTTGATTTAAATTAATTTAGCATCAAATACCAGGCATCTTGTCTGAATGATAGCAGGTTTTAAACTGATTGTTTGATTATACACATTTTTTGCCTTTTTCTTTTCCTTTCTAAAGCAGATCTGTAATCGTTGCTGCTGCATATAGCCAATATACAGAGTAATGTTGCTTCATACTGCTGTCATTGATATGACAACCACAGCAGTTCCACAGAACTCTGATGAGAAATTAAACCCCACACAATAAAAATCAGACCAGCATGACAGGCTTTCTAAAAATTGACCAACAACCCTCCCCTGAATACTGTGTGTCCTTTTACTGTGTATGGCACATAACTTCGGAGCCTTCTAGGAAGAGACATTGTTTTCTAACGCTAAAGCAGGAAGATGGTAAATGAAGTGGTCCTGTTAAGAAGTTATGACCTGGTGTTTAGAAGCTGACGTTTCTAAGAACCATGGTACAGAGCAGGCCATCTGCAGAGAACAATTCAAATTGGAAAAAGACTCTAATCAGAAGAGGAAATATCCACAGAATGTCCCTTGGGTTTTAGCTACAACTCTTTCTTGTACAGTTTTGAACTTTATAATCATGGTCCTGACATTTAAAAAGATGAAGTATTTCAAATTGTTTTGGTATGAGAATTGTCCTTTGATATTCTCAGTTCCTAATAAAAGTTTTCTTTTTATAGAAGAAACACTCATCAGGATAAGTTTATCCAGTTGTATCTCCTACCTGTATCTTCCCCCTGCTTTTTAACATAACTTGAGAGACCGGTGCTAATCAAGCACTCCCTCCCCAAACATTATTTTTCTGGATGCCAAGACTGCAAAATGTCTATGAAATGGTTAGGTAGGAAACAGCTTTTGAGGCTCTGCAGTAGGGCTCCTAGCTCAAATATTCTCACATTCAGTCCCTCTGCCTCTACGTATACATATACATCTATATATCTATTCCTATGTATTTTATGTATATGTGTACTTATGTGCATGTGTGTATATATATATTAAAAAGTATATATGCAAGAATCTGCTGTGATACCTACATCCTAATGATCAAGAAAACCTATTTCTGTTGTTTAGGAAGTTATAAAGTCACCTGATTATCATTAAGGATTTTACAATCATTATGAACACGCAGCAGTTAACAGAAGCTGCTTTTACTGAAATGTGTTAAAGAGAATAGAGATAACCTTGAGTTTTTCTCTATAAACATGGAGAAAACCAACATTGTGAGAAGGCCAAAATAGGAATAGATTAATTTCTGCATATTTTATCTTTTGTGCCTTATGAACATTCTTAGCATGTCTTAAATTTAAGCACCATGGACAAACAACAGGAACAAAGATATTGCCTTTTTAGATAAAATTCTGTGCTCATCTAATTCAATGCTTTGTTTATGACTGCCATGGTTTGGCCACAAAGCATTGAATGCTGTTGATAACCTGACTCTGACACACATTTCTTTTAATAGTAAAAAGAAAAACAAAAAAAAACTATTTGGTGTCTTAAAGGATAGTTAATATCTCTTCCAAAAATGCAATTAATTATCATGAATAGCCAACTAGCAAAAAATTAAGATTTGCCCGTGTCTTCTATTTCAATAACTTCTTGTAGATATGAGTTCTACACTTTAATTGCACAATTATGTGGGCAAGTATATTTTCTGTCAGTTTAATATTTGAGCCTTTTTAATTATCTTGAACTTCTTTTTGTCTCAGAAGTGCAGAAAAGCAGGTGTCTCATTTGCCATCATTGCTTAAGTGTTTGCAATTTCACATAAAAAACACTGCATGCTCTGAAAAGGCATAGATAGATAAAGTAGGCTCATCTCCCAAAAAGGATGAGGGTTTACTTGTTTGTTGTTTGTTGTTTGTTTTTTTTTTATGGTCCCCCAGCTATTCTCAATCTAAATTGTTGCCAATTGTTAGCCATCTAACTGCTGGTCAAATAAAGTATTTTGGTTTTCTGTTTTACATTGTGACTTCTGGGAGAAGTCCAAGCATGTAATATGTAAGTTCATAAATCGATGCAAATTTGTAAGCAATGCTGATGTAATGTCCCTTTTAAATCAAGTGTAATGGTGTC
Source organism: Rissa tridactyla (assembly GCF_028500815.1). Taxonomy (NCBI): domain Eukaryota; kingdom Metazoa; phylum Chordata; class Aves; order Charadriiformes; family Laridae; genus Rissa; species Rissa tridactyla. The sequence goes on along the minus strand of NC_071467.1, from coordinate 86,040,255 downwards.
TATTGAACCAACAACTGAGCAATTAATTTTTGATCATTTCAATAGTTTGAGTAAAATACTTTTTCTATACGACTTTGCATAACCTCTGTTGTTATCACAGACAAGATTTCTACCCTGTATTAAGTTTTGATATGGCAATTTTGACCTATCTATATTTAGAGCTTTAAGATGATTCCTGGAACATAACTTGACAGATATTGTATTAGCAGCTTAATTGTAATGTTATCTGCCATTACATTAGTTTGTGAGTAGTTTGGAAAAGAGAACACAATGACACTGAGAAATATCAATACATGTGGCTTTTACAGATGAAATAATTTACTCTTAAATTTTAAAATGTTGCTTTTTAAGTGTTGCTTTAAAAATACCTATTGCAATTTTGGTTTTTAAACTTATATTTCTCTGACTAGAGGTGTTGTGCTTCAGTCAGTCACACAAAGCCATGTAATCTGACATACTTAAAGAAAAACAAAGAAAAAAAGCCAATAAAAAATATCCTGACTGGTAGACTAACAATGAACCAGAACTGAAGTGGAGGACAAGGGAGGGAAACTTAAGTAGCACTATAGTATGTATCTGCAAGCTAAAAATATTGCTGTCAAAAGAAATCTCCTTTGTCTCATGCCAAGGAGTACTCCTGGAAGGTATTATAGCAATGAGAATAGCAATTCTTGTACAAAGAACCATACAAATACTGTTAATTATGTATAAAAAGGAAGTTTACCGATCTATTTAGATATGATGTGAAGCTGAAATTCCAGTCTTAACAGTCTGGAATCAATGGAGATAACAGCTTACTAACAAGAGCTAACCTTCTGGATGGCATCTTGACACTTAAAATAATGAAAAGCAAACAATTCTATAATTAATTCTTGTCAAAGCAATTAGAATTAGATAAGTAAAGGATGCTGTCTAGTCCAAACTGAAGATAAGGGAAGCAGATACTGGACAGATGTTTTGATAATAAATCCAAAATAATACAAGGAACACAGGAGAGAGAAAGTGGGAAACATATGTTAGATAGAGAAGCAGCAGCATATGTTAGAGAAGAAGCAGAGCTCAAAATTCAAATCTATGGGCAGCATACAGAGCTGTTAATGCTGGGTCAACCATCATGAGCTGAGCTACAGTCAAGTATCTGGAGAAAAGAGCAATTAGAAAGACTATAATTTGAAAGAGTTTGCAAGCGTGTTAAATTTGTACCAGGCAAAAAATAATTTTTGCAGAAAAAAATAATTAGGCTACCAGCCTTAAAGCTAGCAGGACATAACATAACTTTGCATTAAAATACAGTTATCAATGAAGAGTAATCTCAGGCTACATACCTGAGAATGTTTTTGATCAGAGATCCTAGCTCTAGAGCTGTCCGGGAAAGTAGCATCAAGTCCATTTCTTTCAGCTTTATAGAGTTAGAATTACAGGACCGCATTATCTGTACGTATTTGTCAGTACAAAACACAGTTAGTGAAACAGTTCAATAATAGAAAATGAAGTTATTTAACCTCAGATCAAGTAACTTCATACAGAAAAAGGCTGCATAAAAACGGATTTTTCAGCAGAAATACTTATACTAAAACTTTGATTACATTTAATACCATGTGAACATGAATTCTTGCAAAAATGTTTAAATAAATTGTCAATAACAGTTTTAAAAGTTACTATAAGTGGTGCTTTGAATCTGCAAATCCTACACTGCTTCCAGTTCAGCTTTTCTTATCTGAGTAATGTGGTGTTCTTGAGTTTTGTAGACCAGAGAACAGTTTTTAGTAATACAAAAGTTCTTACTGAGTTCATAAAGTGCTAAGCCATTTAGCAGTTACTCACCTCATCTTCATGATATCCTAATATCAAATGCATTGACACAAAATAGCCATTTTTGACTGAACTTAATACTGATCTGTTTGATTGAGCTTTTAATTAAATGGAATTTAATTTGATGAGTATTGTGCTGCACTGTGGGATACTTGTATGTAGGCAGTTATGTAAGTGTGATTTGTTTTTTTTTATATTGCATTTTTATTGCAATAGCCCTATTATTCAATCTTAGTAATGAATCAGTACAGGTAGTAGAATATATGAGCTAAGGCTGAACACAGATCTGAAGCAGCAGAAACTGCTGTTAATTGGTGTGCCACAGAAAGTGCTAATATTTTTCTCGTTAATTTACGTATTTAATGGTAGCATTCATGTAAGTTACTTTTATGCTGTATATACAATAGCTATTTTTGATTTCTTTCTAAAAGGACTCTGTTGACTCTGAAAGTTATATGTAAATTCTTAAGCACTGATTTAATAGTTATAATGGCTCTACTTATTCCTACAGTTAAAGAAAACATTAGCATAGGTTTATATTCCTGTTCTTTTCAGGAAAGCTCTTAGATTTTTGTTTAAGTTTAGATGTGCACATAACCCTCATTTATATCAATGAGACATAATCTATGTTTCACTGCTTTTCTGAAAGGGAATGATTTCCTAAATTGATACCTTTAATTTCCAGGAATTCGCTATTCTGATTATTGATGTTAGAGGCAGAAGAAAGGAGCATCTTTCTCTTTTAATTGAAGAAAAATACCCTTAGGATGAAAAACTTCATGCCAATGACAGGACAAGAGGCAGTGGGCACAAATGGAAACTTATGACACTTCATCTGAACATCAGGAAAACTTTTTTGCTGTGAGGGTGACTTGAGTGTTGGCACAGGTTGTCCACAGAGGTTGTGGAGTCTCCATCCTTGGAGACACTCAAAAGCTGTCTGGACATTGCCCTGGGCTCTCAGTGGTCCTACGTGAGCAGAGGGCCTGGACTAAATGACCTTCAGAGGTCCCTTCTGACCCCAACTATTCTGTAGTCCTGTGAAATGTTACATCTCGGAGAATAAAGCACTTCTATTGGTGAATTAAACTAATTTAGATGTGTTATTCTAGCTCTGAGATAGATAAAGAAAATGTGAAAAAAACCCTACAAATATAAAACATGCATTATAAAAGCATATGCACTTTTACAGAGATAAGTACGGACATACAAAATAGGCTACAAGTCTATAAGATATTCTTCTCTAGTATGCTCCCCATGTGACAAAAGTACAGTGACAGATGTTATATATAGACCATAGGAAAAAAAATATGCAAAATTAGAGTTAATCATCTAGAGTTAACCCATTTACAGTAGGAGATTGGGAAACTTGAATACTGAGACTCACATTTTCTTAGGGGGGCTTTTTTCTTGTTGTATTCGAAGGTTTAGTAAATAAAATCCAATTTAGATAATTCCTGAGAATTAGACTGATTTTAAAAGTAAAGAAGGGAAATGCCAAAAATAGACTTTTTGAGATCTAAAGCCAACCATGCAGGTGGCAAACTGGTCTTCTTTCTTCCTCTTTTTCACTTTTCTGTTGTTGTTGTTGTTGAAAACCTGAAGATCCTTTCTGTTAAAGGTATTACAACACTAATCCTAGTTGAAAGTAGAAAATAAATGGACACTGTAAATACAATTATTAACATCATGGAAAATTCACCAAATAAGTGGAAAAAAACCCCAGATATTTGAATTATTTTCAATATTAATTAATTTGAACAGATTGGCTTTAGTTCTGTAGATGTGTGTAAAAATTTATGGATGTATCTACATATGTAAATATCAACAATGTATTTATGTTCTTTATCCCAGATTCTCTTAAGTGGAGGATATTATTCCTACTCAATTGCATTACAGTGCTCTAGATCTCTAAGTGACAGTTAAATATTAAATGAGATGATATCTGGATAATTGTAGACTTCCTGCATGAATCAGCAATGGTGTACCACCAGACAAATCACTGAGAGTAATGAAAAAGTGTATCCTGAAAAAAAACTGTGAATTTTAAATGGGAGGGGAAATAATGATGAGAATATCTCAGCAAGACATCTGCAGGATAGTGAAGTCGAAAATTAAGATGTTTAATGAGCAAGATAGGAATCAATAAATCATTTTATCAATGAAGAAATTACTAGATGTAGGACAAATAAAAAAAAAAAGCCACCCCCCCAAAAAAAAACCAAACAAAACCCCCCACAATAGACCAGTAATGTCTTAATCTTTGAAATATATGCTTACTTTCCAATATAATAATTCCTTGCTTTCCTTTTTTAGTTTCGCAGTGTTTCCCCACTTACTTTTAATTACATTTTTTTACTAAACGTTTCCCCCTTTCCTTTTCTTTACTTTGTTCTTCATGCTATTTATAAAAGATTTAACTTTTTTGTTTAGAACTTCCTCAATCCTGCTATTCAAGTTGGTAAAAAGCTCTCTAAAACACTTTGCCCTCCCAGCCAAATCCAGTCTTTCTAGGGTGTTATAATTCCCTGAAGAAATTGTCAGCATTTTTAGCAATAAATAGAGGCCAAACTTGTAATACATTTTCTTGGGGTCTCTCCCTCTCTGTCCTAATCATTACTTGCTTTTCCAGAGAATCTGGCTGCTATCAAAGTTTTAACTTTTACAGAAGAGGCTATACTAAGCCTCAAATCCTATAATTGTTCACAGGATCTTCCTATATAAACAGGCAGAATAGTTTTCACTGAAATAGCAAGTGAAGAAGCAAAGTGTTGTTTCCCTACAAAGTTTGGCAGCATAAAAAATATTTGTTGCCAAACATCATGAAAACAAACTGTACAAATAAAAACAAAACCTGCTAGCTTCCAGGCTACCTACATTTCTGAAAGCACTCAGTTAACAAGATGTTCAGAACGTTTCCACAAGAGACTCCCATAAACCTGCTATAATTAAGATTTCAAGAAAAAAGAAAAATTAAGGAGAATCTCAGGTCTTCTAAACATGCTAGATAAGTAACATACAAAGAGGAGTAAATTCACCTGCATAATACCACAAACGAGAACATGTATAAACCATTTTAATATATATCTAATTGTAATTCACTGCTCGGATAATCTATTCACATGTCTTGATTCATCATTTCCTTGCGTCTTTATATAGGTGTAAATGACCTTTTAAATAGTACTAACATTCTTTCATTGCAGAGCAGTGGAACACTGGACCCCTGCAGCATCTAATAGAAGCATAACAAACATCTGCTTTTTATTCCTCTTTGTTCATCATACCATTTTTCGTTTCTTTCTACAAGATAGAGTAATACTTGTGTATCTTATCCATTAGTCCCTGCCTTCCATTCCTTAGTTATGATTTTCTAGAATTCAATAGTTTCTTCAATTTATTTCACCATTATTCTTCTCTTGCTTTAAATCCTCCCTTTTTTTCTATACAGTTTTCTTTTATTCTTGCTCTCCTTTCACGTAGATTTTTTTCTCATGCTCCTCTACTAGTTCTTCTTCTCTTATCAAAGGCCTTTTTTCTCCGTGTGCTGGAATATTTATTTTTATTATTCTTGACAAGTTTAAATACTTGTCAGTAAGTACAGGCATCTTTATTTCTTACTACTTGACCTATTGCTGCAGGCGTATCTCCAGACTAGTGCAAATTGTGCTATTGTCATGTATGTTTTCTTCTGTAAAGAAAGAAGAAAAAGTACAACTTGTTCTGCATACTACTTGTCACACATAATAGAATTATTTAGCAAAGTTTCTGCACAGGAAAATCTCCTAATAAGAATCTAATTTTTATACAATTCAGACCAGTGTGGGAAATGGTTATTTTGATAACCATTAAAGTTTAGATGCTAGATTCAACCACACTGAATCAAATCACAGCAGCCAGCTGTGACCCACGGTCTTCCCCCAGCCACCGATGCAGGGCCCCTCACTTGCCTGACTCACCCTGGTCCCCCCCAGTAGCTGGTTTTCAGGACATACACCACTCCCGCCCCAGTGGCTAAGAGGCAAGGACCCCTGCTTGCTGGACTAGCTGACACCACAGGCCAGGGACACCTGAACCCCCAGTCTGTCTCCAGTAGCTGGTACCCAATCTACTCACACAGATCCCACCAGTAGCTGACATGTGGTCCTTGCAGCACTCATACACACCAGACAGAGACTGAGATTATGCAGAGAGAGAGCTGAGGAAAAAAAATTATTAGACGGTAGGAGTTCAGGTCTCAGCCAGAAGAATGTTTTACTTGCAACCAGCCCCTTTTATACCTGTTACTGTCTACCACCCTTTGTTCCTCCCTGCTCCCCCTACCACTGCACATCGCCCATGGGTCTGGGATCATCTCTGGTTTACAGTCTTACTAGTTGCAGTCACTGGAAGTGACAGCTGTGGTTTCTTGATAGCCCATCAATTAGTGGCAGTGGTGAGGTCTGTTTCTTATTATTGTTTCCATGGTTGTTTTGTCACTGTCCCTACATGGAGGCTTTTGTTTGTTTGGGTTGTTTTGGTTTGTTTTTGTTTGTTCGTTTTTTGTTTGTTTGTTTTTGTCTTCTCCCTTTCTTATTGTGGCTATTTGCAAGGTCCTTGATCAGATAAACTTACTAGAATAAATGTTCTCACTCTCCCACATATCCTGACCAATTTATGTGACTGATAGGGTTTGGGTCTCCTCACTGTGTCTTTTATCATTTGTTGGTTGGATTTGTGTCCTGTATGTTCTTGTTTGTGGCTTCCTCCTTCTCTTGTTATCCTTTTTTTTTTTTTCACTGATGAAGTCCTTGAGCAGATAGACCTAAAGAAGGAGCACATCGTTACAAAACATAGATTTGGGTTTAATGTAATTTGAAAGAAATCTAGATTATGAAGTCTAAGACTGATACACAATGTGAACCAAAGCCTTGTAAGTGGAGTTGGTCAGGAGAGTACTTTCCAGAGCCGTGTCCAGACTGGTAAAAGACCTGAATAACCATGTTTGACCTCACAGATGACCCAGCCTTGAGCAAGAGGTCCCTTCCAACCTGAATTTTCCTGGGATCTGTACAGAAACACTGTTAGGATTAGCAGTAGTTTATTAACATGTTTAATTAGCAGCTTAATGACATTGATATTTTAAGGCACCACTGTGCTTTGCTCCAGCTTGTGTATATTAAGGGTGAGGTTACTGCATGTAGGACTTTACAAGTTCTGAAACAAAAGAACTAATGCTACGCTCCCTGATAAAGAGTACCTCCCCATCTCTCCTGTAGGCCCCCTTTAGGTACTGGAAGGCTGCTATAAGGTCTCCCCAGAACCTTGTCCTCTCAGGCTGAACAGCCCCAACTTTCTCAGCCTGCCTTCATAGGAGAGGTGCTCTAGCCCTCTTATCATCTTCGTGGCCCTCCTCTGGACCCGTTCCAACAGGTCCATGTCCTTCCTGTGTTGAGGTCTCCAGAGCTGGACACAGTACTCCAGGTGGGGTCTCACAAGACCATAATAGAGGAGTAGAATCACCTCCCTTGACCTACTGGCTACACTTCTTTTGATTCAGCCCAGGACGCTGTAGGCTTTCTGGGCTGCAAGTGCATGTTGACGGCTTATGTTGAACTCATCTACCAATACCCCCAAGTCCTTCTCCTCAGGGCTGCTTTCAATCCATTCTCCACCCAGCCTGTATTTGTGCTTGGGATTGCCATGACCCAGGTGCAGGACCTTGCACTTGGCCTGGTTGAATTTCATGAGGTTTGCACATGCCCACCTCTCCAGCCTGTCCAGGTCCCTCTGGATGGTATCTCTTCCCGCCTGAGTGTTGACCGCACCACACAGCTTGGTGTCACCATCAAAATTGATGAAGGTGCACTCAATGCCACTGTCCGTGTTTCTGACAAAGATGTTAAACTGCACAGGTCCCAGTACTGACCCCTCAGGAACGCCACTCTTCACTGGTTTCTACTTGGATATTGAACTGTTGACTGCAACCCTTTGAGTGTGGCCATCTAGTCAGTTCCTTATCCACTGTATTCATGTCCGATTTAAAAAAAGAAATAACTGGTATATCATTGACCAAATGTTACCATTCAATATTATCTGGGATTTCCTCTTCATTTTTATTGTGGAACGTGAGAAATCTTCAGGAAATGCCATAGTTGTTGTGGAAGTAAAAATGACATAGAGAAACTGCAGATCTTTGAGAAAAAAAGTAAAATTCCATGCAATGCTTTAATATAAAGCACAGTTTAGAGGATACATGGGCTATTGTTCTTGCACTTTTCTTCAGTCACTAGCATTGATGCCAAGTTGTTTATATACCTTCTTTGTCTCGATTATTGTACATTTTCTAAATTATTAATACCTTTTGTACAACATCATAAAAGAAGGTTAAAGGAAATCCATTTGAGGAAAAATATTAAGTTTGCATCCAGTGCAAATACCTTTAAGAAAGTAGTCTATGTTATATTTTTGTGCTGTCTCAATACCAGGGGAAGAGGTCCACATCTATATAAAGTAATTTTACATTCAAAATTTGAAATATATAAAGGATCCTAAAGATAAGGACTGCTCAATTTTTTGGGTCCGTTTCTGCTATGGGTACCTTAAGTCTACAAGAAAACAGCACCTCTCCTTTCCTGTGCCAGTCCTACTTATATAATTTTAACTAACACTACAGTCACCTGAATTATTGTACCAATTTTCTCTCCATCTACTTACATCAACACACCTTTATGGATTCATCCACTATTTTCTGCCTTCATTCTTCCATGTTATGAATAACCTGTAGGCCTGACAGCATCGTTAATATTCTAATAGATAAAAAGCTGACAGAATTGTTTGTTGGGAAGATTAGCTTTTTGGAATATTTCAATAACATCTTGGAATCAACCTTTTTTTGGAAACAGCGTTTTCACTGTGATATTGGGTTTTGTTGGATAATAACTCATTATCATCTTCAAGAGGAATTACCTGACTGAACTGTTTTTTTCATCTTAGATGATAAAGATATGAATCTCAAATTTGCTGAAGGTTGCTAAAAATGAGTAAAAATGTGCCTCTTCCTCTTCCACCAGCAGAATCTGAATGTATCTTACTGTTGAAAAAGGAAATCTGCTCTCAGACTCAAAAATAACTACTGAAAGGGATATTGTAGGAGTAAACCTAACTCCAAAGAAAACAGCTTCATCCTTTTGGGGTGGACGGTTCTTCTGTTATTGATGCTCATTCTTAGAAATCGCCTCTTAATACATATGAAAGAACACTTCTGCCTCTCTCTACAGTCTTCTTTAGAAGTTTCATGCGCTCACCAAATTAAAGGGGAAGACAGGTAAATGTGGACTACAGCCTTCACAAACCCACGTCAGACCCTGGACTGTTATCCATAGCCAGGATAATTAATTGTGGATGTCTGAAACAGCTGAACTCTCAGGAATTTCTGACAGGAGGCATGGCCCACATGACGCTGAGCTTACTCGTTCCTGTTCTGTATCCATCAATTTGCTCTCTTCCTTTTCAGAAATTCAGCCTTGATGAACTCGTATCCCTCCTTAGAGCACAGCTGTAGGTCAAACAATGGCTTAAGCAATTCCAACAGAAAGTAACTAATTTGAACTTATTTCTGGTTTCTCCACAGATATGAGAAGTAAACTTGCAAAACTACCAGAAGGAGGTACAACTAACAAGGGGGTAAACATCTCTGGGTGCAGACAAAAAGGAAAATTTATCATAATATAGATAAATTTTAAGATTTTTTTCCCATATGTCACAGGAAGCTTCTAGTTGTTAAAAAAACCTAACTATACAGACAGCTATAGGGAAATATGAATAATTTGATTCATTTTTTTTAATAATGTATTTAAGGATAAAACCTAAAATTTCAGTGTCTGTTTTTGACATTTGTGTCTGTCATTGAAGTATTAATTACAGGAAAGCCAGTGAAATACTAGAAACTCCAGGAGGCTAGCAGATCAATGGTGTGCATAGTAATTATGCTGAAGTGTTTTTCAAAACACTCAAAGCAGCTTTGTATTCATGCTAAGCAAAGAAACTGAACCAGGTAAACAAATCAGCCAATTCACAATATCCTTGATCAGACAGAACTCTTTGAAGATTGAAAAGTGACTACTGTACTATTTTCTTAATAATAATCTATTAAAAAGCTACATTTCTGTTTCTCTGTGTGTCTCCTGGAATAAATACCACAATCAGATGTGGTATGATGAATTTACAGATTTTTGATGTTATACAGTATGTTCTGCTTTCCCATTAGGATGTCAGAAATTAATCAGAAGGGAAGACTAGAGTTTACTATATCTAATGGCGTGGAAGAAAAAATAAACTGTTCCATATAGTGAGTTTTGTGGTCAGTATTTCCTAACAAGCGAGGAAAGACCAATAATATGTGAGAAAACAGAAAGTTCTATTAGGATGCTTCTTCTGCTCATCTTTTCTATGATTTCTGCTTTTCTTCCCCATGACAATTCATCCAGGATAACTTCAAATTAATTTTCAACCGAAACTCCTCTCACAATTTTCTCCTTTATAGTCTTTTTTCTTGATCTTCTTCTATTGATGTTTTCAGATGAAGGCTCCAAAATTCCTCCAAGACACTTCTACATTCTCTAAATTCCACCTTAAAAAAAAAGAAACTGATCCAAAATTAAGATCTCTGTTATTTACCAGCTACAAAAAGTAATCATTGTACCATAACTGGAGATGGCGTTTCTGCTCTATAACCTATTAGCACTATGCTGAGCAGGTGATCGTGGTGCAATTAAGATTGTTTTGCTTTAATTTAGTAAGTGAATATAAATAAAACCAATTAAAAAGGAAAAACATGTTTGGATACACTGCTGAGACCCTGATTGATAAGAAGAACTAGCAGAAGTTCAGAATTCTACAGTCAGTTTCTAAATTCTAAGAGAATTCCCGTTACGTATTTGAAGTTTCCCCACCCCACACACATTCCATCCTCTTACACCCTCAAAATGAAACAAACCAATAGTAATATAACCTCAGGTCTTGGGGAAGAATATCAAGGGGCACCCCACCACGGCAAAACATCTCCCTTCTTCCCCACCAGATTCCTCCTGTTGAATTACAGCTTCCCGTAAGCACTCACAGGTCTAATGATTACAGCCACAGTCAGGATAATGGAATTCTCGCAAGGACAGTTAACCAGGTTTCACTGATCCTGCAAGTTCTTCATTTTTTGTTCTGTGGAAAAATCACAAAATGGGTCTGCCCCAGAGCTTGTCTGCCAAGCCAAAGCTCCTCATCTACCCATCAGATGGAAATTCAGTAGCTGTTTATTGCAATGGGCATTTCCCTAAATAAAGTTTCATAGGAAAAATATGAAGTAGCTGACCTGTTTGAAAAAGTCAATGTGGGAAAAGCTCACTACAGAGAGAACACAGCTGAAAAAACAGAGGCAATGTTTTTGGATAATTTGAAGAATTTGTTACAAGGAATTAGATTAACTGAATTTGATGTCTAAGCAAGTTAATTCTGTCCATACAACCACGTGGGAACAAAGTGCCTATAGGTAATTGAGACTCGTATGCAGAACAGTTGTGATTTCAAAACCTTTATTCTTTAAGGTTATAGTTTAGATTACCTGAAGTTGGTCTGTGTTAGGAAGCTGGCTGACTGTTTTCAATCATCTTGGTTATCTTTTGGATTATCCTGAAAGAAAGAACCGGCAAAAACCTGTATCCAGCCTCTAAAGGAAGGACAGATGATAAATACAGTATTATGACCCTTTCTTTGAGCTGACTGTACCAAGACAGTTTCATATCCACCTCAGCCTGGATGATCTGCTGTGCTCACTTAAAACAAACGTAATATCATATGAGTATCTCAGGTTAGTCTATGAAAACATCTGAAACTACTCATGAATTCAGAAATGCAGTTCTATTTCTCAAATAATACTTTCCACTTCTGAACTATTAAGACAATGAAAAATACTCCTCAGTGGTGATCATATTGGGGATTTAGTTTAATTGTCATGCCATTTCTAAACTTGTCTTCTTTGATGCTGTGTTTCAGTGTCTTAAGACCAGAATACGCTGTTAGGTAGGGACATCGTGAGGAATAATAGTTACTAAGGGAAAGGTTGAGAAGTTGAGATTGTTGAGTTAATCTGTGAGACTCAGAGCCGTACAACCTCAGGGCTCTTCCTCTGTTCAATGAATTGTATGGCACACTCACATTTAAACACTGATACACTTAAACAGTCTCAATTCTGAATAGTATTATTTGAGTTCTTCTTTCATTATAGCTTTTTATAAGGTGTTTTTATTTCTTTTGTATCATTGTGGGTTATTTTGGCATAATATACTGAAACTCCATTTAATTTTTACTAAATATCTCACACAGACCATCAAAATGAAGACCCTCGCAGTACAACTTTATATTGAAAGTAATCAAAAATAAATTTGAAATATCTTGGACAATGTTTTTAAGCAAGCCATCAAACTCCAAATAAACTAATTGCTTAAACGATGTTACAAAAATCAGCCATTTCAAATTATTTTGGCCAATTGTGTAGAGGTCGATAGGCAGGAAATAAACAAATACAATTCTGTAAAAATTTCTCTACTACAGAAGCTTAAAGCTAATTTTTGCCATAAGGCATTCTGGCAACATTTTGACAAGCATCATTACTAATAAAACTTTTCTAATAAGAGTCAATAGGTACTCATTAGAGAAATGTAAAATTCAAGTAATTTTTTCTGTTTAGCCTTTTTCTTCTTTCATCTACAACAGTGTCCTTACTGTTATTAAACAAAAATTATCATCTTCTATTGTAAACAGAAAAGAGGCTTATTTAAAGCTTACTGATAGTTTGTGGTTAAAGTGTCTTTTTTACATTTATTTTTTAATGTTTCTTTTTTAATGGGTGTCCATATAGGAACCAAGTTTCTAATATTCTATGAATATCCTTATGTATGTCTTCATTCCCAGCAAGTCAATATGGTTATATTAATATTTTTAGTTATATTGATATTGTTTTAGTTAAATATACCACTAATTCTACAGCTCTTCCGGAAACATTACCTCTAATCTCAAATCATTTTTATTAACAAAAATATTTTCTGTGCAGTATTTTGTCAGTGAGACAATGAAGAAAAGACTAAAGAAATAGAAAAAACCCCACACTTACAAAAACCACTACTTGTAAGGACCAAAGGTTCTTTTTCTTGGTGTATGCTTTGTACTTCTTAGGAGTAGGTACCCACTTAAATTGGGATGACTTTCTCTACATTGCTCATAGGTCAAGGATCCAAGACAGAGACGACAAAAAGACAGAAAATGAATCTCTTCTGTTCCGTTGTCAACCTCCCTGTCATCCAGCCATATAAACAATAAAAAGAAAGTGAAGCATTTGTTTACACTGAAATATTGTTGATATTTTTAAGGGTCTCCTAAACCAAAATCTAAACTGTTTCAGGATATAGACATCTTTTATTGGAGTATGGAAAATTAGAAGAAAGTTTGGCTTTGAAACCTTAGCTGTTTTGAGAATAACCTGGAAAATATCTTTGAAAATTGGCATTTCCAAATAATGATCCCTCAAAAAAATTAACAGAAAGTCAATCATTTTTAAGCATGACCTTTTACAAGAATGAAGGAGGAGCTGTTACTTTCATAATTTGGTAAATTACTTTTCTAATCTCCAACAAGTTTTCTTAGAGTGGTGTCCATCAGAAAGACAAAACTGGTGGGAAAAAATTCCATCCTCACTGGCGCATTTTGTGTAAGATACTGATCTAATGAAGATCAGGCTCATGACTTGTTCAGGAAATCAGAGAGTCAGATAATTTTCACGTGTAAGACCTAGTTTGTGTCTTGATATACATGCACAAATGTTGTTCCTCAATGGGTATGATGCACACATTTTGAAAATTTTGCTCTCAAACTGTTTCCTGAATTAAAGTATTATAACTTATGTAAAACAAATAACGAAGTCTCAGTTTCATATTGATCAGAAATGTAGTATAACTTTCCACTGAATTGTCAAATACATAACATCAGACACTTTTAGTATCACGGTATAACTTTAACCTTTATTGTAAAAAATCCATACTCTCAAAAATCCATGTGGTATATAATGAAAAATGTATTTAAGATTGACTTATCTTTTACCATATTTTATTCCTCTAAGTTTAGGAGTTAGAATATTAATACTGTGAATGTATGTAGTACATCTCCAGAGGCTAATATTAATTTATATCAAATAAACTGAATTTGCATAAAGGAAAATATGAATGAAAGCCTTTCAAAACACTACATGCACAGTCCCTTAGTAAGTACATTGCATGTTCCTGTAAGCATCTTATTAAAAAATAAAATCTATATATCACATCTGTGAATTTCAGTCTTTCCTTTTCAGTCTTTTCAGTCCTTTGTTTAGCCAATGGAGACACTCAAATTGTATTTCAGAGAATATTGAAGTTTCCAATAATAGCTAAATAGAGGACTTGGTTGATTTTATCTTCAATGCTACGTAGCCATAAAAACCTTTGTGAAATTAATAAAACAGTCTAGCAAATGATAGTAGGAGCGTTTTCCACCTCCTTTGCACTCACTGTGTACGTGTTTCAGCAATTATAAAGGTACTGGGCTGTGAAGAATCGGGTTGTTAGTCTTTAAAATCAATATTTTTATCAATATAAATTAATCTGTAATAATCACTTCTGAGGATATGGAAGTCATCTCATCTACCCAAGATGTATGAATACTTAATGTGCAATAGGAAGTAGTGAAGCGTCTATAATTAAGGAAAAGGTCACCACTGTATGAAATCTAAATTCTCTTCAGTCTCTGGAATAAGAGTCAAAGCACAGAAAACATCATGAAAATTTCAAATCCAAGACATCATGACTGATTAATTTATGATAGGTATTGAAGCGATTATCAGTGAGTTCAGAATAAGTAATTTCAGTAGCATATGAAGAGCACTGTTAGCCTGTGCCTTACTGTGGGTAGGGCTTAGATGCAGGTGGCTTCACTCACAACATTATGACACTTCACTGGTATCTGGGGAAAAGTTAGGGAAAGAGATTTTCAGTCGGTCAATAATGAGGTTTCATGTCTTTGTATTTCAGTCACTGTTATTTAGCACGTGGACATCTGTGCTTGCAATATGTGCATGTAGCCAGTACTGATTAATCTGTGACTCTTGAGATTTAAACTGCAAACCTCAGAGTTGCCTTTTCACCCTGAAATCACCCTAAAGAAAAAAACAAAGCAAAACATAACAATAAAGAAGGTATTTTCCTTAAAACTGCAAAAAATGCACTGTATTTGATACTACTGGAGGAAATAAAATAAAGCTTTGGACCACACAACAAATCATTTAGTTTTGCAGATGAGAAAGCATCATGAACTTTTAGATGAGACAACAATGTGATAAAACTGCCAAAGTGGACCTACCAAGAAAAATTTCTTCTGAAGAAGAACTTCCCTTTCAATTCCATGGAATCCTAATCTCTGTTGAGATTTGCCCTGAAAAATATACTCTCTCATATAGAGACTGGCTTACTGCGACCTTCATGTAACATATACATAGTACAAACTATTTTATCTCTGACTTTTAGCCTTGTGTCTTTAAAAAGATTTCATTGTTTAAGTTTAATCCATCTTTGTTGCATATAAAGTCCTCTCTTTGCTTACAAGCACCTGACAGTCTCAATAAAAGGGTTCACAGACCCTTGCAATTAAATAGGCAGGCAGTGGAAATGGATGTGTAAATGTCTAAGGACTGGCTTTGCATTTTTTTTCTGATGACTGCTTAACTTCAAAATAACAATTGGTCCCTGAAGGAACTCTCAGAACCCCCTAACGTATCCTGATCACTGCATACAGGCATCTTCCACTCTGACTCGGTGATCTTTCTTTTCCACAATAACCCAGTTGCAAGAAGAGGAACCGGACATCTGATGAGCCTGAGTAAGACAACATCTTGTGCGGTTAGACATGCAGGCTGAAAAACTCCAGTGTAAAGTATTTAACCCAGACCTTACACTTACCGGCAAAACCTAACCACTGACCTACCAGACTAAGAAGACATCAGAATTGCCTTAAATCCTGTTTTTTAAAGGAACAAAGTTACACTTCTCCTTCCTTGAAAGGTTGCAGGATCCAAATCAATACCCAAACAGTAGAGATTTTTAACTAGTAAATATGTGCAGATGTTTCCTGACCACCTCAGAGAAAGTATCCCTTTCAAACATGCTCCTTTCAAACATTTATAGCAAGGCAGTCAATTTCTAGTCCCCGCTAAGTGCACAGGACTTCTTATTCCACTTCCGAATTACCGAGTCCTTGTCAGTCTAATCATAAGTAATTTGTACACAACTGGCACAGAAGAAGGCACAGTATTCAGTCCCACACTTTTATCTATTATCTCTTTCTCTTATTGTGGGGTTTTGTTTGATAACCCTCATTCTTGGAAGACTAGAAAGTCAAGTTCTAGGTGAGACATTCCTTTAATATATACTCGTGGTGGGTTGACCCTGGCTGAATGCCAGGTGCCCAGCAAAGCCACTCTATCATTTCTCCCCCTTAGGTAGACAAGGAAGAGAAAATATAATGAAAGGCTCATGGGTTGAGAAAGGGAGATCACTCAGCAATTACCATTATTGGCAAAACAGACTCGACTTGGGAAAAAATATTTTAATTTATTACCAATCAAATCAGAATAGGTTAATGAGAAATAAAAAATAAATCTTAAACACCTTCCCCCCACCCCTCCCTTCTTCCCATGCTCAACTTAGGATTTTCTCTACCTCCTTCCCCGCCAGCAACACAGGGGAATGGGGGTTGCGGTCAGTTCATCACACATTGCTCCTCCCTCCTCAGAGGGACCACTCCTCTTACACTGCTCCTGCTTCAGCATGGGGTCCCTCCCATGGGAGACAGTCCTCCATGAACTTTTCCAACATGAGTCCTTCCCACGGGCTGCAGTTCTTCACAAACTCCTCCAACATGGGTCCTTTCCATGGCATGCAGTCCTTCAGGAACAGACTGCTCCGGCACAGGTCCCCCATGAGATCACAAGTCCTGCCAGCAGACCTGCTCTGGCGTGGGCTCATCTCTCCATGGCTCCACAGGTCCTGCTGTGACCCTGCTCTGGCATGAGCTTCCCACAGTGTCACAGCCTTCTTTGGGTGCATCCACCTACTACGATGGGGGTTCCTCCATGGGCTGCAGGTGGATATTTGCTCCACCGTTAACCTTCTTGGGCTGCAGGGGGACAGTCTGCCTCACCATGGTCTTCACCATGGGCTGTAGGTAAATCTCTGCTCCAGCCCCTAGAGCGCCTCCTCCCTCTCCTTCTTCACTGACCTTGGTGTCTGCAGAGTTGTTTCTCTCACATATTCTCACTCCTCTCCTCCAGCTACTGTTCTGCAGCAGGTTGTTGGGGTTTTTTTTCCCTTCTTAAATATGTTCTCACAGAGGCACTACCACTGTCACTGATTGGCTCAGCTTTGGTCAGCAGCGGGTCCATCTTGGAGCCAGCTGGCATTGGCTTTGTTGGACATGAGGGAAGCTTCTAGCAGCTTCTCACAGAAGCCACCCCTTTAGCCCCCCGCTACCAAAACCTTGCTGTGCACCATAAACCTACAAAAGTAGGTATAATTATCATTTAGTAAAGATTTTTACTCAATATAAATATATTTTCGACAAATTTTCCATGGAATCAAAGAACACTGCTTAAATTGAATTTATCACATTTAGTTTTGTATTTCTATGGATATGCAGCTAGATTAGTACACTCCTGAACTTCCTAAATACCTCACTATGCCTTCCATTCATATGTAAAATCTGTAACTTGCATCAATTTTGAATCCAGGAGACTGAGCTCAGAATATTTCACCATTACAAAGGCAACCTCTGTTGTAGGCTATATGCCAGTATCCAGACCTGAAAAACAGTTATGTGATTCATGGGAAAATCAATCCAGAGGCTAAACATATGTAAGCAAACAAGTCTATCAATGCTACCAAACTACTAGTGCAACCTTATCAATAACCTACCTGTCAACACTGCTTCCAGAAATTTCTTTTACAGGGTGCCAATAGATGTAAAACAAGAAAAGCAAGATTTTTTTTTCCTCCTTACTTAGGGGAAAAACTCCATGAAGTGAAAAATGAAAAGGTTACCCACTTCGAAAACCTTCATTATATGTACAGACCCAAAGGTCTCTGATGATGAATAGCTCATTATTTGATCTCATTACCCTGGCATGTACATCCACAGAGTGACTGGAAAGTGAGAAGTTGCTGCCCACAAGCTTTACAGAGTGTCTGCTGGATATTAGCACACTCTCCAATACGCGCGAATAGTTGAGGACTTATAACTATGTAGTATGAAAAAATAATTGAGTAAAAAAACCTCACAGAACTAATTCCTTGAAATGACAGAAAAGAACCTTTGCTGTCAGAGGAGATCCTTTCCTTACTTAGCCAAAATTACACTTAGTAGCTGGGCTCTGTATGATATACATATGTATAAAACTGTGCATGTTCACTATTTGAGAAGTTGTTAGGGCTAGAAAAATGACCTGCCATGTAAACAGGCTCAGGACATAATAAACAACATGATGAAAGTGCAAATTTAACACGTGTGAAGGTGTAAAGCAAGCTCAAGGCTGTAGAGCATGTCCCAAAACACAGCCCAATTGTAAACTTTCACATTTTGATTTCATAAAGTCAGTATATATTTAGGAATACATTTTAGTACTCAGATTGCTAAAAGCAAACACATTCATCCTTTGGTTATGTTCTGAGATTATGTGAGGGCAATTCCTCCACCTTTTTATTATTTTATTTTATTTATCTTTTTTTTCTAAATGTCAAGGGACTCCTTCTCATTTCTGTTCTCTTCTCCACAGAAAATTTACTTTTTAGGTTCTCTGTAACCAGTTAACTCCTATGATGTTTCTCAAACCAAAGACAGAGTACCACAAGACTCTTACCCCTGTACATTGTCAGTCCAGAACCTGCACAGAGAATCAGTCCCTCCTAAACTTACCCTTACATTTGTTAAAGGGATCTTTATACTTAGCCAAGACTTGTGGAAAAAAGGAAAAAAAAACCCACCACGTATATCTATTCATTCATATCAACAGTGGCACTCAAACTCATTGACATATAAGTGAATAATCAATGACATGAACATTATCAGGAAATAGTTTAAATATCTGAAAGAAACATAATTTATTAAATCCTCGTGTTATTAGACCAAGAAAAATAGAAAAAGGATGTAGTTTTTTCAAGATTGCACATGCATGCACGTACACATCGTGTAAGTAGTACACAATGAAGAAATAATATGCAAGATTCAGCAAAAAGATAGTTGCGGTCACTGCATTTTCATACGGCAGCAAACAGCAAACATTTCCTGTATAGCTCTGCTTGAATTGTAGTAAAAGGCCCTAATGATAATTACCAATTTTTTCTATTTCTAGCAAAATGGCACCAATTTTCTGTGCGCTCAGAAAATTGGCATGTCGCAAATGTTGAATTATACTTTCAGTTACATAACGGTCTACTTTCTAATGATGTACAAATTTGATAAGTATTGCTAAACATCTATTCATTAAATGAAAAATGCTTTTTCATTAGAGGTTAAAAATAAAAAAAAATAGATATGCCATTAGCTTCACTTTAGAGTTAATGGCCTTACAACAGCAAAACAAAATAATCCCTGACACAGTGCCACTGCCTTCCACTTTTGAGTCACAGTCTGTGTCAGAACCACAGAAGGAGGCACCCTGGCTGTACTGAAACAAAGCTACTTCTGCTCCTCCCTCTCTTCAGAGCGCTGCCTTGTCTCTTCTTATCCCAGTCACTCTGGCCATGCTTTGGAGAGTGGAACACTATCAAATTTTACATTGCTGCAGGCCCCTTAACAGAGCAGAACATCAGCAAGAAAATGATTGTGTGCGGTCTGTGAATTGAATATATTCCTACAGGCTCAGTTCTGAAGTGAAATTATCATGTTTAACTCACTCTCTCCACCAACTAAAACGTAAGAGCCATTTTGAGTAGCTGGAGGGCTAGCTGAGAGCTCCACTTGGAAAGCACCAGGGTACACGTGCATATTCAAAAATGTGTCAGGATTATGAACAATATAAACACAAGCATTAATAATGGAAATACAGTCTGCAGGAAAGAGGTCAGTGCTTGCTTTCGTGGGAGAAAAGCCACACATACTATCAACTTGTATAGCAATTCCCTGGAATCTATGAAGAAAAAGATACATTTTTTTTCTTTCTTTCATCAGAGAAGGTAGTCCAACGTACATATGTTTAAAATTTCAGCTGTCATCGGGCCTCTTTTAACAGCATGTCCATCCATTTTTATCACAAAAGAATTATCAGGAATGACTTTATCTTCCTGAGCTTTGTGTACTACCTGTTATTGGCCCCTTTCTGCTTTAAGTAGCACAATGGAATTACTCATTTTTTCAGCAAGTTTTGGCAGTGCTTAGCCCACAACATATGTGTCTTGCAAAACATTCATGAATTTACTTTGAGGTTCTCTGAAGAAAAGGGTGGTGATATTTTCCCCATTTTACTGAATGGCATTCAAGAGCAGGCATCCTAAAAACCCAGAGACATTAGATGTACAGACTGTTGCAGGCAAAAGAGTCTTAACTTGGGGAATTTTACTTTGTTTCGCTGCTGCCAATTAACAGAAAATTTTTGATAATCCATTCAGATATTAAGAGAAAGAAATCAAACAGTTAAATGAGCACTTTGGGAAACACCTTCCCCACCCCACACCCAGCTTCGACTTCAGGCGAGCACCTCTCCCCGCTTCTGAGTCTCAGCATCCCTTCACTTTTGCCATGCATTATGTTCAGTCCCTCCCGGCTCCTTCAGTGAGGCAGCGGGCACTGCAGGGGTCTGGGGTCCTAGACACCCATTTTTCCAGGTACTTTGTGCAATGCAGGAATCCGCACTAGAAGACCAACTAAATCATCACTGAAGTGAGGACCACAGCAATACGCAAATTTTAAATGTAAGTATTACAGCTCCACAGTATAGGCAGGATAACCTGAGTCATAGAGCCCAGCTCCCAAGGTCACGGATAACGATACAAACATTTTATTTGCACCACAGTCTCAGAAAACTTTCTGAAAAATACATTTCCTCAAAATAAAATATCCATTGCGGAAAACATCTGTCATCTGAGTTGAAACACTAGAGCATTGTACGAAGTCATAAACCCCATAAAAATGAATTGCAGCAAAATAACTGCTTTAAAATAATCTAATGTGTATGATTTAATTTAGGAAAAATTCCCTTGTCATTGATTGTTAGGTGTTTGTATGCTATGGTGGTGTAAGAATAACATGAAAACAGAAAAATACAAAAAATTACAACTTGAAAGGGTTATAAAACACCATATTTTTCCACTTTTCACCCCTGTAATAATCTTTCTCTATTAAATTCAGAATTTCTGGAAATTCCAGGGTCCAGCAAAAAATTAAGCATTTGTTCTTCATCTAGAATAAGAAGTTAAATTGGACTTCCCTATGTTAATAACATTGACACTCCTGATCCAGGAAACGCCAATTAGGCTTTCTTTCACTTTACCCATATGTTTCTGTAATGGGGGAATTGGGGTCAGCTGGGCACAAAAAGAGAATGACATCACTTAGTGATATATGATAGCTTTTTCTTTTTTTTTTTTTTTTATTACTAACAAGGCTGTCTGGAGCGGTGGAGAGCCATGTCTCATCTGTGACGACACCTGCACACCTCCCAGTCCCACTGGCATAAGGCACCAATGGCCTTGGTAATCACATAGCCCCAGCCCAGCCTCCTTGATTCCCTCCATACCTATAGCAAATTAGGGCTTTTCACATGGTGTTTCTATCACCCTCTGGTTTCCCACCCCAAGTCTGTTATGAGGGTGTGAAATTAGCAGCAGTTATGTGGCAAGATTCGTCTGTTGCTTCCTTGCACTTCCAGCCCAGAATAGGTTAAACTAGTCTGTTAGAGCTGGGCAGATGCCATCAAGATCTGAATGCTTTCACAGCGACTTTTCCCTATGAGAGCTTATAGGACAACAACTGGTGATGTTCCATCACCTGTTGTGATAATAATCATATTACAGTAGAGTTCTAATAAATTTCCACACCTGAATCTAATATCCAGATAAAAGATTAAACTGAAGTTAAAGTAAGCTTTCTCCATAAATGGTTGGAAGTGTTGACTGTTATCAAATATGTGTTTGCACAACTAAACAGGAAGCAGAAAAGGTTAAAAATGATTAGGTTGAATATGACTTTATAAACTCAGGGAACAGGAACTAATAAATTGAACATATGCTGCCCTGCAAATAATAATGTACAATAAAAATATCTCGCAGCATTATAATATGTTTACTAAACCAGCAAATATACAATAGCAAAAATACGTCAAAGATAAGAAAGTGATCAGAGATTTACAAATTAAGTTCCAAAATAAGTCCTTTCCTGTAGATATACAATCTAACTCTGAAGTGCTCAAGTGTAATAACAAACTACGGTGAAGTGTCATGCTGTAGTATGTCAGAGGATCCACAGGAACACATAAACCCCCTCTGCTGCAAGGGCAGATGCATCTTCTATATCCTGTCACTTCGCAGTTGTCATCAGGAAAAGGAGGCAAGCAAAATTACTGTGGATCAGTTGATTCATGGTAACCAGTGACTTTCTGGTTACATTGTCCTGTGTTTGAGCCCTTCGTTGTCTGGGAAATTAAGGCTGAATTTGCCATTTTACTCTGTCCAGTTAAGTAAGATCACAATTCAGGGTTTAATTAGAAAAACATTTTTTAGCTTCTGATTAACAGAATAGCAAAATAATACAAATGTAAATCATATGATTTTGCTCATTATTTGGAATGCACTATACAGAATCTACAGAGGAGATTTATTCAAAATATGGTAGGTATGCTGTACTCGCATAACATTCTACTCTTAAAATATAATAGAAAAAAAACAAAAATAAAGAACTTAGTATTAATACAAATTTTCAGCTGCCATAATCATCTGTCACAGTTCTTTATTCCACTCTTTTTGTTCTGAAGTTTCTCCCCAAACCAATTTCTTCCTCAAACATAAAATCATATGAAATTATGTTACAGAAAATTTCAACTCTTAATAGATATCATAAAAAAGGCAGTAATTCTGTGGCATTTAGCTGAAGTTAAAATATGAGATCTCATTCGGAGTTTACAGAAGTCCATCAAAAATATGCCTGAGACTTCATCAGCGGGTGTACCTTGGATGTCGACTATGGATCCTGGAACAACATCAAGTAAGAGGCAGAAGCTAACAATAAATCTTGTACGAACAAATCAGCATGGCTTTAGCAGAGAAATAACTCTGTGGAAGAACTTCAGTTATCACTTAGAACTGGCAACTAATTGTCTGCAGACTGTCTGCCCATTTACTGCTAGTACCGAAGAGGCTGATGTACTGCATTTTAGAATTTATTGACTGCTAAGAGGAGGATTCCGTTCCTAACTTCCTTGCCTAATGCACTGAAGATCCATACATCACAATTTGTATTGCATTCTTTCAAAGTACAAGTAAGTATTTCCAATATATCAGAAATCCAACATGGTGATTTGAGGCTTGCTCTTGGGATGAAATCTTATTTGTTTGTGGGCTCTCAGATTTGACACATGGACTGAATGAAGTGGGTAGTCACTCATTTCCAAGTTGTCTCTGCTAAGCCAACTATGCCATATGGTAGTCTTCACAACATAATAAGCAATTGTAGGTCAATGCATGTTAGTAAGAACTGCAGCCTTTTTGAAAGGGTTAGCTTTTCTGTCTCCACCACTGATTCTAGTATTGTTTTCTCCACTTTTGGAATTAATAATTCAACAGAGAGAAAAGCATATGAAAGAGCAAGCACAGATGCTGTTTTATGTATTCTTCCTCTAACCATAGTACTTTTTAAGCGTATATGCCAACTATCTTTAGTCTTGTCGTTTCCGGCAGATAAGAAATTGCATGCATAGCAGTGACGAAACAAACAAAAGCACCATACATTCCTCATTAAAAGGAATCAACACATTCCAAAAAAGGGGGATCAACACACAAAGTTTTAGACTTCCCTATGAAGTGTTTGGTGTGCTGGAACTGTTTCTACTCCACAGCTAAGAAAGCGCTCAATGATTTCTTAAAACATATTTTTCTTGAAAGTTGTTTGATTCAATCCTATGTAGGTTAAAAATGAATACATTTATCCTGTCCAGGGAGACACTTATGTTGGACACTTGTTGGAAGCATTCTGCCAAACTGGTTGCAAGGAAGGAAAAACACTTTCCATTTTATGCCTTCTAAAAGTAGTACAAGGAATGACATGGCACATGCAGAGTCCAAAGCAATGGTAGGGTTCAGACAAATGCACGTTTGAGAAAAAAATGCTCTGAATTTTATGTACTTTGCCTTCTATTTTTTATGTATGATACATTTCACATAACAGATATATGTTTGGAAAATCCACTTAATTGGGATGTCTCCAAGAGAACCAACTGAACCACGTGGTAGTGAATGGCAGCAAATTTTTATCTAGGACAAAATGAACATAAATGTTGCTTATGAGAAGTGCACTTGCCCTGGGACAGGTGATTAAGTAGTCATTAATTTGGTACGGAATGGAAGTGAAACTCTTAGATCTGATCTAATGACAAAGTTGTGAAATTAAAAAGGGAGGGGAGACAAAGGAATACAGATGAAATGCAATAAATCAATTTATTCCCATCAATTTATATCCTTTCTAGAAAAAAACCCACACATCTTTTCAGAACCTAAACATCAACAAACAAAAATCAACCCCCTTTTTTAAAAGTTTAAAACAATTCAGATACCATATACTGAGGTGAGATGTCTTAATTTGGAAATAGTATAGGTAGTCCAGTTAGGGAGATTAAAGTAAGCTGTAAATCCATCAGTTTTAAAAAGCTGCTGAAATACTAGAATACAACAAAGAGAATAGAAGGCCTATGAGCAAAACTCGGACAAAATTTTAATAGAATTATGCTCCTAATATATTAAGTCGTTTGGCTACTGTAAAAAGACGCACATTTCTCCACAAGACAGATGGTTCAAGCTTTATTAAATGACGCCAGTTAACAGAGGGAGGAAAAAATCTTTGACATCATTTAGAGTGGTTTTTTTATTTTTCTGTTATCTGAAAAAAAAAAGAATCTTAATCCTTACAACTTTGCCTAGCTTTGGAGTAACCTCACTGATCCTGATTAAAGTATGTAACAGAAAAGCCCATCCAAAAGATCAGGTCCATCTTTTTCGTATAATCTACTGTAGAAGTTATATTCCTACTTTAGATATTAATAAATTCAAGGCATAATATCACACACCCTGCAAGTCAGAAAATACCTCCCACTCACCAAGACTTAATAAAATAAACCAAAACCAGCTGAAAGACCAAAGCATCAGCGTGCCACAGGGAGAAAGAAGGAACAGTCCAGGCCCTTGCCAGTGCCCTAGGAAAAGAACAAAAAAACCCCACCTACTAGCAACATTTGAGGAAGGACGAAGCAGCAGAATGAATTGCGCTGTGCACTTCAACAGTACATTCCCACCAAACACTGGAGAGATTTCTCAATTCCAGTCAGCTCTCACCACAGTGCACTGATTATCACATCTTGAGTTAGTAAATATTTAACTCTTCTGAAGACAAAAGAATGAAATAAATAAATCAGTAAAACAAATAAAAAACAGCCAATGTCCCGTCCCCACTCCCCTGTAAAAAAAAAAAAAAGGAAGATTACGTACATGTAATATCAAACATATAAAGAGGAAGGGACAACTGACCATAGCTAGAATAAATTACAGTGACACAAATATTGATACAAGAAAGTTTCCTTGCAACTATTACTCATAGATTTCGTCAGATATCCTGATGAGATAACAACTTTTTATACCTCTTGATTATCTGCAACATGGTCAATTACCTTCTGCCTGTCAACTATCTGTGCCTTAGAAAAATCATTTTACTATGAAGTCATATTTGTTATCTGCTTTAAATATGTCTTCTGCTGAAAGATTACTGCCTCTGTGTGTATGATAATGTGTGTGTATGCATGTGTACAGACCCTCAACTGCTCAAAAAGTTCCTTTTTGAACATTATTACAGTATTTTTCAAAGTTAAAGAATTATTTAAAAACACAATTCCTATTGAAATACTTGAGATTCATGAACCTAGAGAAAGCTTAAAAACTGATTTAATAGGAGATATATGAGAAAAATAAAGTAATTAGCAATAGCCCCCAGTGTTCAATGGTATTTCAGTTGAGGTTTGGAGGGTTTTGTTTATTTCTTTTTTAGGATTTAGGTAACACAAACACAATAACATGATAACCACTGGGAACTTATTTTATTTTTTCCCTAGTCCTTTGCATTGTAATCAGAGAATTGAGTATTTTGTTCTTTCTTTGAACTGCCAGTCTCCACTGTAAATCATAGAACTGAAGCTACTTTCGTCTTTCAATTCTAGCTAGCAACAAACACTTTCTAGAAGAGATAAACATTTAGAAACAGCAAGAATAATGACATTTTATCCTTATTTCCTTAAGAAAGTCCATTCTATTCCATTAGGTAATGTCTGAGAAACTGAACTAGTAAACATGCAAGCAAATGATTTTGTGCACAAAACTACTTCAATTATATTGTATTTGAATACTCAATAGCCTTGAATATAGCCAGCATCTTATTTCAAATCAGAGTGAGCTTTTTCAAATGAAAAAGCTATAGATTGGCCATTTTTTTCAGAAAACTTCAGAAGATTTAAGTACATCGATCTAATGGATATATTTTTCATCCTTTTTTTTAAGCAATCTTTTAAATAGAAATATAATCTTTCTTCCACCTCCCCCCATTCCCCCACCCCACCCCCGAAGAAGTTGCTGCAAACTTTATAATTTGTCTCTGTTTTGTTATTTATATTTCCAATATGGAAATGTGTAGCTCATTGTTTTAGTGACAGTGACAGTGACGGATTTATTTTTAATAAATTGCTAAGTAATGGAATGCTCCATTGAAAAAATCATGAAGGTACAATAGATGTCTTACTATACTCATTACACCAAGCTCAGTGAAGCACCAAATCAAATGTTAAGGTTAATGTCTTCAAAGCACTTAGAGGACTAAGTTCCTTACAATGTGATCTAAACCATAGGGGGTTAAAAACACTTGTACATCTGTAATTTCTCATCTCCTCTAAAGTAGAAGATTTGTAGCTGTAGTAAAACCACCTCAAAAATCTAATACTCAGCCTCCGTTGTTCACTCCTTTGCTCTGTAGGGAAAGTCTATGGTAGAGCACATAAGATTTTAAATCTCACCTAGTTTATGTCTCCCTCGTGGAGGAAGAAACAATGAACAGCACAACTGATAAAAAACGCTACCTCTGTTTCTTAGTACATCAGAAAGTTTTTCAGAGGCAAGCAGTTAAGATGGCTGTCTAAAAAACTAAAACCACAGAAAATGGGAGGAATGAATTCAGAGTGACACTTCATGAAGTTGCTGGAAGTCTGAGAGTGTACAGAAAAAAGGTTTTAAAATTACTTCAGAAATTATGAAAATGCCAGTGAGATAAGATGAGCAGTATCTGTGGGAAAATTAAACCAACATCTAACTAGAGTATACTAGCATGATCACAGGAGAAAATACTGACTGAAAAGTTAATAGACTTAGCTAAGGGCTGAGAAAAGGCAAACAAGTGCAAAAATTTGATAAAAGGCAAATTTTTCATTTATGCGGCCAAGCAACCAAAATATCAAGGGAAATGAAGACTGGCACATTTCTTGAAGTTTTGAAATAAACAATGAATACTTTTTAAAAAGGACTCATTACGTTCCCTGCAAGCCAGTGGCCTTTAATATTACAGGCAGTGTTAACTACTTAGGCAGACAAATAATTTAACTGGTGCCTCTGGTCTTATGATAGATGGGTCTGTAAGTCTTAGCTGTCATCCTTTCGGTCACCTTTGTATCATATGACTGCCCCTAAGGTGTATGACAGAAAATCGTAAAGCCCAGGAAACAAATTCTTTTTGGATCTTAAGCAAGCAGCGTAGGGCCACAGATAGAGAGGAAAATATCAATGTGCACTACCAACTTATTTTATTAAAAATGCTAAGCATCCACTTTTGAACAAATAATTTTTTGCCATAGAGCATATGCCATGCTGAAATTTTAATAACAGCTGGCCATGAATATGGACTACTAATTTATAGAATTGATTATTAAGATATTAAATTCAGTAACTGTAATTTGCAATATAGATTAAATCCTACAGCCCAGAACATTTATTTTCTTTGCAAAAATAGAAGCTAGTAATATGAACTTAAACTTTAAAGCACCATCCATTGTGCATTTACATTATACAAGGGTATATTTTCTGTTGGTTTAATGTCCTTGACTTTCTCTGTTTATTTTTTACCCTATGATTTATGTAGCATCTTTGCCAGAAGAGGTGGTGTATAATTCTATTGCATTCTCAGCCTCATTATTAGTAATGGATTCATTTTTAGTTTCATCACTAAAACCAGTTCATTATCTACAAAGACAAAATTATCTTCGTATAGATTCTGAGGTAATTGATTCCTCTATTTATATGCTGAAGAGAACCTCGCTCACTCAAATTGGGAATGAAAATGCTTCTTCTTCCCCTCCCCCTTCTGTACAACAGTGACATGAAACAACTGCCATTTTCACAGATAATATAAAAATAATTAGTGATAAAACAAGTTTAGCTACTCCTAATGATGTTATTCTTTGCTGAAAAAGTTTCTTAATGGTATAGTTGGGCTAAATGGACATCATCTTACATCGTAAAAGAAAGTCTCTTGAAACAACACTGGAAAGAAATATTCTATTTATTCATAATTGCAAGTGTTAATACCTACCATCTTCATTCCTTTTTCATTATTATCCTTTAAGAATACTTTATGCTTTTGCAGCACGGAACACAATTAAAGATTTGCAATAGTATTGCTATATACAGAGTAGAACTGAGATCTAGTTCTCACTCAAAGAGGGTGGGGAGGGCAAGACTGAACAGAAGTGTTCTGAGCACTTTTGATAAAGTAAAAGGGATTTTTTTTTCTTTATTATTTTAATTTTTATTCTTTTCTTTAATATCCATAGTGGAGAAAGTGGCATGCAAATTGAGTTTATGTTTGCTCACTGGTGATACAGTTTTGTTCTAGATCAATTGTGTTTTCTAACTGATTTACATATGAGTATATCTGAATGTGTATCAGTCTGCATATATATTTCCTTACTGAATTTATAAGCATAATAAAATACCTATACCACTCCATAGACGGCATGGTTAGAAGTCAGATAAACAAGAAAATTATTTTCTTAACTTCCCTGAACAATAGTATAAACCAGTGGAAACTTTCAATTCATTATAAATAATTTTAAAACATCTTAGAAATAGTCCTATGTTCAGTACTAAATCTACTAAGGAAAATTCATTTGTAATTTTCAGTATCTCAAATGAGTGGTTTTCATGGTCTTTTAATGTATATTTTCATTTGTTCATCCAAAATGCAACAAAAAATGATATTTGAATTTTGCCCTCCAACTTGTATGGACCCATATTCTTTAGAGCAATTAGAGCACTTAGGCTTTATTGTGGCAACAGAACACTTTGATAAGTACTTCAACTTGTTTCTCAGTATTATGGTGTTTAATTGATTTTCATGACTGTCTGAAATCACAGAACAGATGAACTCACTAATAAATCCCCTTTGCTTTAGATTGCTCACACAATGGGGGCTTCTGGAACACACCAGTGTCCTGCTCCAGTAGGATGGTTTCCTTTAAAGGAAGGAAAACCAGGAAGGCCTCTTTTGAAAGCTGTTGACCACAAGTCAGGATTTGGTTGAGTAAGACACTGAGTTCTTAAACTCCAATACAATTAAAAACTCAATGACTCATGAGCCCAGTTGCTGGAATATTCTACAGGCGATGACCTCAAAAATAGATAATACCATGTATAATCAATGTGCATTGGGTTTATGTAGCAAGGTTTTGGTAATGCAGGTGTCTGTAGTGGTGGCTTCTGTGAGAAGAGACCAGGGGCTATGCTCATGTCAGACACAGCCAGTTACACAAAAGGTCCCACAGCAGACACATCTGAACCTCTCAGCCATGGGTAGGGTGCGTCTGGGAAAGGGTAAAAGACACTGTGCAGCAGTTGAGAGGAATGGGGAAAAAAAAAAAAAAGGCATGAGAAACAACTTTGCACACACCAAAGTTAGTGAAGAAGGAGGGGAAGGAGCAGAGATTCCCCTGCAGCCTGTGGAGAAGACCACAATGAAGCAGGTTGTCCCCCTGCAGCCCATGGAGAGGACCACAGTGAAACACATAGATGGTCCCTGCAGGAAAGGATGCATGTTGGAGCAGTTCATGAAGGACTGCAATCAGTGAGAGGGACTAACACTGGAGCAGGGAAAGTGTGTGGACGAAGGAGCAGCAGAGAGGAGCTGTTATGGACTGATGACAGCCCCCCCATTCCTCATCCCCTGTACCACCTGGAGGGAGGAGGTAGAGGATCAGGAACGAATGAGTGAAGCTGAGCCTAGGAAGAAGGACCGTGTATGTATGTATGTGTGTGAAGGTGTTTTAGTTTTTGTCTTTGTTTCTCACCATCCAAATCTATTTTTAATCAGCAATAAATTAATCTTCCCCTAGTCGAGTCTGTTTTGCCCATGATCATAACTGGCCCGCAAACTTTTCCATCTTATTTTGTTCCCCTGTCCTGTTGGGGGCAGGAGGAGAGTGAGAGAGTGACTGGGTAGGGTCTGGCAGCTGGCCAAGGCCAGCCCACCACAGAATGCCAGAAAAGAAACTCATTCCCCTTGGTACAAAGCTTATGTTCGGCTTGGAGCCTCTGTATTGGATCTTGGAGAAGGAGCTATGTATTATGTGGGCTTATGTATGTTCTGTACAATATTTCGTATTTTAGCAGTAATGTGTATCAATTACTATTCCAGTTCCCCGGCTATTCTACATGCTTGTCCATTTGTATCCATAGCATCTCTCTATCTACTTTTATTAAAACAATGGAAAAGTAAATTATATCAACAACTTTCAAAAAGAATAAGATCAGCCTCCATAAATATTGTTCTGTATGAATGAACAGCTCTTAAATACATGTTCCTGTGTTATGTTATTTTTTTTTTAATTTTAAAACATTTTTAAATGTATTTTTAAAGTAGTTGAATAATTTTAGATTACTTATCATCAGTTATGAAAGTCTGCATTTGGTATGAAAATGTTATGAGATACAGCATAATCTGAGCGAATTTCAATACTAAAGGCATATCAGTCACACTCACAAGCAGCCTGTATCATTTTAAAACAATCACTGTCAGAATGTTCTTTTATTTTCTTCTGAGGAAACAAGGCCTTTGAAAATGCCTAGTTACAATCAGTAGTTCCAATTATACTGAAGTAATTAGCATTTTTGTAATCCATATTTGTGTCACTTTCTCAAGAGAAAAGCACACACCTACCTTTTCAGGAAGAAAACTCAGGTGTTTTTCTCCAGATAGAGAAGATATCTAAATAATACTTGAATAG
This sequence comes from Rissa tridactyla, assembly GCF_028500815.1. NCBI lineage: Eukaryota > Metazoa > Chordata > Aves > Charadriiformes > Laridae > Rissa > Rissa tridactyla. The sequence continues at coordinate 86,008,832 of NC_071467.1, read as the reverse complement.
ATTTAAATCATTAAGGAACTAAGAAAACAGAACTTATTGACTGCAGTCTCATTACACGTAAACATATAAAAAATTATTTTTAAATAGTAAGAGGCATATATCTGAGGGTTTTTTTTTTGCTTTCCTCTTCCCCAAGACACAGGCTCTGTACATTTCCAAATCAGTACAATTAATGAGGTTGCCAATACTTCCGAAGACAAAAGACAGAGCAGGAGAGCTGGGGACATGAAGAGGTAAAAAAATGCATATAACAGGAATGAGGTAGAGACAGATAGAAGTGGAAAACAAGAACAAATAGGGTGCAACTAGACACTAGAAATGCAGGAAAAGAAGAGAGATGAGAAAGAATGAAAGGCAGAAAAACAAAAGCCTCAGGACAAGAACATATTTTTGGTTTGGAATCATCTAGTACATAATACCCAGTCCATTCCTGCATTTTTCTGAGTATATCAGTAATTTCCTTTAACTTTGCTTCCCATACAAAATTTCTAGTTTCTAGAAACTCAGAAAAGAACCTTAAAATGACTCAGTTACAGTTACAAAATGGAAACAAGGATTACTCTGAGAGATGTTTATTGTCCATAAAGGAACTTAATCTAATTATTTTCACTTTCTGTGTCTTAACTTCTAGGATCTTCATTTATTTTTCCTTTCAAAACATCAACAGAACATCTTCATGAAAAAGTATCTCCTTTTCTTTCAAAGAAAGTTCTCATTATTGTGTGTCGTTAGATACAATTCTCTAAAATGTCTATTAATGCCTCTATAAAGCAGCAAAGACAAATGTAATGTAAACTATGGCTAGAATATCACTGAAGGATACTAAAGTGTGATGATAATTTGTGAAGATGGATAGCCAAAATAAATCAAAATAAAAGCATGAAAGAGCATAAAAAAATTTATGAAAGAGCATAAAGAAATAAAGAAAGGAAGCTCCACAGTGGTCCAAGCAAAGGAAAAGTGGCAAAGTTTTAAAATGTGAGGGTGCAAATATTGTAATATTTAAGGGACTGATAAAATAAATCATTCAGAATTCCTAAAAATGTACATCAGCTTAAATGCTAGGGCAAATAAACACACAGAGTTAGAACAATGTTTAGAACACATGAATAGAAAATCCAGTCTCACAGCGGAATTCCTGCAAGACCACTTGATGACTAGCGTTAGAACACGATTCATTTAATTTATCTGCAGATTAAAGGATTTCTTTCTTTTCCCAAGGAAATGTGTACCTCAGCTGTACACTTCTCTAAAGAGACAAGAGTTTAAAATCTGTTTAACTTTTAAACAATAATCTGAGTTTGAATATATAGAAAAAAATAAATCTATTCTTATTTTCTGTGAAAGTCAGGAATTGAAAGGACTGTCAGCAGCTAGTATACTTGATTTTTTTGCTTTGATTAACAAATGCAGACCACTGTTCTTAAAATCAGAGTTTTTGATGCATTAAAATAACTTTAGTTCAGGGTCTTCTCTAGACAAGATTTGTAATAGAGATGTGTTTCCCATGTAAAAGTGTTGATCAATCAACAATTTTTTTTTTTTCAGGTTTATACTTCACCTTTAGCAAGCATTAGAAACACAACCTCTTTTGTCATACATTCAGCATAGTTTTTCTCTTATTCACATAGTCATTGATTTAGCATTGAATAGTTAGGATCATGCATATATAAAGAAAATGCAAGTGAATTCCCCACATACACTTGAAATATACAGCAAAGCAAAAATAACAGAAGCATTTCTACAGGCTTTTTTTTTTTTTTAAGGAATCAATTGTTGTTACACAACTGCAAATTTTGAACTCTATATAGGAACATTAACTAAAAAGAAAAAAGAACCCTACAAACAACATCTTTTGGTTGAAAGGACTGAGGTAATTAAAAATCACTCTTTCAAAATATAATACTGATGAATGTACTTTATTACTGGGGAAAAAAAGAGCCGTCTTTTACCAAAATCTGTGGCCTCGGTTATGTTCACTATTTGTCCCTGTAACATCAGTGAATATTGAACAACCATTCAATTTATTCTGGAAAGCTCAGGGCAAAAGACTAGTCCCAATTTACTTGGAAACCTTCAAACAGCTGAATGTACTTAACTTTAAAGGTTTTTCATGAAACTTTAAAAAATAAAAGAAAAAATTCTGACTTTAACAGATACGATCCTATTTCTGATGACTCATAGATTAATTATAAAAGTTTCTTTGTTAATTTTATATTGCCAATGACTAATTTACTACCTCTTTTTGGTAAAAAAAAAGATAATATAGAAATAAAAATATAGTGCAGCATTTATTTTACTTTAAAAATGTGAAGATGCAGCTAAGCATCTGATTGCATGATGAAAACTAAAAAGATATTGGAACATAGTTTTGTAAGTTAGTATGTATCTAAAATATTAAGTATGTATTAGCTTTCCCTTACCTTGGTGCAAAGTATTGACGATGCATACTATCTGTTAAAACAAATAAAAAAGTACATTTTAATGAGCTTCCAAAAAAACCTCATGAAATTGTTCCAATTCTATTCACCATAAGTATGATTCTAACTAACCTCTCATGAGTAAAACTTTATATGAGGAAGATTTTTATCTCAGATCTTTTTTTATATAAGCTGCCTTTTTTGTTCTTTATCATCAACATTTTAAGTAAATTCATATCTGAAATCATATATTAAATATTTTAAGAATAGATAGTGAGAAATTTCTAGGACAGAAAAATTATACTAAAAGTCTTGGAAAAGAAATCAGTTCTCCAAATCTCCACACACAGACACCAGTCTATAATATATAAATATTACCAGTAGCAAAGCTTATTAAATATTTTTATTAGATATACAAAAAATTAATCTGTAGAAGTCAAGCAATTATTGTCCCTCTGCTATTGCAGCTCAAGCTCAAGAATTTTCTTTGATTCATCTTTCTTTTAAAAGAAATTATTTTGATAATTATGCATTAATCTCTTCTGTATTTATATCCTTCTCTTTTTTTATCCCACTGTTGGTGATGTCTTAATGGAAGTCATACCCACAATTGCATATTTTTCTAGATACGTTTTTGTAATAGTGTAGTCCGAAACCCAGAAGAAATAATAATAATTATTATTATTTTAGCAGTTCACTGGGCTGAACTGCTCTCAGATGCTGAGAAAATAAAATGAACAGTTTTTCCATATAATTTTCCCTCATGTACTCTGAAGGAACTTCTGAATATGCCAGACATTATCATGCTGCACTAACTGACATCAGTCCTCGTTCATATTAGTTAACTTGTTATCTAATGTCCTGATTGTCTTATTAGGTCTTAAATATTGGTAAGGGGAGAACACTAAAAGGAAAAAAAAAAAACAAAAAACAAAACAACAACCTGATTTTCTTTATTTCCTCCATCAAGCATGCAACACTGCATATCAATAAAAATGCAATACTATTTTTTTTTGGTGTAGAAGAGATTTCCCCACTGCAATAAATGATTAGTATAGTTAACAGAAAACTGAGGTGTCATAAGTTAATTTCACGGGTCAAAATAGAACAAGAAGGAAAAAAAAAATCAACCGGTTTAACTAAAAGTTAATATTTTTATTGAAAAGTTAATTTTGAGTTTGCATTTAATTGCTGGTAAAATCTTTGCTCTCTAAAAGGAAAAAAAAATCCCAACCAGCAACAACAAAACAAAAATAACCAGCATGGGAAACAAGAACCAAAGGCTAATGTCCAAAAAAAATAGCTACAAGATTTGACTAAAGGATTTATTTTAAAAAAAAGAAAACTTTCCTATTTTCAAACCAGTGCTATAGTGTCTTACATAGTAAAAGAAAAATAATCATGGAAGTCTCTAAATTAATGCCTGGGACTTAATAAAAAAAAAGATGCTAAGATTACATTTACCTCTGTCAGTATTTCTCTGAAAAGCACAGCTTGGTATATTTGATAATCTAGGTGGGTGGAGTTCAGGACAATGCTCAGTGATGTTCTTCACTGTGTCCAGGCAAACAGTCACATCCCATTGTGGGGGCAGCAGGAAGGGAAAGGTTGGCGTCCTTGTTAACATGCATAAGATTTGAAAGTCGTCTGTTCCTCTCAAGGTAATTTTTATGAAAAACAGGGCCAGTCACTGTCCTGATTTGAGCGACACAGGATTAATTTCCCGTTCAATGATTTTGCTTTTCAGTAAGGTTTCTTCTAATGTGAGAGAAAAGTGCATTTTTAGAAGACTCTGGTGTCTGAATTTGTGAAAATATTTACTTTATAGCCAGCTATGATATGCGGATTTCAAGGTCTCAGTGTTTTCAAGCTCACCAGGTGCAGGGATGAGGAGGAGTGAGACCCAGGCACTTGACCCAAGCTGGCCAACAGGATTATTTCACACCATGAAAGTCACATTCAGTATAAATTGGAAAGTTTGCTGAGGAGTTCTCTCTCTTCTATCGTGGCTACGATCCTGAGAACTTCTTGTCCCAATGCTAGATCCCTGAGCCCTTCCCTTCCTTCTGAAGCCTCAGCGCTCGCAGTGTCTGACACTTGCTGTCCACTGCTGGGAGTGCACAGCTTCCTGCTGACAGAATTGGCTGAGTATAACCCTTGTATATTTATATTGGTATCAGGATCAATACTGGTTCTTTGGTATTATTAATGTCAATTATTTAGTTTTAGTCTATTAAATCTCTTTATATTTCAACCCTCGGGTTTCCTTGTTTTTTCCCAATTCCCCTTCCAAGGTGGGGAGGGGTCATCAGGTGACAGAATGATTGTCTAAATGACAATAACTTGTTGTGGGTTCATCACACCATAACAGTCACTTAAACCAAACTTTCCATAGTGACTTTTTCACTGTGTACTGTAAAGGAAGGGATTGCAAATTATTTCAGATACAACTGAAGGCAATGGAGCCGAGACCTAAAATGTAATGGAATTTAGGTTTAGAATTGAGATCTAAAACTTAGATCTCATAAGACCACAAAAAAGTATATTTTTTTATACATATATTATATATATTTTATATAAAAATGTCCTATTCCTAAGGACATTTACTGTAAATAATTCTGAAATAAACTGTCCTATAAAAATAGTACATGAAGATTACTGTAAAAACAAACAAAACCACTCCAACTTTGCTTGTGCTGAAAAAAAACCCTGACAATCATAAAGTGGAAATTAGAATGGCATAGTAAATGAAAATTTATACAGCAAACTATAGTCAGACTGGTCCTGTGCTCTTATAGCCTGTAATGAGATCCAAAGCTGGACTGAGGTACATATCTAGCTTTTAATCACATTGGCCCTATCTACAACTGGCTGTAACCAAAACACTTATGGAAATAAAGAGTTAAGAATCAGATTTGAATTAAAAAATAAAAGACACAATTTAGATGTGAAGGTTTTGAGCAGGGTACGAATTTACAATGCAATATGTTAGAAACAAGCTAGTCATTATTCTGTACAATGCAATAAATCTTGCTGTGCATTTATCTCTTACTCAGTATTCTTAATCCATTTGATTTAAAGCAAAACTTACAAGTATATCATTGGTTTTACTTTTTTTTTATTATTTATCTCTAATACAACATTACAGATAGCATTACATTTATATTTGGCATGAAATTTAAGGAATACAGAATATGCTGCTTGGTTATTTCTTTGTTACTTCCTCAATAGGGAGGCTCCTTCACTTCCTTCCCTTTCCAAATATTCCTTCATTTCTCATTAACTTCAGTCACTCCTCTCTCTCTCACTCACTTCTTTTCCTCATTATTTAATTGCTGTATGATTCATTTGCTTTTCATCTCCCCTTTTCTCCCTGTATTTCTGTTGAGCTTCATCAGTTTTTGTGGATGCCTGTGCTCTACGTTCCCTTTTGCACCACATCTTTCACTAGGTGTGGTTTTCCAGTAAAGAGGTGAGATAGATTGCCTGAGGTGAAACACAGTGTTTCAAAGGCTAAAGGTGAATGATAAAAAGAGAGTATGAGATTTAGTGGCTTTTCGTGCACAAAAATTTCAGCACAGAACTCAGCTTTTCCATTTGATATGCACAACACATAAGCTTGATCGAAAAACCCCAAACTTATTAGCAAGTCTCCTTCAGAAAGTTTCAGCAACCATGGAACAATTTCTCTTTTTAACCTCAAGATGTAAAAAGCAAAGCTAGTTTTCTCTCTAATGAGCACAGGAGCTGTTGGATTAAACGATTAATTTACTACTTAAGCCTCACTGACATTTCTTCACTATGCATCTTGACAACCCTCTCTGTGAACTTAACATCACCTTCGCAAGTTCCCCCTGGAGACCAGCATTATCATGATGGGAAGCAAGAAGTGAATACCAACAACAGATGAACTAAAACTAAAATTTCCACTTGATCCATGCAAGTCTTAGCTACAACCCAAGCCAATCTGGTCAGCAATGCCTCAGCACTTTAGAACAAAGCACTAAAATATAATGCTGCTGAGTGTTTGCCTGTTAATTATGGGTTTTAACAGTTTTTTCATTAATTCAAGAAAGAAACTTGTAACTTATAGTGGGAAATGTTTTCCCATCCCCTTTTTCTTAGGTCTTGCCTACAGGATAGAAACAAAAGAGATGACAAAAATTACAAAAGAAGGATTAAATAAGAAACTTGTTAAAGATACTCAATTTTTCTGTGAGTACTTCCTTCTCTTCCCTTACTCCAAGTGGTGGTTTAAATTCATTTTGCTATTAAATTAAATAAATGATTGACATATTCTGTAAAAAATAATATATTTTTATAGAAACCATTATTTTACACCAAAAAAACCCACATTACAAGCAACAGATTACTTGGTTCAATTCATGCTAGTCAAAATGCAATCGTATAAAATTCAAATTAGCAACTATTTATACCTTGGACCTAACCCATCCTTCCAACACAGAAAATAAATGGCAATTATTACAGTTGGAGTAACAAACTAATTTGTACTGTTTGCATCAGTCTTCAGCAACAGAACCTTCACTCAAATTGTTCATCAAAATCAAAGCTTGGCAAACAGGCGTGCAGCTAGGCAACTTTTAATTTAAAAGCAAACGTGTTATAGTTTAATAGTAAATGTGTTATAGTTCAATATCTACCATCTATTATCAAAAATCTTGTCCAGGTGTGAGAGCAACTGTTAAAAGAGTTTATCTGAAATAAACAAGACAAATATGGAGCTTTGAGGCATACAGAGAAATCAAGCCAAATAAAAATGAGATTGCAAGAAAAAACTTAAAGTCATAACGTTTCAAAGCGATTTCAACATAGGAGAACAAATTAAAAAAAGTCACCGGTTTGAAGAAAACAAACTAGCAATGATGAAAGTAGAAGATGGTACGTAATAAAAATGAAATGAAGAAAGAAATTGGATAAAATTGTAGAGAATAGCTTCACTGGAATTAAAAACCTAAACAAAATCTCTAACCTAAACAAAAAATTCCTTAGACACAGCTGTACTACCAGTAAGTCATCCTTCTCCAAAAATCTGGTACTCTCAGTTGACTAGAGAGATGAAATAGTGTGTTAATTTGAAACACATTTTACAGAACATTTCACACTGAATAGATATTGTCGATCTTTTCCGTTACTATACTGGGGAAGTGAAATGACTTTCAGCATCAGGAGGAAAAAAGTTTAAAAATATGATGATATCTAGGAAGTGAGGGGTTAGAATTAGGACAAGACTGAAGAGATGCAAGTACAATTCAAGATAACGCATTACCTATTTCTACACTGGTTTTGCTAGCTATGTCTAAGTTAATTTTTCCTCATCCTTACTATGAATAAGGAACAAGACCATAAGAGATAACTGGAGCTCAGACTAGTCTGAGCCTACTACACATCTGAGCTAACATGGATAGTATGGATGGCCTGGGAGTCCAGTCTTCAGTGCAAGCTCAGGCCCTGAGTAAACATGACAGTACTCATATTTGCGTACCCATATTTGTCTAAGGAGGGTTCTGTTACCGAAAAATAAGAATTCTGAAATGACCACTAAAGTTCAAGAGAGAACAGACTACAATCCATGTGCCAAAGTAGAATTTTGTTTAGTAACACAAACGTGACATCTGGCAACACTTATCATACTTAACCCAACAACCTGAAACTTACTATTTCTTTCAATCATATGTTTATCCATACCTGGCTAAACAAGGGGACAGGTTTTTTGGGGTTTTTTGATTGTTTTATTATTTTTTCTTTTTACAGTAACTTCTGAATATAGCTCAGCTAAATCCAGAGTTACTTGTGTTCCTTTATTATTACTCTTCCTTCGTGGCAGACACAAGCATGTCTTCTTTAACTATCCAATGGCTGATACTGTTTGATAATTTTGCTAGCTATATGATTAAGCATGAACTGATGCATTTCAGTAATAGACTTATGCAACACCAAAGAGAAGAGCTTGCTATTTCACTCCTTATTTCACATTTTAATAGACAAAAGCAATATGTATACTGCTTTTACATTTTACTCAGCTGTAGTCTTACTGAAAAAGTGTGGGGTTTGCACTTCAGTGTCTTAAGACACAAATATTTATTCTGATAAGACAAAGGTTTGGGTTTAATGTTTTTTAGAAAATGGTAATTAACATTTGATAAATTACCTTATACTATAATAACACCACAATGTATGTTCCTCAAAGTACGAAAATGTATATTATTGGACAGTAGTAAAATTTCTTATCAGTACTAATAAAAATAATTTTGGATGTATGATGAAACCCTAAAAAAAAAAAGACTGGCAAAGCAACGTCTAATAAAGGAGCTCTACATTTATAGAATATGCTATAGTGCCATGGACAAATATAGTCAATAGCCAACTATCAGATCTTATCATAGAGTTGTAGAATGGTTAGAGGTGGAAGGGACCTTAGAGGTCATGTAGTTCCAACCCCCATGCCATGGGCAGAGACACCTCCCACTAGACCAGGTTGCTCAAAGCCCCATCCAACCTAGCCTTGAACGCTTCCAGGGATGGGGCATCCACAAATTCCCCGGGGAACCTGTTCCAGTCCCTCACCACCCTGAGAGTGAAAAATTTCTTCCTAATATCTAATCTAAATCTACCCTCTTTCTGTTTGAAGCCATTACCCCTTGTCCTGTTACTACATGCCCTTGTAAAAAGTTCCTCTCCAGCTTTCTTGTAGGCCCCCTTTAAGTACTGGAAGGCTGCTATAAAGTCTCCCCAGAGCTTTCTCTTCTCCAGGCTGAATACCATCAACTCTTGTTTCTCTCTAAACAATCCGATGGAAACAATTTGATAAAACATTTTCCTAATGCATATCCTCTATTTTAACTGAGCAGTGAAAGTTCAGATATCGAGAATATTTCAAACTGCACACTTCAAGGGATGTTGTACCTAATGTTGTACCTAATATAGGTTTTGTAACAGCAATAGAACAAGGCAATCATCCTTTATTCCAAACAAATAGGCAAGGACATGTACCTGTAATGTTACTTTTCTTCCAAGGAATTCCAGCTGGTTTTAGTGGAATTGCCAGTTTAGTGTGAAAATGTAAAGTACATACAAGGACAAACCACCTAATTTATTAAATTACCTATTCATATTAAAATATAATCTTGTCATATGTCATCGTCATCTCTGTCAAATGAATGAGGTATGAAAATTTTAGTTCATAACACATTTCAGGATGAGGATGATGTTAGTTAAAGCATAGATATATAGTTAAAGTCCTAGATGCACTATAATGTATTAAGATCTAGTGCTTTCTGTTTTGACTGAATGTTGTGGTTTTGGCCAAATCGGCCAATGGCCAGTGACAGATGCTCCCCCCCCAGCCTCTCGTGCACGGAGAGGAGCAGGAGAGATAAAGAGGGATTTACAAGTTTAGAAGAAACTAAACTACTTTAATGAAATATTAATAAAAAAATAAAAAGGAAAATAATGAAATAGATACAGTATATACAAAACCGTATTAAGCTCCCAGGATGATGTCACTGGCAGGTACTGGGGAAGTCCCAGGCTGGACTCAGCGACAGGTGGGAACCAGGTTCCAGAGCTGGAGTCAGGAACACACCGATCAGGATCAAAGGCAGATGAACAGACAGGGTCCTCCTCGGACGTCAGCCATTGAAGGAAGAGATTGATCCTTTGATCCCTCAGCTTCTATACTGAGCATGGGGCAGGTGGGGTGGAATACCCCTGTTGGTCAATTTTGGGTCACCTGTCCTGTCTGCTCCTCCCTGCAGATGGGACCCCTCTATGCTTCTCCGCTTCCCACCCTCTAACGGGGCAAATAACAAAATTAGCTGACCTTGGTTGTTACAGCAAGACGTATAAGCAAGAGCCTCTCTGCATACCATTCCTTGGCACAAACTGTCTTATCACTCTGAACGAACCGCTTTAGACACAACATGCTGTTAATTCCAGAGAGAGAGAACCGGCCTAGCTAAGAAATAAAATTACTGAACAGAAAGTTAGTTCTGTTTTACCTCAAACTAGGACACTGAGTGGGCATCCAATTCCTATTTTACACCAAAACTAATGATGGGAAGTGCAAAGGAGACAAAAAAATCATGATGTGACCAAAATTAAGAGAAGGCAAAAGGTTGAAGTGTGTGACCAAATGTACAGAGTACATTAGCAGTTCTGTCCGTTCATTTTCTCGAGAAAGAAAACACAATGAGAGGTAATTTTCATGACATGTAGGAGACAATGGGATAATGTTTATGCTTCCCTATCCAGAAGAGATGGGAAGATCAAAGACAGAAGATCATTGATAAATTTCACAACCTTTTCCGATGACAGCTTTTCTATATCAAAAAATGTAACAATACAGGCACTGCTTTTCAGGTCATCTGATCAAAGTGTTAAAAGTGCAGTGGTCTGATTATAAGCATTCCTGCTTTCATCTTGGAAACATATGAAAAAATAGACCTTATCTCGTAACAGTCTTTATTTTCAAGAAATTTTTATCAGCAAATAAGATGATGTGTGGTACTAAGAACAGGTAACTTGAATAATGCGGAAAACTAAAAGTAATAGAAAGGATAGACAGGCGGATTCAGATATGGATGGACCAGTTCCTTTCATACCAGTGCTATCCATAAAAACATCTGATATGGGGCAAAATCAGGAAAGAGTAAACAATGGCAAGGAAATTAATCAAAAATTAAATAATGCATTTAAAAATAGGCCATAAGAATAGCTTTCTGTGTTTTATTTAAAAAAAAAAAAATTGGTTGATATAAAATATGTTGGAATAACAGATTTCTAATAAGGCATTGCACATAAACACATTTCTGCATATGATCGAAAATGAATCAATATTACATATATCACACTGAGTTTTTTTATATTACTAACTAAATTGTTAACTGAACCTTTATAAGAGACTTTGATCTCTCAGGGACTTAATGCAGGCAATTCCATATCCATCAGGAATAAGTATGTTGGCAAAATTTGTGAAAAGAATGAAAGATGAGTGAACTGTCATAGGAACTACTCAGAGAGAAATCTTGTATGCTCAGTAATGTGGGCTTTTTTGAATGAACATTTTAATACATTTTAATAATGACAAATACAGGGTTATAAGCATTAGAAGAATTTGCATAGCTTGTGTTCAAAATTTAACCTCGCAAACTTAAAGATCATATTTTGCAACACTGACACAGAGAAGTCATAATCATCTGTTCTACAAGAGCTTTCACAATAATTCTCTAACTAAAGACCATCAAGGGAATATTGCTTAAAAATCAGGAAGAGAAATAATCTCTCTTCAATTAGTATTCTGCAAGACCAATACTGGACCACCATACCCTGTTCTGCCTCTGTGATTTCAAAAATTATGTTGAAAAAATTAAAAAGATTTCAGAAAAGTTCAAAATACTGTTCTATCATCCAGAAGCATGGCTTAGTAAGACTAAATTTAGCATTGAGTGGTCATTCACTTACAGTCTATAAATACATACAGTACATAGGCGTTAACTTGTTTTTCATAATAATTTCAAATTAAATGCACAGCTGAAAAATAAGGAAGCTCTACAGAGGTATATCCAGATTCTTCTACTCATGGTCATTTATAGCTCTAAACAGAATGCATTTTTAAAAATCTGCTCCAAAACTTGTTTCCCTTTTATGGGAATAATCACTGTTTGACTTCCTAAAACATTTGTTAATAATTCCCTATTTATTCAGGGAGGAGGCGCTTTTAAACACTTCCAGTGATTTACGTTCAAGTGAAGCTGTGAATATGGAAACACATTTGTGTTGCATCTAAAAATAACTAAAAGAACAGCTAGAATATAAATAAAAAAATAAAAATAGTGAATATCAAAACTAAAGGAGGTTAAAATTCAGTAAAACTGCAGACCTCAGAAATCATTCAGACAAGTTTTCCTATTTATGCTAGAATTTTGCAAGAGAAAATTAGAAAGAGAAGTAACATCTGTGTAGGCAGGAATTCAATAGTGTAATTAGTCCTAGTTAGAAAAAAGGAATAAATAGAAAAACGGAAGAAAAAAATGCAAAAGAGACGGAAGGAGAAAGGTAGAATTATAGGTAATGAGGTTTGCTGAGAAAGATTTAAAAGGTTATTAGAAGTGATTTGGGCTTTCATACAGATACATATAGCTACTGTAGTCATCTTTCTGGTCCATTAGTTTGATGATGCCACTCCCTTGATGGTTCTTTTTGGATTTGACTTTTCTTTACCTTGTCTTTTCAATATGATACTGTTTTCCTTGTCTAGTTTTTTTCCCTGTGGAATATTTCATTGACAGGTATCCTTTTTCATCCCTTAATGAGGACTGATAGCTCCCCACTGATAAATTTGCCAGATGCTCACAATCTGTACGTTCCATATGAAGTTTTTGTTCATAGTTCAGACTTGCTAATCTTGCAAATTCCCATCCACACTGATGTTTCTCTGCTTCTCTCTGGCTATAACAGGTGATGAACTGAGCTGAGTTACATTAATGTACCTCTGTGGTTCCAGTTTACCTTTCATATACTCTGTCCTTAGAGCAAAAGCACCTATCTAAAGGTAGAGCTCCTTCTTGACGTAATTCAATTACACAATCACAGAACAGTTGAGGTGGGAAAGCACCTCTGGAGATTGTCTAGTTTTGCCCCTCCTACCCCAGTTCAAAGGATGGCCAGCTAGGGCAGCATGTTCAGGGCTCTGTCCAGATGGGTTCTGAATATCTTCAAGGATGGAGATTCCATCACCCCCCTATGCAATCTGTTTGAGTGTCTGGCCATTCTGAAAGTAAAATGCTTTTTCTTATGTTTAAATAGAATGTCCTGTCTTTCATTTTGTGCCCATTGCCTACTGTACTGCACTGGATAACACCAGAAGAACCTGGCTTCATCTTCTTTGTTCAATCCCAACAGATATTTATACACTCTGACAAGATCCACCTGAGCCTTTTCTTCTCCAGACTAAATGATTCTAGGTCTCTCATACTCACTCACTTTGTGACCTTGTACTGGTCTTGCTCCAGTAGCTCTATGTCTCTCTTGTACCGAAGACGCCAAAGATGGACAAAGCAGTCTAGATGTGGCTTCACCGGTGCTGAATAGAGGGGCAGGATCGCCGCCTTTGATCTACTCATGACTGTCTTTCTAACACAGTCCAGGATGCTGTTAGCCTTCTTTGCCACAGGGGCACATCACTCACTCATGGTCAGATTGTTGTCTACCAGTACCCTAAGGTCCTTCTTGACAAAGCTGCTTTTGAGCAACTTTCCAGTCATTCAGATTCCAATGTGTATTGGCATCTAGGGTTATTTGTCCCTAGTGCAGGACTTGGCATTTCCCTTCATTGAACTTCGTAAGACTCCTGTTAGTCCATTTCTCCAGTGTGTTGAGATCCCTCTGAATGTCATTGAGTCTAAAAAGTGGACTACGTTCTCCAATATTGAAATGAATTTAATTATATCTTGAATAGCTTCTTACATATTTTTGGAAACAAGCAATCAACCTAACAACAAATTGACATTATCTGTAGCTCTTTTAAAAAAAAAAAGCTGACCACCAACAAGAGCCTTTAAGGTGCATCTTACATTGAACACTGATTGATTTAATTCCAAAATTAATTAGTGAATAAAAGTTTGAAAGAAAAAAAATCATCATCTAGGCCAGGAAAATCTTCGCAAACAGTTGTTGGATTGTATGCTAGGATGAACAATCTTCTTTTAGAATGATCTGGTCAGAAACCTGGAAGGCTATTTTTATCTCTTTTATACTCCCTTTGGAGGAAACACACAATAGATGTAATTGAATCATCCTTGTAAATGGCATTGAGAAAAGTCAGCAGATCTGTCAGGAACTCATCAACTTAAGTTAACTTAGAGATGATAACAATGTTGAAACAGTGTTATGTTTTATTCCTCTAGTCACTACAGTAGTCATTATATTATTATGAGAAGGGCTTCTTTTCACAGACGATATCCACATAAGGATGGGAACAAATAATTTTAATTCTCTTTTCCTCTATATCATCAGCAAAATAAAACAGGAGAGAAGAGCAGACAAAATGGTCAGAAAAGGAGAAATACTAATAACAAAATACAGTGGGTTGCCATTAAAAGGACATTTGCCAACCATTTGCACACAGCAGTATGTAAAACATCCAGAGTTTTAGTTACAGTGGATCACTGATATCTGTGATAATGTTTGTCAAATAACCATTGTCATTTTAATGCTTTGTACTTTATTATGGGTTAGCAATTATGTCTACAATGATACAAGCAAATCATTTGTGAAAGTAATTTTTTCTGATCCTTTTCTTAGTAAAACCTTCAGGAAACATGCTGGACATTTCAGGAAATACAAGTCTTCTGCTTATTCACAGGAAGAGTAATAGTAAAGGGAAAAATTTTTCCTTCAAAATGTGAAATTTTTTCCTTCAAATTTTTCTTGCTTGAAGGAAGCAACCTGAATGAGAAGATACTAATGTGTTCCTCATTTTATGGTGGAGACTCAACTGAAACAAAACAAAAAAACCAAACATACCCTAAAAACTTCAGGGGTATTTCTGTTTAAAAGTGCTGTCCTATAAAAGTTAAATTTTAAGTGATCTATTTTGTAGCCATAAGGTGATTGTTTATCAAAAATTAAGTGTGCAAAACAAGGTTTTCTTTAGAACCGTGTGCAGCTTCTAAAATCTAAAAAAAAATCCAAGAATATTTAAAAAGCAGCAGTTCTGAAAATTAACCAAAGCAGCTAATTTGGGAATTTGCATACAAAATTTAGAGGTTCTAAAAAGAGTAAAAATGACAATTTTTCTGATAAAACACAGGAGTCTTTCTTTCCAAACCCCACTACATTCCTTTTGAAACTCAGAAGCCATTGTGTAGTGAGTACTCTTAAACTAATGTAAATATTTACACTGAAAAACATTATCCCTTTCTGCTGTCATACGAACTCCAATAAATAAATGACTAGCAACAACATACAGCTAGGCAAGTCCATAATATGTTGGGTGAACAATTGGCTGACAGTGTTATAGTAAATGGGGTTACATCAGGCTGGCAGCCAGTCACCAGTGGGGTTCCCCAGAGCTCAATTTAAGGGCCAGTGCTCTTTTATGTTTTTATAAATGATCTGGATGCAGGAATCAACTGTACGTTAAGTAAGTTTGCTGATGATACTAAATTAGGAGGAGCTCAGGGTAAAGAGGCTTTACAGGGAGATCTGGGTAGACTTGAGAGCTGGACAACTGCGAGCCATATGAAATTTAACATGATTAAGTGCCAGATTCCCCACCTGGTGTGGCTGCAGAACAGCCTGACAGAAAGAGATCTGGGGTTTTGGGTTGATGGCAAGTTGTCTATGAGTCAGCAGTGTGCTCTGACAGCCAAATGGGCCAGCATGGGGTGCATCAAGCACAGCACAGCTAGCCGGTCAAGGGCAGTGATTGTCCCAGTCACCACTGCACTGGTGTGGCCCCACCTTGAGTACTATGAGCAGTTTTAGGCACCTCAATATAAGGACATCAAACTATGAGAGTATCCAGAGAAGGGCGACAAAGATAGTGAAAGGTCTTGAGGGCAAGACTTATGAGAAGCAGTCAGGTCACTTGATTTGTTCAGCCTGGAGAAGAGAAGAATGATGGGTGACCTCATCACAGTCTACAATTTTCTTAAGGAGGGCAGCGGAGGGGGAAATGCTTATCTCCTCTCTCTGGTGACCAGCGATCGGACACAAGGAAATGGAACAGAGCTGCATCAGGGGATGTTCAGATTGGACATTAGGAAAAGGTTCTTCACTAAGAGAGTGGTTGGTCACTGCAACAGACTCCCCAAGAAAGTCGTCATGGCACCAAGCCTGTCAGAGTTCAAGGAGTGCTGTCTAAGACAACGCTCTTAGTCACATGGTTCAGTTTTAGGTAGTCCTGCGAGAAGCAGGGAGTTGGACTCGATGATCCTTACGGGTCCCTTCCAACTTGAGATATTCTATGATTCTATGACTCTAATATAGTGAAGCCACCTATGTATTTTACAATACCTGCAAATTCATCTCTATGTTTCTGTCCTCTGAAATTCCCACAGTCTCAAAAGATTTGTCATTTCACATTATTCCATAATTACTATAGGGAGATATATTTCAATCTGGAGGTTGTTTACAAAATGCTGGGACTGTTGTGATGTTTGGTGTATTTATAAACTGAACTATGAAGTTCTCTGTATCAATTACAGACTTGAGATGTGTCATACAAGATATTCTATTGGCTCTATGCCATTGCAAGACTTTTAAAAAAAATATGGAAGAATCCTCCTGCTGAAATAAGAATGATATAAATGTATAATCCATTGGCAAAGAAGTACAAACATAGTGGAAAACAACAGCAAACTATCTTGGCATACAAAAATAGATCATAAAAATGAAATTAATATTTAAAATCTGATACAGCTACGAATATATGAGCATGTACAAATTTATGCATATTCATTAAGATGAAAATGTGAAGAAAATAATATTTTTAATGAAAATAGAATTTAGAGTTCTTTTGAAAATGGAAAGATACCAAAGGGTAACTATAGAACAACAGTGAGGAATGTTAAAAGAAGTTAAATATTGAAAGCACATAAGATACAGTCCGGTCTTTGATTTCATGGTTGGATGAGATTTTCAAGTGTTAAAAAATTCTGCTGACTTTTCTACGACTCTGCTCCTAAGCAGACAATTTATGGAAAGATGAGTTAAATATGAAATGCTTTAGTTAAAGTAAGTGTGGAAAACTAATCTTGTGACAAACAGAATTAGTAATCTGAATTAATGCATCTGAATTCTGGTGCTTGAGCTGATAAGTCAAACGCTGTTAAGATTAAAAGTGTTTCCACGTTTATGTCATGTTTTCAACCATGTAAGCAGAAATAGAAAAAAAAACCCATTCCTATATACTTTTACCGAAGTAGATTATTGCTTACCTGGGACGAGGGGGAACAACTAGTAATGCGTTCTTTACCCTTTGGTCATTACATCTTTCCTGCCTCTCTCAATTATATCAGCCAATAACATTTTCTGCTTTGTCGAAATGAGTGTTTTACCTTTTCACAGACTTTATGAAAAATTTCAAATAAGTGATAGATGTCATCTACCTTGACCTTAGCAAGGCTTTTGACACTGTCTCCCATAACATCCTCTTTAGAAAACTGAGGAAGTATGGGCTAGATGAGGTGACAGTGAGGTGGATCGAGAGCTGGCTGAGTGACAGAACTCAGAGGGTTGTGATCAGCGGCACAGAGTCCAGTTGGAGGCCTGTAACGAGTGGTGTCCCTCAGGGGTCAATACTTGGACCAATTTTGTTCAATATATTCATTAATGACCTAGATGAGGCGACAGAGTGTATCCTCAGCAAGTTTGCTGATGATACCAAGCTGGGAGGGGTGGCCGACACTCCAGAGGGCCGTGCTGCCATCCAGCGTGACCTGGACAGGCTGGAGAGCTGGGCAGAGAAGAACCTAATGAGGTTCAACAAAAGCAAGTGTAGGGTCCTGCACCTGGGAAGGAAGAATGCCAAACACCAGTATATGTTAGGGGCAGACATGCTGGGAAGCAGCTCTGAGGAGAAGGACCTGGGGGTCCTGGTAGACAGCAAATTATCCATGAGCCAGCAGTGTGCCCTTGTCGCCAAGAAGGCCAATGGCATCCTGGGCTGCATAGGGAAGAGTGTGGCCAGTAGGTCGAGGGAGGTCATTCTCCCCCTCTACTCTGCACTGGTGAGGCCACAACTGGAGTACTGTGTCCAGTTTTGGGCTCCCCAGTTCAAGAGGGACAGGGAACTACTGGAGAGAGTCCAGTGTAGGGCAACCAAGATGATTATGGGACTGGAGCACCTCCCTTATGAGGAAAGGCTGAAAGAGCTGGGACTCTTTAGCCTGGAGAAGAGAAGGTTGAGGGGGGACCTGATTAATGTTTACAAGTATCTAAAGGGTGGGTTTAAGGAGGACGGAGCCAGGCTCTTTTCAATGGTTCCCAGCGACAGGACAAGGGGCAACGGGCACAAGCTAGAACATAGGAAGTTCCGTTCAAATACACGGAAAAACTTCTTTACAGTGAGGGTGACAGAGCACTGGAACAGACTGCCCAGGGAGGTTGTGGAGTCCCCTTCTCTGGAGATTTTCAAGACCCGCCTGGATGCAGTCCTGAGTGATGTGCTCTAGGCAATCCTGCTTTGTCAGGGGAGTTGGACTAGATGATCTCTAGAGGTCCCTTCCAACTCTGAAGATTCCGTGATTCCGTGATGGTCAGCAGTAAATTTGAAGTGTTATTTCTTGTAAAGCACCACGAATGTCATGTTATGTTCTTTTTTTAAGCTTGTGTTTGTTTCTAAGCAAACGTAGAAATTAGTGAACACTCCTGGAGGTGTCTTCTTTCCACTTGGTAAAAGTTCTGAAAGAAAAAAATTCTGTAGGTTTTCTTGTTTGTTTGTTTTTAACTTTCTCTACGTGACAGATGTTTTAAAGTATTTTCCTGCTCCATATAAGAATAAAAAACAGGACTTCAGAGTTGTAAGTGGGAGAAAATAAGAAGCTTCTCCCTCTTTCTTCTGTCTGCACTTCATACACAGTGATTAAGGAAAGTGTGAAGGAGAAAATAGCCTAGGCATCCTACTAAAAGGAACATACACAAATCACTGGATCATTTGTCTACCTAGAAATGTGTCTCTTCTAATGTTTTCCCTAGAAAACGTTGCACTTCAAATTATTAACTGAAGTAGGAACTTATGCCTTTTGCTCACAGTTCATATCAACACTCCAAATTTATTAATTCATCTAATCCTTCATTTCACAGGTTGAAGATATTACTTAAACTATCATCCCCTTATTTAAGGACATCAATACCCATTTTCTTTGGTTATGGTTTTATTGCCTGAATTTTTGAAACACAAATGATCTTTCACTAAAAGTGTGTTTTGTATAAATTCTTATATTCATGACATAGGTCACAAAATAACTAGAAAAAAGATTTTTTCCAAGGGACAGAATCTAATACTTTTAACCTACAATTATCAAGCTAAGAGAACTCAATTTAATGTGATAAAATTTAAAAGAATTAAAAAAATTAATAAAATAAGAGAATTACATACTAAGTCGTTTCAGGAGAGCTAAAATCAATTAATCTATTTCAAAGTTATATTAAACCACAATCCCTTTGACTTCAATTTTACATTTTGACTTCAGATGGCATTAAAGGACACGTATAAACACTATTATATTAGTGTTGTCTCCTTCTGACACTGTCAGAAGAAATTAGCACATTAAATGTGTTGACTAGCCACCCGAAAGCTCCATAGCTACTTTCAGTTTAAAGGAATAAAACTTTAGAAATAAATCAGGGGAGGAGAGAAAAATCTAAATGAAGATCTAAAGCTAAATGAATTTTTTCTGACCCACTATCACCGACTTTACATTCTCACACCATACACACACATTTCTTGGTTTTACCACAATTCTTTTCCTTTGGACATATAAATATAAGCACATACATCTCTTTACGTATATAAAAGCTGATGACAAAGTTGCGTTTTAAGAGATAGCACATAGTGCCTAACTACTGAGCTGATTCCATAAGGAGAAACAGTGAAGCCATAAACTATTTCTATACATGGGAGTAGAAAAACTAGCAGAAATTATAAGCTTGTAGATAATAAATCTCCACATCTGAGCCAGTCATCACAGGCCTTTGTTAAAATATTTTTTTTTAATAGTCAGTGGAGCGTAGGGCACAATTCATTTAGTCTCTGATTGTAGGTTGAAATAATTCAGGTATTTAATTTCCTAAAAACGCCTTTTTTCCCCATTTCTTAAAAGTACTTATTTGGTGAGTTCAACTGCATTAAAGAATCCAGGACATCACTATGTTGGAAAAATCCTGCAAACACTTGATCAAGAAAATACCTAGGACAATGATCGAATGATCGAACAGATAAGGGGCAAGGTTTGGTTTCCCCGGATTGCATAACGTGGGCAGACCCTGTCTTGGGCTGGGTATACTCTCTACATTTTGACAGCTGTTAATTATCCCACTTTTCTGTTTTTAGTCTTGAGTAAATTTGGTGCTGCAATAAGCAAGTGACCTTTCTTATCCACAGATAAGAAAGGTTCTGAGCAGGGAACCTTAATTGCCTTTTTTCATACAAATTTATACTGTGCTATCATAATTTCCATTTTCATGCAACAAATGGCCCACCTTTTATAAACTAATGGCATATAAAGGTTAAGGTAAGATATAATGAAAGTATCAATAAGATGCCTTCTTTTTCAAGGTGGGTTAGTGAAAGCTAGCAATAGCTCATGTGTTTTTTTTATACAGGTATATGTAGTTATGTAGTGCATGCATGTAAGTAAAAATTGCTACCTTGATACTGTGTTTGTGCTGTGCTGTCAGAACATCTGACAATTGTTTCCTAACAGCATCAAAACCAGTGAAAAATATTTATTTTCTCCCCTATCTTGAGCATCCAACAAAATTCCTATAAAATGGAATTATATACTAAACTCACTCAATTAACAATTCTGTAAATTACTAGAATATTTGAGTGTCACACTCAGAAGAGTCTCCTTTTGCACAAGTAGCTATCTCCCTCCTGACAGATTTTGCTAAAATAATGTGAGAGTCTTTCTTTGCACCCATACATGTTTCTTAATTATATCTGTAGCCATTCTTTAACCTATCAAAACTTGATTCTCTGATTTCTCTTGATTTTCTTAATAAAAAAAATGAATACAGAGAGGAGCAAAGAATTTCTTCCTCCAGGAAACCCCTTACCTGCAACACATACATAGTATTGTGGTTTAGCCTCAAACGGCATCAAAGAACCACGCAGCCACTCTCTCAACCCACCCACCCCCCCCAGCCATGGGGAGAATCTGAAGAAAAAGGCAAAACTCATGGGTTGAGACAAAGGCAGTTTAACAGAACAGCAAAGGCAACAAGAAAAACAACAACAATATCACGGATAGAGGAATGTACAAATATGATTACAGAACTACCGTGCACCCACCGGACCCCAGATGCCCCAGCCCACTCCCCAGTGATGCCTTCCTGCCCCCTTCCCCTGCAGCTCCCAGCTACAGCCTGGGCATGGCTCACATGGGATGGAATACCTGTGTCCCTGCCGGAGCCTGGGGAGGACATGGGATGGAATACCTGTGTCCCTGCCAGAGCCTGGGGAGGATAAACACTATCCCCACCAGAACCAGGACATACAGATGCTTCACAACTAGGAAAAAACCTTGATTGAATTTCTGGGTTTTCTGAATGCTCGCTTTCCCCTCTCTCTGCACATTCTGACATAGAAATCAATGATGTAATCTGGGATAACTGCAATCAGAAGATATTATTGCATCTTCTCTGTCACCTTCAATTTATTGAAGAAACTTCTACTTTAAAATATCAAGTCAAAATTTACTAGAATGTCAGTTACAGAGTGTTTTCTATTTAATTTTCTTATCAGTTCATTATGCTGTGGAGAGCCTTTCATTCTGTGATGAATTCTTTAGGTGGAAGGATACAAACAACATTTTTAGTGACAGACAGACTAAAGTAGCAAAGAGCTTTCAGACACACAAAAAGAATGTAGGACAACATACACCATAGAAATTATGTCTGACTTTAAAAAGTACAGTTTTTCTTCAGCTTCCATAGCAGCGAGTTTTGATGAAAAATATGCCAGACTTCCTGCCGTTTCTTAGGTGTCACGTGTTTGCCACTTTCGAGCTTGCACTTTCAAAAACTCATTAAGGAAAGCCATAATATACAAATGAAGGCAATAGTTAATGCTGCCACTACAGTTTTTGTCTTCTGCCTTTGTCTTTTGTCATCAGACAAAAAAGTGTACTGTGTGCTTTTGTGTTTTTCCCCCTTCATTCCCAGCAGACAGGGAGCTGAAGCACCCAGAGCTGTGTTGCTTCCTGTCAGTGCATTACATCCTAGCTGGAAACAAGACCCCTATTCGCAATTCCAAGAAAAGTTCTCTCCAGAATCAGCTGATAGAGTTGCAGCCTAGTGACAAGTCATACCAAATTCAATCCCACAGCTCAGGAAACATTCCATATTGTTACAGCAGTTGTTGACTTTCTAAAGATCAGTGCAGAATTTGTTTATTTCAATTTTCAATTACAATAATGTGCAACTTGACACAGAACCTGGCTTACCAGATGAGTATAGCTCAATAGCTGTCACTTGCCGTTTTCCATTCTTAAACCTTTCAATGTAGGCAGTGGTGCTTGGCATTCTTCAGTTTTTCCCTCCTTTCTGCTCCGTCTTTCCAAAACGGCTGAAATCTAAAATAGCAAGCCTTCTAAAGCAACAAAGAAGCTGAACTTATTTATCATTGTTTTTAAACTTCAGACTTCTACGTATTGTTATTTTTACCTTATTTATTGCCAAGGTACTTCTAAAAACAATAATTAGGTCTGTCATTGTCAACCATTAACTGCTTTAAGCAGAGAACTAAAAAAAACATTGGATGTGGGGAAGCACATTACTCAATAATAGTTACTTTAGAAGAAGATTAACAAATTAAGTAAAATTGGGTTCTTATTCTAAAATAAGAAAAATGTTTCAGTGTAAAAGGAACCCACAGCATTTTTGTCCTCTGACAGTAAAAATATATAGCGCTTGCTTTGCAGGTATTGTACACAGCCAACTAAGATTTCATTTGTTACTCCACTGCTGAATTAACTGCCAGAAAAAAAAGAAGTTATAACTAACCAAATAGGTTAAACTTATGTTTTCTATGAAGTCATTTGAAGTAAGCAGACAAAATATTCACCCTTTAGCCAGAACAGAAATTTCTGTTGCAGCCACTGTAATGAATGAATTTTAATCAGCTTTCTTCTGAAGGAAAGACTGCAACATTCAATGTGAAGAATGCACATCAAAATGCAACCTCTCCTTTCAACATATAATGAACTGATACGGAGACTAAATATTTAGGAAAAAAAAAACAAAAAGCTAACAAATACAAATAACTTCTTGGAAAAAAAAGCCATTTGCTTACAAACACATTCTATTTTAACCTTAACATTATGTGACAGACTATTCTTACTTTAATTGGGCTTAACGAGTTCTGGTAACCACTTCAAAAATAACATTTGAGCTTGTATCAAAGAACTAATTAGGACCTATTCTATAATGTAGGCTTTGAAGCATGTGCTGACATCCAACCTCCCTCCTCCCCCTCCCCAGGAAACATACTGAAGCATTATGTTGAACCTATTAATGCTAAAAATACTAACAAATGGCAGTAAGACAACTCAATAGGTGGCTTATTTTATGTCTCTGTAGCATTAATTGTATGTACAAAATCAAGTGACTTAAACATTCTGGATAGTTACTCAGTCCTTAGATCACACATCTGCTTTAAAGGACTGCCGTGACTGAAGAAACCATTCCACCTGAACTTTATAATTTTGCTATCTTTTTAATACAGAGCAGCAAAATGTAATTTTGTTTGTGGGACTTATTTTTTGATTATGGAAAAAGAATAAGAAAATATAAAACAACGGCTCATAACACAAGGAATGCATACATCTGTGAACAGGACAAACCAGTCCTGACAACAAAGAAGCTGTTTTGTAAGCAACATAAAATGAACAAAGCTGTAACAAGCCACACACTGTCAGACTACGGCTATGACTGCAAATGTACAATCTTATTTTATCCTGTGATCAGAGACTGTGTCTCCCCTTGGGACCAGTGTCTATTGCATGCACAATACATGGGTAGATACTTGCCACGGGAAGGTATTTGAAAGAGGATTCAGGTTTCTTAATACGCTGTCAAGAAGCAGCTAATTAGTCACCATGAATTAAACACAATTTAAAATTAATGTAAGTCATTTTGACACTCCAATACCTACAGCTTAGCTGTAGAAAGCAGTGATGATTTTTCTTTCTCAAAAATGAGTGTATTGAAAATGGATTCAAGTGTTTTTGAAACCTGACATCTAAGCCTGTAATTGATACCTTTATATTTCTTTTCTATTTTATGTCACAGATGTTTTTCTATTTTTCCTTTTTACCCACACCGGGCATGTAAGGTGTTATCTTTTGTGTTCCTGTTCAACTGTGTGATTGATATGATTACAATCAAGACCAACCTTGCTGTCAGTAACTTCAGTTGCCATTTTTCTAATCTGGATGCTGTTATGGAAAACCAATTTATAGAATCATAGAATCATAGGGTTGGAAGGGACCTCTGGAGATCATCTAGTCCAACCCCCCTGCCAGAGCAGGGTCACCTAGAGCAGGCTGCACAGGAACGCGTCCAGGCGGGTTTTGAATGTCTCCAGAGCTGGAGACTCCACCACCTCTCTGGGCAGCCTGTTCCAGTGCTCTGCCACCCTCAGGGTAAAGAAGTTCCTCCTCATGTTTAGGTGGAACTTCCTATGCTCAAGTTTGTGTCCGTTACCTCTTGTCCTGTTGCCAGGCACCACTGCAAAGAGCCTGGCCCCATCCTCCTGACACCCACCCTTTAAGTATTTATAAGTGTTGATAAGGTCCCCCCTCAGCCGTCTTTTTTCCAGACTGAAGAGACCCAAATCCCTCAGCCTTTCTTCATGAGAGGTGTGCCAGTCCCCTAATCATCTTGGTAGCCCTTTGCTGCACCCTCTCCAGCAGTTCCCTGTCCTTCTCGAACCGGGGAGCCCAGAACTGGACACAGTACTCCAGGTGCGGCCTCACCAAGGCAGAGTAGAGGGGGAGGATGACCTCCCTCGACCTGCCGGCCACACTCTTCTTGATGCACCCCAGAATGCCGTTGGCCTTCTTGGCCACGAGGGCACATTGATGCCTCATGGTCATCCTATTGTCCACCAGGACTCCCAGGTCTCTTTCCACCGAGCTGCTCTCCAGCCGGTCAGCCCCCAACCTGTACTGGTGCATGGGGTTATTCCTCCCAAGGTGCAGCACCCTACACTTGCCCTTGTTAAATTTCATAAGGTTCCTCTTTGCCCTAGTCTCCAGCCTGTCCAGGTCTCTCTGTACGGCGGTACAGTCTTGCAGTGTGTCAGCCACCCCCTCCCAGCTTTGTGTCATCAGCAAACTTGCTGAGGGTGCACTCTATCCCCTCATCCAGGTCACTGATGAATATATTGAAGAGGACTGGACCCAGTACTGACCCCTGGGGAACACCACTCGTCACTGACCTCCAACTAGACTCTGTGCCCCTAATCACTACCCTCTGAATTCTGCCTCTGAATTTCAACCAGTTATCTATCCACCTTACCGTCCATTCATCTAACCCACTCTTCCTAAGCTTCCCTATGAGGATGCTGTGGGAGACCGTGTTGAATGCCTTGCTTAAGTCAAGGTAGACCACACCTACCACCCTCCCCTCATCTATCCATCCAGTCATGCCATCATAGAAGGCTATCAGATTTCCCCTTGGTGAATCCATGTTGAGTTCTTCTGATAGCTTTCTTTTCCTCCACATGCCTTGAGATGACGCCCACAACGAGCTGTTCCATCGTCTTTCCAGGGATGGAGGTGAGGCTGACTGGCCTGTAGTTCCCCGGCTCCTCCTTCTTGACTTTTTTTGAAGACTGGAGTGACATCGGCTTTCCTCCAGTCCTCAGGCACCCCGCATGTTCTCCAGGACCTTTCGAAGATGACGGAGAGTGGCCCAGCAATGACTTCCGCCAGCTCCCTCAGCACTCTTGGGTGCATCCCACTGGGGCCCATGGACTTATGAATATCTAATTGACCTAACTGATCCCTCACTCAGTCTTCCTCAACCCAGGGGAAGTCCTCCTCTTTCCCTGTTACTTTCTCCGAAGCCTGGGACTCCTGAGGGCTGGGCTGAGCAGTAAAGACCGAAGCAAAGAAGGCATTCAGTAACTCCGCCTTCTCCGCATCCTCCATCACCATGGCTCCTGTCTCATTCAACAATGGGCCCACAACTTCTCTGGTCTTCCTTTTGCTTCCAATATACTTGTAGAAGCCCTTCCTGTTGCGCTTGACATCCCTTGCCAGGTTTAATTCCAAGGTTGCCTTGTCTTTCCTCGTTTCATCCCTGCACGCTCTGGCAGCATTCTTGTAATCCTCCCAAGGGGTCAGTCCATTCTTCCACTTACTGTAAACTTCCTTCTTCCACTTGAGCTTTTTCAGAAGCTCCCTGCTCAACCATGCAGGTCTCCTGGGCCCCTTGGCCGATTTCTTGCTCTTAGGGATGCACCGATCCTGGGCTTGGAGGAAGTGGTCTTTGAATACCAACCAGCTCTCTTGAGCCCCTTTGCCTTCCAGAGCCCTAGCACACGGGATCCCTCCAAGCAGTTCCTTGAAGAGGTCAAAGTTAGTCCTCCTGAAATCCAAGGTTGTAATTTTACTTGTTGTTTTGTGCGTAGTACCCATGATCCTGAACTCTTATCATTTCATGATC
The DNA here is from genome assembly GCF_028500815.1 of Rissa tridactyla. Classification (NCBI taxonomy): domain Eukaryota; kingdom Metazoa; phylum Chordata; class Aves; order Charadriiformes; family Laridae; genus Rissa; species Rissa tridactyla. The sequence goes on along the minus strand of NC_071467.1, from coordinate 85,981,992 downwards.
ACTACAACCTAGGGTGCCCCTGTTGCATGAAAAGGGGCGTTTGGCAGAAAATAAACCCCCTTGCGTTCTAACACTCCTCACCGAGGTGGGAGGCTGGGTGCAGCTTGGTTTAAATTCTGAGTGATGCCCAATTCAGCACTATCAGTCCAATCGCGTTTAATATGTATTGAACTATTACGATTTGCGTACACTAATAGTGGACTGCACCTTCAGTCTAGTCGTGCTCATGAACTAGCACGGCCACTCTCGAGTCTTTGGTCGTGTTCAGTGAGAAACCAAAACGACTAGCTACTTAAAAAAGTGCAGTTTATTTAAACAACAGATATATAGGTTCTTAGGATTGCCAGTGATAAATACACTGCCTGCAAAGCACGTGCAAATGAAAGTATTGTTACATATACAAAACGCGTGACAAAGTTATAAAGATACAGCCTGGCCATAAATGTAGAAAAGAGAGTCTCCAGAGAAATTTCTAAGTTTCCCAAGAAAGCATTCGGTATAATCGAAGTCTTACCCAAAGGCGTCCCTATGGGGGGGAAGAAAAGCTCAGCCCGTCGACTGATCCCAGAAGTCAGTGATGTAATTCTTTGCGATGGTGTTTTCCCTGGGTATCCCCCCCTCTCTCGGGCTATTTTTATACTATTTGTTATCTTCAAGGTGGAGTTTGAGTGACTTTAGTCATACGTACTTTTATCATGATTGGTGTTAATTTTTCTCGCTTCACAATTAAAGGTATAGATTACAAAAAATTCAGGGCGCAGACTCAAGGAGGAGTGGTCGCACCTTGGAGGCGGGTAGCCTTCGGGATGGAGGTGTGTTTTGGTATTATAATGACATTATAATGAGAAAAGTTCACACAAAGGACAGCATTTCATCAAAATTTGACAAAATGTTGGCTTCGAGTATCAAGTGGGCAGCTAATTGGCAGCTTATCTGTTTCATGGTATCATCCCATTCCCATATCCGCTATACATCATAAGGTAAAGCCGCGGAATAATTGCATCCTGTCCCGTACCTCATGTAGCTTATCAGGGAACCACAGATGTATTCTTCATGCCAGCTGCGTCTATCTTTTACCTCAGAAGCCTCTTCATTTTATACTTTTCCTTAATGTGTGAACAATGCTTTACTTTGTATTTTTAGCCAATTTAGTATTTATTCCACAGCCCCCTACCTTAATGTCCACTAGTCCCTTTGTGTTTGTCAGTACCAGGTCCAGGAGTGCTCCTCTCCTTGTTGGCTTCTGCACCACCTGTGTCAAAAAGTTATCATCAGCGCACTGGAGGAGCCTCCTGGACTGTGCATGCCTGGCTGTGTGGTCTTCCCAGCAGATACCAGGGTGATTGAAGTCCCCCATGAGAACCAAGGCCTGCAATTGTGAGGCTACCTTCAGCTGTCTGTGGAAAGCCTCATCAGCTTCCCCATCCTGATCAGGTGGCCTGTAATAAACACCCACAACAGTGTCCCTCATATTTACCTGCCCTTTAATCCTTACCCATAAGCTCTCAATCCTCTCTTCATCCACCCCAAGTGGGAGCTTGATGCATTCCAGTTGCTCTCTCACATAGAGTGCACCTCCACCACCATGCCTCGCTGGTCTGTCTTTCCTGAAAAGGACACAGCCATCCGTGACAGCATTCCAGTCACGTGAGCTGTCCCACCACGTCTCAGTAACTGCGATGAGATCGTGGCCCTGTGACCGCACACAGATCTCCAGCTCTTCCTGCTTATTCCCCATGCTGCGTGCATTGGTGTATAAGCATTTCAGAGAGGGAGTCGTGTGTGTAGTTTTGACCCTTGAGACGTGGTAGGCCTTCTGGCTCTCAGAAATACTGGCACACTGGCCCATGAGCACTGAGCAACTACGCCCTGGCACCTCACCAGCAAGCCCAGTACCATCCCCACCCCCCTTCAAGTCTAGTTTAAAGCCCTGTCAACGAGCCCTGATAACTCTTGTCCTAGAACCCTTTTCCCCCTGCAAGACAAGGTATTCCCGCCTGTTACCAGCAGGCCAGGCGTTCTGTAGATCAAGCCATGGTCAAAGAACCTAAAGTCCTGCCAGCAGCACCAGGCTCGAAGCCAGGCATGGATCTGCTGGCTCCTCCTATTTACCCCCTCATCATTCCCCGCAACTGGGGGGATAGACGAGAACACAACTTGCGCTCCCGACCCCTTGACCCAGGATCTTGAAATCTTTCTTCATTGCCCTTGGACTTCTTTTTGCTACCTTGTCGCTGCCTACCTGAAAGATCAAAAGCGGGTAACAGCCTGAGGGCCGTACCAGGGAAGGAAACATCCTCTTCACGTCCTTGACCCGGGCCCCAGGGAGGCAGCAGACCTCCCTATGTACTGGGTCCAGCCTGCACATTGGGCCTTATGCTCCCTTCAGTAGGGGGTCACCTATGACAAGGACCCGCCTTTTCTTCTCTACCGCAGAGGTTTTGATACAGGAGGAGGTCTGACTAGACCTCGCTGACACCTCCAAGGTAGGAGAACTGTCATGCTCGTCATCATTCAGGTTCCTCTGCAGAGCATGGTGCCTGTTACACAATGGCACCCGGGAAGATGGGGTAGTCGCCGGGCAGTCCCAAGTGCGGCGCCTGTTGTGCCAGGCAGGAACTTTCTGCCATTGCCCCCTGTCCTCCAGGTCACCACCTTCAGCTGAGGTGAGAGGATAGGGAGTTCTCTGTTGCAGGGGTTCTGTCTGCCTGCTGGCCTTCTGTCGTGGGATGCGGGATTCTACTCCAAGTATCTCTCTTGCATTCCCTGATGCTCCTCCTCCCTGAGCTCCGCCACTAATCGGAGGAGCTCCTCTACATGGGCACATCTCCCACAGGTGTGCCCATCACTGCCATCCGACACCGGCGTGAGAGCCGGGCACACCCTGCAGCCTGATGTCTGTGTGGCAGCATGTTCCCACGGGAGGTCCGTCTGAGAGGCTGCATCAGACCTGGTGGTTGTGGAGCTCATGGAAGCCATGGTCTTCCTGCGAGTAGTTACCATCGCTACCCGGCCGGGTTGGAGGTCTTTCAGCACTCTCCCGCGCGAACTGCTGTGACTGGACCGGTGTGTCACACGCAGTTTGGCCGCCCTCTTCTCCAGCCCAGGAAGTACACCCTTGTCCTGCTGCTCCTGGGTGGTTCCGCGGGTGATGCCCAGGCAACACCCACTCACCGCTTGTTTGCTCAGTGCCCAGCGACCAGGTCGCTGTGCTCCCGAAGGGCTTCTTTTATGATGGGGGAGAGTGGTCCCACCCCGTGCTCATTCACAGCTGCCGCCGGGGGTGGTGGCTCCGCCCTCAGTTCCTCAGCTGCCTCCGCCCCCCGGAGGTGCTGGGTACCGGCCCGGGCTGGCCGCTTTTCCTGGCTTTGAAAAGCCTCGAAAACTTTTGCCGCGATTCCCTTCCCCAGTGTGGACTTAACCTGCACTGGAGCTGGTCTCCTCGGCGAGATTTATTCTTACTTCCAAAAAAAGGAGAAAGTTTGAGCTGTTCAATTGCCTATGTATGCATATAAAAGAGAAGGCAATTTTATGAATGGACTGCATAAGGCTTCGTTCTGTGAGCGGTGGTTTAGGAACAAGTACTTTTCATGATTTTTTATTTTTTTTTAAATTGATTTCTACACCTTTCTCCTTCAAATCTCTACTTATATAAGGATAAGGAAAATGCATACCCAAGCATGTCACAGAATTGATAAGGATCTTTCAGGAAATTTACAGACCAGGAGCTGCCTATCTGTTATTAGTGTAAATGCCCTAAAACATGCTTCAGAATTCTGTGGTATGCTTATCAGCTATGCTGACATCAAGAGGTAACAAATGCAATACGATACTGATGTATAAAACTGTTTGCACCACCTGTGCCCAAAATATGCAGACATTCTAAAGGCAAAACTTTGTCATGGGAGGATTTAGAAGCTTTTGACACAAAGGGAACAGAAAGCAAATGGCACGTCAGTACTGGGGGCTCTCAAATAAAACTATATCTACTTCCTGCTGCAGCAAAGTTTGACTTTGCTGAACTGCAAATATGAGTTAGACTCCACTAACAGTCAGTGAAGAGCCTATTATTCTTTCTAAGAAGCCATTAATGAAGTCTCAATTAACCTGATATAGAGGAATTTTCCTTCACATAATAGATAAAATTCAAAACTAGCCCTTTACAGCCGCAACATTATGGAAATTTCCTTTTCTCACTTCTCGTAAACAACTGTGAACAGCTAATGACTGCCACTGCAGTCACTGGGTCAAACCAGTTCTCTCACAACTTTGCCAAAGGGGTACTTCAGGTCAGGGACAGTGTGCAACTATCGCTTTCACTAGCCTTGTTAGTCTGTCATTATGCCAGACAGAATTACTAGGGTGCAGGTGTTGCCGTAAGGCAGAGAAAAGTTTTACTTGAACCACCATCCCATTCTCCTGCTCAGTGCTCTCAATACCCATGTCCCCAGGGCAACGCAACAGGTACAGTCAGTCTCCCCAAGCCTATTTGCCAAATGCAGTGAGCTGAACAGAAACTGTGACACTGTGTGCTTTATTTAGCTGCAAATTTAGAGCATGCCTATTTTCTTTTACCAGCTCCAAATGGGAAACTATTAGAATTAAGAGCGGGCAAGTGTCAAATTGGAGGGGGCAGAGCGAGAGAGGCAGGGGAACTCACAAACTTCCAAACACTGTCAAAAGTTGGATCAAAATTATTTCTCAAGCTAACATTCACTTTTCACTGTTATTCACATCTTCTTTTCCATCTATCTTGATCTTGCTCTTTAATAGTCAAAGTTAAAAATTCACTTTCTTGAAATTTCTTGGAGTTTTTTGATCACTTCCCAAAGCACGTGTTGGCATGTAATATGGCTTTGTGAGTCAGCAGAGTTGTGGTATCAATCCAGTGGTTTATGGAAGAGAGAAGTACACAACCCAGTTCTCATGCATAAAGAAGATAAGGCAACCCAGTGCCAATCTTTACAGATCAGACAACCTGCATACTAATGTATGTTTAATTACTCAGTATGAAAGCAATTGGAGAAAACTGGATATCATGCTAAGCTAGGCAGCTGCTAAAAATGGGTTATATTCCTCTCCCCTTTGTTCATCCAGAAGTCCACAGGTTTTTTAAACATCAAGTAAGAAACAATGCTCCTCCTGGCTAGGAAAAACTTACGCATGCACAAGACAATGTCCATACTTATCTCATTCTCTCCTTCAAATCAACTATGGAATACTGGAATTACCGGTTTATTCCAACCAAAGATGATAATCTTACTCATGACAGAATTTTAAGCATGCTGCTCTGCTGAAGTGAAATAGTGATATTTCCTTGACTTCAGGATGAAGATGTCAGGGCCCTTGTGCAATGTCCTTTATGGATTTAACAATTTCTTTAGGCAATCTGTATTTTAAAATTTTAAGTACTCAGTCTAGGAACAATAAAAGTGCCATGGAAGAAATACTTCTGTGATCATTCCACAAATAGCACAAAGAGAAGATTTTTATATATTTTTTTTTTAGCCAAGTTTGTTAAACTATAATAGAATTGTTTCTTAACAAAACTAAAAATAAGAATATCTTAAACTGTTCTTGGACAGGTTTATACTGAAAACCAGTGAATCAAGTGGTTATAAATTATAGACATATTTATAATGAACAGCTTGATCTGAGCTACTTACGGCTCAAGCTATTTTACAGAATTACATTTCAAAATTCAGTTAACCTTTAAACTTAAAACAGGTTTGGTAATGCTTTAGAAATTTGTTTCACACTGACATGGCAGAAGAGACAAACATCATTTGAACAACAAAATACTTTAAAATTTTCAAAGGCTGAGACTTTTGGTCTGATATTACTTTTCCCTTGCATTCTCACTGATATTTCTTATTTTGTACTGAACGACACAGGATAAGGACATTCAAATGAGAAATTTCTCTGAATGTGTAACAGCACACAAAAGCTGTAGGAAGTTATTTTGTTCTGTTTCTCATTTGAAGATGTAATACTACAATTTCACAGAAGGCAAAAGGTTTGGAACAGAGCATCCTCTCCTTACAGTTTCATTTCACCCTGATAAACAACCTATAATTTATACCATGTTGTCCTATTAAATTAGGACATGATTCCCCTGAGGTACATGCAATCAACTTCACACTGCTAAATGTTAGTGGCACTGTTTCTTTTGAAGACCACACAGAACAAAAAAGCCCAACGAAGGATTCTAAATGGCAAGAACCATTTACACAAAATAATTTTTTGCTCAATATTTTTAGAAAAATTGTGTTTTACTCCAACAGAATATCACTGAAGAAAGGTAATAAGTACCCTGGTTATTCCAGTTAATATTGTGTTGTAGAACTCTTTAGATCATTCGGTCTGTCTGGTTTCACAGTACCAAGACATTATTTAAGTCCATTCTTTCCCCAAATGAGAAGGGAGAAGTCTCTTTGGTTTTGGTCTCAGGTCAAACTTAAGGGCAAGTATTATTACCATGTGTTATAATTAAAGCTATTGAAAACCACATGTCCCAATATGAGATGGGCACACAAATATATTTTTTTAATAAAAATACATACTGATTGTAGTGAGGTTGAAGACCACTGTAACTATGTCTTCCTCCCCCAGGTAAGTAACTTTATTCATGTATACACGTACACACGTATTCCACTGCAGTGACTGCATTGTTTTCGTAAAAAAAGTTCATATCTCCATCTTTAGCAGTGTTTTTTAGATGCTCAGGTGTATCAACAGTAACCGTAATTGTACTTTCATAACTATTGATGCCAAAAAGGGAATAACACTGTCATATCTGAAACTAGTCACAGTTTTGTGTAGCTCAGACTGCTGTTTAATGTGGAATCTTCTTACCGTTCATTTAAGTGCCAGCTACAGCTATAAAGTTTCATTAGCACTACAAAATTTTTTAGAGCGAGCTTTTAAAAACCCCTCTTATTCAGAGGGTGTGGCAACATGTCAGCAATAAGCATTTTTGAAGATAATGCCTGTTAAGGCGTGTAAGAGGATCATACAATCAATCCGCTGTAGACTACAAGCCATACAGGGTGACAGCATCAGTAAAACTGGAACAGCCCAATAAGAAGACATATCATATATCGTTAGGGAACAGAAAGGTTTTCGTGAGCTAACAGTAAGAAAATCCCTGTAGTCAACTTGTGTTGAAATATCAGACTGAAGAGGTCAGCCAATAGCCAAAAAAAAATAAATAATCCCAGACTGATCAAAAAAAAAAAAAATCAGCTTTCAGCTTAGAGAAGGTATTATTCTCTATACTCTGCAAAGTCATTTCTGTTGTGTTCTCTTCATGTGCTTGTGCTTTTTAAACCTTTAGTATCTTGGTTTCCTGACTCTAGAGTTCCTTTAGTTCAATAATAAATTATAATACATAATAAAACAAAGAAAAGACAAACCGAAATTAAGGTTCTGACAAAGTAGTAAAGAAAGAAATATTTTTTTTTTTAAATAAAAACCTAGGTAGGTAAACCTGCTTAAGCACACATTACAGAATAGCATTTCTGTTATTTCCATTACAACCAAAATCAGGAAATCTGAGCAACGGATTGTCCAGAAGCAGACAAAAGTCATATAGTTTAATACATACTTGGTACGTATCTGTTTTATGTATTTGTTTTATATTGTGCATTTACTGGTATGAAAACAGAGCTGTTTTTTTAAACACATACAAAACCCCTGATTCTATAACCCAATTTTCCAACAGTTAATTTGTCAGTTAAAACTGCTTTACTTTTTAATGTGCAAAAATAAGACATTCTTATTAATGAGCAGTAGGTTAAGTGAGCTTCGTGATTCTAGTCTATTTTCCAACAATTATTTCTTCTTTAACACAAATACACCACACATATATAGGGATACCATAAGAGCACACCTATACTCAAGCCCTGGATCCACATTCTACTTGCAAAACAGCTTTTTAGATTAACTAGTTTTGCCTTCCCCCTCATCACCTGTCTGTTACCACCCCTCCGTCGGAAGTCCTCAGTCTCCTACCCATCCTCAGTTGTTCATTTAAGACAGGTAATGCAAGTATACTGAGAAACTAAACCCCAAAATAGCAAAGTTTTAGTTTATGCAGGTGGCTTGAGTCAATTTGGTTGATTTTGTCTGGAACAGAGTAGGGAGAATTCATGCAACTTACCCCGAAAAAGACGTCGAAACAGTAATCTTCAGCTTATGAGAAGCAATGAGCAACTGCAGATAGAAATTGGAAGACATTAAGATCTGTCTATAGCCTCAATCTCAGCAGACAATAAAAGTCTAAGTATACTTAGTGACTGAAGATCAATACTGGTTTCCACAGCTTAGCTTCATTTTACTGTGGACCTGCCATTTACCATCTAAGTTATAGAAATGCTTGTGATTTTATCTCTGCATGTAGAATAATAATTTGACAATGGTGACTGTCTTTATTTAGTAATTCTTAATGTGGTGACCCTAGTTGCCAGAAGTCCTGCAGACCAACAATGAAGCCCATTTACGTTCCAAAAACCCTACAGTCCGCTGCACATATGATCTCTTATGTGAGCAAATAAATTATCTTAGTCCTTGTGAGCATAATATTCACACTCCAATAAGGCTAGAAATCCATACCAAGATAAAAATAGTCTGGCTTGTTATCATCCTGTGCAACGTGTCGGTAAGAAAAGATGCAGCTGTGGTAAGCCAGTAACCCCCTCCTATTATGCAATAGGGGAATACAGATGCATCAAGGCTTAAATGACTTAAGTTCCCTGGGTTTTCTTTCTTTAGAAATTTTACTGTAAAATTATTTCCTGTTCGATAAACTTAAGTGGGGACTCTTATCTGTGCATTTCTACAGCTATTCTGAACCAGAATCAATACAGAGTACGCATTTAGTCTTTCACAGAAAGGAAGCTCTAATCAGATCTTTTCTTAAGGGTTTCATTCTGATACTGTATTACAATCATATATTTCACTTAAAAAAAAAATAGAATAAAAAGCAGCAGCAGGCTATGTGATAAACTATTAACAGGAAATTGAGCACAGTTTTATTCCCTTAGAACTGCCCAGAGTGATTTTTTTTTTTTTTTTTAAAAAGTAAGGTCAACACTAAACACAATGAAAATTACACACTGAAACTTGACTGAAATTGATGAGGCACAATTACTTTTCCAGATTAAAATAGAAAAAAAATATAAATTAAGGTTCTGAATAAGGCCAAAATAAGAGTGACAAGCTATGAGCATCCTCTTTGAAAGCACCTCTTCCCACATAGCTCATCACTACCATAGCAAGCCGATAAAGAGAGGCCATGGCTTTGGGCAGAACTGGGTCCCTCAATTTTAATGTCAGCAATATATCCTCAGACTAATGGAAATTATTTTTATTTTGATGTAACATCCAAGTTTTATGTACTGAGAATGTCAGCAATCTTAGCAATAAGCTCACTGAAATCTTGAAACCATTATGTTTGCCAGGTTTTCTACCAATAAAATTAATCTTACAAACTCTCAAAAATAAAAACAATCTCTCAAAATTGCTGAGAAACTGCTGAAGAAAAAAAATTATTACTTTGATGGGGATGCTCTGATGATATAGCGGGATAAATAAATATAGCCCAGCACCTCTCACAGTTTAGACCCACTCTTAAAAAAGTAAGAATACAGTAAACATCAGAAGGATCGAAACAGGCTTAGTGGTTTAGGAGACACATCCCTGCCTCAGTACAGGAGGTCTATGAACCATTTATACACAACCTAATCTGTCAGTTTATAGAGCACTGCGCAAATTCTCTCCCCTAGAGTGTGGATCACAAGTTGATAGGACATATTTGCAATATATAAGCAAAATTTATTTTATGTGCTAAAAGCAATGATCAATTTCAATATATCAATATATTTCCGTATTTTCAAACAAAACACCATTTTAACTGACATTACACAGCTTTTATTGGGGAAAAAGTTACTTGATACATATTTTTTTGAGGTACAAAAATAACTCCTTAGGCTGTGATGTAGAAAGAAATTCTAAATGTGGCAGTTTCCATCTCAATTACAGTCAGAGCTAGCAGGTGTGCTTGAGGGTTGAAGGAACCCTTCGTATATCTCAAAAACACCCAAGAGCTCTGAAAACACAGCTGACACTAGCTTGCATGGACTGGGGTCTGAAGCATTCTGGCAGCACAAAGGGGCATATCCAGAGGATATTACAGGGCAGGCAACGCGATTTCTTGGGAAAAGCACATGTCTGAAAACAGACTGCAGAAAGGAAGTTCCACTGTGTCCTTCCCTCATCCAGTGTGCATAACACCTCCCGCCACTATTGCCACATTTCATATTATACTCCCCCACCCTGAAGTTGCTCATAGATGCAATCCGGGTGTGTGTATCTACATTACCCATCTGGTTTGTACAGAAGGCAGCTGGAGTTCAGCTGAAACAGGATGAAGCTGAGACTGTTGCAGCTGCTTAGTTTACAGAAAGAAAAACAACCAACCCACATTCTGCGAGTTTATGCCTATGACCACCAGTCCAAAGAACTAAAAAAGAGGGAGCAAGATGTTGTTTCACCACTGGAAAGATTGCTCACTAACTTCTGATCAAATTCGTCCTTCCAACAGGTTGAGATGTAATGAACAAAATGAATGTGCCTTAGCGTTTAGACAGTAGGCTGAATTTGAAAAGCTAGCAGTTGGAGGATGGGGGAGGAAGACGAGGAGGAGGAGAAGAATAAAAAACATATTTTCACTTTAACACTGAAAGTCACTACAGGAAAATAATTATGGAATCCAGTAACCTTATTAAAAGCATTTTTGTTAAAATGACTTCACTCTGAGTCAGACTTCTAAGACACATTTATATGTAAAGCTATATTATGCAATATCTTTATTTTTAAACAGAACCACTGTGACAAACAATTTCCAAGTGTCAAAGTCTTTATTTAGTTATCAACACATGCATTATATTCCACATTTTTTTTCACTCAACACTACACAATGGTAACCTGACAGAACATAGTAGCTCACTTTCTTCTTACTCAATGCAAGTCTTACAAAATGTAGTACAAAAACTAGCCAATAAAAACAACCAATAAAAGAAATTACTGCATAGAAGTAAAGATCCACAACTTTCACCGGCTACTAACACTGAAGAAAAATGAGAGTAAAGGTTTGTTTGTAAGATTACAGTGAATTGTTTCCAAATTCAGTTTTATCTGCCAGAGAGAAAAAGTCTTTCAAGGTGAGTCTTTGTCGTGTGAAGCAACTGTGGAGTTGAATTCTCTGGCTTCCAGCAAGATAGCTAGAACTATAGACAAGAAGACATCACAGAATGCAGTCCAGCAACAGAAAGCCTGTGGATTTCCAAAATGCTTATGATCCACTTACATAATTTCTCTATTAACTGGTAACTAGCATGCAAAGTTCTTGCATAGATAATATGAACAGTAGGGAGCTTCACCCATAAGAAACATGAGAAATACTTCAGCCTGAATATATGCAAATGGAAATTATTATTTAATTCAATATTTCACTGAAAGTCTGAAAAGGCAGGTTACCATATTTTGAAATCCCTGTGTGCAACTTCTTACTCAACTCTTTTATTTTCAGTTTTATGACCAAGAACCTAAATTATGGAAAGGAATAGAATCTAATGACATATTGAGCTTAGACATGTTGTAAAGATGTCTATGACTTGGCAGCATACAATTAGAACTTCAAAAATAAAACAGTACAAAAGCACATATGCTGTATGCATTTTAATTTTCTATTTTATGCCACTGTGGCTATGTTTTGTGGTCTCAACTGAAGAGTTAATTACAGCTCTTCCCTTACTCAACAACTGCCACCAAAGAGAGCTGCAAAAGAATTCATCAGCATTCAAAAGGTATGGGGAGAAGGTAAGAAGGTCTTCAGAATTGGGGCATTTCTGTAAGTAGGGGAGATGGGAATAATAGCTCTTAAGCAACGAGTTTAACTCTCCCTTCCATATGAGGGCATGGAGCCCTGGTTTTTGTTGAGCTTCTACAAGAGTCATGGAGCAAGGTGCCCTGCACTGCAGCAAGTATCTCCATAAATGACTAATATTGTTAACTTTATATGATGTTCACAATTCAGTCATATACCTAAAATAAATTCTCCATGGCTTGGTTTACTTGGACACATGATGTGATACAAAACTGCTTGCTATAAAACAGAGGCAGAATGGCATAACTCCTCTGCTTAAAGAATCTGCCCTTCTACATGTGTATTTTTTAACTGCAGTGAATAAGTGGCAATGACAAGTTATAATGACTAAAACCTACAACCTCAGGAAAGCGAAAGCTCATAAATGAGTTTAAACTATTTTTAACATATATAAACAAGCCAAATATGTAAAACTTGGATTCATTTCTGATGTTTAATTTTACAACTAAAAAAATCAAGCTTACGATCCAAACTCACCCCAGTACTGACACTGCAATTTCAATGAAACTGAATTTCAAACTACATTTTACTACTGGCAGATGTGTACATACAGCTCTTCCGTGATGACAGTTCAGACTTAACTAAACATCTCTACAAGATAAAATGGATATGGTGCAGTGGGTAAGCAGAGAAAAACCTTTTCTGAGGAAGAAACAGAGTCTTTGTACAAGGAGCAGAGAAGCACTTGGTCCTTTTTATCTTTCCCTCCTTTCTCCCCAGGGTCAGACTGATGAAAGAATAGACCTCTGCCTGCTTATTGCCAGGTCCCTGACTGATCCAACACAAAAGGTGGAGAAGTGACACACACAGCCAGTCAAAAGGAATTTTCCCACAAGCAGAGCTACACTTTGTGGAAGGACTGGATTTAAAAAAAAACAACCAAACAAACTTCTAACAAACATAATTTGCATCACTCACAAAACCAGAATGTCTTCATTAGGGTCTATAAAAAAATTTTAGGTAGTAGTAGAGATGGTTCTTTAATAGGATTTTTGTTGATCAGTTTTCTTGAGATAAATGCATAGTAATCACTTCATACTTCTTTCTTAGGATTACCTTTTTGGTTATGATATTATCATTGGGTCTGTATCTCAGTTGTCTTGCAGACATGTATTATGGCAGCTTTTTTAGTAGAATCAGATTATTTATGACATGCTAATAATCCTTTTCAGGTATCCAGATACCAGGGGCCATTACAAATTGATCAGCATATAAGTAAGCCCAACATAAATTAAGCCTACATAAGTAAGTCCCTCAAAGCACAACAGTCAATGAAGGATAAAAGGATTTTATGCATTTGCCAAGCATCTTGTTTATTCCTGTATACCACATGTCACAGGTTATGTTTGTTCTAAAGGGATTAAATACTAGCCATCTGAGTGAGTTACAAAGATATTGGGGGGGTTGGACCTGGCACATATAAAGTCATTCTAAGGAATATCAGTAGAGCTGAAAGCATCAGCACTCAACTCCATCCACCCCTTGTATTTTGCTTGCTAAATAATTACAACAGCTTAAAAGTAGTCTGAATTTTGCAAAGTCATATCTATCTCAGAGTTATTAGCTAGTAAGGTATTCTAACAGCTGTTAAATACTTTTCCACCATCAATTTTATATTTTTTAAAGATTGTTTTAGTTAACCTGTAGCTATAAAAACACACATCATTTATAACAAAAAAAAACAGAAAACAAAACAAAAAAAAACCCAAACCAAATTCTGCAACAAAGAAAAGGCAGAGCTAGACACAAAGCAGCAAAACTGGGCAAGAGGGAACATACAGATGACAAGTTGAGCCAGAGAGTATTTTCTACCTGTTTTGTATTGTAGCTCATGTTGTTTGAAGTAATGCTCCACTTGCTACTGAATTTTCTGTCTTGCTCCAGTGTAAAAAATCATAGCAATTCCTGTGCAGCAGTGAAAGGATGCCTCCTAATACCTATGCATTGGGAGCAAACTACATTTCCATACAGAGATGAATCAATCACTTTTAAGAGAATCTCTGTATTACCATGCCTACTTTGTCCTCTTTGGCAAGGACAACATATTTTGAATCTCACGTGTTCTGACACAATTTTTCACTTAGTGGTATTTGATATAGCAGTACATAAAGCATGAATTAATGATTCACACAGCTCTGATGGCTGTGGGAATCGTGTTGAAATATGCTATTAACTCTCCTTGGTGTGAAGCTCATGTTGCAAGCACAAGGGTGGTAATTTCTATGTGTGCTCCAGGTATATTTTCTATTTTGTGGTGAAGACATGGTATGTAAAATTATCTAGATTGTCATCAATGCTAACTGGTTTAGGATTTTGAGATCCTAATTTACCATTATACCATTAATATTTGATTCCAGAGACCTGTTAAAAAAACCCTGACGAAATATCTATTCAGGAGGTAGAACTTCCTTGTAAACTTTCACTTCATTATAAATATGCACACAAAAAAGTCTAAATTCTATGTCTTGCTGTTGTATGGCATACAGAGAGCTGCAGAAAAACTATGCAACAAAAAACCCAAAGAAATAAAAATGTGAAATGAACACAATGTAGGAGTATGGTTGAATTCTCCTCGAAGTGTGTTATCAAAATCACAATGTGTATATATATATATATATGTACACACACACATATATAAAAATATAAATATATATATATATATAGTTTACCCACAAAGATATTACGCTACCAATGTACCCCTCCGTAGCTGTATCCATTCCTGGTGTTCCCTTAAAGAAGCACCTTTTTTTTTTTTTCTTTCCTATAGGCAAAGTATTCCCAGCAGCAATTAGACTTAATAATGAGGGCAAAATAGATGCCAAAATCCTGCCCCTGAACCTACTAGGGTCCCAGGATCCTGTGATCCTTAATCTGGCTTTAAAGAAGAGCAGAATTGGAGAAGTCACCTACTGTGCTGAAGCTGTCAGCCAGGAGGTTCCAGAAGTCTGAAGAAATTACTGAGACTAACATCTCCATTACTTCTGGTCAACACAACAGTGTGTTGGCAACAGAATTTCAAGTCCATAAGGAGTTCCATGATTTAAACCTTTGTTTTGTTATGAATCAAAATGAAATATCACACGTGGCTGATATTTTTTTATAGTTTAGATAAACCACAACCTTACAAAATGAGGCAGAAAGAGGCATCAAGAGATTGTTCTACCACCGTGCCAGTAAACAAACATCAGTCATATAAACATAATTTCTGGCATATGTGTTTTATCTGTTCTTAAAAAACTCCATTAGCAGGACACTACAATGTCTTTGAACAATATATTCCAATATTTATTGTTTTGATAATAACATAATATGCATTTCCACATTGAACAATATATATGATTTGGAAGAAGGAAATAAATGTTTAGTCTTAAGAAATCTTAAAATATTTGGACTTGTTTTTAAAAATAAAATATCTAGATTAGGGGAATTACCATAGAAAGTTAAAATTTGATAGAGTAATGCTTTTTAAATGAAAAATATATATATATCTGGGCTTTTAAATACGATTTCCAGCTATACTGTGTGTTAAAACAAAGACCTCCTGCTAAGGATTGTACCATTTTACTTCCCAGTGGACTACAAATACAGAATTATTCTTTGTCATAAAATAATTTGCATTTAAGCATTAGGAGAGGAAAGAATCATTCTTAACAATAAGAACCTACTATACATTTCATTTGATGTATTTTAGAAAGGAGCATTACTATTTTTTTTTTCCTGAAAGTGTCACTTATTTCCATTGACTGTGTCTGAGAAACTAGTTCTGATACTTGAGTTATAAAAATTTAAATTTTGAAGAGACAAACCCTACTCAAGTCACCACTATTATTGTTGGACATTATTTCATGAAGTACCTTCTCTACTATTTTTCAGGAACAATAGCAGTGTCACAGATGAACTCACTGACTGAACTAGTATTGCTGCACATCACACCTGGGTATTTTGCCACCAACCTCAATGTGCCTCTTGCTGTGTGAAGTCCTTTCGAGCAGTAACTCCCCCGCCAGTTTGAGCGGTATTACAGAATAAAGAGTTCTCAGTGTCACAGCAGGTGAGGTAACTAACAGAGACTTCAATCCTTAGTCTCTAGTTCTTACTGCATTTTAAAGGAGTTCTTATTTTAAGCCTGTGTTTATAGAGTTATGAAAAGTTTCCTAAATATACGTATATATCCAGGAGGAAAAAATGGGCGGTGTACAGAAAATCAGTTATTATAGGTATGTTTCCTGTATGATTTGAGAGCATAAGGTCCTGTTTAGGACTCCAATGAAAAAATAAAAAAAAAAAAAAAAAGAAAAAAGAAAAGAAGATACAAGGTTTTAAATGTACTATGTTCTGAAATGTACATGAGTTTTCACACATAGCCTTTCTGAGAACTCAGGACTCCCATAATTCTCTTTTCATGTCTGATTAAACAGCATTTTATAGGACTTTGATTATATTTTAAATACAAGCTCTGTACTGCACAATGACTTTTCTTCCCTGTTTATTTTTCCATTAAACTGTCTCAAGTGGGCTTTCTTGGCACTTCCCAGCTGTGTCAGGTAATCTTTGCTTAAAGATTCTGCTCCTCCAGTCAAACAGGCAGACTAGGATTGATTATTCTAAATTATTCGGTGCTTCTGCTACTGCTAAGTGATACTTGTAGATCTGTTGGCAAGATACCCTGGAAGTGGGCTTTTATAGGCTTTCAGGTGTTCTGATAGGCTTCCAAACTCCTGATGATAGGCATTATGCATATCTACCAGCTTCAAACCTTGTGGCCTGATCCTGTATTTTTCATGTATCCAGGACTCCAGCAGCACAGTATTCCAGCCCCTGGAATCAGGCACCTGCGCAAAATGGCTTTAATACATTACGGATCATCAGGATCCCATCGGTTTCACTAGAATTTTTGAGTACTTTTAGGCATCTTCTCCCTTCTTGCCTGCTGCAATGCCTTGATTTTTTTCCAGGGTTCTGCAGTCTGGAAATTGTTTTTTCAGTCCTATTGACATTATGTGTTTGTTTTTAAATGGACAAAGAAAGCAGGATTTAGAACCTAGTTAAAGAATTTACCTAGAAGGATTTTAGATGGAAATATTCTAAACTGCTCAGAGAATAAAAATGTTTTAAAAAAGTAAATATTATTTCTCAGAAAAGACCAGAACTTGGCATCATACTGTCACTGTCCTTTTGCAATTAAAAACAAGTGGGGTTTGGGGTGCAGCAGGAGGGTGTGGGATTTTGTGTTTTGGAAGGCCTTCTTGTTTTGAACAACAGGGTAGAAAAAATAAAACTAGGAAAAATGTATAGTAAAGAGAAAAAATTGCAATTGCACAAAACCAAATCGGGGTAAACACTTTTAATTATTTTGACTGTATACACTTCAGAAAAAATATAATTCTCAGGTTCACAGGTTCCTTGGTTTGAAATATGATGTGAGAATCTTTTAGCAGCTATAGTCAGAATGAGAAGCAACAAATAAACCATTAAAAGACAAATGGCAAATAGTAGGTAAATGAATTTCTGAAATGGTTGTTCAACATAGCAGATATATCAACTATAACATAATCATTGCAACTGAGAAATAATACAAGAAATATGACACATTAGCTGAGCCAAATGTAAAAGTAAACCTTTCTGAAATGTTATTTAAACATCTCATTCATATATCTCTTTTGGTAAGGAATGCATAAAAAGAATGCAAGTAGTTTAAAAACACGTATTATTTTCTCATGCTAAGATGCAGTTTTCCTCACATTTTGACCTATTTCATTGAGACAAAGTAATAACAAATGTAGCGAGTGAATTCATAGTAATTAATGATAAAGAAAACATAAGGCACTCACACAGGCCTTTCCTACATCTGTACATGTTTGCCACAACACGCTCCTTGGTAGTTTGCCCATTCCAGTTTACATGATTCGAAGTTCTACCACTTTGATGGAGCGGATTACCCCTTTTCTTTCTCTCTTTGCATAGTTTCTATACATTTTTCTGAGTTTAATTTGTCAAATAAAATGTTTTCAGATATTTGCAAGTGGGGACATAGAAATAAAGAAAATCATCGATGGGGTAAAAAGGCATAATAATCATATTTGAACAGGTGCACAACACAAAGGTTTTCCAGACAGCTGGTGGGACTCAATTGCACTCCAAGTCTATTAAACCCTGATGCCTCCTGATTTAATGAGAATACATTATAAATACTAACACATTTTTGTCTAGCTTGGCATCAGTGCGTCTCTACTTCCCTCTTGGACTTTGCAAATTCTGACTAGGATGATGATTTCTTTTAACGCTCTTTGATTAAATCTGAGCTTCTGTAAAAGTAATCTCTTTCTCTTTAACACAAAAATAATCTAGCCAGAGAAACATGCAATAAACAGTTAACTTTCTCACAATTGCTCTGGTCAAGAATTGTTGTAACAGAGTATGAGCTAACTAAATAAGAGCAAAATGGAACTGAAGCGTTTTCCAAGAGTGGGAATTTTAAAAAGGCATTTATTCTTTTACGGAGGTGTAAAGTAAAGGAGTTTAAAAAAAAAAAGTTATTAGGAATATATCTGCATAGCCCTGCAGCTCATCACTGTATTATTTGGGGGGCTCAACTTAATGATTTTGCTTGTGGAGGTCGGGAACTAAGGCATCAAGTAGATCAATGTGCCCAAGCTTTATACCAAACCAGGAACTCATCACCAATTGCTTTTTTGTCTCATGAATTATCTATTACTTTGTCTCCCTTACAACTCTCAGAAAATGTAAATTGAAAAATAATACTCAAATTATAGTGGGTGACAGTGGAAAGATCAGATCCATCCATCTTTACAGAAAGTGACACACATTTTATATAGATTCATTAACTTCAGATAATACTCATGAGATGGATAGTCATGTACTACTACTTCTGCAGCTTCGTTGAATGGTTCTTAAAATTTTGACAACATATCAGCACTATTTCCTTTAAACATCAGATAT
This sequence comes from Rissa tridactyla, assembly GCF_028500815.1. Taxonomy (NCBI): domain Eukaryota; kingdom Metazoa; phylum Chordata; class Aves; order Charadriiformes; family Laridae; genus Rissa; species Rissa tridactyla. The sequence goes on along the minus strand of NC_071467.1, from coordinate 85,963,085 downwards.
CTACACACCATTTACAATAATAAGGCTGTAGGTACTCACTAATCCCTGTTAAAACCTACATATAACCCAAAGCATTTTCCTAAATAAATTTGTTTTCAATAGCTCCCATTCAAACTCTTACATGTTTTAATTTTGGAATAAGCATAATATTTTCCAAAAGCTTCTTTACACTACGTCCACAATTTCTTTCATTTTATTAAAACTCAAATTATTGTAAAGTCTGCTGCATGCTCAGTTTCCATTACAATTAAGTAACTGTCCAATTGAGTATTTTAAGCAAAAGCAATTTTGCAGCGGATATGATGTTCCAGATCTATTTTGGTTGAAGTTAAGTTTTACAGAATTAGATAGCAGCATGCTGAATTTGTATACATAAACACTTTATCATTCTATCTTTTCTCGCATTAACAGATTAGTGTGGTTTTGTACCCTTGCAGATATCTGCTACCTCACATTGCATACACAAGACAATAACAACAAGCTGGGAATTTTCACGGAATCACGGAATCTTCAGAGTTGGAAGGAACCTCTAGAGATCATCTAGTCCAACTCCCCTGCTAGGGCAGGATTGCCTAAAGCACATCCCTCAGGGCTGCATCCAGGCGGGTCTTGAAAATCTCCAGAGAAGGGGACTCCACAACCTCACTGGGCAGCCTGTTCCAGTGCTAAGTGTGTGCCTGTTCCAGTGCCTGTTCCAGTACTATTTTACCTAAGTTGAAAGGAACTCTTAAAAGAAAATTGCAAAATTGTAATCTTGAAGTTTCTAACAACTTTTGAAAAAAAAAAGTAAACAGACTTCATGTGGCTTAGCTAATGCATTGCTGAAGTGAGGTTGGGACTGTAGCAGATCTGCAAAGATCATTCAGATAACTCAGCTGCTGAAGCTAAAGTACATTCAAAAAAGCCACTCTTATATCTGTACTGTTAAGTGAGTAGATTGTCACAAAAAAAAATAAAATTGCTTAGGCCCAGATTTCAGTCAGGAACTACTGAGACACAGCAGAAAAAAACTGATGGGGCAGTATCAACCAGGAAATATGTAATGGATCAAAGCAGGCTATTGGCAGTATTTGGGCAAGAGGTACCAGTTACGATTAGGAAAGGGAGCACATGTTTTGTGGGCTTTAAATAAACCTCTTAGCCTTAAACTCTTTGTAGTATATACTAATTTTCGCAATAGATTTACATTTTGCATTCATGGTAAAATACTTCTTTCAAACTGAGAGAACACAGAGAAGATATGTTACAACCAAATTCCCAAAGGAGATGCTTTGAAAAAAAAAATTGTCTTGATAGAAGTTAACTTCCTCAAAACTTAAAAAAATAAGCTTTTGCTTGAGAGCTATCATGCATTAAACTGGGTCATAAGACAACCTAAGGTGAAAGACAAATCTACATTTAAAGTAAACCATCATTGAGTGTCTCCAGAATGAAACACTGGGGCTACATCATCTCTGCTGCATAATGGTAACAAATTCATTACATATGTGTAAAAGCATAACAGAAATAGTAAAACTGGTATGAAGAGAGAATGAAGAAGAATGTCCAGGTATGGAAACCCTGGAGAAATGAGAAGAATGGTAATGAGAGCAACGTGTCATCAGGGTCAAAGCACATCTCCATTGATCTTCTCAGAACACCTAGATTAAGGAAATCGAGAGGATGGCCTACAGCCACACTAAGCCAAAGACTTAAGGTATGAAGAAATGATGCAAAAAGATAGAGAACACAGGTTTGGTACCCTGAGACATATAGATAAGAAAACAGAAGTCGTTGAGTAAGTCCTAATAATCAGAGGTGTGAAAAGATGGAGATGAAAGGCTGTAATCACCATCAGCTCCAAAAGAGAATAAGAAATGGTTCTGTCTAAGGCAAAACCCCTGGCCAATGAAACTAAACCCACTTGAGATTTACATTTTCCCCATCCAACCCAGCAAGAAGTAATACAGTCAATATTCTACATAAACTACCTTGTTGGACAATTTTCGTAGCTAGTTGGAAATTCCTTGATGTAAGACTTTTTTTTTTCCTTTTTCTTTTTTTTCCCACCCAAAAATCCACCTGCCTTCATCCAGTTATGACACTAGTTATTTTGAACACTTCCCCACACATATAATGAAAAGCACACTGGTGAAAAAATTCAGAAGTTCAAAATCAAAATTTATACTTGAATGAATGCTGATGTGTGGTTAAAACTATTGGAGAAATTATCTTAGGAAAGAAGAATTAACAGAGGTTGGAGATAGAAATAAGGATTGCATAAGAATCAAGTGCATGTACACAGCTTATTTCAATAGACAACTATCTGCTTTGGAATAGCAACATTTCCTATCTGGTTAAGAAGTGTCTAAAAATTCAAGGTATGAACTTGATTAATTTAGTAAAAAGCAATGATTTTACCACCTGCCAGTCTGTCATAACTGATCACTCGTCTTAGGCCCTATGTTCCTTCCACCAATGTCAACAGTAGACTTCTTTTTATTTGGAGCTTTTTTAATAGGCTTATTGTAAATATATATAATTGCTTGTACTTACATATCTCATAACACAATTCTGGAATGCTAGCTACAGCATAGAAAGTTTCTATGTTAATGTAAACAAGTTAATTTTATTTAACGTAAAAATTTAGTCTACATGTGTAATTAACACAGAATTTTTTTGCTGAATAGAACTGCAAAAGCATTCAGTTAGCATATACAGAGTCTTAAAAAGCTTTAGATACATACCCTTGGGTATTTTTTATTTGCTATGTCTTTCTAAGATTATGGATATTTATATGAGAATCAGATATTTGCATAAGAATCAAAGGTATTAGTTCCCCATACAGTATTAAAAAGACTATTGGTTTTGGTTTATTACAGTTGTTAGTTTGAATATTATAATACAGGGACATGCTTTATGTTTCTAGCTTTGTTTTACTGCTTTCTAAGAATCTGTTTTAAAAATGGGTTTCAAATTCTCTCTATTGTCCTCATGCTAGCAGTTCTTCATAATGTATATACATACAATGACAGAACCCAAAATATCTTGCCCTCAGCAGGGATCAAAATATTACAGTACAGAGTTGCAGGTTAAGTACACTTCACAGTTCATAGTTAGCTGCACTGTGGCTTTATTCATATCTGAACACTGTAAAAATGTTTTGGAAAGAAAAAAGAAGTAGAAATAAAAGTATTTTTGTAACTTCAGGGGGAAAAAGTCAAGAATAAGTTTTAAAAATGAACTCTGTTTGGAGATAAAAATGTTTGTATCAAAGACAGTATGAACTGTATGTCTGAAATCTTCCTCTGAAGGAATATCTGAGCAACCTGATCTAGTTGAAGATGGCCCTGCTCATTGCAGCGGGGTTGGACTAAATGACCTTTAAAGGTCTCTTCCAACACAAAATATTCTATGATTCTATGATCTTATTTCTGCAAACATTTCAATGCAGAATTTTGACACTCCGAGTGACTTATGACTACCCTGGCAAGAGATGTATGAAGTCATTTAAATATCTGTAAGTATAATTTATAAAGCAGTTGCCCAGAGAACTAGATTTCAGGTCTTATCAGACACCATACGTAGATCTTAGTTATTTTTTGTTATGTTTGATACCCACTGCTAGCATTTCATCTGCAAATACCTCTCAAAGCCTCCAAAAATTGATGTACAACACAACAGATGCATCAGCATATCTTTAGATAAATTTATTATGCAGTCAGAACTGTTATTTCACTGTTCATGATTGTACTGTCACTTATTCACCCAGTTTCTATAATGATTTAAATAATTTATACCAATAAATTTTATTAGAAAGCATGTTTTTAGGTGCCAAACCAATTAAATAGTTTTCTTGCACTCCATCTGTCTACAGTTGTATTTTTTCCAGTATCTCAAGTTATTCTTCCTCTTTTGATCCTTAACTGCAGGATCAAAACATTATTTTTTTAAGTTCAATATCAGTTACACATTTCAGAAAGCTGCAAAAAAGCCAAAGCACATGCTATGTTTCTATCAGAGGTTTGATCTGTTGACATCTCTTTACCTCACAAGAGATAGAGGATTCAGAATTATGAAATTTCTGTAGAAAAAAAAAAGAGCATTTTGTAAGTACACAAAAACTTGCTTTGATATCTGAAATTGAGATTATCTTAAAGTCTCTAGAATTAGTCAAAATGAATGATAAATAATTTTACAAAAGAGTCAAAATGAAAGGGAAAACTCCAAACTTTCTCATCATAGCTATGATTCATAGGAAATTAAAACCTGTACAACAGAAAGCTAATACAAAACTGGGAGGCAACTGACAAGTATCGCTTCCACAGCAATGCCTATAAATAAATTCATATCAAATAAATAAAATATTATAATTCCAACCTTTGATTCAGTTGAAAATGTTTCCCAGTATTATCTGTATAGACGATGTAAGTTACAAGGCTGGAGCTGTCAGTATCAGGTTAGACAAAGTAATGGTCAACGTGATGTAGTTCCCACAGTCAAAACAGTACAAAATCTTTATACACTGCTCGCAGGGAAAGATTCCTAAATTAACTTGAAATTCCCCACATAAAGGCATCGGAGCTTCTAAGTACTGAAAGAGATATTTAGATCAGCTCTTTAGGATATCAGAGTATAAACGGAACCAAACACAGACATGGTCAAAGTGCATCAAGAACAAATCAGTAAAAATAACAGTTCAAAAACTATCAAGAAAGTTGATGACAAAAGAGAACAGCAAGGACATTTCAGCAGCATTCTCAATCCACAGAAAATCAACTAATCGATATTCACTTTTTTGTTGTATGACAGTGTCAAATATCATGACTATGACTGTTTTCCCTTGAATGGAGCCAAACGTTTAGACAAAGGAGGACACACAGAGCTAAGAGAAAGGAAGCAGATAAAACAGAACCAAAATTAGCTCTGCAAAAATGTGGGAAAAAAACCCACAAAAAACCCAACCCAAACCAAACCAAACAAACAAAAAAAACACCAAAACTGTAATGAAACAGAAAGTAGCTTAAAAAATTGTTGTGAATAATATCATAACATTTAACAGATGAAGCAGCTGTTAAAGGCATGGTGATAAAAGCTTTTGTGGGTTCAGTAACTTCCAAGTAAGCTGTTGTTTCCACCCACCCAGGCAGTCTGACCAAGAGAAACAGGTTGAGAAGCTAGTAGAAGAGAAAACATGCCAATTCAGAGAATACTTTCAAGACCAGATAACTAGATACATATCGGAAAAATAAATTGTCTCTGACAAATCTGTCTCTCAGAATTAAGCCCCGTAATATATTAAAGCACAACCAAAGGTACGAAAGATGCAGTTAAATCATCCATTTTTGAAAGCTACAGGAAACAAGTTAATAGAAATACGCTAAAAATTGGCAATACTTTAAGTTACTGAACTCAAAGTTTTGAATCAGAAAAGTCTCCAAAACAATGACGAAGTAACATATTTTCAGTGTTAAAGTAATGGAATTGTATGCAATTGCAGGACAGCATGAGATATACTTCCCTAGAGATAAAGTGTTTTGAGCACCATTTTGGATAGAACTAAGAAATTGTTAGAATCTTACGGCAGTCTATCATTAGGACTCAAATGATCATATATTAAGCAGGTATTACAAGAAAAGTAGGTAGGAAAGTGCAGTTACAAGTAGATAGGAGCAAAAATTACTTATAATAAACATGTCTTTTAATACAACATTGCTCAACCTCTACCTCAACTCAGAACCATCCATAATACATATCTTCAAGTCGAAATTTATTTCCATGATGATATGGGTATGAAGGAGCTGAAAAATCAAAAAGCTCCAGACAAATCTCAGCACCTTTATGAAGGAAAATACCATAAGCACATTTAGTGTTAAGTGTTCATTACTAGAGTTCATGGAAGAAATCAAGTTTCCTTCCTCAAAGATATGCAGAAAAGGAGGACTCAATGTGTCAAAGGTGCCAGCAGTGAGGTTAGGACCCCAGAGAGAGTTCTGCTGCAAGAGAAAAGCCACTGCAGAAACAGAGGAACAAAAGACTGAGTATTGAAGGTTCCGTCAAGTGCCACTAACAAGGTATCCTCTTTGCCCTTCTCCCTCAACAAAAACAAGTTGCAGTTCTTGTCCTTGACCTCATAAATAGACAATAGTAACAAGGCTATAACAAGCCTATCTGTAATCAACATCTCCTAAACTAGAAAGGATTACCAGTTAAAATATAAAATTGTTATTCCACTATATATTTTATACTGTAGTATATATTTTGAAGGAATGGTGATAACAAAGTTTGCTTTTTTTATTGAGACACTCCATAGCCTGAGATTAGTACACAAATGAAGTTATGCACAGTGTACCAAGCTTACCCAGAAAACTCAGATTGCAGAAAGCAAACATTTGAAATACTTGAGATTGCAGAGTACTTGCGAGTCACTGAGAGTTTCAACAGCACTTACAATACTTAACTTTCTATGATCCACACTACTACCAGCAAGCTCTACTTCATTTCACTTTGAAAATTTTCAAGAATTAATATGCAATATGCATCTATGAAAAATGAAGAAAATTTATATAATTATCAGAATAGACCCCTAACAGACAGTAGACACTGTAATTTCACAGATTCTAACCAAAGATTTATAAATTTGCAAAGGTATATTTCTAATCTTGTTATAGACATTTTTGAAAGGCAAACAATATTGTTAAGTGTTGTATGAGGAGATTTTCATCATGGATTTGAATCTTTGGAAACCCAGACACCAGCTGCTCCTCCTTTCTTAGAAGCTCTTCAACATCAGAAAGGATTGTGATCTTTACCCTGTGCTGGGAACAGGCTTCGAGTGCATCTGTGTACATAAGTTTAACTGACCCACTTGAAAATCTTACTGGCCTTTAACACATCATCACCTGTGCTACTTATGTAAAGAGTGAGTTTAATTGTTGCAAAGATCAGATGCCAAACACTAAGTCACAGCTGTTCACTGAACAGATGGGAAAGGTTATGGCATTTGAATATTTCATTATTAGTGAGACAGGTCACATAACAAGTCATAAATCATCTGTTTACAGGCACTTTATTTGGTGCAAAAGATGAAAACACCTTGAAAGTTTTCATCACTCTCAAAGTCAGCCATCTTCATGCTGAAAATATCATTAGTGTGCAAATTACATCTCAGAGTAAACAGAAATAATATATGATGCCTGATGGCTACATTTTTTTTAGACACACACACACAAATCACGTATTTACTAATATTCCACATATACCATGTAACTGGTCTATATGATACCATATCTGAAAGGAATAAAACATATTATTTTTTTCAGAGTCCAAGAGGATGTGAGTGTCCTACAACAGCCTGTCCATAAGAGTTACATGCCCCCTTATTAAAGCACTTAAGTATTATACAGAAAATACTTATTTAAATTATTAGAGAAAACTTAGTAGGACTGATTTTATTCTTTGTAAGACTTTTGTATGAATTTAACAAAGAAAAACTAAGGTTGCCAGTCAATTACAGGCATAAGGTCTTGGGTACTTAGTGAACTGCAGCAAAAGAGAGAAATACCGTCTATAAGTAATGAAGCTAGACAGCAAAAAGATATGAATTTGTCAGGAAGAGAAATTTTCCTTGCACCAAGGACAGAGATTGGAAAAAGTAATAGCATCCTGTATTCTGAAACAGACTTCTGTTATGTCCAATCCTGCTCTAATGCCCATCTAGAAGGTAAAGTTAATTGCATTAGGAACTGACCGTTTGATTTGTATTTTCACTACATGTGGCTTCATCACACTATCACCCTCAAGCTGAATCATCCTGTCTTTGCTCATCCTAACTTACACTCATGGGAAGGATAGTAGTAGTATAATATTGTATTATGTGTGGCTCACTCACAAGAGCATACGTATCCATTTATATTTTTACTATTGCCTAAAGCTAACACTGGGAGACTGTATTTATGATTTTTGTCCTATTGCTTTTTTTAAAGCTTTTGAAACGAAGTAATAATGTTAGTATATCACAAAAAGCACATACAAAGAAAAATTTACCAACATACATACCAGAAAATAAGAAAAATAATGCACAGAGGCTGTTTTTCAAGTTTCAGGTATACAGCAACAGAAGAACTGAACTACAGTAAGATCTGAAACTGAAAGGGAGTTTACAACACAGAAAAGCTACAAGCCATAGATATGAAATTTAGGAATATAAACCATGTCCTGTCATTAGCTGAGAGATTATATAAATCAGTTGACCTCTATCTATTGTTATATTAATGGTTTACACTTTGATATCTGATATGTGTTTTCATTTCACCTTTCTGTATTTGCTCATGGTTTTTATCCTATTAAAAAAAAGGGACTGTGAAAAACACAAAATTATTACTTCAACTCTATACAACCCAAAAGTCTTGAACCATAAATAACTTAGCTTCCTAAACCAAAGACCATTTCCTCCACAGCACATCCAGAGATTTAATTCCATGAAAGACGGAGAGTAAGGAACTTTATGATGAAAATGTAACATCAACAATTTTGAGGGAAAAATAGTAACAGGATACAGTGACAGGAATACTGATAGAAAATGGAAGGTTTGAAGCGGGCAAAATGTTTCCTCCTCATAAGGAATCACAAACTTAAAAGGGCCTACTTTGAACACCCTGACCCCTACGAAATTCTGTGTGTTGATAAAAACTACTAAAACCTCAGTGTCATAATTGTTTAGCTTGATTTTCAGAAACAACTTTAAGGAAATCCAAAATTAAGTTTCCACAAGTTTTGTTAAAACAAATGGATGAGACATTGGATTTTCAACACATCTTCCTCTTTTCATCTTGTTAATTTATTTCTAAGTCTGACATAAAATTCTTCATATTGTCACCAAAATACTTCAGGAAGCCAGTGGTGAGGAGAACAAGGTGAATTCAAGGCTAAAAGCAAAACCATTTTTTCCAGATAGCTTAAATATCTGAATCCTGCCAAAGCTCCACACTTGGCTCAGAAAGCAAAAATCTACCTCACACTTAGGAGCACACTTTTAACTTCCATAATCCTATGGGTTATATGATATTTATTGTTTTGTTGTTTTTTTTTTTTCTCTTTAATGGCTGATGGATGAGAAACCACAAAAATACCAAAAAGGAGGAAAAAAAATGGCATTGCACAACTGCCTCCTTCAAGAGTCCTTCAGCATGCTCAGAAGGCATTGCTACAAGACATCACCTTGGGCTCTAGTGACAGGACACAACTATCATCCTCCCACCCTCCCACCCCCAGGACAATAATTTGTCCTGATGTACAAGAGGTCATTATAAAAGAAGGCAAAATATTTGGGAAATAATCAAAAGATGAGCTTCACTTGGCAGACAATATAAAGGTTATAGAATATTTTCCCAAAATACATTAATAGCTTGAGATTTCCCCAAGGAAATGCATCCATTTACCAACTTCTCTCTGTAAAATATCTTTTTTTAATATCTGACAGTCATATGAAAAGAATTTAATGTCTTATTTTGGAGTCAGCAGAAATCTATTATTTCTGTTAGGAAAGTGAAAAGCATCTCACCTCCTTTTTAAAGGTACTTCACTAAAAGGAGTGAACTGGCGTAGAACAAAAAGTGATTTACTGTTTGTCCTCTACAGTATAAAGAAAGCACCATATTTGCATTGAATGTATTGGAATTGCTGACACCATGCCTCGGTTGGCACACTGTCATATCTAAGATAAACACCATGTCTCACTAAAAAGTTTTGGAAGTTCTGGTCAAATGTCAAAATTGCTTAGCCTATAAACAGGAATAATTCTGAGTGAAAAGTTCATAAAGCAATGATGGAGAACGAGTCCATTTTGGATATCTTATGAAGCAACTGTATTGTTTTTTTGTTATCATATTCTCTTAAATATGTATCTCCTGTAATACAGACAGTTTAATACCTCCTTCACTGTCAGTATAATTTGAATGAGTGTGTCACCTCAGAGAATGCCAAGTAACGGCAAAATTTAGCTAAAGAGAGAATGGTTGTCAATGCCTCAGATAGCCTTCAGCAAAAGAGAACACCAAGATCTGTTCTCTGGCATATTGCTTTTCCCCAATTTATTAACATACAGAATTTAATGGCAGAATTGAAGTGATCAAAACATGCTGTAAAAATCAAATACCATTCATATGGAAGGTTGTGTAATATATTTGATCTGACCCACAGAAGAGCAAGGCAAGAGAAATCAGAGCTGATTAAAACATTTGAAGTAACTGAATGACAAGGGTTTTTCTAGCCTCCTTCGTATAACGAGATAGCTGCTTCTCCCAGCATCAGATGTACTGTATCAAAACTGTATCTTTGATGCCAGCACATTCCTGCAAGGCAGCTTGGGTTTTGTATTTTCCAACACTGAAGAGTTAAATTTTGATTGCTAATGCATTTTAAAGTGTGTGTAGAGATTTCTTAGCTTTTATACTTTAAAAAAACCCAGACAATGACAGATCCTAATGCAGAAAACATACTGGAGTTTAAAATCAGAACAGCCATACATTTTACTAAACGTGTGTATCTTACCCATAAATTTCAAAAGTTCAGTAAAACCTTTTTCTATAGCCATGTCTAATTTCCCGAGCCTCACTTATTTGCCTGTACAAGCATTTCTGCTCGTATGGAACAGTGCTGGAGCTGTCAAGCAACACAGTATGGATAAACTTAAACTCTTACTTACAATTAGCTGCACAAAATCCATAATCAGCTTATCAGCTTATAAATAAGTATGTGAATTAAACAATACTGTCATTGTCATCCTTAATTTCCTTGTGGTGATTTTATTACTTCACTTTTACTTACCAAATGGAGTAACACTTAGACACTTATGTTCTATGCAGTTTAAAAATATTTATTCTGATAATGAAGATAATGTTTCTTATTCCAATAGTAATAAGATTCATCAGGATGAATCCTCAATAAAAACTGCTAACATTTGCTTAACTGCAAAACATTATGTTTTTCCAAACTAACTTATCATCTACAGAAAACCCAAGGGCAAATCAGATAAATACAGTCAGAGTTTAAAATTATAATGACTTTGCTTTCAATTTTCTTAAAATGTTTGTTTCTGGAAATTTGGAAAAACATATATTCTTATTATCCTTTTGAGCTACATGCTAATTTTTAGCTTAAACTTTTAAATAAGTCATGTGAATTAAAACAGGCCTTTGCAGAACCATATGGTGAAATTTTAACTATACAAATGCAACAATCTAAGCAATAAATTACTATATACTCTTTTCTACGTCCTTCAGTTTCCTGCCTCTAAGTTTTGTCTGCAAGTCACTTTTTATATGAAATACTACCAATAACATTCTATCAATCAGGATTTCAAGACAAATAATACAAATACTTGCTAACTTCAGTGATATTCATTGCAATGATATTCATCAGCTTATCCCATCGATCATTGCAGGCGCTCAAAATATATGCAAATACATATATCTTCATAAGTGACTAATAGGGTTCTGGACAGGATGCCTCACAGCAGTTCCATCTCCTTTTCACTTACTCACTAGACCCATACTTACTGTGATTAATATCATCTTGAATACCAGAATATGCTCATACCATAAATACAGCATTGATATAAAGGAAGCTACTTAGTTCCATAAGGTGAAATCCACAACCTAAATACAGTCTTTTAGGATTCTTTTGGTTTTACTAGTTTCTTTCTACTACAGTCTTTCATTAAATATATATATATATAAAATATAAATATAAATATAGACTTTATTCCCTAGGAGTAAGTGTAAAGGCTTTGGCCCACTGGACACTATGTTTCAGTTTTACCTTCTTCAGGTGTTTTCTTTTCTTCATTAGACTTTTTTATTTTGTTTTTAAATCTCCGACTTTCCATTTTAATATTTCATTTATGTTTTAACATTTAATTTTAATTTTCTTTTAAGAAGCAGTTATAACTGATCCTGAATGGCAGCTATCATCTTAACCGTTTGATGTAGTGTACTCATTACAATGTGGAAATACTATACAAATAGAGGTGATTTAGAATTTAAATCCCCTTCTGTTCCAATGAACAGTTTGAGATGCAACAAGTATATACAGCAATATTCTCCTGTACTTAAGTGCACTACCAAGAGAAAAGGCAGAGAACATGAACAGGTGAGGTTTAAGTTACCAATCCTGTTAAAACAACAGTATCTACAATGAGAACAGAATTTGTCAAACATTGTTCCACCAAACTCTGGATTTGCTTTACATTTACTGTGTTCCTTTATATACCTCAAACCAGGCCATATTTCCAGAGCATTAACTGAAAATTCTTGCAGTAACCATGCAGAAAATAAGAAAAATGTGCATACTTCTGCAAAAAAAAAATATGATATAAAGTCAGTCCTTCTCACATTCCAAGTAGGTTTTGCCTACATTCGCTACTAACTGCCGTCATGTGACTATACACATAAAAATCCATGATAAGCACAGGTTAATGACTCTTGTGTATATTAGCTTCAGTTTTCAAGGCCAACTTGTGTATGTAAAGAGCTCTTGCATGTGCTTTGACATAGAGGCACCTGCAGTTAAATAAGTCATAGCGTTGTGCATGAACTTATTTGTTTGATAAACTCAAGGGCCACAGAAATAATAGCTGATGTATTCTACTATTACATACACGGTTTTGTAAAACATTTTCACTATCAGATACATTAATCTGTAACTGTATACTAAAGGTCATGTTAAGGTGTGCATGTCATGCTAAACTGGAACATGTCAGTCGATAGTAGTTCAAAATTTATCACATCGGGTAAAAATTCTCAATCATCTTGTTTGTTTGTATGAAGTAAAAATTCATTTGCAATACAGTAAGTGGTTAAATAGCATTCAATTTGAAACACATCTGCGTAACTTCAAAAATGATTCTACTGTAGTGTTACAGCCTCTACCTCTACGGTAGCTGCCAACAGGAAGGTTTTACTGGAGGGTAGTAACTCTTGTCTAAGTTAACTTTCTGATTCATTTTTCTTGGGAAATAGTAAGACCAGATTAACAGGTCATACTTTAAAGCCAGTATTCCCTGTCCACCACTCCATTTGGGAGATTTTTCACAAAATTGGTTCTCCAACACAGGCCTTTGGCATAAACTATTGAGAATTTTTAATGCAAAATTATTTATTATGCATTTTCAAAAAATATCAGAAATAAGATTGCTTATCTTTCCAGTGACATATATATATGTCATGTGCTAGTATGAAATTAAAAGGAGTGCTCAGGAATGTCTGCTCCAATATGACTCTCTGGGAAGGAATAGTAGCAAAGGAGGGAGAGGTATATGACCTTTTCTGACCTCTACAACAAAAGCATAGAAGACAGGCGACTGCATTCAGAAAACTTTGTAAGGAGACTCATTGTCTGTTCTTGATGTAGCACTGATAGAAGTGATGTGACAGACAATGACAGCCTTGCACGGCACATTCAACTTGCAGTGGAAAATAACTGCTTGTATTCACACTGGCAAAGGACTAGTTTTTGCCACATCTTTTTTTACCTACAAACATTCATGTCAACATACTTTGGGGCTAACATATTTTTGGCATGAGTTTGTCTTCACTTTACTTCAAGCACTCTCAAAGTTCTGGCATGCTTTTCTTTTCTATTAATAACACAATAAGTGAAAGTGCATATATTACAGAGCAAAATGGGGTTATTTCAAGCCTCAAATACAAGATCAATAAATCTGTGGCTATGCATATTTAAGCAACATGGTCAACAATAATGGACAGTAATAGGCCCCAAAACAATACAATCCAGGATGTTCTAATGGGCAGGAGGGGAGGAATGGAGGATTTATAAACTTCTGTCACTGGCAAAAAGAAGGACTATTTAATCCATTAGTCTTACTGATTTTTAAAAGAAGCAGGTTGTGCTAAAACACCAACAATGCTTTCTTTGGTTAGATGAGGAAAACTTGCTTTTATGGCACCTCTCTGAACTGGTCAGGCTTCACTGCATTTCATTTTTACTAACTCATTTCCGATATGTTGATAGACCACCTATTTCTGTTCACACTCTTTGTTAAGCACATGCTTAGCCAGGCTTCTCGTACAGCCCTGTAGTTTCCAGGAAAGCAACAGTTCATTAATCTGACTCCTTCTAGCCAAGGTTGGGCAGGACATTTTGCCCCTTCTCACATCATGGTTTGTAGGGTTCTTTCTTCAGGATGGATCAGGATCTTTTACTGTTAACCATGTTGGAAGTACAGTCATGTTCAAAGCAAATGAGTTACTGCAATTTGTTGAAGGAAATGCAGTAAAGTTAAAAGGAATTTTTTCTGAGTTTGAACCCTTACATGTTCAACTCATTCAAGCTGCCTAATGATTACAACCATCTTACAGTCAACAGAATTGCACTCCACAATTAATTTACTCATTAATATGTAGGAAAAAAAAGTGATCTGTTGTTTATATAAAATCCTAATGCATGAAGTCATATTTAATTTTCAGCCGAAGTTTTCTTTAAGCATTTTCTTACACTACTGTTTCCTCTTGCAGCATTGGCTTCAAGGCCCATACCTAGGAAGGAAATATTAACGGAACAAAAAGAATAAAAATGAAAATTATGGTAATAAAAATTGTTGTCACAGAAATACCTCACCTTAACTCTGAAATTATCTTGCAGTTCAAAACTGGATCTGGATGAATCTAGGACTGAAATTAACCAAAACTATAATATTTGAAACATAACTCCTTATGAACTCAGGCTGAAAGTCCTGCTGAACGGCAGGCAGGAAAACTGCTCAACTGGCGATGCCTAAATTACTCAGAATCTATCGAGAGAGAGAAAAAGCACATTCCTCCACTTGAAGAGGGAAACCTTCGCAACTCCAAACGAGTGTTACTTCCTAGCTCAACAAGGTCAGAGTTTAAGCAACAGAGACAAACACTGGCAAAAGACTTTGCACTGCACCATGAAGAGGATCATTAAATGAACTGTGTCCAAAAATTATTCATGGACTCGTGTTTCCATTTCCATTCTGACTTGTGTGCTTAATTCAGTATGGGATAATAGCATGAACTCTTCATGTAGCAAATGGGCACCTGAAGATCCAAAATGAAAACAGTCTTTTCATTACTTTCTTTTCATTGTCTTTATGGGTGTAATCTAAAGCCATTTGTGACAGGAAGGGAAAAACAAATCTCTGCTTATACTGATAACATTTCCAATGGTTACATGCTGATTTATTTTTTTACAATCTTCTCCTTAGAGAAAATATTAGAAGCTTATCCTTCTCAAACGCACAGTACCATGAAACTTTTCAGTGCTCCTCTTTTGCACTTTTTTTTCAGAATGAGAAAACAATTTGATCCTGATTTTAGTGGTATTTCATAGCACCGTAAAGCTCTGTCAGTCAGTTATAATGGAAACGATTAGGATGCCAAATGGAGGATTATCTTGTCTTGATTATGATCTCTGCAAGTAGTACAAGTAAAGGAAACTTTAAAAAACAAATACCCTGATTTCTTTCAAAGACCCCAGTATTATTTATAAAGGAAAATAAAACAAAACAAAAAGCTTTCGAAAGATATTTTTACATCTAGGTCATAACTGATCTAAGTTCATTAAAAAAAAATAATTTTTTTTTTATGTTATATAACATAACATTCTACAAGCTTTATATGAACAACCCAATTATTTACAAAAGCAAGAGACGAAACGAAGCCTGTATTTTTTTTCAGCTAATGCATTTTGTTTATTGTAATCTGAAAGCATCTGGAGGGAGCACTTTTGCATTATAGGAAATTTATTCTAGATTTGTTGGGATTGCAAAAAGCTTTATGCTGTTTATAAATATTTAGCTCCTGACAATGATTACTGGCCTTTATATAATGTACTCTGAGGACACAAGAGTCCAAAGTGCACGTTATAGTGCCGGACCACAGGTTGTTAGAAAATTAAAAGGAATGCACTGGTTGTATTCTGTTCTAGTCATCCCAAAAATATAAACACACAGCTGTGGTGCAGTATTGCAGTCTTACAAGTAAATTATTCTCATTTTCTTTGAAATGAAAAAAAGAACTAAAACATTCCAATAAATAAAACAAGCAAAAGACCATGATGAGTATCTTCTGCAAACCAAATTCTTGTTATTCTGTGCTGCATCTTTTTTGGTTTTGCCCAACCTTTCAAAGGAAGAACAACCTCGCATATTTTGATATAGTATTTAGCAGTAAGACTTGGTCCGAAATTAAGTTTTCATGCAACATTCTAGTATAAATAACGATCGTTATGCTTCAAGAGTATTCTGAAATTGCAACTAGTTGGTAATATAAAAACCAAGAAAGAGCTGTGGTAACTTGCTGAGATTCTTGCAAGATAAAAACATCCTTGCAGAAGAATTTAGGGCAATTACATTTGAATCAAAGAGGAGAGCCTGCACTTGTCAGTATGTCTGACTGATTTTATATAAAACCCTATGCTAAGATACAAAAATCTTTTTAATTATAAATTCCTGTAGATCAGAGTTTGCAAACCTACTAGTAACATTTAGGCTAATATATGTTCTATGTAACTGTAGAAGTATAAGAATTCTGTGTAAGAATACTGAAGCATGTAATACAAGGATACAAGGAAATTGAAGAAAAGATAGAACTTGACTTTAATTGATTGAGCTGTCCATTACTTTGGCAGGTTAGAGCATCCGGATACAAAACAATGCTAAATTTGCACAGTTAAGAACAGTGAAAAAATAACGTCATGCTAGTGGAAAAGATTTTTGAACGTTATATTGAAGGAAGGAAAAAATGTGCAAGTCTCTACTATTAAAGAAAGTGTCTTTTAGTCAGATCAATATTTGCAGACTAGAATAAATTTTAAAGATTTGCTTCACCTACTGCCTACAGTCCTAACTGAAGTATAGGCATTCGCTTCAAAAATTCCCATGCATTGTAACTAAGCATTAAATGGCATACTCTGGGAAAAAGGCCAATAAAAGTTTTACTTCCCACATGAACAATTCTGGCATCCAGACTCTGAGGCAAATACAGTAAGATTATGAAATTCTTGTATAATTAATGAGATATTTCTCCTGGTCTCTCTCCACCAAAAGATGGAGGCACTGAAGAACAACTCAAGAAACAAAAGATATGAAGCAACGGGCAGTTTAGAAATCTCTACCAGTCTAGGAATGAATAGGTCTTCTAATACCCTATGCTATTGATCATACGAAAAACAATGCATTATGTCAGGAAAAGTCATCTCAGAGTAAGCATGCCAGATATTTTGAAAAGACAGAAAAGTATATTACAAATGTTTTTGTCTGTAGTCTGCAAACTACATGAAAAACTGTGTTTTCATTACACAGTGCAAAACAACAACAACAACAAAAAATTACTAAAGCATACAGAGCAAATTTAGGTCACTGGGTATATTTACAGAAAACCCCGATTTAGAGTTACAATTAAACTAAAATTAATCAGGAAATCAATTTCCCACCTAGCAATATGTATCACAGGTTTGAGAAGATGCCCTCTATGTCTCATACTTAACAAAGAACTTTAACGTTGGCCTGAAGTTCAACACTGTAAGAAGTCCTTAAGCAAGAATCTGTATCAGCCATACACAAAATCATTCAGGTGGTCATCACAATGACAGCAGACTTTCTCGTGCCATGAAATTCATACAACTGTATTCAGATGCACGCACACATATATGCGTATATTAGTGGTACTTATGTGGATTATACATAGATACACATGTATATACATATCCATATACCTGACTTCCATCAGGCCACTTCACTGGTGGCAGTGGGGAGAGGCTCCAGCAGTGCCACTGGGAGGTGGCCAGCAGGGCTGGCCTCCAGCCCCGGCAGCTGTTCCCAGCCAAATCTCTGCCACGAGTCCTGTCCTGAGCAGTGGCTGCGGCCATGTCACAGCCTGCCTGGGCTTGCACCGCCTACCCGCTGATCTTCACCGAGTTCTGTCCCCATCCCCAGGGAAGTGACCAATGCCAAGAGCTGGGGCTGCCCCGGTGACCCTGGCAGCCCAGCTCCTGGCTGAGGTGGTGGGACAGGCCCTGGCTGCCAGGCCCTGCGCTGACCCACTGGGGAAGCCCCAGCAATTCCTGGAGAAGTTAAAAATTCAACATATCCATTTAATAGAT
The DNA here is from genome assembly GCF_028500815.1 of Rissa tridactyla. Taxonomy (NCBI): domain Eukaryota; kingdom Metazoa; phylum Chordata; class Aves; order Charadriiformes; family Laridae; genus Rissa; species Rissa tridactyla. Next base: position 85,944,962 of record NC_071467.1, on the reverse strand, counting down.
ATAATTAGAAATATCCAGCTTCCTGAATGTCATTTTCCCCCATTCACACTATCAGTTTCACAGGTTGCCACAGCTCCTCAACAAATAGCTCAAAATAAACACAATTGTGGATGACACCAAGGCAATGGCAAAATCAGTGCTTGGAATCTGAGCCTCTGGGACACAAGCCTTTCTGTACTCTGCAATTATCAAAGGACCACAATGATGTTCTTTTTTGCCATAGCATCTACCAAGTTTCAAATCAAGCTTAAATACTCTCATTTAAACAAGGACATGGTATATCTAAACAAGTTTTATTACTGTCAACTGCAATGCGTGAGACTGGAGGTTAAACAAATATCATGCCTACCCTTTCCAAACAAAGAGGAAAATACTTACACTCAGTGGATATTAAATTCAGGCAGAAGAGTAGAAAAGGAAGTTGTAAGGGGAACAAAAGATTTGATTTCGAGGGGTGTTAACGAGATAGTTTTGGGATAGGTCCCATGCTCCTAATTTCAGCTTTTAAGGAATAACTGTCATGAGAAAAATAATTGTCAACATATGAAGTCCCAACTCACTAGCATTGTGTAAAAGGGAATGTACCGAATAAGGCTTCCTCTTTTTACTCTTCTACATATGTACAGTTTACTTTTTGTGTAGCTGTTCTCGTGTTTAGTAATTGAACATGTCTTCTTTAGACAAGCTGTGAATTAACAATGGGAAAGCCTTTCTGTTATATATGATTAATTTAGTTGCTCACACAATGAAGGTATTTCTTCCCTGACTCACATTGATGTAACTGATTCATACCAGTAGAATAAGCAGGAAGACGTGGTTTTATTTCATCTAACTCCACTTTTACAGTCCTTCAAGATAATTTGCATCTGCTACCTGTTTTACTTCATCAGAAAGTACCTCCAGAACCAACCAAACATTCTCCATCACATTATGTGTACGGTAAGTTTATAGTCAGCAGAATTTTTACTATTTATTTAATCACTGTAAAAGCAAAATTGTGCACTAAGATGACCACAACAGGAATTAGGGACCTCAGTTTAGGGGTTTCAGTAGCAAAACTCCAAGGTCAGATTCTAAAGAAGCATCTAATAGAGAAGTAAGATTTCATAAATCTTCTTGAAAGTGACTCAGTCTTCAGTGACATCTTCATGGTACCTCATGCTTTAGTAAAGACAGCCAAATGCTTTAGAGACACACTGCAAATCCTACCAGCTATAACGTTGATGGAGTAGTAGGGCTATCTTTAGAAAATCATGCTTTAGATTAGAATACATTCACCCATATTAAAAAAATAAAAAAATAAAAAACCCCACCTTAGCTCAATCTGCATTACATTCCGCTCCCTATCCTAATTAATTCATGATAGTAAGTGGAAGAATTTGAGTTTATCTAAATTTCCATTTTTCTCTCTCAGTTCACTTTCAAGAAACCTATTGAACATTTCTGGTCATGATTCAAGAAGCTGTACAAAAAGAAAAAACACATTTTATGCATGATCTCATGCATAGCCAAAAGTTTGAGAAAGATGGCAGTTATGTTATGAACAATACTTTGCTTTGGTTAAAAAGCCTATACTTGAAATGCCACATCTTAAAATATATGTTTAACAGACAATGCACTAAGACTTTATTATACTATAATTAAACTAGTGCATACTGAGATTTTTATTCTCACTCCAGTCATTTTTTAGCATGTTTTGTTATCCAGTAAAATCTCCATTATGTTTAAAACTGAACAGTCATTTCCTAGTTTCAGAGTCATAACAATGTGTTAGCAATGACTTTTTCAGTCTCTCCTGACTTCTTCAGGTCTTCTGGATTTAATGGTTACTCAAAGTCTCATACTGCAGTTTTTTCCATGAAATTTTAATTAACAAAATGCTGTCAGAATAAATATGGTATGTATGGAATGGTGAGTGCTGCGATTTACTCATTTGTCTGAACAAAATTAAACCCCTTGTAATGAAATTGAGTTGAGTCTTTATGGGTAAGGATCAGGGGGAAGGCTAAAAAGGCAGATGTCATGGTGAGAGTCTGTTATAGACCACCCAACAAGGATCAAGAGGCAGATGAATATTCTATAAGCAGCTGGGAGAAGTCTCGCAATCACTACCACTTGTTCCTGTGGGCGGACTTCAGCTTACCAGATGTCTGGTGGAAATACAATACAGAGGAGAAAGTCTAGGAGGTTCCTGGAAGATAACTTCCTGACGCAGCTGGTGAGTGAGTCAACTAGGGAAGATGCCCTGCTGGACCTGTTTTTTTGTGAACAGAGAAGGACTTGTGGGTGACGTGATGGTTGGAGGCCCTCTTGGGCATAGTGATCATAAAATGATAGAGTTTTCAATTCTTGGAGAAATAAGGAAGGGAGTTAGCAGCAGGGCACTGAGGGAGTACTTTCCATCATTTATCAGCAGTCCTGGCTAACCGGGAGGTCCCAGTTGACTGCAGGTTAGCAAATGTGACAGCCATCTACAAGAAGGGCCAGAAGGAGGATCTGGGGAACTACAGGCCTGTCAGTCCAGCTTCAGTGCTGGAGAAGGTTATGAAGCAGATCATCTTGAGCACCATCACACAGCTCATACAGCACAATCAAGTGATCAGGCCCAGTCAGCATGGGTTTATGAAGGGCAGGTCCTGCTTGACTAACCTGATCTCCTTCTATAACAAGATGACCTGCTCAGTGGATGAGGGAAATGCTGTGGATGTTGTCTACTTGGACTTTAGTAAAGCTTTTGCCACTGTTCCCCACAGCATTCTCCTGGAGAAACTGGCTGCTTGTGGTTTGGATGGCCATTATCTTCACTGGATTGAAAAAATGGCTGTATGGCTGGGCCCAAAGAGTGGCAGTGAATGGATTTAAATCCAGTTGGTGGCTGGTCACAAGTGATGTTCCCCCAGGGCTCAGTACTGGCGCCTGTTCCCTTTAATGTGTTTATCAACGATCTGGACAAGGGGATCAAGTGGATCCTCAGTAAGTTTTCAGACAACACCATATTAGGCGGGAGTGTTGATCTGCTTGAAGGTAGGAAGACTCTACAGTGGGATCTGGACAGGCTGGATCAATGGGCTGAGATCAATTGTATAAGGTTCAACAAGGCCAAGTGCTGGGTCCTGCACTTGGGTCACAACAACCCCATGCAACGCTACAGGCTTGGGGAAGAGTGGCTGGAGAGCTGCCCAGGGCAAAAGGACTTGGGGATGTTGGTTGACAGCTGGCTGAATAGGAGCTGGCAGTGTGCCCAGGTGACCAAGAAGGCCAATAGCATCCTGGCTTGTATCAAAAGTAATGTGGCCAGCAGGATGAGGGAAGTGATTGTCCCCCTGTACTTGGTACTGGAGAGGCCTCATCCCAAATACTTTGTTCAGTTTTGGGCCCCTCACTGCAAGAAAGACACTGAGGTGCTGGAGTGTGTCCAGAGAAGGGCAACAAAGCTGGTGAGAGATCTAGAGCACAAGCCTCATAAGGAGCGGCTGAGGGAGCTGCAATTGTTTAGCCTGGAGAAAACTAGGCTGAGGGGAGACCTTCTCACTCTCTACAACTACCTGAAAGGAGGTTGTAGCAAGGGGGAGGCGTCAGTGTCTTCTCCCAAGTGATAGGTGATAACACAAGAGGAAATGACCTCAAGTCGCACCAGGGGAGGTTTAGATTGGATATTGGGAAAAATTTCTTCACCAAAAGGGTCATCAAGCATTGGAACAGGCTGCCCAGGGAAGTGGTTGAGCCACCATCCCTGGAGGTATTTAAAAGACTTGCTTAGGGACATAGTTTAGTGGTGGACTTGATAGCGCTAGGTAAATGGTCTTTTCCAACCAAAATGATTCTCTGATTCTATGACTAAGCTATTTTGGGAGTATTGCCTGAAAAAACCCCCTGTCATGTTAACATGTTATTTTCCCCCAAACAAACCTAAAAAGTAACATTTTTGTGCCTTCCAAAGTGCATTAGTAAAGAGGTCAAAAGAAAAATAACTTGCAAATGCCCATGTTTTTGTGTATCACAGGTTTTAGCTGTCCACCTAAGAAGAATGCAAGTTGCAGGTCGAATCACAGCATATTGTTTCTATGAAGTAGTTCTCTAACTGTCAAATCATATACACACGTATTTAACATCCAAACATGAATCAGGGAAAAAGCTGCACTTGCAAGCAGAGGATGTATTCATGGAGGATTAAAATAAAATTGTTTGTGATCTAAAAGAATACTTGTGTACACAGGAAGCAATGCTTTTGACACTTCTGTCATGATCATATAGTTTTGGCAGAATACTATTTCACTTAATAATCTTGAAACATTCCTCTATCCTCAGTAAATTATAAAATTGCTGTGATTATGATTACTTGACAGAATTAAATTTAAATATTTCTTCGCAAGATATCTTACACCTCTGCACATGCACAGATGCACACACACACACGTGTCTTACCAATTGCAGCTAAAAGTTATCCAAACTGGGACAGATTTTCTTTGCCTTTGTCACTGAAGTTTGCTAATCTGACAGCTATTGACTAATTCCTTCCCTCTGAAGATATTTAGTCAATGCTGAATGACACCAAGAATGGCCATATCTGTTAACAAAATTTAACAGTTAAAAGGCTATGTTAGTCAAAACCAGAATTCCACAATTTTTATGTAAATGTGACTTGCTCCTAATCACTATTTTACTGAAGTTACTTCAGCAATAAAAGAAGCTGATGTGAGGCACGCAGGCATGTACATGAAAAGAGAAATGTAGTGGACAACACTGAACTGCTTTTAAAGTGTAAAGTTTTAAAGGAGCATAATAAAGACAGAATGTACTATAAACCTTGTTGTCTCAATACAGAGATTTTTTTTCTCTGTTTCTTCTTTTTTCCTCCCCCCTCCATTTAGAATATCTGTTTGAAGCAGGAAGTTTATGGTTTCTTTCTGAGCAGGCAAAGTTTTTATTTTCTAGTCTAATGCCTCTGAACATAGTTTCCACTTGACAAAGTATGTATGCTCTGGAAAAAAACACCCCTGTCCAAATGTCTGCTGGCTTGCAGACTCTTTTGGACACGTTGAAGGAATCCCAATGAGAAATATGGCAATATCAAAGTACTGAAGCTGCAGTCTTCCTTAAAATAACTGAATGGTTCTATCACACTAAGCACTAATTGAGTAAATACCAGTATGTCTGAAACAAAAGCTAGAAACCCATAACAGTTTGTAAATACTTGACTATTGGACTTACAAATTTTTATTTGCAAAGATTTTGAAAAAAAATGGGAACAGAACTACTCATTAACAATCACAAAAAGTGAAGTTTGAGACAATTCCTACCTTTGTTTTTGTAAAGAAATAAAATTTTGTCTGACAGCACCATATTAAATGATTGATTAAAGGCAATCATTTACATTCCTTTTATATTTTCCCCTTGCTTACCAGACTTTGATCAAAAATGTTACTTTTCATCTTGATAAGTTGGAATGCTTTTATATATTCACACTCTCAAAAAGAAAATGCATATGCATACACATTGAAAATCAACCAAGTTAAAGAGGGAAAGTTGGGTGCCATGTGACCTGCAACCTGCTATTTTCATTTCTTTTCCTCTACTTTCATTTCTTCTTCCAACAAACCAGGCAATGGGTAGTAAACTTTAGAAATGAGACATCGTTAGAAGAATTTATCAAAAAGATGTTCTTGGAGCCCTGACCTTTTTTTTATGTCAGATTACTCAGAGTCCATGGACTTTGGCCTTGAATTTTTAACAGCATGCATCAAATTTCTTCTGTGAGACTTCAACTTAGACTATGCGTATCCCTCAAGTGGTATGGGGTGCAAATTACTTGAGTTCCTCAGAAGAGCACGCTACAACTCACTTTAGATTAACTTTCTGTTAATCTTCTGTTAAGGTCTCAAAAGAGACAGAGCAAATAACATTGCTTAGGAGGAAATGTTTCACTTTGCAAAATTGGCATACCCACTGCTGTGCCATCATCATAACACTGTATGACCCTTTCAAGTGAATAACACAGACACATTTCTTAAAAGCTTTTAAGACTGACTTTTACAACCTCTGATCATACAAGTCAAACATACTACATTTCCAAACGTGACAGAAGTATCTGTAGCTCTATGAAAATAAGGTTCCAATTCCTAGGAATTTCTTTAGGATTTGGACCAATCAAAGAATATAATTTTCATTCAAAACACGCTTTTAATATTTGCCTAGAGCACTGCTCTCCTGACAAGTCTAAAAACGAAAACAACATATTCTTTACTCCAGCTCATCCTCTTCCTTTTATGAAAGGAAAACTTTTTGGGCCAATTACTTTCTTGCAGGATAATTCGCAGATATTCTAAGCCTGCTGGAATAACAGCAAATAATTACATGCAGGTTCCCAAAAAACCACATTTTCCCCAGCAATACATTTCAGCATAGTGATTAAAATGAGGGGAAGAAACCACGTCCTGTAAACTCCTACAAGTTGATATATCACAAAAAAGCAGACATGCTGGATTTACAGGTTTGGATGACTATGTATAAAACCATGTAATTGTCAAATACAAGAGGAGCATAACTGACCAAATATGTCAAGTTAGTCCTGACGATTACACTTTTTAAAGGCAATTCTTCTATCTCACATGGCCAAGAACAAAATATTATTAAGATCAAGATTTTTCCATGGAGATACATAAAAAGATAAATAAAATAGGGACATATATAGTTTTAAACTAATATATTAACTCCTAATTATGGTTTAATTTAAAATGCCCTATCCATTGAAAAATATTTACATATTTAACCCATTGATTAAGCTTAAAACTCATAAAAAGTAATTAGTTCTGAAAAGAAAAATTGGGAAATTTGCCTTAGTTTCAGAGACTCCATACTGGTTCCACAGTAACTCCTAAGTAATCTATAGTGTTCAACAGCATGCAGTAGAATTATGAGGTATTCAACAGTATTTCTGGGTGAAGACACTTTTTGGAACCTTTACATCTGTTCCACAGCACATCATGTTCTGATGCTTTACACCTCATGCAGTCATTGCAGAACTAAGTTATCATCAGACACCACTACACTTATACCTTACTTTTATTTTACACAGATGAAGAACTTCAGGAGACAGGAAGTGATGAAGGATCAGACACGTTGGACCCAATTATGTATTATTATATAATAATTTCTCCACAGTTCAGGAAATACAGCATATATTTAAATTAGGTCAGATACTATGGAGGAATATTCCAAGCATAAAAAGGTTATCCTCAACAGAATTACAGCTACATCTTTGCCCATTTTTTCAATCTTACCTCAATGGGAACAGAGGTAAAGGCAAGCATGGCCAGAAAACTGTCAAATTCTGACTTTTCTTACTTATTTCACAGCAGATACATCCAAGTTACAAATAAAAAATTATGTGACTTTTACTTTGTGTAGGTTACCACCAGATGATCTTAAGAACTTGAAGAAGCTGAAAGATTTCTGGGTAATAATAAAAGTACAATTTATATGCAAGACTGCTAGTTTCAAAAGCAGCAGGGAATAGGTATAGAGCTGGAAGTTATTGTGATGCACTAGTTTACATCAGCTATAGCAAAAAAGAAAAAAGAAAGTAAATCAGAATTGGGTGTAAGACACCAATATAAAAAGCTTGTTCCAAGTCATTTCTGTTACAGGATATTGACCTTTAAGAAGGCTATCATTTCAAATTACTCCATTTTCTCATTCACTACAGCTGTTTGTGATTATGTTCACTGCATATAATGAGAAGTACTAATGATGAACAACGCATACTGAACACAGCAGAATGTATTTGTGTGATAGGGAAGAAGACAGTTAAGTAGTCTTATCAAGTTAAGCTTGATAAGTTTAATAAATATGGTTAGAACATTTTAAATATGATACAACAGTCTATTTCAAGAATACGCGCACATGCAGCGGTTCCAATAGTATGTATCTTTAAATTATGGTTAAAAAATACATTTGATTCGAATGGGTAGAAGAGTAAAAACTGAATGAAATACAAAAAAGCATGAATTAAGTATAAAACAAACCTCTGGGGTTTTACTCAACACCAAGAAGAAAAGGTAGAATGAGAAGTTAGTGTCATGAGACAGCAGCATCATGAGTTACATCCCATGATGATATGACAAGATACGATATGACATGGCCACTTTCTTAAAATCATTATTTTATTGTTGATTCTCCTGAATGTGTTTCCAATAAATCTGTTGTGGTCTGGGCCAGACTGGCTACTGAAATAACAACAGATGCTCTCCTTCACCTCTCCCTTCAAGAAGGGCGAGCATCTCCCTTCAGCAAGAGGAGGAAGAGAGATACTCGTGAGTTTAAAGAAACTAAACTACTTTAATGAAATATTAATAACAATAAAAAAGAAAATAATGAAATATATACAATATATACAAATCCGTATCAAGCTCCCAGGATGACAGCCACATCACTGGCAGGCACTGGGGAAGTCCCAGACTGAACTCAGCGATGGACAGGAACTTGATTCCAGATCTGGATTCAGGAACGCATGGATTGGCATCAAAGGCTAATGAACAGACAAGAGCCCTCCTTGGATGCCGGCCACTGAAGAAAAGAGGGCTGACCCTTTGATCCCTCAGCTTTTATACTGAGCATGATGCAGATGGGATGCAATACCCCATTGGTCAGTTTTGGGTCACCTGTTCTCTCCGCCCCTCCCCGCAGGTGCAACCCCTCTGCACTCCTCTACTTTCAACCCTCCAATAGGGCAAATAACAAAGCTGGCTGACCTTGGTTGGTAGAGCAATAAGTATAGCAAGAGCCTCTTTGCATACCATTCCTTGGCATAAATTATAATCAGGTCTTATCACTCTGGAAGCAGACACTGTCTTAAAAATACACCATTAATTTCAGAGAGTTTCAGAGAGTTAGAAGAGGCTTAGCTGTGAAGTAAAATTACTGAAAAGAAAATTTGTTATGTTTTACCTCAAACCAAGACTAATATAATATAATACATAGCAGGTGCAATTCAAAAGAGAAACAATCTGAGGATAAGGCAAAAGTAATTCCTAATAAGATAATTTCAACTGCATTAAAGTGCCGAAAACAACGTGAAGATTTTCTGTTAAACAGATGAAGACATCTCTAAAATTCTGTGTGAGCTGACAGTTTGTCCTTTAGGCCAGGTAGACTCACATTCTCAGATAGTGTATCTCACACATGGATGCTATTCAATAAGGCTTTGAATTTTGTTTACAGTGTTATTTAATAAAGCTTTGAATTTCGTTTACTTTGTTGATCATATTTACTAAATAAACAATACCAGAGTGTAAAATATACATGTTTTCTCTTTGTGGAATTATGAAGTCAGAATAAAAATTGTACCCTTTTCAATGCCCCACAGTACCTATGAGTATGATGTGTAACACCTAAAAATTTCTGGTGTTTTTTTTTTTTTTCTTCCATCTCACTCAAGTGGCAACAAAATCTTTACTATCCAAAGAAGAACTATATTAGCAGCCTGAGAAGTAATTAGCAAAGCTGAGAAGTAATGCAGTTTCACTTTATTACAATCCATTCCTGAAAGTTAATTCAAAACAAAAACACCAGGAATTAAGGTTCTGCTCTTTCTCACTTTAGAGAGCATAATATATACTTTCAGCAAAACTTCATAACACATCAACAGGTAAATTAGAAACTTGTAAATGAGATTAAAGCCCCTAAGGAGTTGATGACTTCTCCACAGCACCATCTGTAAATTCATGTATTCAACCTATGTTGTTCAGCTTTACTTAATAGAGAGGTTCAGTTCAAGTTCATTCTCTCTCATCTGACAGGCATCACTTACACTTTCTTTTGAACATCTCAGACTTTAATAAGTGGAAATTAATAAGTCTATTTGATTCAAAGTTTAAACTTTTTATTACCTTTTGTCCTAACTCTAGGGGCAAAGTTATTAATGTTAGAGTAATTGAAGTTTAAATTTTGTGAAAAGGTAAAGGGTAAAAAGAAGAAAGGTTTTACTCATATTTTCATATATGAAAACAGTTCCATTTTCCAACCACTGAAAAATAAATTATTTTTTCCCTTAGTATGTTAATAAAAATTCCCCTTCTAAGAAAATATATTAATTAGAATTCAAATTAGGCTATCCTATGCCTTATCAATTACACATATTAATGTCTTCATTTCTGGAAAAGGTTTTGGTATTATTGGATAACTTCGTAGCTCCCCTTTGTAATGATTATTTATTTACACAGCTGTAAAAAACAGTAGTGCTGGAAGAGGCCCCAAGATTCAACCAGTCCACCCCTTTTCCAAGGGAATGTTTTACTACTATTTCTGTCATTCCTGGCAGACAACTATTTCGTTCATTTTTTAAAAACCCTTGCATTGGAGGACAACCCGTTTTACAATCCATTCCAGTGCAATCCTGTTCGTAAATGGGAAGCTTTCTGAATGGCAAACCTGAGTCTTCCTTCCTGCAGTTTAAGCCCATTGGTTCATGCGTTATTCTTTGTGGACATGGAAAACAGGCTATACCTCATGCCTGTTTGCAGGTCTGCTAGATATTAAATGACTGCTTTCTTCCTCTTGGGAGCCATAATTACATTATTCTTCATCAGTCATACTTCCTGGGCCTTGCATAATTTTCCTGTTTCCTGAACTCCTGATAAATAGCGTTAACTTCTAAGATGCAACATGTCAAACTAGTTGTAATACTCTTACATTTGTATATAAACATGCATTTAAATACCTTTATAAGGCTTCTGTGTATTTAAGTCAGTTCAAATTTCTTGTTGATGCTAATGCTAAGCCTCCAAAGGATCAGAGGTGACCTCCACTTGGATAATCTTGGAAAAAAATTGAATGCTCACATAGGCTATCAAAGCATTTAAGTGAATAGTTTGGTTTTTTCTTTTCTCCCTTTTTCTCCTCCAGCATGAGCTTCAGAAAAAACAGGGGATGATGCAAGAGGTATAAGAAAACCCCCAAACTCAGAAACTAACCGATCTAAGGGATCAAGATGTAGCAATTAATTTTTCAGTGTATCAATGTAGTTACAGTGAAAAATATATGACATTCCACAAAAACACATTAAAAAAAATTCTTTAGGTTATTTGTGTTTATCACTACACTTTTTTCTACACATATGTAAATGCTACATGTGTTCCCAAGTATAGATTTTTCATGGTTAAATTGGGACTTAAAATAACTACACAGAAACCAAATGTAACATTTGGGAGACCATTTTATGGAAGACCACCCTCACTAAATGGGGCACAAATTGCAAAAAGGTGAAAGACATAATACTTAAATCTAGATTTAGAAATAAATCCAATTCATTCAAAGTATTGGCAAGTTGCAGTGTGTCTCATAAAAAAGGCAGATTGTTACCTCTGAGAACTTGAATCTCAACTGAAATTTTACCTCGCAAAGGTAAAATTCTGTAGCTTCAATATGCCGTTTCATGACTTTTTCCTATCACAGTATTTTAGTCTGTAAACTATTAAAAAACAGAAGTTGTTTTAAAGAAAGAGCATTTTCCAGCAGGAAATGAGGCAGTACACTGGAATTAAGTTTCGAAACTTCAGCTTGATACCTAAAATATAGAAGATACTATAAAAAGAATAGAGAGGGCAACTTTTGACTTAAGATAAAATGAGAGAGAGTCTTTAGTGATTAGAATGAACCAGATGGAAACACCTGTAAGAAACTGGCAGTCTTTGCAGTTGTTAGAGTGCATAAACACACTCTTGCTAGAAGCACCAAGAGGCACAAACCACCTTTTGTTCATTATATTAACAAAGGACAGGAAATGAATGACAGCTTTTGCAATCCTGAATTTTCTGCAATGGAGGTGAAAGAATAGGCAAAAATGAAGAATGTGTCACATTGTAAACTTAATAATGGTTGCCCTAGTACATGAGTGGAAAGAGCAAGTCTTCTGCAATATATTACATTCAGATGAAGGAGGATTGCAATTAAAAGCAAAATGTACCAGTAAAACTGGTATTAGAATGCCTGAAAATATAAGGAATAATAGGGTCAAGCTATCATATTGTTGACTCCTCTGTGACTTGCCTAATTTACAACATTCACCCTTCATTACCATACAAAACTCTACAGTAACATGTTTTTAAAGTGTACTAGCTGATTTTCAATTTTTTTATTAATGTTTTCTGTCCAAACTTTTCTAAAAGACTTATTACCCAATAATTTTCAAAACTCTGAAAGTTAATAAAATAAGTAGTGTCACGAAATAAAACATCAGGGCAGCAAAAAGACTGAGGAATTGGTGCCTGTCGTATGCTCCATAATAATATAGTTATAATCATTATATACACACCTTCTACCCCTTTTCTTGGTATTACCCTCATGCTTTCCCTGCTCACCTGGGTCCTAGGGTCAGTGGTTTGCACTCACTGGGGACAGGTGTGAGGGTTCTTGTCAGAAATTTTCGGGCTCTGTACTTCTTCATAAGGAGAAACATAATGTTGATGGTTGTTTCTTCTTCCCCACTACTAACATCGATGGTTTCTTCTTCCACACTTCCTGCCCTGCTACTTCTTCCTAGGATACCAAACTTTACCATCTCACTCTCACTGTAGACGAGGCTGCCTCAAACTTTCACATCTCTGACCAATTGGTTTATAAGTATTAGTAGTAGTCTCCTACAACTGGTATGCACTGCTTCCTTCTAATGGTCCTACGTATCTCAGACACAGCCTCCAGAGATGCTCCATTTCATGGCACTCCAAGTTCCTCACCAGCTACAATGGCAGTGAATCCATTCTACAATTGCAAGTCATGCAGTAGGGCAAGAGCATTCCTCCTAGTACAAGAAGTCACTACCTTTCAGCCTTAATCTTGATGACAGTTTCCATTTTCCAACTTCTGAACATTCTCCTGCAACAGTTGCTGGTTCTTGAAGCTGCACAGTCTTAGTGAAGATACAGTTGATCTTTCTCATCCTCTCTGATGCTGTACAGTATGCTGAGCTCCCCCCGCCCCAGCTCTTTCACTACAGATCCTCAAAAACTTCATACCTCCTGCAGACTAGAAGACCACATGTCATAGAATCATAGAATCTTCATGGTTGGAAAGGACCTTTGAGATCATCGAGTTCAACCATACACACACACAAAAAACCAGACCAAACCAAAACAAACCCCTACAATCTCTGTCACTAGAGCATGCTTTTTTTTAATTTTTTTTTTTTTTTTTTTTTTTTTTTTTTTTTAGATTTGGCACTTCAGGGCATGCTCTGAAGCATCCCAGCATCAGTAAGAAGCCTCAGGCAATCCCTACAGCCTGAGGCTTGCAGAGCTGCATCCTCCTTCTGAAGCTCTGCCTGGGTCCCAAAGTCCAACTGAAAGGGTTACTCCAGCAGTGCCTGTTGACTGTGCCATATGATCACTATATCTAAGGATGTGTATGTTGGACAGAAAAAAATTACCAGCCCTCCCTCCTCCTCTCACTCTTCTGCACAAACTGCTGTACTTTAGAAGCTGTGCTCTGGACCTGGCTCTTATACAGGCCTCTGCCTAGCATGGGATAAAAGGTGCTTGACCCTAATCATGGGTCAGCTAGAACAAAAGCTGCAGACAAAATTTGATCAAGGACAGCTGAAAAAATTTGTTAGAAGCTGCCAGAGCTACCCTTACCTCATCTTCAGCCTTACTTAGAACCATAGAATCATTTAGCTTTGAAAATACCCTTAAGATCAAGTCCAACTGTAAACCTAATACTACCAAATCCACCACTAAACTATGTCCCTAAAACCCACATCTACACATCTGTTAAATACCTGCAGGACAGTGACTCAACCACTTCCCTGGGCAGCCTGTTCCAATGTTTGATAACCCTTTCAGTGAAGAATTTTTTCCTAATATCCAATCTAAACCTCCCCTGGTGCAACTTGAGGCCATTTCCTCCTGTCCTGTCACTTGTTACCTGGGAGAAGAGACTGATCCCCACCTCACTACAGCCTCCTTTCAGGTAGTTGTAGAGAGTGATAAGATCTCCCCTCAGCCTCCTTTTCTCAAGGCTAAACAACCCCAGGTCCCTCAGCCACTCCTCAGCAGGAGAGGCAGCAGGAACCCTAGGATTCTTCCAAGGGTTCCCAGGAGTACCCAGATCCCAGAAAAAGTACCCAGAAGCTCAAAATGATCTCAAGAAGATCCTAGAGTCTGCTGTGCAAATTGGTGCATCAGCTGGGTGTCTCTGTCATCTGCTCTGTGACCAAAGTAGGCACTGTCAGCGGAGCCTGCCATGCTGACTGTATAAGACATCCTGTGCATCATTTCCAATATTGAAAGCATTATCTCTCTTCTCTAGTACAGGTTAAAAATATATATTGCTTCTACGTATGGTAAAGGAACATTCATACTTCTATGAAAAAGCAAAAGATGAAAAACCTAAAATATATTTGTACTGTGAAAGACGTAGACACAAGATGGAGGGAAAGAGCACAAACGGAAAAGGAATTAATTCTTTCAAGGGAAAACACTTTACTGAGAACCTCAGTTTGAGAAAAACAGGTAGTTCTATTGCAGCTTTTTGTAGGACGGTTTGCTGAGAAATACCTCTTTAGATTGTGCACTGCAAAGACTGGCAAGCAAAACGATCACAGTCCTTCCCAATAGTTGAGACATGACTTAACATTCTCAAGAAACTTCCTCATATTTATATCTCTGTGCGCCTTGATACACACTTACATAACTGCCTTTAAAAAAAAGGCTTTAAGCCACTGTATGCCTCAACTTTACATAAATGTAGGAAGTAAGAATTTCCCACAAGAAAGATGTAATTGTGGCAATAGCGACTGTAAGGATGCTCAACAACAATATCCGTTAACATAGAAAGCTGAAATACTTCAGTGTCAAGATGACCAACTTGCCTAAAAATAGCTATGGTACAACTATTGTTCCAGAGCTGGTCTACCTGTTGTACAGAATATGCTGGTGTGCAAACCCCAATTATTGCCCAATTATTTAATGAAGACACAAAGTGACATCTTAAAACATTCTTTTTTTTTTTTTCATATATCACATTGTAGAGGGGGAATAACATAATACACATTTAAATAAAGCCATATAAAAGTGTGCAATTTAATATACTAAATGCAAGAAAGCATCCATTACCTGAAACTGGATGGAGCCCAATAGTATTTTATTTTTCAATCCTACAAAACTCAAAATTATTCTATTTCAAAAACCTAGTAAAACCAGCAAATGAGAAAAACAAGCCTTTGGGTAGGACAAGAGCAAAAAGGATGATTACTTAATAACCATCTCCAGTTCATTTTTTTTAAAATTAATTTAGTGCTGTTAATGATTCTGAAAAAGAACAAGACCAAAAGAAATACTGCAGTTTAATCAGTTCTGAACTGTTTATACACCTACAAATTGTGTTGTGGTAACACATGGCAATGCATTTTCTGAATTTCCCAGGAAGTCTAATTTAGAAGGTTCATTCTATCAAACATACCACGCAGCACTTAAACATCAAGTGGATGGAAAGTGAAGCAACACCTAGGCCTCAGTGTTAGGAGAAAAGACTTCAGTTACAGAACATTTACAACATTTTTCAAAACCAGGTCTCCATTTAGATTTTCACTGTACCAGAAATCAGCATTTCAAGCATACCAAGTTTGACATGTTTTATTTAGTATCACCAGAATAGTATCAAAGACAGAAACATTGAGGTTTGGCTAAATACTCAGAATTGGGATGTCTATCTCAACCTATGTCAGCCTTCAGGGTCTTGCTATTTTTTTGTTCCTCCCAAATGTACTTCCTTTACCATAACTCAATATCTCTGCATATAGTTAAATATATTTTTTTCTTTGAGACAAAAATAGAGTAGGAATGTAAAAATAGAATAATTTCTTCTTTCAAGAAACAATTTTTGTCTGCTTCTGTTCAGAGGACGGCAAAAATTCAGTCTTATCACCACTCTCAGATGGAAGATGAAACTTCTTCTAAACAATTGTTCACTGTCTACCTTCTGCCTCCATGGTTGCCTTATTCCTATCTATTGATACTAAAATCTTATGCCTTGCATCTGGCACACATTTTGCCCCCTTTTTTCCTACCCCTGCTCTCAACTCCAAGAAACTCAATGCCAAAATACTTTTTTCCTTCCACTTTCATTTCTGCAACCTGTTAGCTATTTTTGTTCCTGCAATACGGGGCTCAAGGAATGGTCCAATTTGTAGCTGCAGAAGATGCGATCTAAGGAGCAGTACAAAGTTACAGCAGTTGATAGATATGTCTCTTCTGTTTTTATTTTCTGTATCTCATTTTAGACATTGATGATGGAAATGAGAAAAAGATATCAAGCAATGATAGGAAACCGCCTCCTGTAGCACTGCATAACAACACAAGATGAAAAAGGCTTACCAAGTAGTCTGCCAGGAGCTGGCATGGAATTGACATTAAAAACTTATGATGCTCCTAGACATCTGACAGGTCTTCCCCGTCCTCAAAGCTATTGGCAGTTGTGTTACATACCTGAAATGAGATTGCAACAATTTCATAAGAAATTCAGTACAGGTAATCACATTAGCACCCAAACCTCCTCCCTTTTTGATTGTAACACAGTTCTAGCCATTGCTTGCCCACTCCTTGCTTCAACAGAAGTGAGGCCAGATCTTCAGAATCTACCACTATGAAACACTATCAGTAAGATGATAATCTCTAAAACAGATTTGAAGCTTTGCCTGTCTTTGAGATCATACTACTGTTGCGGTTTGAGCCAAGTTGGCCAATGACAGGATGACAGATGCTCTCCCCCACCTCTGGCTCCAAGGAGAGGAAGAAGAGAGAGAGAGAGAGTTATGAGTTTAGAAAGAATTAAACCACTTTAATGAAGTATTAATAAAATAAAAAGGAAATAATCAAATAGATACAACATATGCAAAACCATATTAAGCTCCCAGGGAGATGTCACCAGGAGGCACTGGGAAAGTTCCAGACTGGATTCAGTGACAAATGGGAACTGGATTCCAGAACACAATGATGGGGATCAAAGGTAGATGAACTGACAGGGTCCTCCTCAAACATGAATCACTGAAGAAAGAGAGCCACAGAAGAAAGCAAGCCATTGAAGAAGCCAAGCCATTAAAGAAGAGCCCAACCCTTTGATCCCTCAGCTTTTGTATTGAGCATGGCAGATGGGATGGAAGACCCTATTGGTCAGTTTGGGTCACCTGACCTGTCCACTCCTCACCACAGGTGGGATGCCTCCACCAGTAAACAGCTGAGTCAGCTGACCCTGGCTGCCACAGTAACAAGAGCAGGAGCCTCTCTCACTGAACAGAAAGTTGGCTTTGCTGCACCCCAGACCAGGGCAATTACTTACAGCACAATGTTGCTATATTAAAAGGAACTACAACAGTATATTCAACATCAGAATGGCTTAAGTTAAATTGAGTTCAAGCATAAATACATTTTCTTGGGATGCGAACGCTTTTTCTCACCACAGACAAAGGAAACGTGGCTAAGTTTATTCACAACGTCAGACGCTAAAAAATCTGAAGAGAATAAACAAAGCCACAAGAAGCAAATAACAGCATTTCTAAGCAGAGATTTTAGGGTAAGTGACTTCCAGGAGTTCTGAATTCATACCAATGAAGCTATCACTCCACAATATATTTATAATCCATAAATTATTTTTTTAATCACTTCATAGAATCCATATCTACTTCAGAAGACATGGTGTAACATTCCATAGGAGAATACAAAACTTAAATTAGTGTGCGGAAATATTAAAAGTTTTCTCCTCCTCATAACTAAACCAGTTTAATCTGCTTGATCGATAGATTTGTAGTCTTTCTCACAGTGAAATCACACCCGTGGAATAACTGAATATACATACGGGAAAACATGTTGCTCAGTCTTATATGAAAATCATATTCAAGTTTCAGAAAATTATTATACAACAGGTACAACCATTAAGTGAAATTAAAGCTGTTCTAGAAATCTGTGTAACATACAATGAGTGTGCAAAGGAAAAAAAAATAGATAATCCAGACAATTCATAAAATTTATTATCCTTGCTAGGGAAACCATTTTGAATTTATTAACTCAGAGTAATCCCATTGAAAGAAGGGCAGGAGTAAAACAGTATGGGTCACAGATTGTCTGATGTACCACCTGCCACAGAATACATACACACGAAATAGATAAAAAAGATGAATATCAATAAACCCACATCTAAAGGTAACGCTAAAAAGAAAATACTAAATATTTCTCTTGCAGTGCTTGTAAATAAAACTTTCAGAGCTGCTCCTTTAGGAAATTTAAAGAAAGTAAGTTACGTCAGTAAAAATATCATGCCCGTGTCTGCCATGTCATGTTACTGTAACCATACTATAAATCAATTTAGTGCAAGCTAAGCTCTCAAGCAAGCCTTTCCCACCTCTTCTTTCTCTTGCAACAGAATTAGGAAATAACACACATCTTGATTATGATTGTCTTTACATGACTGTAAGTCAGGAGCCATTGAAATCAACATATATACTTCTGATTTATAAATATAAACTGTGCATGGCATACAATACTTCTAACTGAGGTCTATACTTTATTATTATTATACTAAGGGGTAAAAATCAATTGATTAAACTTTTTG
Organism: Rissa tridactyla; assembly: GCF_028500815.1. Classification (NCBI taxonomy): domain Eukaryota; kingdom Metazoa; phylum Chordata; class Aves; order Charadriiformes; family Laridae; genus Rissa; species Rissa tridactyla. Next base: position 85,926,365 of record NC_071467.1, on the reverse strand, counting down.
GCTATAAAATATAGCTAACCTTACACAATGTTTTTTCTCCTCAGCTTATCTTAGCCTATGCAATTAAAAATATATATATTTTCACAGTAGCAAATTTAAAACTGTGAGACCTGAAATGGATTATTTTCTTTGAGAAGAGGAAAATGAGTGTAAGCCAATACAAGAAAAATTACACTAATCTGATTTTACTTAAAGAAAAGGAAAAAAAGAAGAACTTGATTTTTGTGGTGAACTTATGGTTCACATAATGACATGAATATATACTCAGTGCAGTGAGAGTAATCACAACGTTCACCCACAGGAGCAAATATTTCCACGATTCACAAACCAGAGCAAGGGTGAAAGCAGACTATGTGCTCAATCCTTCACTAACCTTTCTTTACTAAACAAAGCAGCCCAAATGTTGCCCTTGCTGACAAGAACTCCATCAGAGGTGAAATTTTATATGGAAAATGTGGGAGGCAATGTCCGCATCAGCTTTCCTAAAATCATGGAGATGGCACCAGAGACAATCTCTCCTTTAGTGAGTATGAGTGACAGAGCCAGACAAAGCTTTTTTGTGCAGCACGCACCTGAATCCCTTGATCTGAATGTATAACAACAATTAAAAGAAATCTAAAAAAAAACATTACTTGAACCTTAGTCATACCAAAAATTAATGGATGTCGGGAAGAGATACTTGCATGGTGGAAAAGGAGCGACTCTTTGGCAGAAGAACTTCTGTTCAAGAGTCCTACTTCTCACTGAATTGTCTCCAATAGAAGGATAAAACGGAATAAACTTGTGCCAGAATTTAATTTCTTCTCACCATCACTGGAGCTAAAGGTGACTGTGTTGAGTTAGGCCTGACACCAAGAAGAAACATTACAGAAGTGAAAAGTACAGTTATTCAATGAGAAGCCAGACAACTCGTATGTTTCATATGACCTTGAAAGTGACCACTGAGATGTATTGCAATGGCAAAGCTATGTAACAGCTGAAAGCTACTGGGAGGCAGCTCTTTGTTTAGAAGCTTGGGAGACTTCAGTGAACACAGATTTATATCCACATACTTGTTTTGCTGTTTCAGTCACCATGGAGTAGGAGATCCTATAAAATAAGAGAACTGTTAAAACATCAGAATAATGATGTAGGTACTTATTTATCTGAACTCATCTTGATGGCATTCCTGTGTATAATCTGTTCTTTGTCTTTAATGAAATTTATTGTCTTCTATAAAAGCACTCAGTACTTCTGAGAAGGAATAATTTATCAAAAGCAGTTAGAAAATGTGTGTTAATATCAAGTTTCTGATTGAGAGCTTGAGCTGAGGTCCTTTGGTCATTTTAAAGCATACGTCCAAAACATATTTTAGTCTGATCCTAAAACCACGAAAACCAATTTGTGCCTTTCATTTAAAAAAAACCTTCATGTTTTAATGCACTTCAGTTTTCAAAGATAATACACACCAGCACCACTATCATCATGCGGATAATCCTCTTTTCCTACTATTAGAACTGGAAAAGCAAAGGAAGCAGTTTAATATGGAATTAGACTAGAAAGTAGATTTTTATTCCACATTCACCAATCTTCCACATGAAGACTAAAACTTTTGTTTCACTTTCATTTGAAAAATAATTTTTTGGTGCCAAAAATCCAGTTAGGTGAAAAATAGTCTATTACCTTCATTTTCCTAGTTTAATAAAGGATTTTTTTTTTTTATCTGATTGTCCTAGTTATCTGCTATCAAAAATGACATGATACAATGACACCATTCTGGTACCGTCCAGTACAGCAATAAAGGTATTGCAATAAAGCTTATGTTAGAGAAATCTGCGTTAGAGAGAACCACATGTTTTTGGCAAGACCTTTGTTTCTTCTGTTTCTACATATTTGTTGTTCAATAAATTTGTGAATGATGTTGGAAAAGGCAAGGCACATAGGAAAGGATCAGTTGAATTCTATGTTTTGGAGCTTTTTTGGGGGGGGGCAGTCTGTTGGTCATCTTTAGCTTTCTTACATGTTGCTGCAAAACACACCGTCACACTATTCTTGGTTCATGTACATGCACTCTCCAGTTACTTTATGTAAAAGTCCATAACAAATAGTGACAGCTGAAAAAAGACTGTCAAAATTAAGTAAAGGAGGCTTTTATTTTTTCTTTTTTTTTTTTTTTTAATCAGAGATTAGTTATTTACATCACAGGACAACAAAAATACTCTTGCCGCCAAAACAATGGCCTAAAACTGACACAAATGCTGTAAATCCTGAAGAAAAGCTTCATAAATTGGACTGCATATGCAGAGTTGTGTTGTTTCTTCCAGTTTATCTAACAGTCACTAGGGTGATAGGTGAACAAAGTCAAAGCAAGAGGAAAAAAAAGGATTAACAAATGTACCCAGGGGGTATCAGAAATATTGCTAAGCAGTGCCCAATACCATGAGACCACAGTGTATTTTCAGATGCATTTTCAAGATTAAGGCATCCAATGCCTTAAGTGAGTATAAATTCAATCCCACAAAGAAATATGTAAATGCACACAGAGAGAGTTAAGACCACTACAGTTACGACCAAGTCCCCATTTTTATAAACAAAGACTTATATTACCTGAGTGTATCTGGAAAAGAATAATTTCACATGTAACTCAAAAAAGCTTTGAAGTTGAAGAGTCAGACAAATCTATAGCTAATAAAATTTAAGATTAAAAATAAATCAGATTGTGTAATAGGTATGCCTATACCATTCCTCCTGACCCTGAAATCATCTTCCATTCTTTTTTTCTAATATGTCTGAAAAGAAACAACTGAATCATTCATCTGAGCCACAACAGAATGATAGCAACTGGCACATGCAAAGAGGAGAACATGCAATCAATACATGGGCTGGCAGGTTGATGGAATTTTTTAAACTGTCAAATTATATTCAACGGTTAAAAAAATGCAAGCAGTTTAGTAGAAGGTGTTGTTTGTTGATTAATTCTTTCACACTGAACCCCTAGAAATCTGCCAATCCTACAGTATACCTTTACAGTTATACACAGTACCTTTAAGTAAATACAAAAAGAAACGTTGGTTGTTTTTTTTTAATAAGGGCACTTGTCAATTAGAAAGAATGGGACAATTTTAAAGTAGGAAGAATTACAGCTTTCAACATCTACATGCCAAGACAGACACAATTACTTATAATAAGATAGTGACAGCAAAGATCCCTTTGCTAAGCAACCCTGAACAGCCTCTTTTAAGGAACAATGACATGCCTCATGTTGAACTGAAGGACAAGAAGAAAAATAATTTCTTAAACATAAATGCTTACTGGGATAAGTTCAGTTATTAAAGGAATGATTGCATATTAACACAATAGTATATACAAATACAAATTCTGAACTATTGACTTAGTTGCTCTGTCCTTGTGGGAGTAAATGGTGATGTATATATATTTTTTAGACATATATATATATATTATGTATACATAGGCAAGAAAAAAATGTTAGAAAGTAAAAAAAAAAGACCAAACCAGCCACCTGTTTGTGTTTCAGCTGTCCATGACATATTCCTATTTATACTTCTTTGCTGTTCTGACTGAAGAAAACAGATATTCAATATGAAACCAGCGACTATAAAACACGCACAAGTGCTGATGTATCTACCAAGTTGATGGGGAGTCCAAATGACCGTTAGTTCTTCTGTTTGATGTTGGACATAGACCATAAAGCAGTGTTGAAAGCACTGTTATTTCCACTGGAGCAGCTGAGAAGTTAGTAAGAGGCTTTATGCAGATTTTTGTGTAATGAGGGATGAAGAGAAAACTAGAAGGCTTTTCACGGATTCAGTTGACCACTTCCAGTTAGCCATGCAGAGTGATACGAAATGGTCTAAACAGATCAAAGCAGAGCTCTTGTGTTTACTGAGGCCAAGTAGAGTGACTTTTCTGCATCCATTGTCTTCTACAACTACTTTGTCATCCAGCATTCACATTTCAAATACTTTTTGAAACAAACTCCTCCATCAAGATTTCCCAGTTGCTTTTGCACATACCCCACAGTTTAAACATGAGAACAGTACCTGATTCCCAGGTTGTAGATTAGGTAAGCACACTTCATATGCACACTACACAAGATTTGTATAGAATAGCTGAATACCAGTACTCATGGAAAAATCTAATATTAATCTGGAAAACCTTATGAAAGAAATCCTTTGGATTAGCCCACATTCAGAAAACCGGTGCTGTCTATAGCTCCTTAAGTATGTGCTACAGGCCTATGCAAATTATTGGAAAATATTCCTCAGCAAAGCAATTACTGCCTCATGATCCACCAATACAACTGCAAACCTCTATAAGGAGACTGTTAACAGAGAAGAGGTTTGAAAATGGCAGAATTTACTATGAGAATGTTTCCCTTTTGTTTTGCTCAAGATCCTGATTACGAGCAAAGAGAAAGCACAACTATATCTATTTATCCTTAATATATTTTAAATGTTTCAAAATTATCGGTCCAAATCTATTTATTACAGGAGTAAAGGAAAAAGAAGACACTTGCAATACTTCTATACAGAAAGAATTTTAATATCAGTAAGAATACAGTAAAAATTGTAATACACTTCCCATTTCTATCCCTGTTTTCTGGTCTTCTGCTTACCCTTCTTCTGCTCCTCTGGGTAGTTGCAGACTGCTGAAAGACGTTTTATATGTATTATGCTTTTATACGTTTCTCTTTCTTCATTGTTTTGAAGCACCATGTTATATCCAAATTTACTATATATGGTGGATTTTGCATGTCAGATACTATTTCTGTGTTCTCTTTGTTACCGCTAAAACCAGGTGTTCCCAGCCCTGGGTCTACATTTCTTTAACTGACCACTGCAGAGTTGTTGGTAGTTGTGGGATATCCAATGCCAACTGTGTCCCCTCTCTTCTCATCCCATGCTTATAGTCCTCTACATTGCATCCTATGTCTCCATTTCTCAGGGCCTCTATAATAGTACCAGACCTGCATTTCTCTACACTACATTATTGTGTTAGAGTTGTAAAAATCTTATTCTGGATAGATAGCAGTAACAAGCAGGAATTCTATATAAAACTGTGGTTGTAGCATATAAGATTAAAAAAAAAGAAAAAAAAGTAAAGTACATTTGCCATAGACACTTGGTAAATTAGAGAAATTGCTGTCACAGGTAAATCAAGTAAAACAAAGCAACAGTCAGGTCAAACAAAGTTCAGGCAGAACAAGGTGGATAAGCCTCTGTCCTGACGCAGAGTTCACAGGCTGTTGCTAAGAATGACAGTGCTGTGTTACAGAACTACATGGTTTCTCTTTTTGTGGAATATCAGAGAAAAAACAGTATTCACACAGGGCTGCTAATTTGGAACTTTTCATGCTTATGTTTATTTTAGGTGGAAGAATCATGTATAATGGTACTTTGATATTTTGATTTTTCATGTTCAACAGTTCTCTATTTACAGGACCAGATTAATTTTCTCAATTTACTAAAAAATGAAATCATTGTGATTTGTCTGTTTACACTAATGTGAGCTACTACTAAAAAATGTTTGACAAATTAAGGAAATAAATGCTAGGGCTCCTGCTCTTTCTATTCCTTCCTTCTTATCGATGCAGAGAAAATGGCTATTGTGAAGAAAAAAAAAAAAGACCACAAAACAAACCTCCCCAAAACCCCAGAACATTCCTATCATAGCTAATTTCCATGTTTATTCATTATTCTTGTTCCAAATCCCGGAGTATTTTTCCTGTTTATTTGGGCATTTTAACAAAAAGAATAGTTTAATATAATTAAAATAATAATATCTTTTTAAAACATGTTGCCAAAAAGATCTATCACCTGAAACCTATTAGCTCTTCATTGACTAGAAAATGAAGGAGGCTACCCAAACTCAATGGAACCTAACTAGTGCTTTTGTACAACTTAAGTGTTGACTTCTTTGCCTTCAAAAGAAATTTCAATATTTGATTCCTTTTGTGTAGACCACCAGAAGCTTAGTCAACAGTTTTAATATAAGATTAAAAAAAAAACCAAACACAAAACCCAACCAAAATGCAAACAAAGCCACAACCAAACCAAATCCAAAACAAAGCCTCCAAAACTATCTATGAAATGTAGGCTACAGCATAATCTGAAAATTCAGTCAATAAGCAGTTATAATCATTGTGCTCAGAAGCAAGTTTTGTTGCTTTGCGTCTGCTTTCATGCAGCAACACTCACCCCAACACATGATGGAAACCCCATTAGAGATCTTCTGAGATCTTAAAGAGTGGGGCTAAAGAAAACATTATGAAGTGTTATAACAAGTGCAAGTCAAAACAGTCACAGCCTTTTAAAATCCCTGTATACTAGTCCAATAATCATACTGAGTTTCTAAATGGATTTGCTGCATGAGCAAATGTAAGTAAATACAGAAGCAGATAAAATTCCAATGAATCACAGAATCATAGGATGGGAAGGGACCTCTGGAGAACATCTAGTCCAACCCCCCTGCCACAGCAGGGTCACCTAGAGCAGGTTGCACAGGAACACAGGCGGGTTTTGAATGTCTCCAGAGTTGGAGATTTCACCACCTCTCTGGGCAGCCTGTTCCAGTGCTCTGCCACCCTCAGAATAGGGAAGTTCCTCCTCATGTTTAGGTGGAACTTCCTATGCTCAAGTTTGTGCCCATTACCTCTTGTCCTGTTGCCGGGCACCACTGCAAAGAGCCTGGCCCCATCCTCCTGACACCCACCCTTTAAGTATTTATAAGTGTTGATAAGGTCCCCCCTCAGCCGTCTTTTTTCCAGACTGAAGAGACCCAAATCCCGCAGCCTTTCTTCATAAGAGAGGTGTGCCAGTCCCCTAATCATCTTGGTAGCCCTTTGCTGCACCCTCTCCAGCAGTTCCCTGTCCTTCTTGAACCGGGGAGCCCAGAACTGGACGCAGTACTCCAGGTGCGGCCCCACCAGGGCAGAGTAGAGGGGGAGGATGACCCCCCGCGACCTGCTTGCCACACTCCTCTTGATGCACCCCAGAATGCTGTTGGCCTTCTTGGCCACGAGGGCACATTGATGCCTCATGGTCATCCTATTGTCCACCAGGACTCCCAGGTCTCTTTCCACTGAGCTGCTCTCCAGCAGGTCAGCCCCCAACCAGTACTGGTGCATGGGGTTATTCCTCCCAAGGTGCAGCACCCTACACTTGCCCTTGTTGAATTTCATAAGGTTCCTCTTTGCCCAAATCTCCAACCTGTCCAGGTCTCTCTGTACGGCGGTACAGTCTTGCAGTGTGTCAGCCACCCCCTCCCAGCTTTGTGTCATCAGCAAACTTGCTGCGGGTGCACTCTATCCCCTCATCCAGGTCACTGATGAATATATTGAAGAGGACTGGACCCAGTACTGACCCCTGGGGAACACCACTCGTCACTGACCTCCAACTAGACTCTGTGCCCCTAATCATGACCCTCTGAGCTCTGCCTTTCAGCCAGTTATCTATCCACCTGACCGTCCATTCATCTAACCCACTCTTCCTAAGCTTCCCTATGAGGATGCTGTGGGAGACCATGTCGAACGCCTTGCCTAAGTCAAGGTAGACCACACCTACCACCCTCCCCTCATCTATCCATCCAGTCATGCCATCATAGAAGGCTATCAGATTAGTCAGACATGATTTCCCCTTGGTGAATCCATGTTGAGTACTTCTGATAGCTTTCTTTTCCTCCACATGCCTTGAGATGACGCCCAGAACGAGCTGTTTCATCATCTTTCCAGGGATGGAGGTGAGGCTGACCGGCCTGTAGTTCCCCTGCTCCTCCTTCTTGACTTTTTTTGAAGACTGGAGTGACATTGGCTTTCATCCAGTCCTCAGGCACCCCGCGTGTTCTCCAGGACCTTTCGAAGATGATGGAGAGTGGCCCAGCAATGACTTCTGCCAGCTCCCTCAGCACTCTTGGGTGCATCCCATTGGGGCCCATGGACTTGTGAATATCTAATTGACCTAACTGATCCCTCACTCAGTCTTCCTCAACTCAGGGGAAGTCTTCTTCTTTCCCTGTTACTTCCCCCAAAGCCTGGGACTCCTGAGGGCTGGGCTGAGCAGTAAAGACCGAAGCAAAGAAGGCATTCAGTAACTCCGCCTTCTCCGCATCCTCCATCACCATGGCTCCTGTCTCATTCAACAGTGTGCCCACAACTTCTCTGGTCTTCCTTTTGCTGCCAATATACTTGTAGAAGCCCTTCCTGTTGCGCTTGACATCCCTTGCCAGGTTTAATTCCAAGGTGGCCTTGGCTTTCCTCGTTTCATCCCTGCATGAGGGATGAGACATAATTCACTGTGGCTCTTTGTCAAAAATGTTCTGCAGTGGTGAAGCATTCAGATGATGATTTTGGCCACTTCAGTAAACAGCTGGAACACCTGAAAATGAACTTATGTTTCATTTGACAGAATGTTTTACTATAATTTTTCACAAGACTGTTTCCTAAATATATTTATAGTTCCAGTTACATGTTATATTTTCGCATTGAAGAATTTTAATATATACAAGAAATAAAAATCTCAAATTGCTTTTACTGTTATTTCAGAAATGGAACAACTGTTTTGGTTTTTAGTGTGCATTTAGTTGTTACTGACAGTTACTATAGTACCAATGATACCATGATACAGAATTCTGCTCTCACTGAACTGAAACAAATGTATCATTTCATGTGGGCTTTTAAAAAAAAAGATGGATAAAGCCCTTCAATCACTCCCGTGGTGTATCAGTAACAGCATTTTACATGGATATATTTGAATCTTGCAGATATATTCAAATCTAGCTATGGTCAAATCAAGAGCAAATCAGACTTTGAAACTCCAAATGAGTTTCAGCACTATAAGATATATTTGTTTACACATGAAGCCCTGAAATTGAAACTTAAGATTATTAATGACATCAATGACTTCAGTGTCAAAATGCAAATTGGGTCTTTGCTTCCCTTGTTTTTTCAGCATGTTCATTCTAAACACTATGTAAGATAGTATCTGTGATAGAAAAACATGGTAGGAATCAAATACCACAATTAATTTCCAGAATAATTTCCCAACTAACCTTGATGCCCATACAATCTAAGAAATTTTCTGCTTTCAATTTCAAAGAAGGTGAATGAACTAAAGCATCGTTCTTTCACTCTGCCATCATTTCATCTATCAACCATGACAACTTGATGCTTCAGGGATATTTTTGTTCCACAAATTAAGAATATATTTCTTTAGAGCTATTTTCTCTGAAGCATCACAGTAAAAATGCAGCAGTAGAAGATGTTGCTGCTGTATACAGAGATCTGGTATTTATGTTGTGATCGGTGTCTGGACCTTGTTTCTTTTGGAGACAGTCCAAATGCAAAAAATGAGAATCTGGAGTGCTTTAAAAATTTAATTGATTTCAGCACTGGATTTCTATAGAAATACTTGGAAATATTTACTTAACACATAAGGTAGTCCTTCAGCTGTACCGCCTATTTTATGTCTAAGAGAAGGTGATGTTTTCCGAGCACTAAACTGCTACCTCTGTATGGCTTTACAACTGATCTGTCATGAGTGTTAAGTAAAGTATTACAAACTCAAAGGATAACTCAGAAAGCCTCATTATGCCTAAATATCTGCTTCATGATAGTGTTTTCAAAAAGGTTAAAGTTATCAGTGTATCATTGGCATTAGATATGTCCATTGACACTGGATATACGATTAGGTTTGTAGTAGTAGAACAAAGGCTGTTTAAGCTTTGGGGGCATGGGGAGGGGGGTTGTGTTTGGTTGTTTGGGTTGGGTTTTTTTTAGTCTTGGCTAATGAGGACAGAAAGATTTTACTGGGGTTTTTCACTGGTTTGGAATAGTGTTCCTTTCAGCATAGTGTATGCATTGTACAATGGAAAAGGAATTAACAAGGAGGGTATCCTCACAGATATATTAGTGGACAGAAGACATAATGAAGAGATAGAAAGGAAAATGAATTATAATGATTCTTCCACAGGTAATATCTTCCACTGGAGTCTAATCACCCATTTAATGTTATAAGGGTTCTTATGGAATATGGTGAATCATATCTAATGAATAGTGATGAGATTCACCTCATTAATGACCCTAGCAGGTGAAAGTGATTTTTAAGCAGAATTGTTATCTTGAGAGATTGATTAAATTGATTCAAATTACAACTGGTTACATACTACTTTGGTACACATTTTCTTGCAAGTAGTGTGAACTGAATCAGTTTTCAGAGCTGTAATGGCAACATCAACTAATTTTGATTCTTCTTTGCACATTTCTAGATACTTCTCTGAAGAAGTGATATGTCAAGAGGCTTCTTTATGCTGTACTATATAAAGAAGGAAACCAGAAGGATTTGGGGTTTATTTAACAGTAATTTTGGGAGGGTTCCCTCCCTCTGCTTTTCTGTTTTTGAAATGTCAGAAAAGTTTGATTTTCCTTGGTCCCACTACCATAGGATTGCTTAGGAATCTGAAGTATGAAAGGATGCTCAGATGTCTCAGATTCTGCAAAAACAGAGGAGTTGATAAATATATTTTTTCTCAAAAATAACTGTTCTTATTCAGTCAGATTTTTTTAAAATCAAATTAAAATTCAGTACATTCTTTTCTGAATATTAGGATTTTGAAAAAAATACTTACATTGCATCCATATTCATCAAATCTCTCATGATTGGTTTTGTCCTGAGGTTTCTCCTGGCATGAAAATGCAGTATTTAATCCAGGTTTTGTAGACTTCCCTGTAGTCTTTGTGAGGCTAGTTGTGTTCAAGAAACTTCCCAGTGCTGGACTGGGACTCAAAAGGTATAATATTTTAATCCTATTAGTTCACCACTCAAAAAAGTTTTTTCTGGAGAAAAGGACAAAGAGCACAAAACTAATCCTCCTTTATACTAAATATAAAATCTCCACAATTTCAAATCTGTGCATATACCATAAGGACTAGAAAGACAATAAATAGCACTTTTTTTTTCTCTAAAACCATTCACCCACAGTTCAGTAAAATCAGTTGAGTGGATTGTGTCCATAGTATTATTCGTCCTTTGATGAACAACAGAAAGTCCATGGTTTTGTAGGACTGATTTCCAAATGAGACAGAATTAAAGTTGTAAAACGTGCTGAATTTGCCAATAACTTAGCTTCAAAATATAAACAAATCCTGTTTTACCTTCAACAGACAGCTGAAAGTGTACCTAGGAAATTTCATCTGCAGAAATTCTAGCTAACATACCACTGATTCTGGTCCTGTTGCCAAGAAACGGCTCTCTTCTGTCTCCCTCGGTGCTAATCTCTACTTTTAGCACTGTTCCCCTAGTCTCATTAGTCATGCAATGCTTCTCTTAAATGTTAAAGCTAGTGCTGAACATTTTGCCAATTCGTATATCTGGCAATCTTGAAAATGAGCACGCTATCTATGTAAAAGCCTGTGCATTGACTGCCAGGTTACAGCAAGTTGAAACTCAAGTGCACTAATGCATATATGGTTTTATACATGTATTTACATTTTAAATAATTGTTTAAGAAATGAAAATTCTTTTAAGATGGAACAATTCATATTTCCAAAAACAAATGCTAAAAGCATTGCAATAACTGAACTAATTCCAAGACAGCTGGAATATCGCCTTTAAGATTACTTAATTCTGCACAAAATGTGTGTAAGTAAGTAAACAAGCCATTGTTAATTCCACATCTGAAAAGAATGCAGTCTCTTTTACATTAGACAGGAGAATAACAATATCACCCAAATAATGTAGTAGACATTTCAGAAATTAATAAGGGTATTTAGTAGAAGATGTCAGTAAAGAAAGTGGCAGTAAAGAAAATCTGTCTCAAAAAAAATCTGCGAAACAGAAAGATACATCAAATGACTAGTCAATTGACAATCTTGGGTTTAGTTAACTACACTGCACACATGCATAACATTCAATAACCTGGTGGAGCAAAACATTGTAGATTTTTAGAGTACATTGTATGAAAGTATAGATAGAAATTTAAACACCTTAAGACCTGATTAAGTTTTCATTACAAGCTGTAGACAAGCCACAAGCTTCAGATTCCTATTCTGAAGCTTAAGACATCAATATATCCTTTAATTTGATCAGAGCTGCATTTTTTAATATAAGTTTAAGTCTTTTCAATCAATAATATTTCATGAAGAATTTTGTGCACTTACTCAGCTCCTTAGATCAGTACTGAAACGTAAACATGGCTACAAAATGAAAATCAGTGCTGCCAATATCAGTTCTACGTGAACCTTATGGTATTCTATGGTTTTTTTCACGTCCTAGTGACTCTCAGCTCTGACTTTTAAAACAATTTGTTAGTTCAGAGAAAAGCTTGCTAGTGTAAATGCTGGTGGCTCGGAAAGGAAGAAAATAAATTACGGTTTATAAAGCAAATCTTTGAAGCTGTGGAGAAAGACAGCAAGCAATATACCCATTGTCTAGAAAAGTGTTAAGACTCCACTTCTGATAATTTTCTAGAAGAGGATGAAATACTGATTTTTCCTCACTCTCTTCCATGTCTTTTCAAAGAAAAACAGTGTTCTAGTTGTGAATACCCACTATGGTAAGTTTTCAAAAACAGCAGTTTGCAAGACACAGTGTAAAGAAACATCTTCCTTTGTTTTGTTTAGCTTTGTAATCAGTGAGTATTGTAAATTCCAGTGTACTTTATCCATGAGCCACAATATGTACTTTTGCTAGAATGAAAGCAGATATAGGAGGCGGGTTTTGTTTTCTCATTGCATAGGTGTTTCCAGAAGGGAAGACTAAGTAAATCCTTAAATACAGCAAGACTTGCAACAAAATATGAGTTGAAACTTAAAGGTGAAAAAGAACAATTAACAGCTCTTCATATATTAATGAAGTAATTGAAAGTATTTCATTAGTTGCCAAATGAATGTATTGTTAGTGCCTACATTTATCACAGATCCCTGTTCCGGCTACTGAGTCAGCAGCATTAGCCATTATAATTTGTTAGCTGCCTGCCAAATCTCCCTGCTGTAGCACATCTTAGCATCCTGAGAATATTAATTATTCATATACATATTTGTCAAAGAATAGCTTTTCAGTATTTCTTTTGATCATCCAAATAAAGTGGATTCATCACATCCCTAATGCAAAATAATCTTAGGAACAACAAAATGGTGATCACTGCTCTGCTGGTGACGTCTGCTAGCAGAACACAGATGACAGGAAATGCCATCCAGCAGCTCCACTTCACTGGGTAGAGTAATTTGAATCACAGAATAATTCAGGTTGAAATGGACCTCCGGAGATCTGTAGTACTGAAGTACTCCATTTGTGCAAGCTGTCCTCACACATCTCAGTTATTCCAACAACACTGTCATTCTGTGACTGCATATGGAGCTATTGCTCCTCCTGCTTGTTTCTTAGGCTGTATGCATTTTGTACCCACACTTAAGGTTGGTGTCTTATCACCCTTTCTTTCCTTAGGTGTCTCTGGTTCCTATTACTCTACTTCATATTCCATTCGTTGCTACCATACTTAACTGCTTGTTGTATTCGCCCTCTGCCATCATTCCTTGTTTAAAGCTCTCCGCACCAGACTGGTCATCCTGTTAACAAAGACATGCCTGCCCCACTTTGACAGGCAGATCCTGTCTCTCCTCAGCATTCCTGGATCCCCAAAGAGGCAGACCCCTGTTGACAACAACTGTAAAAAGCTCACAGCATTCACCTGTTCTTTCTCAAACTGACAGGATCATGAGGCACCACCAGGGTTCCTGATGTCCCTGACTCTTGCTCCCAGAGCAGCATAGACACTCTTGGTATACCCAAGATCTCCTTCTAACAGCATCCTTGGTGTCCATGTGGACTGGAATAGCAACTACTGGACAAGCCTCAGCCTCTCTGCAGCATCCCACATCTGAGTCCCCAGCAAGCAACAAACCCCCTTTGGGGAAGTCAGATCAGTAGACATGGATTTCTGTCCTTTGCAAGGAGCGTGCCCACTGCTATCTCCTGCTGCTTCCTCTTGGTGCAGATGCATGCTTCAAGCTCATAGTTGTCTCTGACATGTTCCCAGACATGATTTTCTGCCCCTTGACTGCTACCAGGACACTGTACATGCTCTGCAATTTCAAATCTGCAAGGCAAGAGATATCTTCTTGGTGCCACAAGTCACAAGCCCCAGCCTTACAACTTGCCACTCAGTTGAGCAGAATCACTGGCTGTCACCTCCGTCTGTGCAGCTGGGGTTCCAGTCTTGTGTATGTAGGGCCTCAGTGAAGACCCTGTCAATCTTTCACCTTCCCTCATGCTTTACAGTCCGTTCATCTCCACCCACAGACCCTTCACCTGATAACAGCCCCTCAGCCAGTGCACCCTTTCTGCAGGCAAGGACACCCTCATTGCCTCCTCCACCCATGGAGAGGGGCCCCAGGCATTCACTTCCTACAGCCCTAGATCTGGCGAGCTGCATCCTCCCTCTAGACCTGCTCTAGGGTCAAGCCTTTGCTATGCCAGGATAGTTGCTCCAGTATCCTGTGGTGTTCCACTACCATTGCTGAGCAATTTGAACACCTTCAGCAGAGTTTCTGCTTCTGCTCTGCATGAATTCAGTTTATTTGTACTCTGAGCTGTGCTCCAGGTCTGGTGGTTATATAGCTGTCTTCCTAGCATCATTTGAAGAGGTGCGTGATGCTCCCTGACCCCTAATCTGGAGAGAGCTCGAGGCAAAAAGGCATTATTTCACTGAAGTGAAGGAGAATTCAGGCCCCGAAGATTAGGATCAATATCCTTGGAAAGTACATTAGGTAAGATACCAAATAGCACTCTCTAACCATGCCCATCCTACTCTTTTGCTGCTTATGTGCATTCAGCTGCGTAGTCTGAGATAAGTATGCATGCCAGGCTATCATCTTTTATAACTGATTAAACGGTCTGGTACCATTGCTTTTTACATAAAGGGTGTGGGATGAAGGCCCCTATTGAGCTCGAAGACAAATTAAAATGTGTATCGCATTATATTTATATTAGAATCTTTTGTACATTTTGCCTGAGAGGGACAGCTATCTCTATATATGAAATGTGTAATTGCAAGGGATGTATCTCCACAGGCCTGCCATGCTGAAATTGGAAAGTTATTTATAGTAATGAGTATAATAATAAATGACTACATGGTGTGTCAATGGCAAAGTATTACTCAGAATTAGAGAAATAAAACATGAAGTTCTGAAGATGAAAGATAAAAATGAAGAAAGAAATTTACAACAGCTGAAATACAAGAGGCCAGAAAAAAGAGTGTAGTGATTGTGCAAAACTGACAACTACACACTGAAGGGCTGAGGATATCAGCAATAGATTTTTCTCAATAGATTACCAACTCCCACACACAGTTTTTCATGGGATAACAATTCAAAAAGGACAGTCAAGCTGCTTTCTTTGCATAAGGCTAACCTCTAAAAAGAGTCAGAAGTTGCTAAACTCGATCAGTCTTCTTATAATAGTACCTCAGTAATGTCTAAAACAAAGTCTTCAGTTTAAAATGGAAGCAAAGATACTATAATGCAAAGTATAATGCCTTTGCTATATTTCAAGGGGTCTGTTTTTACTGGTGTTTACAGTGAACATAGAGATAATCTGAATTACTGTTCTCTATTCGTATCATAGATTTGTGTCTTCCAGCTGGGAGCAGCCCTCAGCTTGTAGGCCGCACTGCTGTTCGTAACAAGAGCTAAGATGCTCTAAGGACTCAAATGGGTTTTACCCCCTGAAAACAGTCATCAAACTCTACCACACACTTCTCAACACCTCCCATTTTCCACTAACAAATTGAGAAAAATGACCCTGTAGAAGGGAAGTGGATCTTAAAAAGAAAACTGATTCCTTTCACGCTCACTTACCTAGGCTCACAAGCACCAGTAGACACATCTCCAAGAACTCTGGCTGGGATTCCCTGCAATGGCATACTTGTTGACCACCCTAGTCCAGTTTGCATTTTGTAGCTTCTTCTTAGGTTGGCTACCGTGCTGCATTTGGATATGCCTGTTGTACCTTTGAGGTGCTCACAGTGGTCACAGTCTTCTTTCCTTCCTGTCCTACATTTCAGAGTCATTTGGATTTCTTTTTTCCTTCTTAGGGACAGAGGGGATGGTGAGGGCTCCAGCTACGTCCTTTCCCATTCCACTGATATCTTAGAATAGCCTATGTCCGAAGTCTGTCCTCGATTTTCACCAAGTGGAGGCAGTCCTGTGCTTTTCCATGAATGTTTCAGTGTTACGTGCCAACATCTTGTGGTCTTGATGACCTGCTGCTCTAGGTGTTGTCTCCCCCTGCTGTTCTTAACCGTGCTTCCCTTCTTTCTGTTGCTTCTACATCCAGACATTCCCTTCCAGTCTCCATGCAGAGTAGGTTTTACATTTTTATTACAGTTCAGTGCATCACACGGAAAAATGTGTTTGTCAAAAGAGAATCAGTGATGGAGCTCCTGACTGTAGATAAATGTAGCAGAATAACATCCAGCAATATTTCTACAATTGATAAAATGCAAGTGAACATAATTAAAACCTTCAAGCGTGCAGCATCTCCAGTATTCCAAATCTCCTCCCCATTTTTCACTGAATGATTGATTTGGATGCAATATCCAAACATAGAGAATGCATGCAATGAAAGTCAGTAATACATGAGATTTGAACATATACTGAAAGGCGATAGATTTACAGTGCTTCAAAAAATTACAAAATATGTTGCCAAATATATTGTCTGATGATACGAAGTTCTTGTGGGGATGCATGCAGGGCCCCATTCCTTGACTATCCAGTGTTGACATATGAAGTCCATACATGGAAAACCTTGCAGATGACACCACAGAGGAAAGCATTTATCAGTACAGTAAGGGATTATTAAACATTCATTGTTCATGTAACATCACCAGAGAATGCATTTCCACATTAACAAACAAAACTAGGATACAGTTTGACGTGAAAGGCTGTGTTAAAACAGAATGACAAGTGGTTGATTTGCTAAGCAATATCAGCCATCAGCCATCTTTAATTTTATACCACACAGAAATTAACTATCAACAGTGTCTCAAGCCTGAATCCAACATTTGTTAAAGATACAAAGTTTCTTGAAGGTCTTCATGCATCAACTAAATTGTGATAGACATTGACTAGTGCAATCAGACATTTCTTCCATACTCTGTCTTTATCAGCTAAAACTAATTCTAAACCACCAGATTTTGTGGGGGTATTGCCTAGGATGATGGACTTGAACTTGATGATCAATGGTAAGTCCTAGGACCTAACTAGTCCTTTCTTTGGTTCCATTAGTTTTTAGCTTTAGATGAGTTTTATAAAAGCTATTTCTAAAAGAGATAATTAAAAAAAAAATGTTCTCTTAAATGTAGGAAAGTGTTTGTTCACTGTCAAAAAGGAAACATGAAATTGAACATTGACCTGAGAAACAGATGCTGTAGCTCTCAGAGATATGAAGGTGGTTCTGTTCTGGATGCAGCAATATGAATTGCCGTTTACTGCTACTTATTAAGCCATGCTAGCTTTTCATGTGCAGCATCATAAGGCTGTAGCATCTGGTATTTGCCTCTTGTACAGAGCCAAAGCCAAGAACAAACTGTGGCTTATAGATATGTACCTTTTAACCTTGAACAGGTTCTGTTGCCATGAATTGGATGAGCATAGTCAGAAGATGCATTTCACAGCTAGAAGTTTCTGAAAACACAGTGAAGAGGTTTCACCTGACATCTGTTTTCTGGCTACTGACTGTCACAGATATTGCTGTCACTCAGCTGTTTCCTTCATCTTGCAGGGGATTTCAGTGAGACATTAGAAACGACAGAAGGAATCAGCTGGAGTCTAGCTAAGTTAAAACAGAGTCAGCTGCATCTGTTAGAATACCTTTGGAACAAAGGTCTGATTTCTAGCTTAAACTTCACAAAATATAAATTGCTTGTAGATATGATCGTGAGAAAAATACCATTTAAATTCAAGGTCAGACTGAAGAGAAAGGACACCAGACTTCCAGGGACCAGTTCCTAATGATACTTCTTTACATACAAGTAACTTAAGTGCTAGATAAAGTCCGTTTCTAGAATTCAAAGGAACACTACAGTATTGGATTTAGATTCTATATTTTGCCTTGAAACAAACTTCTTTCTAAAACAAGATGCAGAATTATATCCAGAACACATACTTTTGTTCCAAATGTATCGGTAACCAGCTATAAGGCTTTGGCCCAAAGACTAGTCAATGGTCTGAAGAGAGTATCAAAAAAATTTGTGTAGTATCTGTGAAGAATTAGCTAACTCAAGTTATTCAACAGCTCTAGAATATGGTGCCATAAAAATAAGAAAGAGCATAGAAGCAAAAAATGTCTCCAGAATTATCTCTCTACAAAGGTCTATACTCTTAACTCCACTTGAGATTCATATTCTAAAATCTGGTCCCAGAGGTAGGTACTAACAGCCTTTTTCGAAGAGTATTCCTTTCTTCAAAACTTGGAAAAAGACTGTTAAACTGCTCTCCTCAAATACAGAAAACACCCAGGCTCAGTCGCCCTCTTAACCTGTAAGGATTCATGACTTCATCTTCTCCCTCACTGAACAGCATCTTGGTTAACATCTGGCTACAGGCTACAAACACTTTTCTCCCTTTCTGTTACGTTCTTTGAATGCTGATTGCACTGGCCTGTATAACAAAAAAAAGGAAGGGCACTGATTCACACTGCCCATATCTTGCATTTTTGAATGGCGAAGAAGGCTACTTAAGCATTCAGGGAGCTTTTCTGGTAAAAGCTCAGGAAATAAAATGCTTACAGGATGAGACAAAGACTTTGAAAGAGTTTCTCAGATTCAGGTAGAATTCAGAAAGCTCAGGTTACTTACCTTTATCTGACTTATTTCCCCAAATTTAAAATGGATTTGTCATTACTTTCTAGTTCATATTACTTTTTCCAAAATACGCACATGAAAGTTAATGAGTGGGAGCGTGAATACAAAGCAATGGGAGTCATGTGGTTTGTCAGTGAAAGAAGTCTCCCATTTGCTTTCTTGCCTTCACGCTTCTGCTTCTCTTCCTCACACCTTGTACCAATCATAATGATTCAGTCTGTGTACATCTAATTGATCGTCCAGCTACTCAATCAGAGCAATATTTAAAATGGCTGTATTGCCAACCTGCTTTTTCTTAGTCCTTTTAACTGCAGCAGTGGGAGATTATTTTTTTGTTCTATTTTTTGACATTCCTGCAAAAGCAAATAGTGGTTTCTTTCCTGCAATTTTATTCAAATCCTTCTTTCTTTTCTCATTCAATGACAATCATTCATCCATTAAATGCATTGCATCCTCTGTCCTTCTACATGTAGAAAAAATACCTTGCCTATAGGCTAAAACTATAGTGAATTTAGTATATTTTATTTGCTAGTGCGTATGAGCTTAAAAGGAAGAAAGGCTTTAAAGTGTGTAAGCTAATAGACAAGGTCTGTGCGGTGGGTGAGGGCCTGGCTAACAAGTCGCACTCAGAGGGTGGTGGTAAACAGCTCTGTTTCAAACTGGCAACCTGCCACAACCTGGGTCCCCCAGGGATCGATACTGAGCCCAATGCTGTTTAATGTCTTCATAAGTGATCTGCATCAAGTGTACCGTGATGAAGTTTGCTGATGACACCAAACTCAGTAGACACTTCAGAAGGGAGAGCCACCCACAGGAAGACCTGGACAGGCTGAAGAGTGGGCTAACAGGAACCTTATGAAGTTCAAAAAGGACAAGTGTAAGGTCTTGCACTTTGGGAAAACATAATCCAGGAGTGCAGCACAGGCTGGTATCTACTCATCTGGGGAGCAGCTCCATAGAAAGGGACCTGGTGGTCAACAAGCTCAGTATGAGTGAACAGTGTGCTGCTGCGACAAAGAAAGCCAATAGGATTCTGGATTGCATCAACAAGGGCATCACCAGCAGAGATAAAGAAGTCATTATCCCACTCTACTCAGCACTTGTCAGGCCACAGCTGGAATACTGTGTGCAGTTTTGGTCCCCACTATGCAAAAAAAGACATGGACAGGCTGGGGAGGGTCCAGAGAAGGGTTGCAAAGATGGTCAAGGGACTGGGAAGCCTGCCATATGAGAAAATGCTTAGAGAACTGGCTTTGTTCAACCTTGAGAAAAAAAAGGGGAGACCTTATCTCTTAGGGGAGACCAATATTTAAAGGGTAGCTACAAAGAAGATGGGGACTCCCTTTTTACAAGGACTCACATGGAAAAGACAAGGGGAAATGGGTACAAGTTACTCCTGAGGATATTCTGATTGGACACAGAAGAAAAATTTTTCACAATGAGAACAATCAACTATTCAAATAATCTCCCCATGGAAGTGGTGGATTCCTCAACTTTGGACACTTTTAAGATTCTGATGGACAGGGTGCTGGAACATCTTGTTTAGACTGTGCGTTTGACAAGAAAAGTTGGACCAGATGATCCTTGAGGTCCCTTACAACCTGGTATTCTATGAAATCTAAGCAAAATGGTACCCTAACTCATCACAATTTTGAGCAACTTTACCTAGAAGCTAACAATGAGTGCCTAAAATGTTAAGCCACAGGGTAACTCCTTCGAAGTTATAAGCATTTGAAACTAACAGATGATGAGTGCCTTCTCAACCACAGCTGTCATGACAGAAAACACACTGATTGAATGCTATTTCATCTCACAATCAGAAATATGGAGAAATAACAATCAACTAGTTGTAAAATAATAAGCTGTAACATCTATGACTGGGAGAACAGAAATAATGAAGCAGAACTAAAAAATAAAAAAAGAAAGGAGGAAAAGGTTATCACAGCTGCCACTTAAATAGCTGCATCTTCAAAACATAACTTACACTACAGAGTGCTTTAAGGTCTGTTTATGGTACTTTTCAGTACCTGAAATGGTTGCATCAACTGATGCAACCTGACAGTTGCAACTGACAGTAAAACTGAATCTATGATGTGTATGTAGAATGCGTTCAACAAACTGAAACATAACTTTTAGCAGGTGAAAAAAAATATCAGAAAATACAAAGAAAATGTTGTGTCAGATAGCACTGCTGACCTCTTCCTGTAGCAATGTGCTTTAACTTACTACACCTGTAAATTACTAGTAATGGATGAGAATGGCAGTCTAAGCAAGATGGGTCACAGATGGAGTGTTTTTATAACATTGTCAATAAAGTTTAGAGGAGAGGACATGTACAGAAACACCAATACTACAGCAGTATTACAGCTATAAATACACCTGGAAAATACATTTTCCTTATGGAATAGGCAAAAATTACATTTTGTCTTATAGGAGTTTAAGTCTTATGTTATACTATAAATGATAGTCATCGGGTTCTTTATTTTGGGAAATGCAGATGGTCAGCTTTAAGCAATACATGTAAATGTGTTCGGCATGCTATTAATAGCCACCAGTGATACAAAGCAGAGACTTAAGTGACTAAAAGAGCTGAAAACTTAAAGTCCTGAACTTTAAAATTTTTAAATGCAACAACTCAGATTCAAAAGCAAATTTGTCTCCAAATGGATATTTATATTTGAACATGGATTTCCTTCTCCATGCTGATTTGCTATGAAGATTGCATTGGTAGAAAAATCACAGTATTTTGTTGACAAACGACTGTGTCGTCGTTTTGGCCTGACTGGCCAATCAGAACAACAGATGGCCCGCTCCCCCACCTCTCCTCAGAGGGGAGAAGAAAAGATAAGGAGATTTACGAGTTTAGAAAAAGAACTAAACTACTTTAATGATAATAATAATAAATAAGAAAATAAGAAATAATAATAGAATAATAAAAATTAAAGAAGAAAAAGTATACAACGTATACAAAACTGTATCCAGCTCCCATGATGATGATCGCGTCACCAGCAGACACAGGGAATGTCCCAGACTGGAGTCAGCGATAGCAGGAGCTAAATTGCACAACTAGAGTCAGGAGTGCTCGGATTGGGATCAAAGGCAGACGAATAGACAGGGTCCTCCTCAGACGTCGGCCATTGAAGAAGGAGCGAGCCAGAGCAGCCTTGCCCCTTTGATCCCTCAGCTTTTATACTGAGCGTGATGCATATGGGGTGGAATACCCTGTTGGTCAGTTTTGGGTCACCTGTCCTGTCTGCTCCTCCCTATAGGTGTGACTCCTCTATGCTTTTCCGTTTCCAACCCTCCAATGGGAAAAATAACAAAATTAGCTGACCTTGGTTGTTATGGCAAGAAGTATAAGCAAGAGCCTCTGTGCATACCATTCCTTGGTATAATCAGGTCTTATCACTCTGAGGGTAAACAGTTTCTGAACAATATGCTCTTAATTTCAGAGTTCAGTCAGTTAGAAGAGGCCCAGCTAAAAAGTAAAATTACAAATCAGAAAATTGGTTCTGTTTTACCTCAAACCAGGACAGACTGTGTAACAATCATATAAGAGGGGATACACGGAAAGTCTTGACCACTGAGAAAAGAAGCATTTGTTTTATTGGTTTTATGTGGCAAGGTTTTGGTAGTAGAGGGGTGGGGGGGCTGCAGGGGTGACTTCTGTGAGGAGACACTGGAAGCTGCCCCCATGTTGAACAGAGCCAGTTCCAGCAGGCTCAAAGAGGGACCTGCCACTGGACAAAGCAGAGCCAATCAGCGATGGTGGTAGCACCTCTGTAACAACACATTTAAGAAAGGGGCTGTGGTTTGGGCCGGGCTGGCACAAGATGACAGATGCTCTCCCCCACCTCTTGCTGCAAGGAAAGGAAGAAGAGAGATAAAGAAAGCTATGAGTTTAGAAAAAAACTAAACTACTTTAATGAAAAAATAATAATAAAATGAAAAAGGATATAATGAAATCAATACAATATAAGTAAATATATACAAAACCAGATCAAGTTCATAAGAAGATGTCACTGGCAAGCACTAGGGAAGTTCCAGACTGGACTCAGTGACAAATGGCAACTGGAACACACTGACCACGATCAAAAAGCACATGAGCTGATGGCGTCCTCTTCAGATATCAGTCACCGAAGAAGGCAAGCCACTGAAGAAGGAGAGCCACAGGAGAAACAATCCACTTGAGAAGAGACAAAGATCCAAACAGATCCCTTCCCTCCCTCAGCATTTATACTAAGCATGGCAGATGGGATGGAAGACCCTATCGGTCAGTTTGGGTCACCTGACCTGTCCACTCCTCACCACAGGTGCAACCCCTCCATGGGGTAAACAACCAAATCAGCTGACCCTTGTTGCCACAGCAAGGAGTGTGGGCAAGAGCCTCTCTCCCTGAACAGAAAGTTGGCTCTGATCCGCCCCAAACCAAGACAAAAGGGTGAAAAATACTGCATACAGGGGTTATGCTGGGAGACAGGAGTTAGGAGGTGCGACCTGAAATAACTCTTAACTTCGGTATTTCACAGCATCACTACTCTGTTACAATTAATTGATAATAAATTAAACTAATTTCCCCAAGATTAGTTTGTTTTGCCTGTGACGGTAATTGGTAAGTGGTCTCTCTGTCCTTATCTCGATCTATGAGCTTCTCATTGCATTTTCTCCCCGTCCTACTATGGAAGGGGAGTAATAGAGTGGCTTGGTGGGCATCTGGCAGTCAGACAAGGTCAACTCACCACATTTATTTAGAACAAAATAGTTAAAAAATTTGTACTGATTAAGCTTTTATATGTATTTGTATTTCTGGAGTACTTGCTCTCCCGTAGCATGTTTTTTAAATTAAGAGAAATATCTTCTCTGAGATCAGCTTTATTATTGAATCACTGAGAACTCACAGGTGATAGTAAGTATTAATATCTCTTCATTTCAATTTCACTTTGTTTGTCAGCTCTTCCCCCCATTTGGTACTTCAAATATTGGTATTATGGGATCCTCAAGCTAATATAACTATTATCATAATGCTATAATAATGCTTGGTATTTCACTGTATTTTAAGGAAGCAAATTGTGTCAATATCCCCTTCTCATTTCTTCATTCTGTGCAGTCTGTTTTTCCTTTAGAGTTTCATAATGGTGTGTAGAAAAATAGAAATACACAACAGACATAGCTAAAAATGAAATAATTTCATTTTAGGAGAAAAAAGTTGATACTCAGCATTTTTATTTTTCATTATAACTATTAACTATTGTATTCTTTACTGATTAAATTAGTATTTTGTTATTGATAACTTCAGCAATTCCAAATGGTCATTTTTCCCTCTCTCTGCCAAATTTGTGGGAGATTTAAAAAATTGTCTGATCCAGGAATCAATTCTATTTTAATTCAAATAGAATGTTACCCCTTATTCCTCTATTGTAAATACCTATTTCATTTGTGATTGTCGTGATTTAGCCTCAGATGGCAACAAAGAACCATGCAGCCGCTCTCTCGCCCCCTCACAGCCATGGGGGAGAATTGGAAGAAAAAGGCAAAACTCATGAGTTGAGACAAAGGCAGTTTAACAGAAAAGCAAAGGGAGCAGGAAAAAAAACCAATAATAACATGGATAGAGGAATGTACAAACATGATTATGGTACCACCGCTCACCGACATGACCTGGGACGCCCCAACATACTCCCAAACTGTGACTTCCTGCCCCCTCCCTGGCCAGCTCCAGCTACAGATTGGGCAAGGCTCACATGGGATGGAATACCTGTGTCCCTGCTGAAGCTTGGGGAGAACTGACCCTGTCCCCATCAGAACCAGAACAGCCATGAAGACCAGAAGTTCCTGGTACCTTAAAAAGTCCTGTCAAGACTATGAAAAGTAAATTTTCTTCCAAATAATTCAGACTTACATGCAAGGGCTAAATGCACAGCTCATACCAATACATACCAGATATTTTGTGATAGCTTATTAGCTTATAAAATACCAAGACCATAAAGTAAATTGTCAAATTTCTTAGAAAAAAATTGTTGGTCCTGTCTTTTATGTCATCATTTTAATGCCAGCCATAATTGTAAAATCTATGTTATCAGCAGTCTGGAAAAGAGGCATCAGATAAAGAAAACTGGAAAGAATTTGCAGACCAGTTGGACTAAGTAGCTTGATCAACAGACACTCATGGAGAACGAAAAGTTGTTTTTCCATACTTAAATTATGATAATGTAAGCATACTCTGGTGAGAACTAAAGATTGAGAAACAATAAAATCATTACTCATCAAAAGAAAAAAGATAGACAAATATAAAAATTTTCAAAACAAACATACTTTTGTGAACATTATTTACAATACAGATAAATTTTACAAACTCCAGAACTGAGAATATGATGGGAAAACAGAATCCTTTCATCTCAGCCGGAATTACTCATTACTCATCACATTAAATGTCAATTCTTCTTTTATAAGACCTTATTTTGTAAAAGCAGCATTTCAAAGACTGATTTTGTCTTATTTCCGTGCCAAGCAATTGCTTTTCAAGAAAAAGATTGGGGTATTTCCAAGGTTTTTCCATCAACTACTTTTTGCTGAAAATCCAAGATTTTTAGCAGTTGTTGCTTTTCACACCCTCTCCATCCTCACTGATAGCAAATTTGCCTCATGGAAAATGTCTGTTTCATCAAAAACATGAAAATAAATGAAGAAAAAGCATGAAAAACACAAACAAAGACAATGCATGAAATAAAACATTCAAATATGTATAGCTGCTTCAGTCCCCTTTTTTCTCCCTACGAGTTTGTGTCATCCAGGTTGTATTTTCCAATTTGTGTGAAGACAGTAGGACTTACAGTGCAGCAACAGAAAGGAACAGTTTATCGCAGATTTAACTCCATGAGCCCAGCTGCTATAAAAGACGTGGGACACAAGATGAACCCTGCAAGTAACTAGAAAAGTGTTTCTAATAACAATATATATTTCTGAACAGAAATGTTTTTTGGAGTGAAAAATCTTAAATGGCTGCTGAAGAATCATATTTTCTCTTTTTTTTCCCTATATTTAATGACCCCTGCTTTATGTAAAGCTAGATTCATCCCATTTTGCAAGGGCGGGTATACTCAGGAGATTTATCATGGAAATTGCCGTGGAACAAAATCCTTATAGGCACCTTGATTATAGG
Source organism: Rissa tridactyla (assembly GCF_028500815.1). NCBI lineage: Eukaryota > Metazoa > Chordata > Aves > Charadriiformes > Laridae > Rissa > Rissa tridactyla. The sequence continues at coordinate 85,900,354 of NC_071467.1, read as the reverse complement.
AGTGTAACAAATATGCTATCTTGACTCAACCTTCAGTCATTGTTGCTGTGACCCTACTGGCTCTATCAGCAACGAGGAAAAAAATCTTGTCTTCAGTAATGCGTTCTCAAATACAATCTTATCTCTGATTTTGATAAGCATAATAAATTCAAACTTCATTATGATGTCATTGAGCTATTAAAAAAAAAAAAAAGAGCAAAGGATGCAACTTTCTTAGACAGAACTTAACACTTACTTTATATCACTAAAATAATTTCTTACTGTTCTTAATCCGTAAAAGCAGCCTGTTATTCAAACACACACACAAAGAGAATAATCAGGTACAGTTATAGCATATGAGATTGCTGGTTGAAGTGTACTTCAGTTTTTCTGGAAGACAATTGTTGTTAGGGGAGGTAAGGACCAATCACATCCTAAGAACAAAGCTTGTTTTTACAGCTCAACCTTGTATCTTTCGACCAGACCTTTTTTGGAGGGGGTATGATTTGTGAGGAATAAGCTCAAAGTGATTGTAAAGTGTTTTGAGAGTAACAGGATTTACTAGAAAGGTATTTGAGAAGGTTGTTTATCATGTGCTAGTTATTTTTATTTTTGTAATGCAAAGTTGTTTTCACTATATCATATATACATATTTTGCATCACATAAGACTATTTCTAGAATTGCAAAATCAGCTAGAAAAGTGACATAAAATCTGCATTAATCTTTAGCCAAAAATACACAACACTGAGATATCTTCCACAAAATAAAGAAATTAAAAATTGTAATAGCTAAGCAGTGAAGGTAAAGGTTATTTTTAGTACTAAAGAATACAACGTAACACAATTTCTAACTCCACAGTGCATTACTAAGTGTTATGCTTTAGTCCTGTAGAGCAAAACTAGCAATGATAGGAAGCAATATATTAGAATTGCTTATTGATTAGAACATCACAACTGAAAGTCTCGATATTTATTGTACTGAAGTGTCTCATTGCAATCAAATGAAAAAAGTATTTTGTTTAGTATGCCTGTGTTTTTTTTTTCAAATTTTCCACAGACCTGTGAAATTTTAAGCATTGAGATATATTATAATATTTATATAAAGATAATGTTCCTCTTAGCCACTGTTTAGAACCATTCCTCAATAAGTTACTGGAACTAAGGTGAGTAACAAGTTTTCGGTGGCAGATAAAATGAAGCTTATTTTTCTTTTTCAGCTTAAAACTAAATTTATAAATTATAAATGAATCAATGTAATATACTTCAGCATTTGTTTCCCTTCTGACAGTGATACATGCCAGTTCTCAGCTATTTGAAACATTATTTTCTCAACACTAATATCAACTTAAAAATTTAATTTAGGAATGCTATTTCTTTATCCTAGTGCTGTTAAATATAAGCAGTTTTAATTTTTAACTGTCACTCATCCCATATTAATTAAACATAAAATAATCAGACCTATTGAAGGAAGAGAGCTTCAAATGGGAGCTTTCTCACAGATAGATCATGAGATTCCCTTAAAATATTCCTCTCACTAATATGAATATATTCAGTGCTGCTTTTGTGTTTCAAGGCAGAGCAGTGTATTACTTTAGCCAATCAGTTCTTAATTTATTTCCCATATGCAACTGAAAAACAAGGTTTGCAACACTTGGTGTGGAGCTGTGCTCTGTGATGAAATGGAAGAGGTGTTAATTGATTCTGATTGACACAAAAGCTTAAGTGATTCAGATGTGTCACTTTGGATAGTCCCTGAGGCCTCAAAAACAAGGAGGAAGAGTTTCCTTCAATCAGTTGCCGCAGCCCTGTGAACGGGAATATCTCATGCAGGTACCTGCACTTTCAGAACAGCGAATGTATGTCAGAAATACAACCCAGATTTTAGATTTTAAGATAAATGAGGTTTCCTGAGTGCAGTCATGGCAGCTGACAACACTAGTTCTCCCAGTCTACGACCACCATGTACCCTTTCAGCCCCCTCACCTCTTTAGGACTGCACCTGGATTATCAAGTAATTTGGTATAAAGGGAGCAGATTGGTAGATCAAAGCAATAGATACTGAGGCTTCTCATACTTCGATTAAATGAGCTTTAGGAAACATCAGGTCTAGTCCCCTGACAAAATGTTTGCATTTTTCATGTTTGATGCTGTCTAAAAAAACCAGTCCTGCTGGAGGGATATCTTTTCTTCCTCAACTGAAGACCCCATTGCTGAGAAGCATCACACTCTTCTTTCACCTGTTTTCCTGGATGAAGGTAGCAATTATTGCCCCGCCATCATTGCTCTTATAAAAATCACACATACAAAATGCTGCTTCTCCTGTTTGTGCCGTTTCTGTGTGAAACCATGGTGACAGCTGCCCAGTCCTCACAGGGGTGATTTTCTCAGTTTCCAGAGAAAGGTCGCATTGTACCCAAGCATTTAGGTTTCACCTGGAGTTTCCATGGCTTGAGGAAATTACAGTATCTATGTGTTCTCAGCCTCCTATAATCCCTTTTTGCACACAAAAGTCTTCACACACAGAAGCTTTCAATAAGTAGAACCAGTAGCTAAGTATTCCTTGTTTTCTCAAGAGCTTTGAAAAGCTGCGCCACATGCTTTATGCTAAAACACTTAACTTCTAGTTACACAGCCCAAATTGCATCCCCCATATTTATACATTTCTTTCCCTTCCCTCTTTTCTTCGATTGACTCAGAACTTACATTAGACAAATGTACCTCCTGTGCTACTGATCGCCCTCTATATACCCTTGTTGTCTCCCAGATATCTGGGTAAGCATATACAAACAAATACAGCACCTTGACTACTTAACAGGTCCTAGGATTTTCTAAGTGGGCCTAATCTCTTTGTATGTATGGCAACATGAGGAATCCACTAAAATGAGTGTTTTCATTCCAGATTTTTTCTCCTCTTGCAAGCAATATCATGGAGGCATCTCTACTTTATAATCAGACAAGAATCGTGATATATGGTACTGATAAGACTTAATAATTTCTAAATGAGATGGAAACAGTCTGGGCAATGTGACAGATTGTTTGACTGATTTGATCTCAGTTTGCCTGGTATACCCTGTTAGAAAAGTGAATGAGTTAGACTGACCCTTAGAAGATGGATTGCTTTCCTGGTAAACAGCTGAGTCTGGGGAGAAGGCTCTAGAGCGCAAACAGAACAGTGAGAGAGTCAAAGCTGGGAGCTTGCAACACAAGTAGAGAGAGCGTGATGGGGAACAGGGAACAGCCACAGCCAGAGCTCTGAGGGGATGGATCAGAAGCAATTGGATAACGTTTCTTGTAACTCAAAAAGGCAGTAAAAAACCTAGCCTGGAGTGAAAGACTGTTCTGACTTGATTATTTAAAATATTAAGTATGATAGTTTCTATTTTAATATAACCTTAAAAACATATCTACTCTCTTGATCCTTTCTTCTCACCATAGTGTGTTGAAAAAGTCCTGCATTTCCTGATTCTTAATTCCTTATAGAAACACATAGTACAGATTCAAGAAATTAGCACCACAAATTTGGATATATCTATGTGTAATTTATTTCCATTACACATATGTGTCAGCCTTCTGATGAAGTTGATCACAATCAGTTGGGCAAATATTGTCTCAGATATCCATGTCTGGAAATGGATGTAGAATTTTATAGAGCAAATATAATTAAAAATATAAATTCTAAAAGGGACCAAAGGCTTTTTTTTTTTTTTAATCATAACACGTCTCTGTCCTCACAACTGATGTAAGAACAGGTCTCTCCATGGCAGAATATATGTTCACATGCCTTATGAAAAAGAACTTGGAAAACAGTATGGATTGTCCTTGTTGATGACATCCTCTTTAAAAAACAGAAGTTTATTTAATGGTTTTGGTACTTCATAGAAAGAGAATAAAATCATGGTAGTAAAAATAACTGGAATAAAAAAGAAAAACATTGTAAAAATGTCAAGTTTGAATGGATGCAGGACATTTAAGGAACATTATTTCTAATCTTTTCATTGTCAAGTAATAAAACATAATGTAAATGTTACTAGGTCACAAATGGTTACCCAGTACCCTTCCTGAGTCACCTTAGACAGTGAAGACTGATCTACTCATAAAGGTAAACTTCAATAAGCTTGGAAATTCAGTAGTGAGTAGTTCTTCTAGTAGGTAAGACTAAGGAAAAAGGAAACTTGGGAAAAGCTGTAAATTCTTCAAAGAAATAATACTGAGAGCATAAGTATAAAATAAGAAAAATATAGAAAGTTTAGCAGAGATCAGTTTGGTTAAACTACAAGTTCTTCATTGGCCTCAAATATAAGAAGGAAGCATTTAGAAACTAAAAATTAGGACACATTACTGAGGACAAAAATAAAGCCTAGGCATAGAAGAAAAAAAATTGAAAGGTCAAGACACAAATGAGATGCAATTAGCAAAAGGCATAAGAATGACAAGAAATCAGTTTCTAAGTATAAGAGGAAGACCAAAGAAAGCATTGTTCTGCTACTAATCAAGAAGGAAAGCTATGCACAGATAACACAGAGAAAGCTGAAGCTTTTAATGACTTTTTTTGCATCAATCTGCAGTAAAAACATCCATTAATGAGAAGTGCCTAGCATAATTAATATCAGCAACAAAAGGGGAAGATCTCAACATGGAATAGGAAAGACATGAGTTGCAAAGCACTTAGATAAGTTAAATCAATGTGATCTGATGAACTTCATCCTAGGATACTGGCTGATGTAATCAAAAAACTCTTAGCGGTTATCTTTGAGAACTCTTGGAAGATAGCTATGGCACCAAATGATTTGGAAAAAAACAACTCCTGTACATAAAAGAAGAGAAAAAAGGAAGCTGGAGAATTATACAGCAGTTAGTGTGACTTCATTCCTCTGAATAAAAAAAGACTTTTTAAAAGTAAAACCCCCAAACTATTTGTAAACAGTGTGAAGACTGTTTACAAGGAGATGAATGAGAGTCTATGTAGGTTTGTCAAGAACAAATCCTATCAAACCAATCTGTTTTCCTTTTCTGACAGGGTAAAAGGCCTTTGAACAGGAGAGCATTAATAGATGTCACATGTAAGCTAGAAAGCAAGGATGAAGGAGTGCTATACAGGCCAAATCTGGAGCTTACAGTGCTACATTGCATATAAAAGCTTGAAAAACAGGAATTAATGCATATATGATTTAGTTGTTATGCAGATGAAAGCTAAATGTGAGGTACATGTATTACTTGAGAAGAACTGGTTTATTTCTATGGTTAAACCCTTACATCTATGTGAAGACACAAAAAATTTGTCAATATCATATAGGATAGTCAGAGATTAAAGACCATGTTACCTGATATTAATAATTATTGGCTGCATATTTGTGGGTGAATATCAATTTGAGCAAACTAAGACATTCATGTCAGACATAAGTTAAATGACAATAGCCAGGAGAATAACACACTGCACAATGTGAGAGGAATAACCAAATACTTAAAAAGGGAAATTAGATGTGTCTAGGTAAAATATTCTGTGAAAGGACTGTATTGGGAATAGATTTTGAAGCAAACATCTGAGGCTAGCATCTAAGCAATAACACCCTGGATGGATGAAAATAAGAGCCTATAACTGGAGTGCAGGAGTTTCCAAAGTGCCCGAGCGGCCCAGATGTCACTGCCACTGATTGGTCAGTGGCATTTAGTAGCCTCAAATTCATAAAAGAGCAGAAAATTTATGACATCATGGTGGCTTTAGATGCTATTTCATATGACACCCCTATGAGCAAACCACAGAAAAAGAGTAACAACAGAGCCACTGTAATATGCAAACCTGACTGGTTAATTTTCCTGGAGTAGAGCTGATCCATTGGCTAAAAGGCTAATTCCATTGGCTAAAATACTTAACTTTTATTAATTTCTGGGTTATCATTATTTACCTAGATGCTGGAATAAATAGAATTAGGAATAGATTAAATAGTGGAAGTATAAAATACTACACCGAACAGATATAACCCATTGTACTGATATAGGATATAAAACATCTAAAACCCGATAATTCTCCAAGAAAAGATCTGGATTTTTTGGCTGACTAGCTGGCAGTGTACTGACATTATCCTTTTACAAGAAAGATGAACATCTCACAAAGATTTATGAACAGACTTTTGAACTACCAATCACATTATTCATATCTGTGTAACAATTCGAATGTTTACACATCCTCCTACTTCATGCACATTGGTAAGGCCTCCGCTGACACAGTGTATGCAGATTTACACGTTGCACCTCAGGAAAGAAGTGTGTTTATTGTGAAAAACATAAGACAGCAGCAAATACGATAGAAATTAAAAGAAGCTCCTCAGGCAGGACCCTAAGTCTGTCAGGTCTTTGGAATAAGTTTATGTCTACTTTTTTCTTTATAGTGAAATCTCCAAAGAAGAACAAATTGTTCTTAAAGTCACAAAAGCCAGGGATTATTAAACTATTAACTAGACTTCCTAGCTTTTTAAATATAGACCGATTAGAAATATAAAGGATTTATATGCAGCACTGTCTCTCCCAACATACTGCTTCTTCACTTCAAGCCTGCTCAGTGTCTAAGTCACAGCAAATTGTGCCCGGTTCCTTGTGCTCCCTCTCCAACACCTCTGAAAATTCCCTGCCTGCTCCCTGTTTCTTCTCAGCAGCTCAGGTTCTCCTCCACCTGCAGACATCTACATCTTTCAAGTGACTTTCTCACTCCCTTCTTCTGCTTGCCACAGCATGCAGTTTCCAGAAGCCCTGCTCTCTGCCAGATTCAGCTGCTTCCTGGAAAGACACATGTCTCTTCTGTCTCCAGATAAGTATATGAGTTAATCCCTCTCCTGAAAGGAGCATAACATGCAAAACAAGAAGAAGCAAAGATACCATCTGCCCCATTCCTGTAAGTACTCATCAGAAATAATCTGTTCTCCATTGCAGATATGGAGAAGAAAAGAAATAATAGTCTTAAATTTCAACAAGAAGGATTCAGCTTAGAGACAAGGCACAGGAACAGATGACTTGTAAGACTGGAGTCTCTCTCATCAGAGATAGTTTAAAAAAGAGTTAGCTATTCATCCATCAGCAATAACATCAATATAGTTCACCCACAGAATATAAGCATAAGCAAGAAAATCCCCTATAACCTTTTTTTTTTTCCCCAAATTTTATTCAAATGTATTTTGTTACTGTTTGACTTTATCAGGTTGTTGATTTCAGCACATGTGAAAACTGAAGTGTAATTTGGCATACGCGTGATTACTGGAGACTGGGTGAAGTGACATGAAAGCATACGAGCAGGAAAGACACCACTTTAAAAATATATATTGCTTGACTAAGAACTATTTGAAACTTAATGCTTTCAAAGAAGTTGTGCTTTGATGTTTGGAGTCTGCTTGACTGAGTATGCCCTAAAGTTTATAAAACCAATGTGATGTGGAACCACGAGTCTGTGTAGGATATTAGACAACATAAATTCAGTGCTGAATGGGCAGAGAAGGGGGGTGATGCAATGTCTGCAGTTAGTTTTTCTTTGTTGGAGGTGTTTCTCCACACAAACTTGAAAATGTACATACAATTCAAAAATTAGATGTTAGCATAGTCACTTCTGAAAAAATTAATTTTGAAAGATTTTATTTAAGGTTTTCCTATAGTTGTGCAGTTTAAATTTCATACCACAAGCAAGTGACTGGGGGGATTTTTGGGGTTTGTTTTTTAAAAATGTACCTAGAGATACAAAGATACAATCCTTGGTTGTTTTTTTTTTTGTTTTCGTTTGGTTTGGGTTTTTCTGTCATTGTTATTTTTTCGCATGGTCTTTTTTTTTTAGCTAGGACCAGTAAAGGATACAAGGTGTTGAGCAGGAACTGAAATCCACATCTGGCTATTTCAATATTAGTTAGTTGTTAACATTTCTTCTAAGTGATACTTCTAACTTGTTCCTGAATTTACCCACTCTTTATCATTTATAACAAGTTCAATGCTTCAAAATAAAATTAAAAAAAAAAAATTTTGGTATCTCTGCAGCAACCTTCTATATGATACACAATCTTTATTTTATGCAAAGGAAAAAAATCACTGTCATGTCCCACACAACTCACTGGGCTTTTTTTTTTTCCACTAGAGGTATGTGAGTTCAATATATGAAGTAGAATGGGAATGAACTAGCTCACAGCAAATTAGGTGGTAGACTTAAATGACACTTCCCCAGTCTCTCTCTGGGGTTCCTGAGTTCTTTTTCTGCTGTACAAAGTGAGTTAGAGACTAAAATCCACTTCTGGATGCTTTTCTTGAAGTAGGGCTAAAATTACTTCATGGGATTCAGGAAGGCCACAGGATCACACAAAAGCTCCCTTTAAGTAGGAATTAAATCAGGACATAGGGATTGAAAGGAAATGACCATCTCTGCTTTGGACTTTCACTCTGCTGCTAAAGTTCCTTAGAAATTGAACTTGAATGGCAGTTCAGTTGTTGAACTGCCAGATGAGTGGGTTCCTTACCTCTTGGTGTCCTTTGCACAACTTATCATCATCTGTTGTCTCCTAGTATGTGCTTCCAGCAGAAGTTATAGGTTCAATTTATACATCAATTTGTCTCACCCTTGCTTCCACAGATAGCAGTGAGGAGAAAGCGAGATGATACAAATAGCCTCAACAGCAAAGTCCAGGAAATTATTTTTCACAGTAGGGAATGGACAGTATCATGTTCTTTAAATTTTTCTAAAAGATGTATTAGGACATATGTTTAAACATATGAGAGATTTTAAGATATACTTTAACCCTTTTTTTCCTCATATTATGCAATTAAAAAAGTACATTTCTCTTAATATAATAGATTTTGGAAGGAAATATATATTGCAGACTTGTACCATTCAGCTGAGAAATGACTATCGTTTCCTCAGCCACCCAGCATGAAAAAGATTATTATTAATAGAAGACACTAAATGCAAGCTGAGTTCTCAGCAGGATTATTTCATACACGGTTTAATGGACTTTCTGGATTAGTAAAGTGTTCAGGTGCCTACTCCTTTATGAACTAAATTCTTATGTGGTTTTAAAGACTATATAATGCTTGATAATACTCAGGATATTGCTCCTGGGATAGCAGCAAGAGCAGCTTTGCCACCACCCTATATATAACACACCAGGACAATTCACACAACCTGTGAGTCACTCCTTCCTATATGCCGAGCAAGAGCTTGCCACGCAGAGACAGAAAGCTAGTTTTGGCTATGTAGGTTATTCTGGTGGATAGCATACTGGTCCCTTCATCCTTCTCTGTTAAAGAAAAGCCTTTGGATGGGTGGAAGATACGCGCTGAGCCACAGGAAGAACTGCATGTCAGACACGTAGTATGTGCAGAGCTCTCATGACTTCAGTTAGACCTCTGAATTGTCAGACTTTGCGTATATATCCAACAACATTTCCTCTGTGCTACCATTTTGAATAATAGCACAGTAAAAATTCTGGATCACTATTTTTAATGAAGAGAAGGGAATCAGGATTCGCAGTTAGGTGCTTGGTTTGCAGTTACGGCCACAGGCAAGAGAGATGCGATTTTGCAGTACTCTGGGAAAAAGTACATTGCAGTAGGTCTTTTTGGGTAACACTGTGAAAAACCCGAGCAGGCTGGCATGACCACAGTGAGGAGCAATGTCAAAGCTGTGTGCATTTGTCAGTGGCATCCACAATTATGGAGGGAAAAGAAAAGATCAGTTCATGCAGAGGCCTTCTCTCTGTCAGAAAAGAAGACCTGTAGGAAAGCACACAGGTAGAAGGCATAGGAGGAATTCCTTTCATCCCATTTACACCATAGCACTAGTGCGTGGTATTAACCAGTTTTTCTCAAAACTAGCTAATGTGTTAGGTACTACAGTCTTAGCACTCATTTTTATTTGCTTGGGAAATTGTTCATAATTTAAAGCATACTAGAATTGCAGAAGAATCTAAAGAGAATTCTGAGACAAACAGAAATTATTTTCATTATTTATAATAGTTTAATATTTATGTTGTGGTTTTTTTTAAATGATCTTTTTTGTTCGGATGCTAAAATAGATATTTCAAAGGGCCACATCCTGAGACGGAACAGACGTTTTTCTGAATTCATCCCAACATGATTTTTCAGATCAGAGACTATTGTTAAATATAAAGATAAGCTTGCCATTCTTCACTTTCTCTGATGATTTATGAATCAAAGCTTCTCTTGTTTGGATATTTTCTAAGACAGAGTTGCTGTAAAGGACTTTCACAGGGGTTACTTTGTGAAACTGGAAGCCTCCCAAGATGCCTGAGCTTGACTAATGGCCAAGATGAAGCTGTGTTTGAATTTTAAATGACTACATAGCCTTTTCCTCAGTGTGCTTTAAGGTCCACTCATGTAGTGCTTGTGCACACAGAGTTCCCATCGATCTTAAATGAATGACATGTATATAAGGAACTTAGAATTATTTTTTCCCTTGGATGTACATAGAATAATTTCTCCTACTCTTATGCAGCATACCCTTGAATAAAAACAATATTTGCAACACAGTTTGAAAGAAATCTTTGCAAAATCATTTTCTCGTCACAGATTGGAACATTCCCTTGCTCCACACTGCAGCAAAACCCAGAAGCAACAAAGTATAAGCAAATGACTTAAAAAAATATTTTAATTGAACAAATATTTGTTGAGTCTAACAATACGGACAGGCCACCAGGAGAGCAAAGGTTGAACATGCGATAAAGATGGAAAGAATACTAGGTAGAAGAGTATTTTCTACCTAACTTTAATTCAGATTCTTAAAGAATATTATGAAACTGTTAAGAAATAGCAGTATTTTCATGACTCGAGGATTCCAACTAGGGGCTGGAGGAGTTTGGTATTGCAGAAAATTAATTAGTTCATAGTCTAGTGGTGGCGTTATCAAAAGCAGCAATACTTACAGGAGATTTCCTTTTTTACTACTTGAGGGATAAGCTGCTACAAAGCAATACAAATTTTCTTCAAAGGAATATAAGCAGATAGAAGAGGTAATATCATAAGCTAGAAGCCTACTTCACAGCTGGGGATGACAACAGTCCTGAAATCAGCCAGCGTTTATAAGCATTTATCTACTGGCCAGAATGCACAGAACAGTATAAGATTAACCGTGCTATTCTTGGCACATGATGGAGAGATGCTGTTGTCTCATGACACCTGACTTCTCAGAATTTATGTATTTGCTTTTAAAAACAAGATGGGGATATGTCAAGTTTACTTTCTAGAAGACGGGTTATCTGGAAGTTGGAAACACAAGGTGGATTTTGCTTGACCTAGCTCTGTTCAGATAAGATTATTCTGTTCAGATAAGAGGTTACATGTGGAAAGAGATCATATTGGCCAATATTAGATGAACAAAATATTCTTGAGGTCCAGACAGAAACCTTTTATTAGCTTAGTGATTCAAAGAACAAGGGTTGCACTTCTAGAGGATGGAGAGGGAGACAGTGAAATTTGTTGCAGCCTTGAAGAGGAAGAAAGCGATTGAGAGCATGTCATGCTAACTATCTATAAAGACTGCTGCAAGTGGCCCAAGAGGATGGAAGCACTTCTACAAATGAGTTTGTCTATGTCTAACCATTAATTCAATTTTAGAGTAGTGGATTTATCTTTTTTTTGCCAAATATTTGAGGTTGTCTGTCCCTGGAGTCTATGCTCATCTCCTTTATTAACTAGGCTGGAGCTAGTAAGTCCATCTTCCTCAACAATCAACAGACATGCAGCTTCATTCATGGCTCTCTCTTTTGGAAATATAAACAGTCCAGCTAAAGATTTTTCCCGCTAGGGCCATAAAGCAGAATATTACAGGAAAGAATAAAACAGCAAATTGTAAGTCCTCAGTGAATGTTAAATTTATGTAGAACACAAAATATGATAAAGCAAACACGTCAAATGTGTTTACATCATAACACAGGAAGCTTTTTGCTACCCAATCTTCATATCTCTTACCCCTTCTCTCTGTTTCACACACCAGTGGACTGAAGTTTTTAATTGATGGAAATGCCTGGGGAAGTGAAGAGGTATGTAATGCTGTTCTGATCATATGAAAGAATGTCTCTGAAGACCAAGTCAGCATTAATATATGGTACATATAAATCAAGAATAATGATATCCAGACTCTTCAGATGGGGACTAGCAATCTTAACAGCACTGGACATGTCCTTAAGGCAACATAAAATACACAAATCATGACTTTCCGTTGGTGAAGTATTTTCTCCCAGGGCCATCGTAAAAGAAAGTTTATTACACTTACTTGGTGGGATGCAGTGAAAGGCTTTTCTGAAATCTAATTTCTTTATAAAATGTACTTGATAAATGTTAATTTTTAAATCTTCTAAGCTGTCCATCCTCACTGATTTTGTTTTCATAAAGAACTTAAGAGGGGTTGAATTTTCCCTGAACTAATAGCTCCTTGAAGGCCTTTGGAGAATGAGTAGAGAATTAACCAGCCTCCAGAATGATCTAAATGATGAACAACCTCCAGGACACCTGAGGCAAGTGAACTTTCCCTCACTGCATGCCAGAGCTGATGTACAACTTCGTCACTTTGGTGAAGTGAAACCTATCTGCCATGGGACTATCATATAATTACTTGAGTGCTCTAAAACAGTAGTTACTGTTGCCTGCACAGATCTGGTAACGTAGCTGCTCATTTGTTGTCTTCTAATTTGCTCAAAGAATTCTTAGCCATGTGGTAATTATGCAATAAAAAAAAAAAAAGGCAACGAGTATTTTAGCTGTGTTTTTGTGGTTCTAATTAGCAGCAGTTTTGATAAGCATTTCTGCATTTGTAAATATTGGTAAACATCAGTGCTTATTTCTTTCACAATGTTATTTCAGCTCAAGTGAGCTAACATGAACGCTTCACCAGTGTTCTCTGAACTAAATGCTGTAAAACAATGAGAAAAGCTATTTTTGTTGACTGAAATTTTTAAAAGGCATGTTTATTTTAGCTTGAAAATTCCTAAAGGGGGAAAAAAAGTTAAGATCGAATTATTGAATTTTTTGTCTACTTTCCCGGCTAAAATATGCCAATGGAATTTCTCATGGTTTACACACAATAAAATAAATATTTTCTGTCATTGAACAAAAATCTGTATTTAGTCACACATCCAGATTGCCTAAAAGTGTATCTAGATCTGTGAATTTAAAATTCCAGCTTAAAGATTATGACATTTTTATACCGATGCTCTACAGTACCATAGGTACTTCATCAAATAGTATAAATTATTGGTCTGTATCATATTTTAAATGAAAGACAAAAATTAGCAGAACTGATGACAGAACTCGCATGAAAGCAGAATGACATAGTGTGGTTGGTGGAACGGTATGTCTCTACTATTAGACTTCTAGGATTGTATTTGCTGCTAAAGGAACTGGGTATGGTAATCTAAAAGCATTTATTGAAAGATGCCCAGTTCAGATATTTAGATAATGTCAGTTTATTAGTTTCGTAAGAGAGGTGTCAAATACCGTTTTTGTATGTGCATGTGACACAATCTAGGAAGCTCATGCTTCCTAGATTTTCAGTTTTCACTTTATTTAATGTAATCTTTAATTTAATTTAAATTTATATTTTATATACTTTTTAATACTAATATTTAGTCTCCTCATTAACGACTGTTTTAAAATTTTTATTTCCCTTTAATTGGGGGTGTTTAATTTACTGAAAGGAAACCACTACTTTTATAGTGTATATGCAAATTTTCTTCTCACTTTATTCCTTGATATTTCAGGAAACTGTGAGCCGGCAATGCCTTAAGATATCCTGATTTTTTCCTGTGACACAGTGTCATCCTGAAACTTTTGGTGCTTAAACTTAGGTGACAGTGTTGGGTGTTCAACTTATTAAGTGAAAAGCCAGGTAAAGCAGGTACTTTGTATACCCATTTGGAGGAAAGATTTCTCATGCTGGCAACTATCAGGGTTGGATTCAGTGACTGAGATGGTCCTTGTCATCCCCACGTTCCTAAGATTTTCTCATTCAAACAGAGATACTGCAGTGCATTTTTCAAGATAATAACATGTGAAATGTTCTCGACGGGAATTTAACAACTCTCAACAATTTTAAGTTTAAAGTTCATTTTCTCTAACATTGAGTTCAGAAGGCTATGGTGGTGCGCATCAGGTGCCATATTACAAGTTACTTCACCCTTTCATATTTCAACCAAGTAAATGACCTTGCAGACTAACTTGAACCCCTCCCCAACAGTTTACCACAGTTTTGACATACCAACCTTTGTTCTGAGAATTCTTTTCATTTTTCTGTGACCATCGTCATCACCAACCACTGCAGTAGTCCTCTTCCTTTGCCGTATTTATGGATTTTCAAATACCAGGTATGCTTTAAATACTTTTTCATCTATCTTAGCCTCTTCAGTATTTTTCATAGGCTGTTCTACTAGTTGTAGAAAAAAAGATCAGTCCTCTTTTAGGTGTCTATACACAAATAGGCTTTTTAACTATTACCTCTTTTTTCATAGTATTACTACAATTTTCACGGTATTATTTCCACAGAAGAGGGTGCTTTTAGCAACACACAAGAATATGAAATGAGGAAAGAGATTTAAAAGTGGAAGACAAGACTAAAATATGGACAAATAATTCAAATGTATATCTTTACACATGGTTTCAGATATTTCTGGTTTTGTAAAACAATATAGATACTTAGCTTGTGGATAGGTTGGTGTATATTTGCGTATTTGGAATATAGGCATTGATGTATAGGAGTAATACAGAATTGTGCTGCATAAAAAATGTCTTAAGGCTAGCATTTTTCAAAAGGACACGTGCTTCTCACCTAATAATGGTCTTCCTGATAGATGACTACTCAGTGTTTTGCCATGTGACTTCAGGGTGGTTAGGTTCATGTACGCCACACTGCCCTCATACTTTCAAGAACAATAATGCTGAAGGTTCATACAGTAGTTTATGCAAAACCACAGCCTTTTTTTCTTCCATACTACCTGCACATATTTACATTGCCAGAACAAATGACTTACCTAGAAGACATGTTGGTGCAAAAGACCACCATGTTTGATCTGCTTAATGGTTTTGTAATGTTCATCTCCGCATATGTTTGCTTTAATGAATTGGCCATGTGGAATAATTACTAAATTGGCCAAGAATACAAAAATACAGCATTGTTCACACATTAAGGAAAGTCATAAAATCAAGAGGCTTCTGAGGTAGAATACAGCCGCAGCTAGCACACGAAGAATGCAACATCTGTGATTCCCTGTACAAGGTTGTTTGCGAAACTACACGAGGGATGGAACGGAACGCGCTTGTTCCGTGGCCTTCCCTTGTGACGAATAGCAGATATGGGGACGAGATGGTACTACGGAACTGATAAGCGGCCTACACGCTACCCGAGCCAACATTTCGTCAAATGTTGATGAAATGCTGTCCTTTTGTGCGAACTTTGCTCACCACAATGTACCAAAACACACCTCCATCCTGAAGGCTATCCGCCCCCGAGGTGTGAACACTCCTCCTTGAATACATTAATCATAATAAAAGTACGTATGACTAAAGTCACTCAAACTCCACTTTGAAGATAAAAAAATAATATAAAAATAGCCCAAGAGAGAGGGGATGTCAGGGAAGACACCATCGCGAAGAATTCCACCGCTGATTTCCAGGATCAGTCGACGGGCTGAGCCTCTCTTCCCCCCCCTTAGGGACGCCTTTGGGTAAGACTTCGATTACACCGAGCGCTTTCTCGGGGACTTAGAAATTTCTCTAGAGAATCTCTACCCTACATTTATAGCCAGGCTGTATCGTTTATAATTTTGTCGCGCGTTTGTATACTTAGCAATATCTTTATTTGCACGTGCTTTGCAGACAGTGTATTTATCACCGGCAATCCTAAAGAACCTGTATATCTGTTGTTTAAATAAACTGCACTGTTTAAGTAGCTAGTCGTTTCGCTTTCTCACTGAACGCGACCAAAACTACAGAGAGGCCGTGCTAGTTCAGGAGCATGACTAGACTGAAGGTGCAGTCCACTATTAGTGTATCCAAATCGTAGTAGTTTAATACATATTAAACGCGATTGGACTGATAGTGCTGAATTGGGCATCACTCAGAATTTAAACCTAGCCGCACCTAGCCTCCCACCTCGGTGAGGAGTGTTAGAACGCAAGGGGGTTTATCTTCTGCCAAAACCACTTGGCCCCGTTTCACGCAACAGGCCATTCTAAAGGCATGAATCTGATATCCAAGACCTCCTGAATCCTAATTTTGGCTCTTACAGAATGAATGCTCCTGAGTAGGTATGTTGTACCTTAACGTTTAAAGTAAGTTTCCCAGCACATTATTTTCACAGGACTACTATGGACACTGCTAATGCTTATAACCATACTTTGAAGCCATAACTTTGAGTTATTCCTGCCCATAGCTTCTAGAATTCCTACTTATTAAATTTGCATTATATAGCTGCTTTTCTTACTTACTTAATCCATAAAAGCACAACAAATAGGTTGCAACATCACTATCAACTCATAGCTCAGACATAAATAATTGCATACTTTCATTCCTTTTAATCTATACTTGAAATTATGGGGATTCTTAATTATCGTCTAATCAGATGTAGCATTCTGGTTAGGCTGTGTTGCATTTCGTGTTGAAATTCCTTACCCATTTCACGCTGGAGTAAGTATGGGCTGTTATTGCAAGGAATGGTCTTGAACCTAGATAGCTGTTGTGTCTATATAAGCACTTGCACGTGTGACAAGCCAGATCAGGAAGCTAAATTACTAATTCTGAGGGACCAGTTCCTTGATCTGAGAAGCTGCATAAATGGCTGGTGCTTAGACACAGGAATGCAAGAACTAGCAGGCTAGAGGCAGAAGGAGGAAAGTGGGATTGTCCTTTTCTAAAAAAGCTTAAATTTATGTCACAATTAAGTAGATGTTCTTAGTACAATACCAGTTTATGTTGCTACGATTAGGTAGTGGGACATATTCCAAAACTGACCAGACCTCCCCATGCTACTGCATAATTATATCTGCATGTCTTATAAAAACCTCAAAATTTCAAGTGTCAGTGCCTGTTGGTATTTTATAATTTTTCTGTCTGTGTACTATGTGTATATGGTTTTTCATGTTGAATGAAGGAACGTCATATTTATGTATATGCCTTTTCTGAGATATTTGCTGCCTACATGTCTTTATTTTCATGTCTGTATTTGTGTATGTGTCTGTTCTCATACATACGTAAATACTTTTTGCAGCTATTTTTGTAGCTATACTTTTATGGCATTCACTGATCATTCCATGCAAAACATTTAGGAGAGACTTGTTTTACTGTGTTCCCTGTAAAAACAGCTGTGCAAAACATCAGAGCTGTACAGACTCTCTAAAGAATGTAGCAATTAAAAGCACAGTCCCCATGTCAACATCTTACCTTCCAGAAAAACAAAACAAAATGAAACAAAACAAAACAAAAGACTTATTACCATTTAGTTACAGTATCACTTACAGAAATCTAACATTAATACAGCATACACTTTCAAATACTTAAAACCAACCCAATAAATAAACTAATGATTTTCAATTAATCCTAGAGGTGCCCCATGCTGTTAATTGGACCTGTTAATTTACCACAGTGCTGTCAGGCAAGTACCTCTTACATATGCCATTTCACATACTGAAAGTGCCGTTGCTGAAGAAATTGTTTTATTTATATCACCTATCATAGCAGTTCAAAAGCAATTTCCTAAAGTATATTACTTAAAAGGGTTCAAGATAGCTGTTATCTCTTCCAAAAACAGATACTTTGCAGTAAAAGGATACTTTGGGTCATTAGAGTTCATTAGAGTGCTTTTCTTTTTGACTTTTTCATTTAGAGGGATTTGGGGTTATTGTTATTTAAATAGGAAAGTGTTGATAATAAAATAATTTACTTTTATAAAACCTCATTTTAACGTTTTGCTGTGGAAGGTTTCTGTGTCTTTTTGTGAGTTTCCAATTTTCCATTAAAATTGTTCAATCAAAATTCTGGTTTGTTTCTCAGAAAAAAACATTAGTGAGAGGAAGTTTTTTTTTTTCCATCTCCTACCTTTCCATCTGTTAAAGCCAAGTAATAGAGTACCTGACAGTGTCCCTAGTTATACTCATACTGGACTATTATTTTCCCTTCTCTTTCCAGGCCAGTACACAAAATACATCACTTGATTAATTTGGCACTGAACAAGGTAGCATTGAAGATGGATTCAGACCAAAAGGAACAGCAGAAAACTAACTTTGCATAAGCCTGATGAGGATCAGTATTGAATATGTATGTGAATTACATGAATCTTTGTTGTGGCTTAACCCCAGTAAGCAGCTGAGCCCCACACAGCCGCCTGCTTACTCCCCCTGCCATGGCACGGGGAAGAGAATTGGAAGGGTAAAAGTGAGAAAACTCGTGGGTTGAGGTAGACAGTTTAATAGGTAAAGCAAAAGCTGCATGCACAAGCAAATCAAAATAAGCTTCATCCTCTACTTCCCACCTGCAGGCAGGTGTTAAGCCATCTCCAGGAAAGCAGGGCTTCATCATGTGTAACAATTACTTGTGAAGAAAAATGACATAACTACGAATGTACCCCCTTCCTCCTACTTCCTCCAGCTTTTATTGCTGAGCATGACATCATATGGTGTGGGATGTCCCTTTGGTCAGTTGGGTCAGCTGTCCCAGCTGTGTCCCCTCCCAACTCGTGCACACCCAGCCTACTCGCTTGTGGGGCAGTTTGGGAAGCAGAAAAGGCCTTGACGCTATGTAAGCACTGCTCAGGAATGGCTAAAAAAATCGATGTGTTATCGACACCATTTCCAGCACAAATCCAAAATACCATACCAGCTACTATGAAGAAAATTAACTCTATCCCAGAAAAAACTAGTACAACCATGAACCTCTGAATGCAAAGCATAAAGAAGTATTAGAAAAATGTTCCTTGAAGCTGCTAATCTTCAGGAAAGTTGTAGGAAATGATACTGGAATTCTCTGGATCAGTGGCTCCTTTTCAGTGTGGAAAAGGACTCTTATATTGGCCTGAACCAACAAAAAGGAACCTTCTAGCTCTGAAATTTGCATGGGGTTTTTTTGTTTCTTTGTTTCCTTTTTTCTTCTTCAGCTGTTTCCCAGGATTTGAGAAAAAGAGACAGTGAAGGGCTTCTGCCAGCTTACAGTAACTTGGAAGCTCATTCACCCTGAAGTTATTTCCAGAAAAGAAAAACCATTTTCTTATAGACAATATCGGATCCACAATTTTTTAATCATTTCACTCTACATTTGTTCAGTGTTAGACACATGCAGAAGTTATAGTATACATAATTGCCTTATGTAATTCTTTTATAAAAATATGATTCTCCTCTATATAGTATCTGCACACTACCTAGTTTTCTATTAAAAAGGCAATTTTGAATCAGTTTCCTGTTTGTTTTCTATCTTAAAAGAAACCACAGACTTATATAACTTCTGTTTATCTCTCTTCCAGTCCCAATACTTTGTTGGTGGAGACACAGGCATGCCAGCCACTGAAAACTGAGAATACCTCTTTTACTAAATTTGCCCCTGAAGCAAAGAAAGCACGGTGGTCCTTCTGGAAGCCCTAGCAACAGCTCACTTCCCTGCTCTGTGGCAAGACTTGTTTTCCTCCAACTTACTAGAAAATAAATTAGTCATTCTAATGGCTGGGTAAGTGATTAACACTACTCTGTTCTGTGATAAAAGATAAGATTATAAAAAAGAAATATATTTATGTAATTTTCTATTAAAGGTATTGCCATGATCTCTTATAAGTACCATGTAGCTGGTATCATCCTAAACTGCATCTTTTCTACACAATTCAAACAGAATTTGAGGTGAAATATGATTTTATTTTAATAAATCTATTTTAGAAGTACCTTCAACCTCTCTCCCCAGAAATATTCTTCCTTCTTCTTCTGAAGGGGCATTTCAGTTCAGCCTCTCTTACTTTTTTTTTTTTTTGTTAATTATTCCCTGCTTCTTTCATTCATTTACTCAGAAATAGTGTATTTAGAGCTAAGGCTGTATAAGTAAATTTTTTGATTCTTTCTTACCCCCTCTTCTGGTTATGACCCCTGATCTTCAACTGAAAAATGTGTTGCCCATTTCACTTCCTGTTTTGCAGATACTGGAAAAATATTTGTACATATGTACTTAAATTGGTTGCAAAGCTTTTCTCATCTATGTTTAAGACAACTTTCTGAGTCTCCCAGATGATACAAGATCTTTCACATGTAAACAAAGTTATATCATTTTCTGAAATAAAAGAAAATGATTGGTCAGATATGTCTCCAATTCATGTTGATTCTTCACTAGGAAAAAATGTAGTACAAAATTCATACAAATAGAAATGTGAGGAAGAACTGCATCTATTTGCTGAAGGGGTGAAAGCCTGAAAATACCGTAGAAGGCTTTATAGATGACCTTGGGATGTTCAGGGCTGATAATATTGTAAAATATTGTCAAAACATTTTGCGCGTACTGAGTTCTTATGCACAAAATTTTCTGAAGATTTGCACTTATTAGCTGAACTTTTTCTAGGGGAATAACACAGATGGTAAGGCAGATCAAACCTGTAAAAATGCAAAGCATGCAAAAAGGCAGATGTAGCATGGTGCCAGTAGAGAAAACAGAAAGAATTGCACCTGCATAGCATAGTACAAAACTAATCTATAGCAAGATAAGGAGGAGCTTCAAAATTACTTACTTCTCTGATTAAAATCACAAAGGTGGCAAACGAGAACATTAAACTAGATTAAGCTAGTCTGCAAAACCAATAGTAATTCGGTCAATAAATTTAAGTTAAAAAGAAATATGGAATCTTCCTGTTAAAACAGAGTAATTATGGTGATAGCCCAAGCAGGGATAAATATTGCCCATTTCCTGGGATTTACTGTCTTGAACACTGGCATTCAAGATCCGCATTCAGCTACTTTTAAAACTGACCAAGGAAAAAGATGGCTTATTTTTATTAGGACTTGAAAGACCTGAGTCCAAACCTAAACTGAAACATTTCTTTCTCAATCTGTTGTCTTGAAAAATAGGGATAATACTACTGATTTATCTGGTAGGGATGTACTAAGTACTGGCACAGTGCTTTAGAAATTCCAGGGCTTAAAGTAATAGTAAGAATTACCTTAAATAAAATCAAATAATGCTGAACAGAAATAAAAGTATAAAGATGTATGAAAACAACAGGTCCTTCCTCAGTGAAAAAAACCCATAGCAGTAACTCACCAAGAAGCAAGTGTAATATTCATATTAGTACGAATGTTAAGTCATATATAAATCCTACATCAGAAAACTTCTGAGATTCAAATAGGTTGCTTTATCAGTGATAAACCGAAGAATGTCAGATTTAAAGACAGCAGCACAATCCAGTGTTTTTATTCTTCCTGAAGTTTAAAGCTTTGTTACTCAGACTCAAATCTTTGAGATTATTTTACGATAATGAAATAAGATAGCTAATTTCTAAATTATATAATGAATAAAGTAATATAAAAAATAGCATTTTTCATTACCTAATTCTATCTGAAATCTTTTTACCCATTATCAATTCTTTCTAATTGTACTGTAATATAAATAAAGCTGAAAAGAACTGAAATGACACAAGGGAATACTGAGAAATCTATATTGCTTTTAAGCATATCTGAGGGAGATCTTGTGTGTTTCCATGGTTATATTCTGTTCTGCCATTGCTTATGGAGATTCAGTAAATGAGTTACAGTTGTATAGAATATTAGCACAAGCACAATAGGATATTAGCACAAGCAACTATTGAAAATATATATTATATTATTATATATTATATATTACATTATTGAGGCCTACAAGGAGATGAAACACAAAGGATAAAAAGAAAGAGAAGTTCTGAGAAATCTGAAGAATCCAAAGTAAAAAGTTTTTGCTGAAGTCTACCATTTTGCTTGCATAGAGGTTAGTCTGAGGAATTGAATAGATATTATTATCCCAAAAATACAGAAAAAGTATCTCCAAAACACGTATCAGACACTGAGATGAGGACATTTACAAGATTTAGTAATTATAGGTACATTATTTGCATGAATAACAGGACAGTAACTCATCAAGAACTAACAAGATAATTAAGTTAATTTTTTATGTTCTCTTTCATTAAGTTGCTGTCAGAATCTGTGCTTCAAAACATAGTTTCACTTTAAGGACATAGAGAGAGGAAAGAGGAGGGAAAAAATCTTTTGTCAAGAACAAAATAAACTTGTCAGGTTTTTTAGGAAGGATGGGTAGGGATCTATAAGAGAGAGAGTAAAGCAGCTCCTTGACTGTGAAGTGTCCCATTGTGAAACATGGGATCTGAGAGTTTGCGAGTCAAGATCAGAGGGTAAGTAGCAGTGCAGTGTTGTGGTGAGGATCCATCACAAACCTCTACCAGAGGAGGGAGTGTATGAGGCTTTTTGTACACATCTGTCAGTTATTTCCAAGGCAAGTTCTAGAGGAGTCAGTTACTCCAATGCTCTACTTGTCCTTGTGCTCACAAATAGGGACTTCATAACCATGAACTGATTGAGTTCAGAATCTAGCAGAAGGATTGGGAAAGTTAGGCAGTATGATTTAGACTGTGGACTTATTCCTGAGAGCAACTCTAACTTTACTTAAGGAATTGCTAGGCAGAATACCCTGAGAAATTGCCACGAAGTAGAAAGGTGCCTATGAGAAAGGGCTGTTTCTTTTTTTTTTTTTTTTTAAAAAAAAAGAGCAAGTTTATGAGCAAACTATTTTGGTGTTCAGGAAGACCAAGAATTTCACCAGAAGTCCCACCCTGCTCTGTAAAGATCTTCTCTAAGAACTAAAGTGCATCCAAGAACTGGAAACAAGGACAGACAAAAAAAAAAAGGAGCATAAAAGTATTGCTTGGCTACTTATTCATGGAATCAGAAAAGCCAAAGACTCACTGAAGTTAAAATGAGAGCATCATGAAGTGTAACAAGG
The DNA here is from genome assembly GCF_028500815.1 of Rissa tridactyla. Taxonomy (NCBI): domain Eukaryota; kingdom Metazoa; phylum Chordata; class Aves; order Charadriiformes; family Laridae; genus Rissa; species Rissa tridactyla. The sequence goes on along the minus strand of NC_071467.1, from coordinate 85,877,398 downwards.
AGGAAATCTTCAAGATAGGCACAGGAAAAGATAATTCAGGGAAGAGACAGATCTGTTGCTAAACAGGTGAGAGAAGCTAGTGGTGGACAACGTGGAAAAGGCTAAACTACTCCGTGCCTTTTTTGCTTGTTTTCATAGAAGTGAGAACACAATTCAGATCCATAGGACCAGACGGAATTCACCTGCAAGTGCTGAAAAAGTTTTCTGATGTGATTGTGAGGCCCCTGCTTAGCATCCACAACAGTTCATAGCAAATGGGGAGGGTCCCACATAATATAAAGAGGATGATACTGGACTCACTTATCCTTAAGTAATACAAAAGGTACAATACAGGGACCTGTCAGCCAGTCGACTTCACGTCAGTCCTTGGAGAAATCACAGAGCACCTTCTCCTGGAGTTCATTTCCAGGTATGTGAAGTAAAAGAAGGTAATTAGGAAGATTTAATATGGATTTACCAGGGAAAAAACATGTTTGACCAACCTTATTGTGTTTCATGGTGAAATGACGGTCTGTGCGGATGAGAAGGATTTGGTAACCGCTACTCCGATAAGGCTTTTGTCCCCTATACCCTAAGTTATCCTAAGCTTCTGTGAAAAGGAAGTAAATATATTTTAACATCTATGATTTTTTTTTCCTTTTGCCTTTTGGTTTGCTTTTCCATTCTATATAAATAATTTAAAGCATATTTGTGACAGAAATAATAATTTTACTTGTCTTTACAAGTTATTTCATCCTTTTTTTCTTTACTTTCATGTAAAACTTTTTTCATTGCAGAAACAAATATTTGCAAATATAATTAAACGTAGAACTTGATATATTTCTTACTATCCACACATCATTTGCCAAATTCTGAACATTCTTATCTATTTCTTAATAAAAAGCTATTTGCCAATTTGTATAATACTGTTAAAATTTGCATTTTTTTAAATCATTGACTGCTGGGTAATTATCATTGCAAGTACTCCAAGTAAATTAAATTAGACTACTACTGTAAATAAAGTTACTCTTTTCTGTGTGTAGGGTCAAAGTTTTAATCAATGCAGGAAATAAATTATTAGACTGAAATAAATAAATTAATGTGCTGAGAAGCTGGCTAACACTAAGATTCAAATAGGCAATTAAACCTTCAAATGACATGTTTAAAATAAATTACTTGTCTGTTTATTTAGAAATAAATACACCTCATTCTCTAAAAATAGATCTATACATCTTTGTAGTTTAAAATGTACAGAAATTGATAAATATATAATTAATTAAATGGATTTTTTTGTCTCTTATAAATACAATGTCTTTAAGAAGCTTCCTGAATATGTATGGAACTTTTCTGTCCTTGGAACTGAGTGTCACGCACATTTGCTTGACCAATATGAAAGACTTAAAATAAAAAATAAGGAAATAAGCTGTAAAACTGCAATTAAAAGAACATTCAAGCTTTAATAAAACAGTAGAGAGACACAATATTCATCTTAAACATTCTTACCTTATCCTTTTATTTTTTTTTAATTTTGTGTGATTTAAAACACTGTCCCATTCAGATAGAATGGCTGTTAAATCAGCACAGTCTTAATTGAAAGATATGCTTCATGTATCTACTCAGAACTGTTTGCTGATTTCAGGAGCAAAGATATATCTCCACAATTTTTAATCCTGTTACTCCTAGAGAGTCAACACAGCAAAAAGAGAACAACTCCAGTTCTGTATTACCTCCTTCATCAGTAGAACTGCCCTGTAAGTTCCAGTCAGCTCCTGTAAAGTCCATTGAACCTAGATTTGCAGGCATATTCCTAATAAAATACTGATAAAATACTGCAATAAAGACAACGTGTGGCACAGCATTTCCATTGACATAAAAAAGGAGCCTCACAGTATCTGAGTTCTCTGTAAGTTGCCAACTGCTAATGAAAAAAGAACAGTTTAGTCTAGAAGTCACTGAGTTTTTCCTCGATGACTTAATTCCATAGTAACTTTCAAAAGTAGAGCAGAAAGATGGGACTTTTGGGTTATTTGCTTCATTTTCTGTAGTGCATTTATTTAATTCTTTGTGTAATTTTCCTATATACGTTTAGGTTAATAACTGGACTAAAGACTTTAAGAGCCCTATCCTCTGCACGATAAATGAAAAAAAAGAATGAAAATATTTTTGAGGATTAAGCTTGTTGAGCCACGTGGTATCTACCTTTATACAATTTTTAGTACATTGAATGTGACAGTGGACATAATAAAAGGCATGAGACTCCCTTAGTCTAGGGAGCAAAACAAGCAAAACAGTCCAAGATGTGAAGATATGACTACAGTGTGTGACAGACTAAGAAAGTAAGGCTGAATCAGAAAGGACAAGTGTCTCAGGGCAGACTAGCAGTCTGCAATGACAAGAAAGAATGATTCTCAAATGCTGAAGTTAGCCAAACCCAGGCACAGTCCTGTTCACTGTTCTTGTTTTCCTGTGATCCTGCTTAACAGTTGAATGGAAAGAGACGGATGTCTGGTTACACATCCTGCCCTGCCGTCCACTTGTGAGGCGGCTAGAGCCATGACTTGCAGCAGCAGGGCCACTTCATCCACTTTTCTGCCATTGCACATTGTCGTGGTTCTGGCCAGACTGGCCAATGAGAATGACAGATGCCACTCCCCCCTCCAAAGAGAGGAGCGGAAGAGATAAAGGGATTTACGAGTTTAGAAAAAGAACTAAACTACTTTAATGAAAATATTAATAAATAATGAGATAATAAGTAATGATAGAATAATAATTAAAAAAAAAGTATACAATATATACAAAACTGTATCCAGCTCCCAGGATGATGATCGCGTCACCAGCAGACACAGGGAAAGTCCCAGACTGGAGCCAGTGATGAACAGGAGCTGGATTCTGGATCTTGGAGTCAGGAATGCTCAGATCAGGATCAAAGGCAGAACAGACAGGGTCCTCCTCGGACGTCAGCCATTGAAGGAAGAGAGTTGACCTTTTGATCCCTCAGCTTTTATACTGAGCATGATACAGATGGGGTGGAATACCCTGTTGGTCAGTTTTGGGTCACCTGTCCTGTCTGCTCCTCACTACAGGTGTGACCCCTCTATGCTTTTCTGCTTCCAACCCTCTAACGGGGCAAATAATAAAGTTAGCTGACCTTGGTTGTTATAACAATAAGTATAAGCAAGAGCCTCTGTGCATACCATTCCTTGGTATAATCAGGTCTTATCACTCTGAGGGTAAACAGTTTCTGACCAATATGCTGTTAATTTCAGAGTTCAGTCAGTTAGAAGAGGCCCAGCTAAAAAGTAAAATTACAAAACAGAAAATTGGTTCTGTTTTATCTCAAACCAGGACACACATTCTGAGCTTAACACAAAGGAAATTCCCTGTGGGCAGTCGACGACTGACAGCACAGACTGGGTAGGGCTAGCTAGACCACGGGTGCTACAGGCTGATCCAGTTTCTATTCCTTGAACTGGCATCTGAAAGACTGCAATGGTATATTGTTACTAAAGTGCTGCCACAACTGCCATGAAAAAGTAATAAATTAGTGCAATATATCACCACTCTGTCAAACAGTTAATGGCAACAAGTAGGATCAGGCTCAGTATGTCAAGGACTCAACATACAGCTAAACTAGCTCAGAAATACAGGAAAAAATTGTGTGCTTGATCCTTCACTGTGCATACTCACAGCTGTGCTTTCAGCAAGCAAAATTAGGGGTGTAAAAATATATATAATCAAGAAAGTCTTTACGAGGCTAAATGGCTGCCAAGATTTGGGTAGAGTTGGGTGCTGCCGGGCGGCCCCTGTGTTGCCGGGCCGGGGCTGCCCCGTGCCGGACACAGCCGGTTCCAGCCGGCTCCAACGGCCCCAGCGCAGGGCACAGCTGAGCCCCTCAGCCACGGGCGGGCGCCGCGGGGAAAGCCTGGCTCAGAAAGGGCAAAACGCTGCCCGGCAGCCAGGGCTGAGGGAAACCGGGTGAGAAACAGCCCTGCGAGCCCCGAGGGGAGAGCGGGAGGAGGGGAGGAGGGGCTCCGGGCGCCCCCGCGGAGATGCCCCCGCGGCCCCGGCAGAGACCCCGCTGGGGCGGGGGTTTCCCGGCAGCCCCTGGGAAGGGCCCCGGGCTGGAGGAGGTTGACGTTCCCTGGAGAATTCCAGCCCATGTGAAGGGCCCACGATGCAGCAGGGAAAATTGTGAGAAAGGAACAGCAGAGAGGAGCTGCTATGGACTGACTGCAGCCTCCCATTCCCCGTCTCCCTACAGAATCACAGAATGGTAGGGCTTGGAAGGGACCTCTGGAGATCATCTAATCCAACCCCCTGCCAGAGCAGGGTCACCTATAGCAGGTTGCACAGGAACGCGTCCAGCTGGATTTTGAATGTCTCCAGAGACGGAGACTCCACCACCTCTCTGGGCAGCTTGTGCTGTTTGGAGCAGGGGGAGGTAGAGGAGTCAGGAAAGAAAGAGTGAAGCTGAGTCTGGCAAAAGGAGGGGAGGGAAAGTTTTGTTTAGTGATTTAGTATTTTGGTTTTGATTGTCACTGCTTAAACAAATTTTAACTGGCATTAAATTAAATTAATTTTCCCCAAGTCAAGACTATTTTACCCATGATGGTAACTGGTAAATGATCTCCCTGTCTATCTCAACCCAAGAGCTTTTTTGTCTTATTTTCTCCCCCGTTCTGTTGAGGAGGTGGGGTGAGAGAGCGGCTGGGTGGGGGTGTGGTAGCCAGACAAGGTCAACCCACCACAATGGAATACATTTGTAAACTTAAGGTACACAGCAATGAAATATGAACTTTACCTTCACTTACAACCAGCCTCCTTCCCTGACATGTCTCAGGTCCAGATAAATGCCCTTAGCTTGGCAGAGAGAATATCTCACAGTTGGAAGCCCCTTGACAGCATCATCTCTTCTGGCTCCACTCAAAACTGGGATCAACAAGCAGCCGTAGCCCACAATTCTATCTGTGCATCCCAAGCATCGGCATACCTCCTCTTGCTTCATTATTAGTTTTGCTAGGGCATTGGAAGTGAAATGGCAGGAATTGTTATGATATTTCCCTCTCCCTGTGGGTGTTTAGGACTATCATGCTGTCTGTATGGCATCAACCACTTGTACTCCTTCTAGCCTTTGGGGTCAGTGTAGGGTCCAGGTGGGCTGGCAGGAGTCTACAGGCCAGTGGGACTGTGGCCTCCCCTCCCCAGTGGACACAGTGCCACTGCAACCCAAGGAGCTGAGCAAGGCCAAGGCTGAGGATCAGGGCTCCCGAGGTGGCTCCCGAGCACAGGAGAAGAGCCCTGTTGTTGGTTCTTCAGGCTCCCTTTCACCTGGCTCCTGCCCAGCAGTTACAGCCGAGGTTCTGCTGCTGTGGCTGTCCGTGATGGACTGGGCAGGGATGGGTGGGAGCATGGGGTCTATCAGTTCACTGAGGGCAATGACAATAACATGGTAAATGTGATTTTCACCATCACTAGCAGAAGTCCCCAGCCCTGGGGTGCCCTGGGGTGCAGGGTGTGAGGCCGTGGGGCCTGGTCCTGGTCCTGGTCCTGTTCTGGGTGGCACTGGCCACCGTGTTGGCCAGGGGAAGAGTGACTCTCACCTCCCTGGGGTGAGCTGGGGCTGTGTGGTATCATCTGTGGTAATGGTGTGAGCATCTGCGGTCATTGCTGAGTGACAAACTCCAGCCTTGGGTGTCACAAGCACTAAGAGTGGCCAGTGAGTGACAGCCATGCTGCCCTACCTGCCCAGAGAAGGATGTATGGTGTCATAAGGTAACCTATAAACCTAGCTCCTTGTGTATGCCAGAGGTGAGGCAGAATTGATCCCCACCAGGAACACCATATTTCTCCCATATAGACTCCAGGATGCCTATGATTCTCCAAAATTTCCCCCTCACTTCTTGGGGAAGAATAAAACTGTCAACTTTAGGACCCAGAGGAGCACTGGAACAGTGTATTTAATACCAAAGAAAAGGATTTGAGACTAGCATGCTTTTGTATAATATCTATCAGGTATTATATAACTTGAACTATTAGATTGTTAAAGCATTCATTGGACTCACAAATTCTTCACTCTATATATTACATGTTCCCTTTTGTGCACCACAAGATTTTGAGTGTAACGCCCTCCCCAGGACCATCGTCCGCCTGAAGTGTACTGCTACATACAGTCAGATGTTTGAAAGGGAAGGACCCTAAAAATGTAAGGTGCCTTTCTCACATAGATGAGCACGCTTCCTCCTGATCCTGTCCTGTCTAACATGTTCTTATTTTTAGTATGACCAGGTTATACCTACTTTCCTGGACAATTTAAAAATGAGGCACTATCGCCAAGCTACAAAACTCAGCTCCTGTGTATTCATTGTAGTAGTCAGGTTAAGAGAAAGCAAAAGGATGGTAAGAACAATTTTTCAGAGATTAACATCAGTACCTGATAGGAGAGACTAAATAAAGCAGTACAACTAGCTGAACATTTTAGACACAGCATAGAATCATGGATGGGGTGAGTAGCTAGTGAATGAGCAAGAAGAAGAGTTGAGGATTTATTCTGGACAGAGTAAGCATGATGTAGGGCAGTCTGAAGGGTGGACAGTAAAGCAAATGAATACATGCACTGCTTGTGCTCACCACTAATTTTTTTGGAAGACCTGAGAGAGGGGGTCTGGCAAGAGACCACCTGAATCATTGGACCATGTATACTCACCTTTGAGTTTCCAAAACCTCTCAAGCAGAGATTTAAACTAAACATCAATACCATGATGAACGTCTCCAGCCTGCTCTGAGACAGATTTGTCCTCAGATATGTCAAATATCAACTCAAACACCTCTCAACTTGTTCAGTAGCAACAGAGGGCAGCTGGCTTTTCAGGGCTCTGCCAGCCTGTCAGTCAACTGAAGAAGTCAGTGGACCTTGAATTATGAAGGCATTTGGGCTATTCCCTAGGGGAATGAGAGTTCTCCATAGAGCGAGAGAGGCTACCACAGCCCCAAACCAGACCATGAGTACATATCCTCATTTTGCTGAGAAGGATTTCCCACAGAAGTATATGATCTATGTCTTTTTCCTGGACAGTGGCATGTAATCAAGGAACCCAGGACTTGTTTTCTCCCATTTTTCCTCAGTTCTTTTCCTCCCACTCTTCTACCCCACTCCATCCCAGGAGAACTCATTACATAGCTGGTAGAAGTAAAAAAAAAGTCTGTGCAAAGTCCCTCTGTATTTTTTCATCCAAAATACTAAATTACAGCTATCCCTGCATAGGTGCTTTAGCCTACTGTCAAAGCTATCAGGACACCAACCGTCATCAGTCTGAACACCCTGCTCCAGCTGCTGTGCAGTTCTCACACTACAAGCCACTTGGCTTTTGAGTTCTTTCATAATCATAGAGAAAATGCAGATATTTTAATTGTGTATCTGTCTGTGCACACTGAGTACACATTCTCTATCCTAGAGTAATTCAGACTACTGATGTATGCAAAAGTAATAACTGCACCATGAATTCTGAAAAGAAAAACATCTGCTGAAATTTTTGAGCAGATACAATGGTATTCTTAGGTGACAGAAGAATGTGGTTCCATTTTTTTTTTTTTATCTAAAGAGAAAAATGACATTTGCAGTCTGTAGGTATCATCCCTCGATTTATAGCAACTCCTCAGAAATCACTAAGGGTACTGTGATGCACATGCCAGGAGAATGAAACAGTTCAGGGGAAAAGTTCTGGGGTGTTCATGTATTAATGCAGATATATTACCTTTTCTTAAGGTCATCAGGAACTAGTTGTTTAAAATCCAGAATAAATAAGAGACTGTATATATTTTCAGTATTTGGATGTTATTAAACTGTAATGCATGAAACACATTATTGCTCTCATGATCGGAAAGAAAACTGAGCGTAATGCTTTTTCTTCTGTTTACATATTCTCTTCTCTCTGGAGTTTCTTCTGAGAGGAGTGGAACTGACTGCCCTGACAGAGTAACAATTTGGGTTTAACAGGAACATGGCTTTTTTTCTGTAAAGTTTGTGTTTTGCAAGGATGTGTCACGATGTGTACAAAGAAGAAGGGAATTGTACCTTCTTTCGCATCTCTGTCTTTTGCTCACAACTCAGACTATTGTAAGGTTTTTGAGCTGCCAAGTTGTTTTAGTGAAAATCTGTCATGTTGAAGACTCTTAAAGCCAGACTTTAAAGGATCAAGCTATGGAAGGGTACCGCATTGCTTCCTCTTACTAACCGTGCTATAGTAAAACTGAGTATCAGTGCCTCAGGGTAGCAGAAATGTAATGCCCAAGGCATTCATATATCATGTGAAGTACACATTTCCATGAGCTTTGTGATTCTACTCAGAAATAATTCCATTTATTTGTAATCAGCTATGCTGCCCTTCAGGAAGAGGGGAAGGAAATCAGATTGCAGATAAATATGTTAACAGCAGTGATGCAAAACTTTTCAAAACTTTTTATAATAATATGCAGTCTTTCATAGTGAATATTAATTCCCTGGCAGATATTTTTGTATTTTTATATTAAAAGGGTCTTTGGAAAATATTTGTACTGAAAAGATTTATGTTAGAAAAATAAACACCTTTAAGTCTAGAAATGTGCATCATCTTTATTATATTATCTGACAGTAAATGAAGATACTGCTTTACTTTGTGATATCAATCTTCTAAGTGTCAATTTGCAATTACATAATTAATTGCATACAAGCAACTTTATGAAGGTGTTAATGATGCACAGCAGACCCAGTAAGCTACTCCCATATGTCAGGAAACAGTTCTAATAACTTCCTCATACACATATTTGCTCCCTAGCCATAATCCTTTTAGAGGTCTTCTACAGAGAAAGGGGAAACAGATGCACGTTGTACGAAACCAGTTCTTCCACCACCACTCACAATGCCTAATGATTATGGTCCAAAATCATAACTTTGTGTCTTGGGCTTTATGCCTAAGTTTTGCTGCATTCATCCTGGTGTCACATAAACAGTTATGTCCCAAAGCATTGTCATTCTACCTTCGGAAAAAGGATTAACATCTCCTGTGACATTCAGAAAAAGTGCACTGAGCAAGCTGGCTAGCTTGAGCTATTTTCAGAGATCAGTACTGATTCAGGGCTGAGATAATTGAACACACAGTGCAATATGGAATTGCTGCATAAAGAAATGGAATTATATGCTTATCAATTAGCTTCCATCCTATTTCCTTAACTTACAAAAAATAAGGCGCCCTCATTTTGTGATCTGTGACAATGAGGCTCCAAGATTTCTCTTACAGTTTTGCTTTTCTTTTCACTTGAGGTATAACTGGAGCTGAATAGGAAGTATTCTGGTACTGTGTACACAGATTTTGCTATAGTAACTTGAATTTATTACACACTTATATAGAATCTGATTGTTGCTAAAATTAACAGGCCTTGTCTGACTTTTATCTACAAAGAGGAAAGCCTACATGTGAAGTGATGGCTGTAGAATAAGGCTTCTGGAAGTAAGTGGAAAAGTCAGGAAACAGAAGTTTGGGACTACTGAATTAGAATTGCATTATATCATAAGCATTTAAAACCTGTGACTGAACTCACCAAATCTGGTATCACATAATGAGATCATGCTTCCATTTAAAAAATGTAGACTTATCATGCAGATAGGGAATAAAGGACAATGTTCTTTGGAAGAAGTGGTACTTCCAAACTCCAGCATCCAAAAGAAAAGGAATGCCTTCCTCATGCAGAGACCGACTCGCTAGGATACTCACCTGAGGCTCAGTAAACCCCATTCCACAGCTGTGCAGGTCAGACGATGGAAAATCACCATCAAAGAACATAGCGTGTAATAGTTTGAATTATCAGTGTTTCAAAGCGTATGTCATCTTAGTCTTTTGATTATATGCTGCCTTGCAAGGGAGAAATTCAGCAGTTATTCCCTCCTTACACCTCACTTCTTTCCAAGCTCTTTTTTACCTGTATGCTTCTATCTGTGGGCTTCAAAATCCTATCTAGCATCTGTAAAAGGGCTTTGAATGTCAAGAAAGAGAGAATATAGCAAATTGGTGTGAGGAAGTATACCAAGGGGAGTGCTACTGCAGGCTTGACTGTTCTTGTACTTTTCTGCTTAGCATCTGAGCCTCCTCACTGTCAGGTAGCAGTCAGTAAATGAGATGGACCTTTGGTCTGCCCCTGAACAGTCGTGCTTTTGGTCCTGTGTTAAATTTCTGAATGTCAGAGTCAAAATGTCAGAGTCAAAACTAGATTCATGTGTAACTTGCTATTTAGCACAATACAAATAGTGATGGATGTTAGATGAATTTCCTTGAAATCTGCAATTTGTTCAAAATGAATATGTAACAGTGACCTGTGGATCAGAATCACAGAATCATGAGGGTTGGAAGGGATCTCTGGCAGCCCCTTATTCAAACTCCCTTGATCAAAGCAGGGTCAGCTAAAGCAGGTTGTCCAGGACCATGACGAGTCAGTTTTTTTAATATCTCCAGGAGTGGAGAATCTACAGCCCCTCTAGGCAACCTGTTTCAGTGTTTGACCACCCCCACAGTAATTTTTTGTGTTTGTGTTTAAATGGAACTTGCTGTATTTCCCTTTCTGTCCATTGCCTCTTCTCCTGTTACAGGACACCACTGAGGAAAGACTGTCTCTGTCTCCTTTACTGCCTCCAATCACGAGCTGGTCGGGGCAGGTGATTGCCCCACTTACCACTGCACTGGTGCGGCCCCACCTTGAGTACTGTGTGCAGTTTTGGGCACCTCAATGTAAGAAGGACATCAGACTGTTAGAGTTGGTCCAGAGGAGGGCAATCGAGACAGTGAATGGTGCAAGAGGAAAGATTTACTGAGAGTTGATAAATGTTAATGTTGTCTCAGGAGAGAAAGGCTTAATTTTAGTCTCATTAGCATTTTGACAGAAAGAATGGTACAGAGCTCTGTGGCTATACAATTGTAGCTTGGTCTGCAGAAACAAACTGTGACACCTCTACAGATCCAAATAGAAGCTTGAGTGAAACTCTATTATGGACTAAAATGTACATAAATAAGTTGAAGCATGTACTTAAGATGACTGTTGCTTTATTGAGCTGCAGCCTGAATCAATATTACAGATTGACTTAGCATTCTTGGTATTTTCCCAAATCCTTATCTTATCTGTGAGGGTTAAACTTAAAAAGATTAGAGGTTCATTTCCAAACTCAAAGCTTTTCACTGTGATACTTTACTGTACAAAACAAAATTAGTCCTCTGATACAGTTAGGACTTTTTTTTCCCTCTGGGACAAGGAAGTCATTGTTTAATGACTTTTGCTCCAGGAGTAGAGCTGCCTAAAGTCTGGCTTATTAGCTGTTGGAGTGTTTGAGGTGGACATTTCCATATAATCAATATTTATTATCTGGGTGGAGTCTCTGGTGCTTATGGTGAAGCTCAACAACAGAAGCTGCTTTAAATCCAGACTGTCATTAGGGTTTTGCACTCTCATGTCATACCACTTTACATACTCCCTCTCTCTCCTGTTCCATCGTCAACATATATGTGACTTCATATTGATCATAAGTGATATGTTTTAGACAGATAATTTTGTGAATTTTTTCTTCTGCTAACTGAAAGTGTACTAGGCCTGATTAAAAGGACATTATGGAAAAGTGTGGCTGAAAAGGTGAGGGACCTTTTTGGATCCCAATTGATATCCCAATCAATAAGGGACCTTATTGTTGGATCCCAATTCATATCAATTAAGGCCAAATTCTGAGATGTGCAAATCTACAGTGCAACTTTTTTCACATTCTGAATACTCGTAAAAATCTCTCATATTCCCGAGTATTTTCATAAATACATTACTACTTATTAATCTTTCTGTTCTATGGTTTTTGAAACTGGATAACAGGTTCAAGAACTACTACGGAAGAGATGCATAGAAAGAGGGATTGCTTGGCTGTTGATGTCTAAACTAATTTTAATCTGTATGAATTAATCTAACCAAATAGCCGATGTTTCAAAAGGTATATATTGATATTTAAGCCTTTGTTCATACAAGATTAAAAGCACACAAGCACTCAACTTCTCTTAAACATTTTAACATCAAAGTAGCCTTAGATGTCTTTAAATATGAGTGGAGGAATGTCATCTACTTACTTCTTCTGCAAGCAAATATATTATTAAAGAAAATTACATTGGATACCCTTTTGAATTAAATACAGCAAAATATATTTCAAAGTAGAAAGTAAATGATGGAAGACTTCTACTAATAAATCCTTGTCTGTTGGTTCCTTTTAATGCTCTGGAGTGCATTCTGCAAACAAAGTCAATGCTTTGAAAGCAATGTCTTGATCTCTTAAAGAAATGAAATAAGAACATACTAAATTAAATTTTCAAATCACTAATTGTCCAAATAATTCCGATTGGAAAAACGGCAATCTCACCTGCTAGGTAGACAAAATAGAAGAGTTATCGCAAGCAAGGATTTAATTTAACACTTAGAAAAATCATGTAATAAGAACAAATGATCAAGCTTGGGTGGAGGAAGGAATGCTAAGGGTTTTTTTAATGCATAGTTAAGGCAGAATTTGCCAGTTTCAGCAAATTCTGGATACTCTTGTGTTTGCATAGTAAAAAGTCTTCAGCATGGTAATCTTACAAGTTTATAATCAGCAAGTTGTTATTTAGTATGAGCATCATACGGTTATACTGAAAGAGCTATTTTGTGGGAAAGAGAGCACATTTCACTTAACTGCAATTTCCCTCTATCAACAAAACCCACAATTCAGCTTTGTGCAGCAATAACAAGTATGAAACAGTGGGATCTTTCAGTCTGTCAAATTGTTGTTAATTACAGAATGTTGTTAAAGGAAAACATACTATGCGCAGCAGAATAAGCATAACAAAGGGACATTTATAGGCCAATCCAGCTGTCATTGAAATGAGCAGGAATTTTTGCTGTTAATTTCAATATGAGTAGAATCAGCTTTTTTAATTTAACCGTGAACATAAAATGACAAGTCTTTTGCAAGCCATCTCTCTCTCTCTCTCTTTCTGTCAACTGAAATAATGTAATTCCATATTAAGGCATAGAAAGTTTCTAGCAATGTGGCTGTGATGAACGTGTGCCTTTTAGTGAATTCACGAGCATGTTCTAGACATTCTTTTCTGGTTGCCAAAAGAGATTCTTCTCCAAATTTGTGGCTGCTAGTCCCCAGACTGGTCCCGTCATGAGGATGAAGTCTCAGCCCATAGTACTAGAACACCTAACAGTTCATGCTAATTGCTGAGTGTACTACTCGGTGTGAAAACCCTGTTCTCAGAAAAGCAGTGTCCAGCACTTGCTCATTTATTCAGAGATTTCACATATAGAGAAGATTTAGGAATAAGAATAGTAAGAAATATATAAATATCCCATTGCAGCATTTGTATAATAATACAGAAAAATCAAAGACATTAATTTTTGCCTGAAGACTTCATTCCATTTTCAGGTGTCAGACAGTGATTTCTCTCTCCAGTTGGCCACCTTTCAGCTGAAGCTGTTGTGTAGGTTGTATTCTTTCCAACAAAAGCAAGTTTCAGAGACCTACTCCTTGTTTTGGTCACAATACTTATTTACCCTCGTGTTTTATTGGCTGTATTACATAATACAAGTGGAATATCAATAGTTACCTTTCAAGACACCATAGCTGCCCTTGAAGTTTCGAAATAGAAATTGAGACACACTTTCTCTCTTTTTTACCTACCAACTTAGTAAACAACTTATATGCTGACCTTCATCTTGGTGGAGGCTGCCAACAGAATACTCTTAAGCTTCTTCCAGAATAGATATCTCAGAAGATTAAAGAGGAACCCTGAAATACCACTTATCTTCCTTTGTTTATGACTTCTCTCATGAAACTAACTGAACTGTAGTCATAAATTTATGCCATAACATTTTACAAACCACGCATTTTTAGAGGCCTTTCAGAATCCGGAGTATTTTTTTTTGTTCTTTTTTTTCTCCAGTAGCATGAATTACAATATAAATCTTTTCATGGCTCTGTAAAAAGTTGCCACTGAGAAATTTAAAACAGTATATATAACACCATTTCTGATAGTCTGCATTTCAGTGTATTTTGATTTCTGTAGGGACCCCACATTACCTATTAATAGAACAAGTAACTCATTAAGTATATGTGGTACAATTTTTCCCTTCTTTGAGATATTTTTGAAATAGAACTGAGTACTAATGGGGAAGATTGATTACAGTCAATTAATTAATCATTTCTTTAATTAATAGAAGATAAATTTAAAAGGAATGATTTCAGTAATAGAATTTTGTTCGATTTGTACCTTGAGGAGATATCCTAAACCTGTCACCAAGATCATCATTACATGAATAAGCATTAATGTAAGCAACAAAATCTTCCTGGATAACTTGCTACTTTGGATCATAATAAAATGAAAAGACAAACATTTTATTTAATTTTACTGGAGAGCACAACTGCCTCTGTAACTCTGTCCTGGTTTGAGGTAAAACAGAACCAATTTTCTGTTCAGTAATTTTACTTTTCAGTTAAGCCACTTCTAACTCCCTGAAATTAATGGCATATTCTTCAGAGAGCATCCGCTTCTAGCAGTTAAGGTCTGATGTTTGTAGTCAATACCAAGAAATGGTATGCAGAGAGGCTCTTGCTTATACTTATTGCTCTAACAGCTCAGGTCAGCTAACTTTGTTATTTGCCCTGTTGGAGCACTGGAAGCAGAAGAGTGTAGAGGGGTCACACCAGCGGGGAGGAGCGGAAAGGACAGGTGACCCAAAACTGACCAACAGGGTATTCCATCCCATCTGCCTCATGCTCAGTACAAAAGCTGAGGGATCAAAGGGTCCTCTTCAATGGCCGGCATCTGAGGAGGACTCTGTTCGTCTGCCTTTGATGCCAATCTGTGCGTTCCTGAATCCAAATCTGGAATCAAATTCCCATCCATCTCTGAGTTCAGTCTGAGACTTTCCCAGTGCCTGCCAGTGACATGATCGTCATCCTGGGAGCTTGATACGTATTTGTATATATTGTATATATTTCATTATTTTCTTATTAATATTATATTTTGTTATTATAATTTTATTATTAATATTTTGTTACAGCAGTTTAGGTTCTTTATTCAATCCATAAATCTCTCTTTCATTCTTCGCTCCCTTCTCTGAAGGCAGAGAGGTTAAAGAGAGCATCTGTCATTCATTCAGTGGCCAGTCCACTCTTACAGAGAGATTAAAACTCTTACATCAGATTAAAAATAATAATTTTCATGCTCCAAAGAATTGCTCCTCTTATTTTGATGCATCTATTTTTATATGAAGGGGGAGGGACTACATTATATGAAGAGTACTGAACAAGAGTGGAGTAAGTTCTCGTGATTAAATTTCTGAGTTTAATTATTAGTAAAACTCCATTAAAATACGAAGTAGGACTTTCTTTATGGGTCTTGAGAACTGGTTGCTTTTTGCAACCTAGAGTGACATACAGTTGTATTATGACCATTGTATTTCTTGTTATGTTTTGTTTGCTCAGTTTGCTTATCCAGAACATGTTATTAAGACAAAACATACGCATTTTTTCCGCTTATGCAAAACATTTCCTTATTATGAAATGTTATTCCTCCTTTCAGAGTGTTCGTGACCTTGGAAGCCACCCTTATTTCTACCTTCTTTATTTTTAATTTTGCAATTGTTTCTGCTGGCAGTGGAGAGAAGGCACCTTTCTCTGGACACCACTAACCACTCCATGAATCCACCATGTGGGTTTCCAGAAACCTATGACATAAGCCTGTGTGCGTTTAACCTTTTCAGTACTGGCCAGAATCAAAAGAAGGAATGAAGTTACTATATAGATATTGCTGCCTATTCTGCAAGTCTCTAGGTATTTACATACCTATCTACCACTTTTTGGTCACAAAAAAACTCTGAAACAAATACTAATGGCTTTCAGTAAGCGGTTGTCAAAATGTTTGAAAGAAAATACTGAGCAAAAGCTGGATCATAACCTGTTTTAAGAGACAGGAGTACAAAACAAATCTCAAACCCATTCAGACAGAAATTTAATGGTGACATTCTACGAAGCCACCTTGGCCATAAGAGGATCCACCCTAACTAAAAATAATGTGAGCCTACCTCTGAAAGTATTGAATGAGCTTCTGTAAGCAGGAAGACAGAAATAATAGAAACTTACTAAACGCCAAGAGTTCAACCAGATGATTGTGAGCATCGGGAACATTAAATTAACGCCGGGCAGTGAACAAACGACTGGCAGAAGGCCAGAACGTGCCTTGTAAGTGCTTCACTAAACTGTCTCGGGAAAGGCATTTCAGAAAGACTTGGCAGAAACATAAAGAGGATTATGTCCTCTCACAGCACTACTTTTGCGTGTGTGTGTGCGCACGCGTGCATGTTAAATAATACTTCATTTCAGATTTTGCACATGGAGCTAGAATTTAATTCTAAAGAACATTTCTTTTACTATGTCCTGTTATCTCCAATTAGACATTTAGTTATAATCCTTTCAGTTTCAAGAAAGATCAAAACACTGATGTCCCAAGGTTTATTGGGGTTTAACAGAACACGCTTGATGTCTGTGTAGCTAATACGGTAATCAACTAGAGGAGTTCTCTATTGACCAGCAGCTCCTTAGATGAAATGCTTAGCCTGCCTTTGAAGAGTCTGGGCTCACGAAACTCCTTTATTGCTTGTCTCTCCTTGTTGCATTTCAGGTGAATTCAAAGATCATAATTGTTTGCATAGAGAGATAATTACGCTGCTTTGACTGTGCAATTGCTTATATAACAAGTTCAATCTAAAGCTTTTAAGTATGAGTATGGGGATGATCACATGGCTCAACCTTTCTAAAAGGCCTGGATAACAATGCCTATTAAGAGGAAGATGACCATCAGCTGGTTTGAACGGTAACCAAGTAATCACAAAGGGACTTTGGAAATAAAGGCGTCAGCCCGAAAAAGAAGCATAGAAAAAGCAAAGAAATTGGAAACGGTGAGACCTCAGAGTGAAAGCAGCAGCAGTCAGCCCCTGGTTTCACACTGCTGGCAGTCACCATTGCAATCTCTGCCTGGGGCTGGTGGTGCAGCCTCCCTGTGGGGCCCTGAGAGCAGCCTGCACTCAGCTAGGGCAGCGAGTGCGGGACACAGCAAGCAGGGACCCGCATCTCAGGGTGCATCTGGGAATTTGTGGAGTGCTCCCTTGCACTCCAGAAGAGGAGAACACACAGCGATGGAGCAGCCACATCTCTTGAAGGAGGGGTGTGCGCTCAGGGAAGCTGCACTATCCCCCAGAAAAATGGCATGCTGGTAGTCCAAATGTAGCTGCATGAATATGCGTGGGATTAGAACTGGTTGGGGTTAGGTATAGAAATATGCTTAGAAATTCGTAGCTGTATTAACATTTTGTAAGTGGCTAACTAACATTGTTTATCTATTGAATTGTTGATACCCGTCCCAAATTTATAGCTCAGTTTTCAGTATCGCCAGTTAATTATGTGTTGTTAATAAATCAACAACCCAATTCTGTCCTGATTTGGTTTAAACTATGTGAAATGAGAAGTTTTTTTCTGAGATAATGACAAGCTGCTACATTCTAACCACAAAATGTGAACATTACAGACAACCGCTAGGTACTCCATTGCACATTCTGACAGATAAAGCAACACCTATTTCATGAATTTATTTTTATATGTGCAATTTTTCATAAATTTTCCTCAATAGACATTCAATAACTAAAAGAGATTTATGGTACTAAACCTGAAATCAAAGCCTGCAGTCCCAATGGCTTTAGCCTAACCCCTAGCAAACCTCAATACAACTCTGCTCTTTGCATTGAGAGAAAGAAACACTATCAGTCAAGTGAAGCATTATCAAGAGATAGAGATATTGATATGAAATATAAGTAAATATCATCATTAAGTATCTTCAAACCCTAAAGGAAAAAATAAAGAAATACAGGAGACTTAAATATTTCTTCAATTGTGAGCCCTCCAGCTACAAACAAAACAATAAATTCTGCTTTATTCACATTTCCTATTGGAATTTTAGTAGTACAAGATTTTGAGGAACAACTGGAACTGCTGCCTCACTTCCCTTCTTATGACCCTATCCGCTTTTTTTGTTTGATTGTTTTTTTAAATTTGAGAATGATTGGAACAGAGTGTGAGAAAGGGGAAAGACTGCTACATCAGAATACTCAGTTTATTCTTTCCAGCTACACTTCAGTTAGTAAAAAGTCAATTGTAATTTAATCTCCTTCAGTAAAACTCATAACTCTTTCAGGGAATACATCATTAGTGTGAAGAGGTTACAGGTTTGTTTTCAACAGAAGACCAGAATTACAGAGCATCAGACAACCCAATAGAAATTTGTTGTGTTACTAATTTTGCTGTGTATGTAAGTTGGTATGAGAAACAAGAAATTGGGGTGGAAAACATATAGGAGCCTGTAAAGAGCATGGCAGAGAGATGTTCTGATGACGGCAACAGGCAACTTTGAGATGGATCCTCCTGCTTCTGCCCTGAACTCTTTGACTTACCTTTGGCAGTGACTCACTTTGGGGTTTTTCCAAATGAGCACAATAAATTTTCCCTGCCTTACATGAAAGTCAAAGTAACAAACAGGAAAGGTTTAAATTTGTTCTTAAAAAAGAAAGTTGCTATATGCAATAAGAACTGGCTTGTTTACTTACTGTCTATAAAAATTTTGAAGAAATCTAATTCAGTGTTTGAAGGCCTTTTTTCTACTTGATAACACAAACATATTTTACTCTTCAGTTCTTTCTGAACCTAACTGAAATTAGATAATTAGACTTAAACCAGGTGTCCACCAGTATAGTAAATTTTCTCAGTACATTCCAATTCCAGTTCTCTTCGTCATGTTTGATTACATATTTCCTTAACAAAATACAGGTACGGATATTGATATAACACAAAGTAAAGTATGGCAACTAAATCTTCAGTTTTGGATAAAAGAATGGAACGTGATGAAGATAATCAGTATCTTGATATCCATTGTGTTTAAGTCAAGCGCACCATGCTGGAAAGACATCTAAACTTTAAAGAATGATTGAGGTCAGCAATTTTGCTTTCTGAACAAAGTAGCTGTCAGGAAAAAATACAAAAGGGTTCAGTCAATAGCAGAGAAGTAAATATCTTTCTTCTATTATTCTGGAGTAGAAGGTTCTTCAGGTAGCAGTTGGGATATACCTTGCACTTACTACTAATAGAATTACAGAGTATCATAAACCTATATTGATAACTGATTTGTTTACAGGATTTATTCTCAGAATTGCGTTTTCTGCTACTTTAAATGCAAAGTCATGAAACTATATTCTACAGCAGATTCTGTTTTTTCTAATCCAGTTTATCCAAGTTCTTCACTATGACATTTCCAATATCAAAACGTAGCAAGCGATAGTATGACTGAGAACGCCCAAGTGATAGATAAGAAAATCAATTGTGTTTAGTCTACGGAAGTTGTACTAGTGGAAGGTAAAATGGGATAAGCAAACAGAACTGATTTGTTTTAAAAAATTAGATATTTAAATACTATTCTCCTTTGGAAGATAACAAAGAAATACTTATGGTTTCTGGTTCATGAAACTAAATGTTCCCTTGTTCTCCAATTCAACAACGTGGAATTGTGAAATCACCTGTTTGTGGACATCCTTTCATGACTAAGCATGCATTTAGGTCTTACAAGAGTTAAACCACACTGAAATGAAAAGGGTTTTGCTGTGTAAGAACAAGTTTTACAATAACATTGCATAAGAGACTCTGAAAAGAACTCACTCATGTATTCATTTAAAAACAAATATCTTACTTACATAAGAAAAATATGTTAAAGGTTGATGATAACTGAATTCTTTCTCAGAGTAAACCAGAAAGGACTTTAGGGTCTACACATTCATTCTGCAAAACAATATACAAATCCCAGAACTGTATAAATATAACCATTTTGCAACAGTTGGGTTTTCAACTCATTATAGAAATCCTAGAATTAATTGATTGTTTTAAGACAATAAAGCTGATAAAGACAATGCACTGTACTGAAGAGCAGATACATTATTACTTATAACAAATTTAGTTGATTGCATCCTTTGGTATTCTGTGTACTTGCTAGCTTGATATATTTTTTCATTGCAGAAGTAATTTTTTTTTTGCTGTCTTCAGGAAATAACAATATGCAAGTTACACATGAGTTATTGACGTACCTGTTTTGACATTTTAAAGAAAAGCCTAAGAAAATGAAAAATTAAAAATCTAAAAAACTTTAAAAAATATTGTCACCATCTCAGATTGTTACCCCTTTAAACTAATTCCTTTAACTTATTTTTTTCTTCCTCCCTTAACATGTGTATACAAACAGAATGTTGGTCACAAAATGGCAGAAACAAGTTCAGGATTTCTCTTAAATGTGCAGTATCTAATCCATTTTCTGAGCTTTCTCACGCTTTCAAGACACTGGAAATCAGCTATATTTCACTACACACCACATTTGATATTTTTCAGTTATGGAAACTACCCAAAAGCTTAATTTTCCCTCTAATAAAAAATTTATGACCATACTTTTATGATTTGACAGAGAGTATCAGTGGCTGTTGATTTTTCTAACTGTCCACTAGCCAAATGTGATACTCTCTCCTACGTGATCTTAAAATATCCAGGAAGAAAAGCAGATGAAAAACATGAAACATAAGCTACACGATGGAGAATTTCAAAGGGCCAGATGAGCTGTAATTCTTCTGTTCTGTCATTTTGCTAGAGGTTATCATCCCATTAAAGTAACAAGCAAGCAATATTTTTTATTGCTGTTATTTCAACCTTCCAGCCAGAGAAATACATAGTGATTCTTTTAAACATGTGTTGTCAATAATGCGATAAAACTAATATTGTTTGAAGAAACTCTGTTAACCTCTACCTTTAGCTACACTAACTGACAGAGTCTGACCCCCTAGTTACACATTCCATCACCCAGAAGAGATTATAATGACTGATCCTTCAGATAGTTTCTTACCAATATTTGTTACAATATTTTTCTTATTGTGTATTGTGTTCTCTGTTTATTTCGTCATTGTAGTGGAAGAATCATCACATGAGTCAGTCTACCGAGAGAAGTAAGTCATTTGTCAGAATTACAACGGTTCGATGGCTGGAGTGAGGACAGAAATATCTATGAGAATTGCAGGCATTGAAACAATAGAAACCACAGTTCTGTAGTGAACCAATTACAGTAAAGACTCTTGAGGTATTACCTGAGCTGAGAAAGTACACACTGAAGAAGTATTTAAAATATTCAGTACAAATATCAATTTCCTTAGGTACACAAAACAGTTTTCTAAATTTAATCTGATAGTTCAGATTCTGTATAGCAACAGTCATTTACTGGAACATATATAGACATAAGGCCAGCTTCTGCTCTCAAGTGTAAAAGGAGGAGGCTTTTTAAAAGCTGAAATCCTGCTGGCAGAGACTGCAATAGTGAAATACAAGACAGCTGATGGCAAAAAAAATTTAGGAACTCTTATTTGAATCTTTCTGACCTCTGTAGAATTATGTCAAAACAAAATAATTGGGTGTTGGATTATGCATCTGCATTTTACCACTCTCACAGGAGTGTGTGGGGCTTTTGCCCCACTTTATACACAACATAGAAATCACAGTTTGTCAGCTTCACCATATATACTCCTCCAGAAAGAGCCATTTACAGAAATATTGAGGGTGACCTCTTCTTTGTGTGGAGGTCCTGAATCACATAAACCAGATATTGCTGAAGTCTGAGAGCAGTGTAATTTCATTCTGCTCCCTACATTGTGAAATATAGAACCATTGGTGTCGTGAAATCGAAGAAGTATAAAAATGAAAGTCCTTACTGATAGAAGCATGTGCAGTTTATATTAAATTAAGAAGGATGGAAACAGATCTGTGGCTTTTGAAGTACATGAAAAACTACAGCATCACCGAAGACACCAGCAGGTCAGGGGTGTAAATGGAAATAACTACTTTAGGGACAGGCTGTTCAGGACCCATATTGAAAACCTGTGTGTCGCATATTTTCACAAAATCAATTTATTTCCAGCAACTTGGGAGCTTTAGGGTTTATGAAATATAGTTATAGCCCAACTGTCAGCAAAGAACAAGTTTTCTAAAAATAGAAAAGCTATTGAAGGCAGTGCCCCTCCAAGACGAATAAAGCAAAAACAAATAAACAAAATTCCAAACTATTTCCTCCATAGGAGTTTAATGGCTGTTTTCTGATAATTACTTCCTGCAAGTAAATGTTTATGGTTTTATATATATGTGTGTGTGTGTGTGTATGTGCGTATAGGTAGCACACAAAGCACACATATTTCTGTGGTCATACAGGGTAAAATATTGGTTTGAATTAATAAAAGAGACTTCTTGCTAAAAAGTGATGGTTTTGGAGAAGAATTTAACACATTTTATAACATTTTGCAGAAGCCTGTTTGTAGCTAACAAACTTTGGTATTTGAAATTTATTTCAAATTTAATATGAATAAATTCAAATTTATTTGAAAATAATTTACGATTTTAAAAAAGTTTACATAATTTTTTTTCAAGAAGGGCATGCTAAATGTTATACAGTTGAATTGACCTATAAATTAGGCAAACTATATTATACAATGCATATTTAAGTACAGACAAAACCCCTAAGAGTTGTGGGAGAAAATCTGGTTTTAGCCATTCTGTTTGGGAGTTTTACTAACAACAGTAATAAGAACAGTTTCATGATTCACTGGAAGGGTGCAAAGTTATATTCACAATTCCAATAAAGCGGTCTCTTATTATTTCTTAACACTTGCTATAATGCAAAAGACCGAATCAGGTAGGAAATAGTGGCTACGCTTTGCATGGATTTTATTTTTCTTTTTACTAGACTGGGTGATCTTGCCGAGTAGCCTTTTTAAAGTCACATGCTAAAATGCAATGTAAAGTTTGTACTTTGAGGCAAAAGTCTCTGCCTGAAATAATGAAAAAATGTTGGGAGTGTGCTCCCTCTTACTCTCCAAAGTCTAGTTAGAATGCCGACTGATACTTCACCGCATACATCTACCCTTTTGCAGTGTATTTTTTTTTTTTAATAGGGGAAGATCAAGGGATAGTCTTGCTGCAGCCTGGTAGCACAAAGGTCTGTATAATTAGGACCTTCAGAAGGAAAAAGTTGCCAAACAACTCTTTGCTTTTGATGGTCTCTTAGGGCTGTCTGCAGAAAATGGAAATAGCTTTTAGCTGCAACATTTGGGGCACAGTGCAGCATCTGAATTGAAGGTCTAAAAAATAGCTTATAAAGCCCCCTTTATGCCTGCCCCTTGTCTGCCTTGCTTGCTTCCTCTTAACTGTTCAAAGCGCTCGGCAGTTAAAGGCGGCAGTCAATAAGGGCAGACTTAAAGACTCAGAGGCTGTAGAAGTGTTCTCATTTACTGGCATAGACTGGGGTGGATTTACTTTCTCTTGAATGGTGCTTCACATCAGGCAAATCAGAGAATCTAACAATTGTTTCATTCCAGGCTATCATATATTCTGTATGGGCATTATAGTGTAAGGAAAACCGTTGCAGGAAACCCTTTTCTCTGACACTGATAGTGGAGGGGATGCTCAGTTTCTACTGTTGTCCAAAGCGGGACAGGAAAGTGAACACAGGGCGGAGAAATGTCTTGAAGCAAAACAGAGTCAGGGAAGAGGAGAACGCATCAGCTTCTGCACTGCATATTCCTATTCCTTTCTGAAGCAGCCCTCCCCAGCACTTAGTCTTACCTGCAGCACATAAAATATGTATTTCAATAGCTGCTGTGCTTGGGAAATTCAAGTAATATCTAATGAATATTTGTACGTATACAACTACGTGCATACACACACGTATATACGCGCACGTGCTAATACTTTTTAAGCCTCGTCTGCACATACATTTGTAACATTGACCTGAATATTAATTCATAAATGTGATTCATTAATTTTATCTGTTTTCAAAGTAATACAAAGAGTGTCCTCACCTGCAATTAATCCAAGGAAATTGGCAGTTCACAGCAGTTGCAGGATAAAACAGATCACTGAGTTTATGACATCAATATTTTCTCCCTGAAAGCATATTTTCAGAGAGGTAAGAGTGTTTTCTACTTCTTGCATGTATTTGTTAAAATTTTGCTCTTTACATAATCAAAACAGTTTTCTTTGTCAAGATTCATTGTTTCCAATATTTAATTAACTATTATAAAATACAGATATTTATCTACTGCATTGATCTGCAGAAATCTTCAACAAAATTTTAAAAAAATCTTTTCTTATAAACTAGAGAGGAAAATAAGAACTATACTGATGCTCAGACAGGAAGGCTAAAGGTGTATTCTCAGAAATATTATAAATTTTATGTATTTTTGTGTGTGCTTCACAATCACATAAATACTGTTTCTTCCCATTTAAATGTTTTGAACGCATTTTCGCAATGAAAAAGATCCCTTCTCTCTGGTTAATTTTATATTCTTATTAAAATAGTTGCAAGGGAATTTTCCCAACTACATGCATTTCTTTAAATATGAAAGAAAAATAACATCTTGCAATCCAACATTCACATTAGAGATAAGAAAATGGAATTCTGATAGCTTTTAAAAAGATGAAGATCAGTAAAAATCAAGACTCGCAGCTGATCAGCTATGGGAAATACAGTTTGCTACACCAAGTGTGGTCTGTTTTTAGAAGTTTTATGCTTTAGAGAGCACAAGAAATAAAGTGCTTTTATTTAAAAAGATAACAGAAAATAAGATGAAAACATGAAAGTGTGGCATACAAATAATAGGAGGCATCATTTGTGTAAAAAGCCTTTAATAATGCGGATTTATTCAAATGCCAGTTAAAAGAATTAGAGCTGTAAGAAAGCAAAACTTTTAAATAATTCCCCATTTGAAAGAAGATACTTGTACCTTTCTATTTTAAGACAAAGAAAATATAAACCCAAGCCCCAAATCTCCATGCAATATTTGCTTTCTTTGTGATATTCCTATTGCTTTTCTCTTGCTTTCGTTTGTCTTTGTATTTTGCATTTGCATCTTAGATTTCTACTTATTATTATGGGGAGAAAGAAATCACACAGTTATAGTCCTATTGTTTACAACAATAGCTAATCGTCCTTTTCTGGGAAATGCCACTACTAAGGTTCTTGGTTGTGAAATTTGCATTCAGTTCCTGGCTAGCAGATTTGCATGTTTCTTTATGAGAAAGAAACTACAGCTCCCATAAGGCAGTGGAAAATAAAATAGAAAATAGGGTTTAGTATTGCCATTAAATTTTAGAAAAATAAATGTCTTGATCCCATTCAAAGACAGAGTATGCTTAGACAGATTGGACTGACACACCATAAAATAGTTCTTTTTTCATTATATCCAAATAAACTTATCACATAACTAAAAAATATGAACTGTTTTGTTGTGGGTTTTTTTTTTTAACTAGGAAACAGAAAAATCAAAACAGTTCTACTCCGATATGTTTTTTAACATATAAGCTATTAATTGCAATGGGTTTTGAAAAATGTTTAAGAAAACATTCAGAACTTATACAGCCTGACCAGCCAGGCTTTGAGGCATAACCAGAATCTGAAACACCGTATTAGGTGTCCCTTAACCCTAGCGGCCTTAGGAGTAAACTAAGAATGAAAGCGATGACAGTACAAACCCAAGGTTTTTTTTATCCATCATCATTGAAAAGAGCAACCAAATTGCATTTTGCGACTGGTTGATGAAATAGGTATCACAGGTCACCGAGATGACATAGTAACTGTCAAAAAAGTCAGAGCATATCAGACTATCCATTGTCCTATAAAGACAAAATAATTTATCTTTGATAAATTGCCTACCCTTTTTGTAAAGAGTTCATGGCCACAAACTCATAGAAACATACTCAGAGGTTACTTTTTCTTTTGAAATCAAGATTGACCACATCAATTATGTAATCCCTTCTTTTTTCTTTCTAATGTTGATGTATTTTCTTCAGCAACTGCTGCTTACTTATTTCCACAGTTCCACAAGCTCTACATGGGTAAAGATGGTGGGAGTACTGATTTTCTTTAGTAACACAGTAGCTGGTGTCATGATCTGACAGCACAATACCTGCCTAATCTGAGCATGAATGAGTCATTTCTTTTGATCCCAAGGTTGTCTTACTAGCTTCAAACATCTTTCTGGGTGTTAGAAACTACTTCTGAAAAATGCAAGAGGTTTTCGGTAGCCAGCATCACTGTAATTCGTAACATACTCTATGCTTTCCAGTCAAAGAAGGCAGACGGAATCTAAATTAGACATGCACTTGAGAACTCCACTGACATTCAGGTAATATGTAAAGCTGATGGCTTTAATTCAGGCTTTATAGAAAATAAATTTTCCACTGACATATAACATATTACACAGTTCGAGTATGTATTTGACTGATGTCATCATAGAGTTGACCTAAAGCTTAAGTGCGATACTAGTTTTGGTGAGTATAAACTTCTTCATATTAGCTTGCATGGAGCTATATTTTGGATTTGTGCAGAAAATAATGTTGACAACACAGGGATGTTTTACTTCAGTTTAGTGCTTACACAGCATCAGAGCCTTTTCTGCTCCCCACATTGCCCCACCAGGAAGTAAGCTGGGGTTGCACAAAAGCTTGGGAGGGGACACAACTGGGACAGCTGACCTCAACTGACCAAAGGGATATTCCAGACCATATGGCATCAAACTGGGAGGTTGGCAGGGGGGTAGCTGCTCGAGGACTGGCTGAGCATCAGTTGGTGGTGAGCAATTTCTTCATTTGTGTTTTTCTTGGGTTTTATCTTCCTCTCTGTTGTTTGGGTTCTCATTTCCTTCCCTTCCCTTCCCTTCCCTTCCCTTCCCTTCCCTTCCCTTCCCTTCCCTTCCCTTCCCTTCCCTTCCCTTCCCTTCCCTTCCCTTCCCTCCTTTTTTTTTTTTTTTAATTAATAAACTTTTTTATCTCAACCCATGAGGTTTTTTTCTCACATTTACCCTTCCATTTCTCCCCCATCCCACTGCGGGGTAGAGTGAGTGAGCAGCTGTGTGGTACTTAGTTGCCAGCCAGGGTTAAAGCACAACAGAATGAAGAACTGTACTGAATCTGTCTGGGATGAGTTTAACTTTCCTGATAGCAGCCTGTATGGTGCTGTGTTTTGGATTTGTGACTAAACCAGTGTTGACAGCACACCAGTGCTTTACTGCTGAACAGGACTTGCACAGGATCAAGGCCTTCTCTGTTTCGCACTCTGTTCCCACAGTGAGTAGGCTACAGGTGGTCAAGAGATTGACACACAGCTGGGACAGCACACCTCAGTTGACCAAAGGGATATTCCATGTCATATGACATCATGCTTAGTAATAAAAGCTGGGTGGTAGTCTTCCAAAATAACTGTTGTTTGCAGTGTGGCTAGGCATCAGTCTGCCTGTTGGACATGGTGAATGATTGCCTTTGTGTCACTTGTTTTTTTTTTAATTTATTTCCCCCCCCTCTTTCCTTCACTTATTGAACTGTTTTTGTCTTGACCCATGAGTTTTTCTCACTTTTGCTCTTCTGATTCTTTTTGGTGTGAGGTGGAGCAAGCAGCTGGGTGGGTGCTTAATTGTTGTCTGGGGCCATCCAGACAACGTAGGGGAAAACAAATTTTCTAGTGACTTCTCATTTCACATAACGTCCTAGTAAAGGTTGTTTCTGTTTTAATATTAGCACAATAGAATGATGAAATTACATGTTAACATTATCACATTTCAGACAGTAATTAAGGCTTCATATGGAAAATACGTTACACTAAAAACTTGGTTTAAGCCAAAGAAGAGCATACTATAAGGACAAAAAAAGAACTGCATTACAGGTCTAAACACAGTAGACCTACAATTATCTGTTCCTTTCTCATCCCTATCAAAATTGTCTGTTTTCCACTTTCTTTTAGATTATATTTCCTTCACTTTTCCCATCCCTTCTGTCTCAATGCCATTTTCACTGATGTACCTCTGTACACAAATATGGAATTTGCATCATTGAAATACAAGGCAGGAATTAAATGTCAATATTCATCTAACTGATGTTTTATTCCTACCATGCATTTCAATGGAAAGACTAAATGTCAAAGATCAGCAATTACACAATGAATACATGACATTTTATATATTTGGTGGCTAAACAAGAAAAAAAATAATTCACTGAAGTTATATTTTCTTTGAAAGTCTGACCAAAAAACATGAAAACTCTATACAAGCAAGAATATAATTAGTCTCAGTTCAAGGACTATAAAATTTCACTTTCAGTATTCCTGGTACAGACTTAAATACATTCAGTGTGACATTTAAGAAAGAAGGGGTACCATGACTGAAGGGGAAGGAAGTGAGGCAGGAATTTTAATTTTTCTACATGGATTTTTAGTGCTGAAGGAACTTGACTGACAATACTGGCAGCTAAAATCCTTAGTATTATCTATGGACTTGATATTTATTGCTAATTCAGCTAGTCTCCTATCCGATTTACAGCTACTCTGCCTAAATTTTGACCTCTGGAATAATTCTTGAAGCAAGAAGGAAGTTGAGTGCTGTTATCCACCCATTGTATGGCTTTCATGGTGAGACAGAAGAGAGGTCAATTTTTATGTTGATCTTTTGTTGACAAATGCATTGACAAGTAAGATGAATCATGTACATCATTTTCTATCCCCCATAAACAGTTTCTGACAGTAATTTTGTCACTCCATATGAATGTGAGACGTAAAACTGCACCTTCCAGAACAGAGATACTGTATCCACCATACTGAAAACTCTTAAGTAAAAAGGAAATATTAGGACATATGCATCTATTCTAAACAAGTTGAAGTGAACTGAAAGTCTTCTTCAGTCGTACAATGAAAAAGCGATAGCCATTTTACTGACTTACTTATTTTCTTAAATGGGGAAAACAGGAAAGTTTAACAAACAAATGCCCCAGAAAATGACAACCTTAATATATGAGCCCAGTACTAGGCCATTGATCAAATCTGATTCTTACAGTTTAATATACAAATTTTGATTTAAATAGCCATGTAACTCTGTGGAATGAACTATTTAATTTTAGCATTTCACATTTCTGCCTTTAAATGCTGGGTTTTCTCTTTCTGTTATGCAAGTCCATGGAGACAATCTTCTAGAGATCAACATTTTAAGCATTTGTTCGTGACATCTGTTATGAGGACACAAATGTTCTAGACCACATTTATGAAAGACTCACAAAATCAAGAAACAAACTAGGGATTTGTAGCAGTACTTAAAAAACAAGAGGAGAACAGCATTGTTTTCTGGACCTCGCATTCATATCCAATTTCAATAGTTTTGTCTACATTCATATACTTGGTACCAGAATTTCTCTCTCCCTATCTTATGCTCTTGTTCAGGTAATCAAAGCATTTTCAGTTTGAGATAAGCAATGTGATAAATTGCCCTTATGCTTGTAAACCACAACTGAGGACCTTTAAGTCCTTATTCGTCACATCTACTGCTAATTCTCAGAAACGTTAAGCAGCTGCTCTAATTAGCAGTCTGGGAAGAAAAAACATTGAATAGAAGCATCTTTTCTACTTCTCCAAAATTGCCATACTCTCTTTCATATTTGGGATAAAAAGTTCTATGACTGTGGTAAGCAGTGTTTATTTTAGGAACAACAACAGGCTTAAGACATAGTATTTTCCCTAAGCAAAGCTGCAAACGACTGTTTGTGTGATTGGAAAAGGGTACATTCCAGCTCCCCAGCATGATGTGCACAACACTGTTACAGTGCCCTGGAAAGCCTGTAATTACTGTGTTTTAAATCCATTGTGCCTGTTACGTAAGACCATGTTTTCTTTTTCCTTGTCATTACCTTGTTGATAATAAAGGTTCAATTAGTGGTACTAATGTCTTGTTTTTTCGTGAAGGCAATATAACCCCTTCCAGTTTCAGGGTGTATGACTTTATAGATGGAAAGTTGGAGGGGTTTTTTTGTTATTAGCATCCAGGTGAAAAATTCTCATATTAAAATATCTGATATTACGTGTCTGTGTATTAGTAATATTGGCAGTCTTGGAAGGACTTGTGTAATTTACACTAGATTACTATTTGTGAATAGGAAAAACAAGTTTAACTCATGCCAGTAAATTTTCATGATATATATGCCACCATAATGAACTTTACATCTATACAGCTGAAAAGCCTCAATCAAATTCACCTTTTCAGACATCCGTAGCTTTGGATTTTGGAATCTGACTCTTAGTATCCTTCATTGGTAAAAAATAATTATCCTTTTCACATGAAAGTATTTATTTGTGCATAGTGAGTGAAAAGTGGTTTAAGATTCCTCTAAAAATATTACTGGATTTAATTTTGTCTCTTCAGTCACATTCATTGATGGCAGCATTTTGACCATTTCATTTAAATTGAATTTCTTGAAGAATGAAGACATCACACAGACTGTAATCATTAAAACTCATCTGACAGTTATATTTTTAGACAATATGTGAAATAAATATTTGAAATATGATGAAAGCTGTACTTCCACATTTTAATTTTGATCTGCTGAAAAAAATTGGATAGTTACTACCAGTCAATTGGATGGCTGCAGTAAGAAGTTGATTGATGACTTCATACGTCTTTCATTTCATCCTAACACCTGTACAGTATATACTAAATTTTAGACAGGATATAGTCTGGAGCAGCATTCCCTATATTTTAACTTAGTGACTCATCAAAGCACTCATGAAAATCTTTTTTTAGCATTCTGATTGTGATTTTTTCAAAGCGATGGACACAAATGAAACTGCTGGGTAATGCTGAGCACTGCAATTTCGTCAGTGATATTATAAAGATAGATGGTACTATTATTTAAGTGGAAAGAATTGATTTAACTGGATAGATTTGATTGTGTATGTTGGATGTATCCACATCATTAGCATATGTAATGACTGCACCCTTGACATAAGATATACTGGTCAGAAGTAATGACTGGAACAGGTAAACTCCATCAAGAGTTTCAGATTAAGAGTATGCATTATAAGGCATCTGAATTAAGTCATTATCTGCTCCATTTTATCTCAAATAATTCCTACGATTTAGGCTCCATATTAGTCTAAAGTTAGGTGAAAGAGTTCAGAGAAAATTATATGAATATTTGACATGCCTCGAATTCCTGTTTTATAACAGTTGCAGTTTACTCCTACTCACTTGCTTAGTTCTGTTTCACTGTGAGCTCAGTCTTCATGTTCGAAGTTGACATCAGTAAAAAATAGCACATTTGGTTTGTTCCAATATATACAAATCTACAAATAGTAGATTTCTGATTGTTACTGTCACAACATGGCTCAAAATGCAATTCACGTCACTGAGTCTGGTTTCTGATTTTTGTTCAGAATCTTTCTCATAGCCCAGTTGTATTCCCACTTATATCTTCATAAATGTATTTAATGTAGTAACTCCTGCTTCTCAATATGTTGAGAAGCATGTTTTACAAAACCTTTAAATCTTCTCTGCCTAGCACTTTATGCTACAGGAGTGTAAATGCTACAACTTTCATAGGATGCATGAATCATTGATGGAATGTAAGATGCGTATCTTCAACTTAATCCATCATGATTCTCTACTGTATGATATACTTGAGAAAAGAGGGAAGAGGCTATAAACAATAAGCAGGTAGTCAGGGACAGCAGAAGCTTGGATGGTGGGGAAACGTGGTTTTATACAAATAGGATTATACTACAAAGTTTGAGAAAAGTACTTAATAGTCAGGTCTATTAACATGTTATTGGATTTCTTTCTAGCTTTGTGAACAGTTGCATGTCGAGCTTTCTGAAAGATAAGTATCATTTATAAGGCTGTTTGGAGGACAAATCCTTCAGTTCCTAGCAACAAGCTAATTAACTGCATATTTGTAAAATTCAATAACAAGGTAAATGGTAAAAGTAATTTTTTCTAGGAAAAGCATACGCTTTCTTGTAAGCTTTTTTTTTATTCTTATCATGTTTACTTATGTCAAAAATATTTTCTCTTTTATGAAGAAAAGCTTGCTTAAAGGAGTCATAACATTGTGAATATTTGCACTAACTGTGGGACATTTTCTGAAACTTTTGCCAGTCAGTGAGTTTGTATGTGACCATTAACTATGTAGGGGTGTTCTTTGTAATAGGTATGGGTGCATCTTTTTTTCATTAATTAATCTTTGAAGAAGATCACATAACTGGGATCATATACTGTACCGTCTAGAAATGCATGGTCTGTTCATGCCAGAAAAAAAAACATAGATACTGTTGCAGAAATTCTACAGCTGAAAGTGGATACAATTATTTATCAATAACTTATTTGTAAACATTATATACAGCAACTAACCTATTATGTTTGTCTATCCTCAAAGCCCTTTGTTCATCATCTAAACAAAAATTGCCCTCCTTTTATTTTCCATATTTGATCCAGATTACTTCATGAATTTCTCATCACTCTACAACTGTTTCCTCCACTCATTACTCATTTCTACTCTGTTCAAAAGAGCAACAATAATTATGTAAAACAAGATTTGTTTCTGTCTTTCAGTTTCTTTCCAGAAAATATTACCACATGTTTCTGCTTCAGATGACTTCCCAACTGTTTTCCAATTGTGGTAAAGATTAAATTTATACCATTCAGATACCTTTTATTTTACCCTGTTTTTTTCTCCCTTCTTTCTCCCACATTCTTCTTTAGTATTTGTTGATCACTTCTAAAAATCATGTGTAGACATGCAAACGTGTTTGGCATAGTAGCAAAATTTCATGCGGTTCTTGCTAGCGTATAATGGACTCTTCTGTATCACTTGTGTTTTCCACAAAATTCAGTACCATTATATTTAATCACAAGATTCCTTTAAAAAAAATTTTTTTTAAAAAAAGTATTATGTATTATCAACACTGTGAGAAAATAAAGTAATAGAATATTTTTGTTAAAAGTGAAGAACAGTGCCATTCTTGCTTGCCACACCCTACAGCCACCGAAATCTCCCCTTGAATAAGCTCCATGCTTCTTCAGAGTAGGACCAACCTTCTCCACTTTCCAGGGAGATAACCATAGAAACATAGCAGAAAATTAAAACATGTAAATGAATGAGACAGCTGTCCATTGCGAGTTGTTATTGTCCTTCTTATTTCAAAATTTCTATTGCTGGGAACTTGTTTCTATTATTGTAGTGTATAAGCTATGTACAGATGTGTATAGAATCCTGTACGGTCATTTAATGGCAGTTAATTTGTGTAAGATAACTTACACAAATTGAATAGTACTTTGCTTTTGATCTAGACTCAACACGTGTACTCATGAGTTTCCCCAGTTTCCCAGGGCATAGAAGAGTGAACAAAAACAGCCCCCAAAATGCTCAGCTTTCACATACCTTTTTTTCCTATACGCTTAGATGGCTTTCTCTGTGAATTCATCCCATATCTCTGTAGTCTAAAAATATGTATCGTGCTTTTCAGGAGTTGAATGACTTGGAGCTTTTGTTTGTCATTTACAGCAGAGTATCTTTGCACAGTTGATTAGCCTGTGGGCTTCTCTAAGCACTGTAGTATGTTTTGGTCCCAGGATTATTTCCACCAGAAGACTATCCCTTTCATTCATGACAGTATCAGCCTGTTAGCAAGACACATAATAGTAAAAAATACCCTAGGATGCCTATTAGCCCTCGGA
This sequence comes from Rissa tridactyla, assembly GCF_028500815.1. Taxonomy (NCBI): domain Eukaryota; kingdom Metazoa; phylum Chordata; class Aves; order Charadriiformes; family Laridae; genus Rissa; species Rissa tridactyla. Next base: position 85,843,726 of record NC_071467.1, on the reverse strand, counting down.
GTGAAGACACAAAGTTGACATGTGTTAATTTTGCCTGCCAGTTTGCATCAGTTTGTAATGAATGGATGTGATACGCTTTGGTGACATGAAGACAAGCATTGGAGCTTTCTATCCATAGATCCTTAATCTGCTTTCTTTACAGTTTAACTGAACAGAACCTCCTTCGCTTTCCCGTCTAGAGTGTGATAACATGCATGTACACAGTCACTAAAAAAAATGCCAGCAAAGCACAGATAATATGGGATTTCAGTTCACATGGGCCATTCCATTGGGGGTCTCCTGGAAAAAAAAACAGTGTGAAATATGACTTTATCATCTCTCCCACATTTTGGATCATGATTGAGCTTTACAAAAGTGTCCTTGCTTCTAAAGATATACACTGTCTTGAAATGTACTTTTTAAAATGCAAGTTACAGCAGGTTATAAGCACAGCTCCTCCTATATACATGGCATCTAATTTCTTTGGCATCTTTGCAACATTATTAGATGTCTATATATATAATTAAATTTCTAAGTACCTTTATAAATTTGGCTTACTGCGATACTTTGACAAAGAGTAGAATGAGCATGTTGTGAGATCTGATATCCTTACAACAGGTAGACAAATCTCGTCATGGTTCTTACAATTCACATATATATTTGGTCAGCAGTAGCATGTTTTGTTTTCTGTGCTGTATGCTTGGCATCTTCTAACTGATCTTTGCTGATCAAGAACTTAATTGTAGTGGGTAGGTCTATTCTGCGAATGATACTGAGCTAAGTAAGTTGATGGGTTTTTTTCTGACTTTTATTTTAATTAAGGTGAATGGATTGCATTGTGTTTTCGTTTGGGTTTTTGTTGTTTTTTTTTTTCCACTGAATGGAATGGAATCTAGCCTGGATTTTTTTCTAGCCTGGAATCCACTAAAACTTAATATCATTTTGCCTTGAGCACAAAACTTTCATGAAGTCCAGCCAAACCCACTATATCATTGTCTCAGGCCTCTATAGTCTTTTTCTCCTTTATGCAATTGTAAAACCCCATCATATCACCACTAAGGTCTTTGAATGTGAATAATTTTATTTGTTTTGTGACCCATATTTGTCTTTTGCTTGCAAGCTTTTAATGGACTCGCTCATACTCTTGTTTTCTTGTCTCTTCCTATTTTTCATTTCCAGCCTCATTTATCTGCTGACTTCAATGCCGCCTTTTTCCTATTTATTCCTTTCATTCTTCTGGAGACTATTCCCTCCCTATTTTTCTGTATGAAAGTGTTTAAAACTGAGACTGTGCAAATTCAGGAGATTTTCAGCATGCAGTGCAGATAACAGAGATTAATTATTGTCTGTTACATAATTTTCAAGTCTTAGTTTCCTTTCACTAAAGAATTGGGGATTTGATGATCAAAATTTCCCATCCACTGGCCTGTTGTTCAGTTAGGGCTGGACTTCTAGGCATGACTAAAGTTGAACAGTGTGTGAACCCCAGTAAGATTAATTCTGTGAGCAACAATGATGGCATAATGTAGCCAATATTCCTCCACTGTCCTAAAAATGATTCTCTGAATTCTAATGATCTACAGATCTCCATCTGTACTTAACAACAGAGGCAGTTGAGCTATTTGGCGATTACTGAAATATTCACTGAAATATAAATTGACTTGTGTATTTCCTCAGAGTGAATGTATTTGCATTCCTGTATTACCATCTGTATAGCATTGACTATATTAAATACTGCATAATTCTGCAAATTAGGCTATTTTTAATATCTAAATGTATGCAAGGGATTGTAAAGGAAATCTCTATAAAACAACATCTAAGTACTTAATTTTGACTACCTTTAAAAAGTTAGCAATGTTTTCCAAACAGTTTAGGTCTCCTGAGCTGGGTAGAACACAATGGACAAGAAATTCTCTTGTTCTGAATCCATCTTCCATATTATTTATATATATATATGCAAGATATCTCCATTCTAGTTGAAATATTTGTTACCAGGTCAGCTCTGTAGTATCACCAGCCATATTCATGAGGGAATATACTGTTTAGCTCTTTTAGTTGCCAGACATACCTGTGACTAGCTAGATTCTTCCAGGAAGGATCAGTCCTAAGAGTTGCTCCCTGGTGTTCTTTTTCTCGGTACTCACCGGATTAGTCTCTATAACAGAGACACTCTTTTTCTGTTGTGGTCAAATTGTAAAACAGTACAACTGACATAAACATAAAAGAATAATGCACTAGGAGTGCAAAAATCATGAATGAATGTAAAAATTGGGGGATATATATACATATATTTTTTAGTCATTTCAGCCAAGTATTGTTAAACTGATTTTTTCTAATATTTGCAACCATTCAAATTTTCAAAAAAATTTAAGCATGGATTGCAGTTTGGATTCAACAAATAAATATATAGATATCCTGAACCTACCTCAGTCTTTGGCATCGGTATTTTGGTTACCTTTGCAAACATTTCCCTAAGCTCCTGCCACTCCTCCCCTCTTCTCCCTTGTCATGTACACTGTTTTTTTCACTGAACCTTGAAGACTCTTTCCATGTAAAGGACAGAAAGGACAGTTCCTGCTGGAAGTCCTAGATTGTCAGTAAAGAAACAGATCCTGGAGTCCTGGAAGGAGTCTCAAAAGACTGTTGTGCTGATCCCACTGTCTCAAGGCACGAACAACTGCAAACTAGTGAATTCTGACAGATGTTTGTGTAGCAGGTTCGTACTGCTCAAAAGATTTTCCAGATGTCTAACCTAAATACTCCCTCTGCAGATCTGCCATCCATCCACTGTGCATAAAGAGAAAATACTATTGCAGATTTTAAAACAATTCTCATTCTCCTGATCCCTCAGACATTCACTTTTGGCTATCTTTTTCAGTCTTCTGGGTAAACCAACCACATTTTCTATACCTCTTTCTACTCTTTCTAGTTCCTGTCCACTGGACTCTGCCAAAGCAACTCCTATCTTTTCTAAAATCTAAGAGCATCCAGAAGCCTATATTTCTGCTTTATACTTTGCAGTGTGTTTGACTTTTTAGCAATAGCACGACTCCTGTTTAGCTTAAGATCCACTGTAGCTCCTGGCTTCTACCTAACGAGTTGATCTTCCCTCTGTATGTATGCAGCTGATTAATCCTACTAACATGTAGTATTTTGTACTTTTCCCTCTTGAATTTCATCTTAGGTTTTTCAGTCCATTGCTTTAATTTGTCAAAATAATTTGGAATTCTGTTCTTGCCCTTCAATGTACTTGCTGTCTCTCCTAGCTCGGTATTGTTTGCAAATTTAATTAGTACACTCTCTATTGTCAATCTCTTCTTATAGCCCTAGTCCTGTAGATTCCTCTCTGCATGTCTGAGAGCACAAAGTAAACACCAAAAATATTTCTAAAATATCTCCTGTGGCCAATTATATTTTTACCATTATATTAATGCATATTGAGGTCAAAGATGAATAATATAAATGAACAATTTATGCACTTAAATTATGTTACAGCATTACACAGAGGGCATTTATAAATACTGGATAATGCTAGAAATTTATAGTGCAACCTTATACCATTATTACAAGTAAGAACATGAAATATTATCTCTATTTCTGAACTTGTTATGAATGAAGTTAGAACATTCTAAACAAACATTTATATAAAATAATGTCCTTTTATCATTGTTTTAAACTATTTGGTGTGAATTTAAGGTGTAATTTTCTATTAACTGGTTCCAGGAGAATATTCAGTGTTTATCATTGTGTCACATTCTCCTTAACGATTTGAGTGCCAAGTGAATAAAAAACCCTAAATTCCTAAATTGATGGAACTAGCAAAGAAACTTTAGAAATAAATAGATATTATTAATTAAGATATCTTAAAGGTATCTAATCTTTCAACTGTTTGTTTACGTCATATACCATCATACTGATACTCCAATGCTATGGTTTGATTTACTCTTGTATTTTTTTTTATTATTATTTTTTGTCACATGCCATTTATTTCAGTTCTCACGTGACTCCTGTACACTTGTAAAATTGCTAGTATGTGCACATGTAATCCTAAATATCTCTAGTCTGGTATCTTCTCTCTAAGAATAGCTAGGACCCCACCCTCAGAGAAATACAGAATTAGAATAGTGGTAAGTAATGGAGTCATCTGATCTTGAAGTTTTTTTCTTCCCCATCAATTAGAGTGTGTTATTTCTTTGAAGCATAAGGGATTATATCTCTTTCTAATTTTATATAATGGATGTTCTCATCCATATAACTGTCTAATCCTTTTTTCAAATCCTAATAAGATCTTGGCTTCATCTTGGCTTCAATGATAAGCAGTGATGATCCATTCCATAACATGTTATGCATTTCTTATTTGCCATATCTTATGGCAGAACACCTTTGACTGAAGTACGTGTTACATTACAGCCAAGGAAAAGATTCCTCTCAATTTTGTCCTACCTGCTTAAAGCCTATCTAATGAGCTTTGGCAGTTTTTATCCAAGAGGACTCTGTTGCCTAAGTGAAGCACAGTTTAACCCAGACACTGAATGACAATCCAGTGCGCCATCAGAACACATCCCTCTTTCTTCTGACACCTTTCCAGTACAATTCAGTTCCTGGTCCATGCCTAGTTTGCCATGCCATAAGGAGGATCTTTAATATCAAATAAAATGATGCAGTACTAATGACTGTCTTATCTAGTGCACACAACAGTAAGGAATGCTACCCAATTTGACAACAACCCACACCCCCATACTGGAAGAAAAATTTGCAAGTGTGCTTTCTATATTGCCTCCATTTCTCATTTCTCTATATTGTCTCCTTTTTCTCATTTGCCAAGATGAAAATAGTGTCAGAAGAGCCTTTCCTATGTGTAAACACCTGTATTTAAACAAGAAATACAATTGGAAAAGTGAGAAGTCACGATAATTAAAAAATTGTAGCTATATTTTTCTAAACCTCAGAAAAACAGTGTTAGTAGAGAAACATGTATTTAAACATGTAACTGCCTGTGTTTACAAATGGACTGCTTTCATTTGAAATCATGGAAACAAGAGCAGAGACATAATGAATGTGCATGCACTTCAATTCATATCTGTGTTTGAACTGCCGTCTGAAAGAAACTAAAGAAACTGAGTACATTAAATACAACACGGTGTCTGCTGAACTGCTGCACTGATAAAATACAACAAACAGCCACAGTCTTCAGAAGGGGCATTACCAATGACCTAAGCAAATTAACAGACAACCCCTGGGAGGGGAGACAAAGTAATCAGTTGATTGTCACAGAACCTGGGTGAGTCATCTTTCCGTCTTCAATAAAGGAGAAGGACAAAATGAAGTACCCACTCAGTGGGTCTGATGGCTATGAAAGGAAAATGACATTCTGATTAGCAAAAAACCCCAATCAGCTCTGTCAAAGTATACCAAATACCTCTGTCAGAAAACACTAACAATAAAAAAAATTCTCAAAAATGGCAGCATTTGTTACAAGCATCCAGGAAGATACTTGGAAGGATAATTTCCTCTACTGTGTGATTTTCTCTCTACCACTCAAATTACTTTAAGTAATCCAATCTACGTTTTAGCCCAACATCGACAACTAAAAAAATCTTTCGTTATTTTATTTTTTTTTATTACATATACAAAGTATTTATTTATTACATATACTCCCTATATGAAGTTATTTCACTATTTCTGAAGAAGGGATCGTTTTCCCTGTATTTTTCCCCTCCAACAAAACTCGCTATGGCTACTCTTATTTCCAAATAGTCATACTCAGTAACAGAAATTACTGTAATGGAAGTTCTGTACACTTATCTTTTTGAGGCTGCAGTCCAAAAACACATCCATCCCATTTCTTTCCACCAGTATCTTTAAAATTTTGCTGTATACTATAGCATACTAACTGAATTGAAACTCATTTCAAGATTAACTACTGTGTTTAAAACACTAGCAAAAGTCATGAAAAATTTAATGTAGCTTAAAATTTTGAATAGATTTCTGCACATGTATGTGGTTATAAGCTGCACTGCACCAAAGAGCTTCACAGAAATGTCTTCCATTTATAATAGTATATTTGTAATGTCACCAGAGCTTAAAAATTAATACTCTTTATATTTTTAAACTGTCATTTTTAGGTTTTCTAAATCCTGCTTAACAGATTTTTGCAATTTTCTTCCAAGGAAATGAGATGGACTTCGTGGACTCTTTAGCATTTTTTCGTTCCAAGTTTTACTAAGCATTGTTTGAGTGAAAATTTTACTGTTGCTATATAGTATACAATTTCATAAAATATGAGTATGTAAGCATGTATAATCATGGATATCTCCAAACAGAAGGGAATTAATAATCTCTGAGTTGTTTGATTTTATATAATCTGCAGAGGTAGAATACAAGGCCTGAACTGTTAGTAGAACGTAGATGAAAAAAAAGAAGCAGTTACATTTTTAAAGTAAAATTAAAGCTTCTAAAAGGCATGGTTAATGTAGATGCATTTGCTGCTCATTCTATACCCAAATAATCCTGCCCACAAACATCTCGGTTCATCAACCAGTGAAAAAAATAGGTATCTCCTCAGTCTTCTAGTCCATGGGAAAAAATATATTTCTCTATTCCAGGTTTAAGGAACTGAGATGTTCTTTCTTGCTAGACTCCGTACCATGCTCTAACTTAACCTTCATAACCACATCTAAAAAAAAAAAAAAAAAAAAGTAAATCATTTATGATAGATGTATGATGTTGGTTTTGAATATTTCTTAGAACTGTTAAAGTAGCAGTTCAAAAATAAACCCAGTTGGAAATCAGGCTCTGAGACTCAAACAATAGCAGGAGAAAGAGGAATATTACAGCTCTCTCCAAAAACCAGGCCCGCTGGTAATGAACCTGAGTGTCAAGGGCCAAAGATGGGGGTGAAATCAGTAGCCCAGGTCAAGTGCATCTACACTAATGCACGTAGCATGGGCAACAAACAGGATGAGCTAGAAGCCATTGTGCGGCAGGACAACTACGACATAGTCGCCATCACGGAAACGTGGTGGGATGATGGTCATGACTGGAATGCTGCAATAAGTGGCTATAAGCTCTTCAGAAGGAATAGGCAAGGAAGGAGGGGGGGGTGTGGCTCTGTACATTAGGGAGCTGTTTGACTCTATAGAGATAGACTCCAGTGATTAAGAAGTTGAGTGTTTATGGGTAAGGGTGAAAGGGAAGGCTAACAGAGGTGATTTTGTGGTGGGAGTCTGCTATAGACCACCCAACCAGGATGAGCAGGTTGATGAGGTATTCTATAAGCGGCTGGCTGCAGTCTTGCAAACGCCAGCGCTTGTTCTAGTTGGGGACTTCAACTTACCAGACATCTGCTGGAAATATAACACAGCAGAGAGCAGGTTCCTCGAGTGTATGGAGGATAACTTCCTGACACAAATGGTAGGTGAGCCTACCAGGGGAGGTGCCTTGCTAGACCTACTGTTCACAAACAAAGAAGGGCTAGTGGGGGACGTGGAGGTCGGAGGACGTCTTGGGCTTAGTGACCATGAAATGGTTAAGTTTTCCATTCATAGTGAGGTAAGGAAGGGGGTTAACAAAACCTCCATCTTGGACTTCCAGTGGGCAGACTTTAGCCTGTTCAGAACCCTGGTTGGGAGAGTCCCGTGGGAGGTAGTCCTGAGAGACAAAGAAGCCCAGGAAGGCTGGACGCTCTTCAAGAGGGAAATCCTAAAGGCCCAGGAGCAGGCTGTCCCCATGAGGCGCACAATTAAAGGGCGGGGAAAATGGCCGGCCTGGATGAACAAAGAGCTCTTGATGGGACTTAAGGAAAAAAGGAAGGTTTACCACCTTTGGAAGAGGGGACAGGCAACTCAGGAGGAGTACAGAGATCGTGTTAGGTCATACAGAGAAAAAATCAGGAAGGCAAAAGCCCAGCTGGAACTCAACCTGGCAATTAATATAAGGGACAACAAAAAAAGTTTCTCTAAATACATCAACAAAAAGAGAGTGACAGAGAATGTCCATCCCTTACTGGATGCGGGGGGAAACCTTGCAACCAAGGACGAGGAGAAGGCTGAGATACTTAATGCCTTCTTTGCCTCTGTCTTTAATAGTCAGACCAGCTACCCCCAGGGTGTTCAGCTTCTTGGGCTGGAAGATAAGAATGGAGAACAGGACAACTCCTCTGTAATCCAGGAGGAAGTAGTTAATGATTTGCTTATGCACCTGGACACGCATAAGTCTATGGGGCCGGATGGGATTCACCCAAAGGTTCTCAGGGAGCTGGCAGGAGAGCTCACCAAGCCTCTCTCCATTATCTATCAACAATCCTGGTCAACAGGAGAGGTGCCGGATGACTGGAGGGTGGCCAATGTGACGCCCATCTACAAGAAGGGCCGGAAGGAGGATCCCGGAAACTACAGGCCTGTCAGCCTGACCTCGGTACCGGGAAAGATCATGGAGAGGATCATCCTGAGTGAGCTCTCAAGGCAAGGGAAGGGCAGCCAAGGGATCAGGGCCAGCCAGCATGGGTTTATGAAAGGGAGGTCCTGCCTGACCAACTTGATCTTTTTCTATGACCATGTGACCCGCTTTCTCGATGAGGGGAAGGCTGTGGATGTTGTCTACCTGGACTTTGGTAAGGCCTTCGACACCATCCCCCACGGCATTCTCCTGGAGAAACTGGAGAATCATGGCATAGACAAGTGTACCCTCCACAGGATAAAAAACTGGCTGGCTGGCGGTGCCCAGCGAGTTGTGATTAATGGAGCAAAATCTGGTTGGCGGCCGGTCATCAGTGGTGTCCCTCAGGGCTCAGCTTTGGGGCCAGTCTTGCTCAATATCTTTATTGACGGTCTGGATGAGGGGATTGAGTGCACCCTCAGTAAGTTTGCGGATGACACCAAACTAGGTGGGAGTGTTGATCTGCTTGAGGGTAGGAAGGCTCTACAGAGGGATGTAGACAGGTTGGATCAATGGGCCAAGGCCAATGGGATGAGGTTTAATAAGGCCAAGTGCCGGGTCCTGCATTTTGGTCACAACAACCCCAGGCAACACTACAGGCTTGGGGCTGAGTGGCTGGAAAGCTGCCCAGCAGAAAAGGACCTGGGAGTGTTAGTGGACAGCCGGCTTAACATGAGCCAGCAGTGTGCCCAGGTGGCCAGGAAGGCCAATAGCATCCTGGCTTGTATCAGGAATAGCGTGGCCAGCAGGAGTAGGGAAGTCATCGTGCCTCTGTACTCGGCACTGGTGAGGCCTCACCTCGAGTACTGTGTTCAGTTCTGGGCCCCTCCCTACAGGAAAGACATTGAAGTGCTGGAGCATGTCCAGAGGAGAGCCACCAAGCTGGTGAGGGGTCTGGAGAGCAAGTCCTATGAGGAGAGGCTGAGGGAACTGGGCATGTTTAGTTTGGAGAAGAGGAGGCTGAGGGGAGACCTCATTGCCCTCTGCAACTACCTGAAAGGAAACTGTAGAGAGGCAGGGGTTGGCCTCTTCTCCCAAGGGAATAACGACAGGACCAGAGGAAATGGTATGAAGCTGCAGCAAGGGAGATTTAGATTAGATATTAGGAAGAATTACTTTACTGAAAGAGTGGTCAGGCACTGGAACAACCTGCCCAGGGAGGTGGTGGAGTCACCATCCCTGGAGGTATTTAAGAAATGTGTAGACATGGCTCTTCAGGGCATGCTCTAGTGCCCAAGATTATTGGTTTGTGGTGGGGTGTTGTGTGTGGGGTTGTGGGTGTGGAGTTTAGTTGGTGGGTGCTTTTTTTTTGTGTGTGGTTTTTGGTTTGTTTTTTTTTTTTATGTGGTTGGACTCGATGATCTCAAAGGTCCCTTCCAACCACTAAGATTCTGTGATTCTGTGATTCTGTGAAAATTTACCACCTATCACGTCACAGCCCTTATCCTAAATTGCTCTGTCTTAGCTGCCTGTCATCATGATGTGGATCCTCCAAAAACGTCGGGACAGCTTCCCCAGAGTATTGAGGGCCTCTAAAGACAGCTCAGCACAGGGCACTAGTGTGAACATACACTTGGTAATAGATGCTTTCCTACGTTATCTTCTGCAAAGGGTAAAAACTTGCTACTGAGTTTTCCAAATGAGGATCTTGCATGAAAATCTCCTACCTTCTGTCACGGTTCTCTGCAATGTTCTGGACAGGAGTTCCTAGAACTAATTTTTTTTGCAGTATTTTACTCTCTTCAAGTGATGTCATATTGGTATTCAAGTGGCAGTTTTTCTTACTTTGGAAGAACAGAAGAGATGGGTAAGTATCTGTCTTGGTTTGAGCAACACAGGATTAATTTATCTTTCAGTGACTTTTCTTTGCAGTAAGGTCTCTTCTAATGCGAGGGAAAAGTGCATTTTTAGAAGATTCTAGTGTCTGAATTTGTGACAATATTTACTTTATAGCCAGCTATGATACGTGGATTTCAAGATCTCAGTGTTTTCGAGCTAGCCAGGTGCTGGGATGAGGAGGAGCGAGACCCAAGCACTTGACCCAAGCTGGCCAACAGGATTATTTTATGCCATGAATGTCACATTCAATATAAATTAGAAAGTTTGCTGAGGAGTTCTTTCTCTCCTATGACTGCTGCGATCCTGAGAACTTCTTGCCCCGGTGCCAGACACCTGAGCCCTTCCCTTCCTCCCAAAGACTTTGCGCTCACAGTGTCCAGCATTTACTATCTACTGCTGGGAGTGCACAGCTTCCTAGTGACAGAATTGGCTGAGTATAGTCCTTGTATATTTTATATTGGTATTGGGATGAATATTGGTTCTTTAGTATTACTAATGCTAATTATTTAGTCTTATTCTGCTAATTCTGTTTATATTTCAACCCTCAGGTTTCCTTGTATTTTCCTGATTCCCCTTCTTGGGTGGGCAGGGGTCATTGGGTGACAGAATAATTGTCTAAATGACAATAAATTGTTATGGGTTCGTCAAACCATAACAGTATCGAGATATGAGTTTATCTGTACACATTAATCACTTTGTGTGTCCCACAGCTGACATTATGCTGTACTCTGTACTCTCATGTATGCTCTGCAACCAACTGTAAAGGAATCCCAGATCTTTATCGGTATCACATCATAGGAAATCTCATTACTGTAAACTAACTAATGAAAAAAACCCAAAGTCTCAGAAGTCCCCTCTACAACCCAAAGATGAAAGATTACAGAAAGCAATCTGTAGTAAGTAGGGGCATAAAAACTAGGTTGTAAGTACCAAGGAAAGGAAGAGGCCTGAAATACTTTTATAATTAAAGGGAGGGGGTGAAGCAACAACAAACAGGCAGTAGGCTATGATGCTATTTCAGGTTTTAAGCTCAGACTCTGATCTATTGCCTTGTCTGGAATAACGTACTTTAACATAAATCATGAACCAATTTATTTGTATGAACATGACCATGGCTTGGGATAATAATTTCAAAAAAATTTCAACTTTGCAACAGCTATAGGAAAAAAAGAGAACAAATAACATCTATGCACGTAGACCTTGAGTTTGCCTAGAAGATGCTGACCTGGGTCAAGTGAAAAACAGATCCACATCTTTCAGTCAGCTTCTTCAAAGAGGTCCCCTCTTAATGAGACAGAAACCTCAAGAGAAGGTGACGTAATGACGATGCAAATTCTTTCTCTTCACTTGCTGAAGTTTTCTCAAAAGTGCATGTGGGGTGGCATCTTCTCTCTTATCTATTCTTATTTATTCAGAGGATTTTTACACAAGACTAAGTCCATTATAGGGGCTTAAGCTCTGAATGCAAGCTTTATGGCTACCATTTCTTACAGTGAGAGGTGCATGACAGGGAAGTTAGAGGAATTTCTCCTCCACAACTAGATGGTAACTACAGAGCATAAATTTATATAACCGCATAGTTCTGATTTTTTTCCCTGCTACAGACAAGCACACACAGTTCTCTCTCTCTGCACTCTAATAATACAAGAATTAAGGAAAACAAGCATACAATCAGAATTATTTTTCAGTTTGACTCATCATCTTAGTGACGTTTTTCTTATACGCAGACTGAAAGTCAACTCTCAAAGATCTCAGTGTGACCATGCATCTGTTACTAAATCTTTCACATCTCTTGCTACTTTCATTGACTAGATTTCAACCTCTTTTTTACCCTTTAATCAACTTTGACTGAAGTTATCAAGATAATTTTGTTCCATATATTTCAGAATATATCATAGTTTAAAATACAAATTAGCCAACTGATTGTAAAACATTTTTAAGCATAACAGGTGCTCTTAAAAGGAAACATTGATTATATAGCTATATTTCAGCATACAAATACTGAGGCACATATTTCTTATTGTTTGTTTGGGCTCTATTGCTGGGCTGAGAATAAATTGCAGGTGCTTTACAGAAAGGCTGAATCATCAGACGCAGAAGTAATCCTTAACATGACTGCTTCTACATCTCAAGTAAAATGCTGTTGACAGTGACCTGTGATCGCAAACTGAGCAGCCTAGATTTGTCTACTGATACCCCTTTTTCATACTTTTTTAATATGCAGTACAGGGATTCACAGCCCAATTAAGCTGCACACCAACTTCCTCCATCCCTAAACTTCCATTCTGAGACCTTCATGTCCTCTACCTCCCCAGTGCTCACACCACAAATTTTATTTTGAGAGCTGAGGGCACTTAGTCTAAACTTCCCCTTGTAGCATTCATCTCTGCAGGTACCTGTGTCTAACTCCCATACCACTGTCAGCTCCTGCCTGGTAAGTGCTCATAATATGTATAGGACTGCTTACGCTGCATAGTAATCTTGAGCTGGAAAGGAGATTTTTAATTGGCTGCCCTAAAAGTCTGACTACCTCTTTTTGTCATGTGTGTTTCCATCTCCTCTTAAAGAATTATTCTTCCTTCCTCACACCCCTTCCTTCTCCATCAGCACAGTATTTTTTTCAGTGCAATGCACTGTTTAACCCCCCCATTTCCCAAGACCCCTTCCTCCCATGCACATTACTTACCTTCTTTTTCTTGCTTGAGGAGAATTATATGTACCTAAAGTCACATCTGAACTGCAGATAACTGATCTTTTTCTGAGGTAAGAAAAGTCAGGCTGGCTGAAGAAATTGCTTAAATTAGTGTTGAAAGCATGTGGATCGTATGTTTCACATCACATAGGTCTGATGCAGAGGCTAATGCTCCCTTCTGATGGCACTTACTGTCCCCCAAAATATTTTTATGTTGCACGTAGACCAATTCATTTTTTTTCCACTTAACCATTCTTCATATTTATTTCACTTGTGCATTGAGCAGCATGAGGGAGACAGGAGCAGATCCAAGAAGAAGTTTAGTATCTCAGTGCTGCACTGCAAGGCTAACACAGTAACCTAAATAAAATTGTTAAACCTAGATTAGGTATAAAAAGTCCCTATACACAGTTTGAGAAAAGTTAAACTTCAAAACATGAAGTACAACAGCCAGCATGTAGGAAACAGTTACAAGCTAAGGCAATTCAAGGACAGGATTATATCTTAAATTTATCCCTCCCACAACTTGGATTAGCACTTTTTTCTGTAAAGCCAAGTAAATCCTTTGTCTCAAAGACCATAAAATTGGGGAAAAAAAGAAGATATTATATGTTTTCTGAAATATGAAAAAGAAATGAAGGAACCAGCCATTCTAGTAACACTATAATTCCTTTCCTTATTTTGCAGTCAAGCACTTTTGATTATTTACCTAGTATGGCTTGGGGAAGAAATCATCCTTTGTCTGCCAATGTAAGAGATTTATTCTTGCATGGAGTTTCTTAGTCTTAGCTTTTCCACAGTTACATTCTGAACTGGCTAGGCATCCTTCTTCTAGCAGTTAAAGCTGTGCTATAATGCTGTGTTAAGCTTATGTATGTGTGTATGAATGAGAAGGTGAAGATTCATTAGAACACAGAGAGAGCGGGAGTAATCAGGTCTTCAGCCTAATGACTAAAGTGATAATGCGGGAGGCAAAAAAGGGAGGCTGGTTCCAGACCCAACTCTACTAACTCTGATGACGCCCAGTAAATCAGACACACTGAGATAGAATGGCAAGCTATGCGCTATATTCATACTACTAAACGCTCCCAAACTGTGCCTTGGAAGTGTGGTTGTCTTGGGTCAAGCCTTCACCAGGGATTGCTCTATCAGTTTATCAGAACAGGTGACAGACTCCACGTGCCCATGAACATTTCCTGGCAGTTTCTGATTTATTACTACTAATTAAGATGCAGTATTTAAGCATTTTATGTTATGATTGTTTCAAGTAAAATTCATAAAACAGTCTTTGGACTAAATCAGGTCCAGATAACTCTTAGGGATTTTATTTTAAAAGGGAAACAAGTAAATATACACTTAAATAAAAATACCACTAAGATAAGAGGGAAAATGGTGATGATTAAATTAAAGTTGCAATTAAGATTAAATCAATAGTTTCAAATTATTCCATCAATTAAAGTACTACAACAGATAATCAAAACAAGTTATGACACTAGAATAGCTGATTACATTGTAGCCTCAACTTGGAAAATTTAAAGAGGGAGCCCTGCTTCTTTCGGTTTATATCCCAGCCAGTGTTATAACTAATGGAACCTACTGGCTTAGGTAAGGACAAGCAAAATTATGTATAGATTGACAGTGTCACTTCTTTTTTTTTGGTTTACATGATTCTAGTTTGCTCAAGGCGTCAATAATTGTGTATTCCTTATTTTTTAAGAATCCAGTCTTTTCCCACATTTGAGTACATTATGTTTGCTTATTTTCCTTCCATTCACACAGGTATACAGAATATTATCTCACACTGAACCCAAGTGTGGCTGTTAATTTCATGCGATAGCAATCTTGTAAAAAACATTTTTAACCCATAAAGAGCTACTGATGTTGTAGTGACCGACGCTAGGGTGTTCATCTTGCAACTGTTGGATGGCCCACATCTATACACTCACGTATCCTGCATAGTAAGAGAAAAATCAGAGTAACAGCAGATTAAATCAAAAACCAAATAATTCATTTTTCAGGCTCACGGGGCTGTTATTTACTAGATGCTGAAGGCTTAGAATACAGGTGAGTTCCTCCATCAGTGTTTGGATGGGTGAGACAGCCGATTGGTGTCTTTTACTGTTTACTGAGTGGTGTGGTCGACCTGCCAGAGGGACGGAATGTCATCCAGAGGGACCTGGACGAGCTAGAGAAGTGGGCCCGAGCAAATCTCATGAAGTCCAACGAGGCCAACTGCAAGGTCCTACACTTGGGTCAGGACAATCCTCATTATCAATACAGGCTGGGGGATGACGTGATAGAGAGCAGTCCTGTGGAAAAGGACTTAGGGATACTGGTAGAAGAAGAGCTGGACATGAGCCAACAATGTGTGTTTGCAGCCCAGAAGGCCAGTTGCATCCTGGGCTGCGTCAAAATAACCGTGGCCAGCAGATCCAGAGAGGTGATTCTGCCCCTCCACTCTGCTCTCGTGAGACCCCACCTGGAGTATTGTGTCCAGCTCTGGAGTCCTCAGCACAAGAGGGACATGGACTTGTTGGAGCGGGTCCAGAGGAGGGCCACAAAAATGATCAGAGGGCTGGAGCACCTCTCCTACGAAGGCAGGCTGAGAGAGTTGGGGTTGTTCAGCCTGAAGAGGACAAGGTTCTGGGGAGACCTTATAGCAGCCTTCCAGTACCTGAAGGGCGCTTACAAGGAAACTGGGGAGGGACTGTTTGCAAGGGCACGTAGCGATAGGACGAGGGGCAATGGTTTTAAACTAGAGCAGGGTAGGTTAAGATTAGACATTAGGAAGAAGTTCTTTACAATGAGGGTGGTGAGACACTGGAACAGGTTGCCCAGAGAGGTGGTGGAAGCCCCATCCTTGGAGACATTCAAGGCCAGGCTTGATGAGGCTCTGAGCAACCTGATCTACTTAAAGATGTCCCTGCTCACTGCAGGGGGGTTGGACTAGATGACCTTTAAAGGTCCCTTCCAACCCAACACATTCTATGATTCTATGATTCTACTTCCTGTCCCAACATCTATCTGAAGAAGTAAGAGCGCATACGTTCAGCAGTTCCTATGACAGGAATAAAAGGAAAAAAAAATCCTATGACTTTTGCCATCTGTATTTTATAGGTATTATTCCCAGTTTATTCTACCTCAGAAGTAATCTCTCATGACTTTATGACAAATTAGATTAATTGAAATATTAAATTAGAAACAAGTCATCTTCTTAACATATCACCTGAATTTGTAACAAGCCAGCAGCTTGTGATATCATTGTAAAGTATCTCTCTGCTCAGAGATCCCTGCTGACAATTTCTTTCTTGGATCCACCAGCTGCCTACCTCCTATACTATACTACTTCTAGAGATGTGCTTCTTGTTTCATGGTGTTTCATTTTTGGCTTAATTAGCATATTATACTATGCAAAGTCATATAGCTTAAAAAGCTCATTTATTACATTTGATCAATTCCTTTTATGACCCAAATGTTGAAAGTCAAAGCAGAAAACTCAGCTGGGATTTTTTTTTTTTTTACTGTTTTTTACTGTTCTATGTGGGATTTATGTCAGATAGCCAGGATAACTGACCTTTCCTTTTCTTTATTTCCTTTTAAGTGACCTCAAATTTCTCACAAACTTTGTTTTACCATCACTGATTCTAACATTTCAATGGTCTCAATGGGGATGTTTACCATTAATAATATTGCCTAATCATAGATGCATCTACATTTCATAGTTTTATTTCAAAAAGATGGGACACTATTCTATTCTACCTTCTCAATACTCCAATCTGCTTTGAAAATATGAAATTACCTATGATGATTGCTTTAGCATTTTCTTAAGATTATTAAATAACCTTTCATGGCAGCTGCTTTCTTTCATCCTTTCTAGCTTTCTCTTCTGTACAAGACAAGCTCAGCTGTGACTGATTTGCTGTGTTTCTTTTTTTCTGACTTCCATATCTGGAAAAAAAAAAGGCAAAAAGAAGTACAAGCAACATGAAAGGCTTATGTAGACAGTACTGAAAAGCCCATTTAGTTGTTTTTTAAATAAAGTTACTGTTGTACAAATCATCCCTGTATCCATGTAGCTGCCTTTTTTTTTTCTTTTTTTTTTTTTCCCCCTAGAATCAAGCATCGGGAAGACAGCTTTGGGCTTTCATGGACAGAGTTTGTTTAAGTAGCATACTCCTACAGGTTTCCAGAGCATTATCTCTTGACTGCAAAGACTTCCAGCTGCAACAGTTTTTATAGTAAAAGCTGACTAAGGTAATTTTACAACTTAGACTTACTTTTGGTGTGAAAAAGCTGAAAAGTAAATTAATTTTATTTGTGCTGAAAATGGATAGTTTTATGATACACAGATAGCCTTCTCCTTGTTCAGATCAGCCTGAGAAATATGATGACTTTTTTTTGTTAAACATTGTAGTTGCCAATGGATTTATGCTTGAAACATATCCACATCATCCCTGATAAGAGGTGATTTAAAATAACCCATATCCCTTTTTGCCAGAAATATTTCAGTATGAATAATAGTTAACTTTGCCCTCTTGAAAGCTGAAAAGGAAATAAGTATGTTTACACACAAGTATACCCACTCTTCTAAGGAGCTTTAAATAAAGGCTGCGTTTGAGTGTTGTGAAAAGTGATAGTCTGCATAATGTACAATAAAGATACGTTTTTAATCACTATTATCATTAAATCAACTTAATGTTTAACATGGTGAAGTATCATACGTACATACATACAATGATTAAAAATTGCACCCACTCTCCAAAATATACATAAAGATAATAATTAATTTATTGTGCTCATAATACTCTAAATTTATAAAAAGTTTCACTTTTTAAAACTAAAGCAAAAATAACAGGTAATAATTAATCACTCCAATGTTATAGAATACTTTAATCTCTAGCATAAAGGCCTTGATCCTTTAAAACATTTTTATTTAGACCTGATTATTACTCTATGATTTGATCACAGACATATCACCTTCATCATACTAGTATGTATGTCATCAGACTAGTAGTTCTATAAATAAGAGGTTCACTTTAAATAAATCAAAGGACTTGGAAAAAAGTGGTTATGCAAGTATGTGACAATACGAAATGTAAATGAATAACAAAATAAGGCAGTGGGGAAAATAGTGAAAATAAATTGTAAAGCTATTTGGAAAGATTTATAAAAAGGAAAAAGAAGTGATACAGGGAAGTATATTTTAGTTAAACTATGGTTGAAGTCTCACTGGATCACATGTTTGTTCATTACTCAGTTCTGTGTCCTACTTTTGTTTAATCATTTAATTGAGTACAGTGAGCTACAGTTTTCAGCTTGTTTTGGTCCATTTAACTATGGCAACATGTGCTAGACCAAGATTTAAAGGACCTGTTACAGATGAATACAAGTGAGGCTTTGTTTCCTGCCAAGTGGGTCAGAATTCTAAAAAGTGAGGTGTTCAGCATATAATGATTTCAAGTTAAAGGAACAGACTATTCATCAGTTCTTGACCTGAACATTTTTATAAACATACATTTTTTATAAAATCCATTAGTTAGGCATGGGTAGTATCATTGTTCAGAAGCTGTATGCATGTTTTAATCAAGCAATTACTTATATTACTCTTTTTTTTTAATCAGAAAGTATTTTCAAAGTTTTATTTGGAAATATGTTGCAAGATACAATGTTGGGTTTTTTTCCTTTCCTTTTAAACTATAAAATGAAATACAGAGAGACAGACAAACAGACAAGAAAATGATGGCTTACCTATTCCTACGACAGGGTAATGAAAACACCTCATTTTCAAAAGGTAGCACAGAAAGGAAATGTACGTGCAATTTATGAAGATTTGAGCGGAACTTGTATATGGATCTTAACAAGCTATTTGCCTCTCTTAGCGTACAAGAAGTATAGATTACACTTAATAAGCCAGAGGTTTGACAGAAAACTGACAAGTAATAAAAATCAATGCAAGGGCTTAGGCTCCATGAAAACCATCATTACTTAAAGCCAGATCTTAGAAGGCAGTAAGTACCTTTTTAGAGCAATGAACACTAACGTGACATATAAACATGCACATACACAAACACATGTGCACACATTCAGAGGACATTCCTGTACTTGCTGGTGTTGAGCATTCTGTAGAAGCTTTGCTGGAGTGAAGCCCTGATGGCAGCGCCACAGCCATCTAATGCAAGAGAATTAGAAGACTCCTGCTATTCTATGGCAAATGACATCACCTGACATGAGATCATGTTCCAACAGCTGCAGTTGCAGACTTCTTTCATACAATTCTTGGAAAGGAAAAAAACCAAACCATAAACAGAAGATGAACACAGTATTAATGAAGCAATAATAGCTTTCAGCTTAAAATCAGATTAGAAACAATTTACCTGTCCCTGCCCTAAAAAAATTTCACAAGCCAGGTAGTCATTAAGTGCACAAATGAAGTTTCAAACAGTAGAATTTGGTCTCAAAAGCAAACACAAGAAGTACAAGCTACTTCGTTGACTTTTTTTTATCCAACAGTGTAAGGCAAATGGAGCTCTGGTAGATCGATGGAGTCTCAGCAAAGGACTAAAAGTGTGCAGTCCTCTCATTTGTCTCATTTGATGCTGTGCTGTTGAGCTATCATCAAAGCTTTTCATCCGCTTAAAGAGTCCACCAGGAGCAGGGATATAGGAGGCCAAGAGATCAGCAAGGCAGTGATCTGAGAGAAGAATGGGAGACACCTGAAAAAATGATAACTTAGTATAGAAAAATAGATAACTCATGATCCCCAGTCATGATGGGGTCTGAGAGCTCGTGACAATGTGCAAACAAAAAAAAGTTAAGGGCATCCAAGAATGAGTCCAGAAGAAAAGAGTAAGAACACAGGTGCTCTGAGTATTTAGGAAAACAGGGGTGAAACCACCAATGCACAATCCTGGTGATTATTCGAAAATATAGGAGGAGAATCAAGAGACATCAGACTTCCAAAT
Organism: Rissa tridactyla; assembly: GCF_028500815.1. NCBI lineage: Eukaryota > Metazoa > Chordata > Aves > Charadriiformes > Laridae > Rissa > Rissa tridactyla. Next base: position 85,823,818 of record NC_071467.1, on the reverse strand, counting down.
ACTTTTATAAAATCTTGGATGTCTAGGAGAAGACAACTTTCACCGCTGATTAAATAAATCAATAGAAAAGCTTCAGGTCATGCGGTGAAATACAGACTAGAACATCTAGCCAGAAATAAGTGTTGGAAGTTGTCATAAAAGCAGTTTCAGGTGAAGTGGATGGAGTGGAAACTGAAGCAGTATGATCTGTGTATAGATGGAAAAAAAAAAATGAAAGCAATTTATTTAAGCCATCCATTTAGAAATGGAAGGAGTGTGTATTGTTTTTTATGGAGTGGAGCAAAGAGGGTCAGCAGTCACATGGGAGACAGGGAAAATAGCTTGAAATTACTGACTGAGGAAACTCCTATTTATAAAATTAGTTGTCTGTGCTTGTATGCACAGTCACACAATCTGAAGTTCTAAGCAACTTCCTACTTTGTCAACACATTTTTATCAATATTAGAGATGAATGTAATGCAGTCATAATGCACTCCAGGCTTTTAAAATCAAGCAGTAATGGTTTTCCCCCTAAATATGCTGTCGTAGTTTATTTTCAGTCAATATCACACTTTTTTCTTTTTAGCTTGAGCATTCCTAGAGGCTTCTTTTAGACTAGAATGACAATGTGGTATACAATTTCTTGATCACCCTAGCAAGGTGTTGCTTGCTTTAGTTGAATTAATCAGCTGAGTATCTTTTCTCAGCTCTGCCTCAAAAAAGCAAAAATTCCTCTGTTTGGTCTACAGATAATTGACTTAGTGAGCTGATGAAACCTTACTGGTGATTTACTTGTACAATACTGTATAACTTTCAAGTGTGATTATTTAACAAAGCTTCAAAAGGCATATAAATAGTAGTCAATATTTTAAAGACAAAAATTATAGAAATAGCTACCAAATATTTCCATAATAAATACCAAGTATTCTATGGAACATGTAGTGGAGTTATTCCATGGTAGGTTTATTCATTCCCTTATTCTATTTTTATCATTTTTTATTTTATTTTATTTATTTCCTGTATTGACTTTGGGAGCACCCTCTTTTAATTTGGTTTGCAAATTAATTTCTCAATAAAGTCATCACCGTAAAACCATTTAGTCTGGTTAGAAACTCAACCATATTGTGGTTTTTTTTAAAATTTATCAGTTAAAAAAATCTAATAGTAAATATTCTAAACAAACTGTACCTAGTGGTGCTTTCCATTTAATTTTATTTATCAGGCAAGCATGAAGGAGCACATAATGTGTTACCTTCTCTATTGAATATTTCTGTCCTTCCATCAAGTGATCCAAGTAAGTTGTTCCTTCTCCCCACTGATGTAGCTTTTGCTCTATACACAGTGTTCTAAGTTCCACTGCAGTAACAGTTACTGCTATTTTATTTATTAGACAAATTCCAACGTACATTTTAATTGCCTTTATCCCCTGGCAGCATCACGCCCCATAATATTACACAACAGAGTGGAAACCAAGGGTCTGAATCTCAGCTGGTGCACTGACTGGTCATAATAACTCGAGTGACTTCATAGATCTGCTCCATAGCCAGGGTACAAGCTTGGTCCTGCGCTTCGCTATGTAACCATGGAGCCCAATAATACAGTGCTGACACTGCTAGCAGCAGGCAATAAGCTTTGCACTGAACTTGTAAGGCCTCAGTACAGAGGCTTGTCAGCCCTGCTCTGCCTGTAGCTTTGTTTTACTTGATTTAGCTGTGACAGCAATTTCTCTGATTCACGGAGTGTCCCTGTCTAATTTGCTTTACTTTTGTTTATTTTTGTCTGCTACAGTTGAAGTGTTAGATTGTAGTTAGGACAGGTATTCTATCTAGAATGAGATATTTACGACTCTAAAATAATAATGTAGTATAGAGAGATACAGGCCTGGTACAATAACAGAGGCCTTGAGAAATGGAGGCACAAGACGGGGTGTAGAGGAGTCTCATGGCGTGAGAAGAGGGGGCACAGGTTTGGCACTGGAGATCCCACAACTACCATCAACTCTCCATTGGTAAGTTAGAGAAATGCAGACCCAGGGCTGGGCCCACCTGGTTTTAGGGGTAACAAAGAGAACACAAGAAATAGTATCTGATGTAAAATCCACCATATATAGTAAATTTGGTTGTCACATGGAACTGTAAACCAAAAGAGAGAGGAAGGTACAAAAGCATGTTCTCAAGCATTTGAAAATGGCCCTAAACAGAGGAAAGGAGATAAAAAAAAAAAAAAAAAAAAAAAAAAGACCAAAGAAATAGAGAGGAAGAGAAGAAGAGGAAATCATCAACATGACCTAATCCTCCCAACAAAGGACTATAGATGTTGGCCACTCACAGTAGCAAACTCCACCACTAACACTAGCGTGAAACCACTGACTTCAGGACCTAAAGGAGCAGAGAAAGGGTGAGCATAACACCCAGAAAAGTGCTAGAAACTAAGTGAGTTACACTCTTAATTGTCTTATTGCTATCATTGTGACTTTTTCTATATGTAAGTACTCTACCTGCATTATTATTTTTTCTGTAATTGTAGCTAGACTGTTAAGGTTATGCTAACAGTAATTTGTTAGTTTTAATTATATATTTATAAAGTGCGCCTCCTTTTTGCTTTTAAAGAATATTTTGAATACAACAACGATACCTTTGCATTGAAGTTTGTAAATTCCATATGGGAAAAAAAGCCCTGTTATATTCTTTATGCTTACTGGAGGGCTATAAAATCCTATTCTGAATGTGATATTGGTAATGGTGGCATTGTTTGCATTAAAAGTTATATGATTAAATAAAGTGTATAAAGCTCAAATTGATCCCATAGCATCTGCATGAGACTTGCAAGAGAATGTTGAGATGTGTACTTGTGTCTTATATTTTCTCTGTACTTTTTTCCTCACAACAAGGTGCAGTTCTAGATTATTCACAGCATCCCTGACAAAGCAATCTAGAAGTCTGTTCAAATGGAGTTCCTGGATATATTTTACATTTGGCTGTCAATTCAATCTCTGCAATACACTTCAAATACAAAAGCAAAAAAAGCAAAATTCTAAACTGACAAAGCTGGGGTTAAGAAATATTTCCCTCTGCTGCAGTTATGTTTATGTCTAGTCTCATTTTGAGGTTATTTATCTGATTCACATCCTCAATACATGTCCCTTATCATGTATTTTCAGTGCTATGCTTCTGCTTATGGTCAAAAGCCTCTGTAAACAACTTCAAATATTTTTATAAAACACAGATGTACTGTTAGCATTTTTCAGTTTTTATCTTTAAGATTATTAGGATGTTAGTCAATCTGTTTAACACCTTTGTGAACTATGTTCTAGTTTGGGAAACCTAATCAAACAACATAAATGAATTTTCCAAAGAAACTGTGAGAAATGGTGTGAGATAATATTTGCATTCCAAAGTTTCTTGATCTTGCCAGATGAATAGCATCCCACACAGAAAAAAAGAAAATGGGCACAACAGTTTTACAATTTCTTATGAAAGCTATTTCTTTCTGTGCAAAACAAAGCCAAAAAAAATGAATGCACCATGATGTTAATAATAGTACATACAGATACACATAAGAGGGAGGGGATAAATTAAGGTCAATCACATTGTAAATGTAGCATTTCTTAATGTACGAGCAGTTGCTTTCAGAAGGGGAATACTGGATGTTTTTCAAATTCACCAGAATTTAAAAATAGAAAAATGCAATAAGCAATCCATCTTTACCTTGTTTTTAATACATCGGTAGGTTATGAATTAGCATGAATCTTTAATAAGCAAGCTACCAGAGTAAAAGTTATAGCTGGTAGTACAGGGACTTGCTAGCCCAGGGAGAGAATGAGCAATGTGTTGTGTCTGGGAAACAGTATGGGATTAGTCTATAGTGGCACACCCTCATTTTTCTCACCAGTTAGGACGCAGGGCAGAACATCTTGCATCCTGAAACTGTAGGTCATGGAGTGCGCTCCTGCATATGCATAAGTCTGCATGTATATGGGTTATTCCAGGATGAAAGTTCCTCTAAGAGCGCTCCAAATGGAGTTTTCTGCCCGGGCCTGAATCTTCATGGGTATTTAGTATAGTAGGTTAACAGATCCCTCACTGCTAGATAAAAAAAAAAAAAAAAAAAAAAAAAAAAAAAAGCCCAACAAACCAAAAACCCAACACAGAACTGTAAACAGTATTCACCAATACTTCATGAGGAAAATATGCGTTCTCTGGAGGTCTACTCCTACCTGCTAAATTTCAGGTGTCTGTAGCAGTTTATAAATACTATATTTGTTAAAAAAAAGAAAAAGAAAAAGAGAAAGAAAAAGAAGAAAAAGAAAAAGAAAAAGAAAAAGAAAAAGAAAAAGAAAAAGAAAAAGAAAAAGAAAAAGAAAAAGAAAAAGAAAAAGAAAAAGAAATGGTGATTTATAGTGGTAAACGTTAGTCACACAAAAAAAATTTAATCAGCTTGCCATTTTACGTAACATATCCACACAGCTCTATCTCACAAAGGCACCACAGCTGTTCTGTAGGTTAGTTAAGGCTGATTTAGATATGCAGTTAAGCAGTCATCTCTAATTCCTCTCAAATATTTGGAGTTAATCCCTGCTTACATATGGATACTGCTTTTTTTTCAAAATATATTTTTACAATCTTCAACAGAGACCATATTTTTGGTTTATTTTCTTTTGCACTGAGATGATATGTTCAGGTGCCACAGTTGCAGCTGCTAGAAACTACACAAATAAGCATCCATGTCTCTGGTTGCCACTTTCTTTTTTGTTTTTTTTTTTCCCTCTGCTTAATAGCTTGCTTGATTATTAAATTTTTTACACCATGTTACAAATTTCCGCTTTTTATACAACTATGTTCATGTTCAATATACGTCATATAAATAAGCAGCTACATCTCTTGCTCTGTAGTTACTATAACATTATTATAAATACACTAATTATGTTAAGTTTTGAAGATTACTAATTTGAGTATTACATGAAAAACTAGAAATCTGAAGTATAAATATTGTCCCCTAACTAGAAAATATCAAGTAGTGATATTGATATGCTTCTGATATTGTGTTATATCTTCTTTGACTAAATAGTTATATATGAGGAATACACAAGATAATATAAAGATAGCAAGATTTTGGGTTGATTTTGTCATTTGTTGATTTTCTTTTGACCCCTGAAGTTTGTATCATAAAAACCGCAGAGTGGCTACTATTACCCATGCATGCTGTGCAAGGGGAAAAACATTACTGTGAAATGTCTTGAGGATTTTATAGGGAAGGTTTATTCCTTTCAGTACTGTCTGAACGTGGTAGCACATGCAAAACAATTTGAAGAGATGAAAATGACAGTGGATGTAGCTGATGATACAGTACTCCTCATGACAGAAAGCACACCAATTAAATAATATTTAAATGAATACTTAAGATAGTTCTTTTCAGTATCTAAAACAAAGTACTGATTTTCCTTTCTAATCAGACTCTAATCTTTCTTTGCTATAAAGTCTAATCAATAACAAGATAGGTGAATATGAATTTATTTAATGGGATTCTAGGTGAGTTGATACTGGTCAAGAATCATATAAATTCCTATCTGCTTAATAATATTCTATATTCCATGCTGTATTAACAATTTGAAACCCAATTTGCCTGAAATACTCTTACATACAATGGGTTTTACTATTGTGGTTCAGGGAAAATGATATGTGGTTGTGGAACTATCAATTTTTTCCTGATTCTACCCCCCCAACCCTTCACACAGTGACATCTAAAAGCTGTGTAGCTGCATGCAGTATTTCAGAGGAACGGTCAGCAGTGGAGATATGAAAATTTAGTCTTGGATTCCTTCCTGAAATTCCCAATACCTATTTAATTACACTGCAGTCATCTACAGTGATTCCCCTTCCTCTTTTGTACCAAAAGTTGTGACATACAAACTTACTGTGCCTGAGTTTTCAATGGAAAAGAATCAGAAAAAGACACAGTAAAGATAAAGTGCATGAGCGGAGATTTGGTCTAGTTCTGGGCTCTCCAGTACAAGGCAGTTATGGACATACTGGAGTGAGTCCAGCCCAGAGCCATGAAGATCATTAAGAAACTGGAGCATGTGTCATATGAGGAAAGGCTGAGAGAGCTGGGATTGTTTAGCCTGGAGAAGAAAAGGCTCAGGGGGATCTTTTCAATGTGTATAAAATACATCCTGGGATGGAGTAAAGAAGATGAAGCCAGGCACTTCTCAGTCATGTCTACTGACATGAGGCAGTGTTCACAAACTGAAACACTAGAAATTACATTTAAACGTAAGAAAAAGCTTTTTTACTGTGAGGGCTGGACTAGATGGTCTCCACAGGTCTCTTCCAACATAAGTAATTCTGTGAATTTATGGTTCTATGATGAAAATAAACCCAAATCCAGCAATAATCATGGATAACTATCGGAATATTTAGAATTTCATTCAGAACCAAATCATTTCATCTCTAAATAAAATGAAAGAGCTTTATATATCAGTTCAGTATATTAAAAATCAATCTTAAGCTCATGCAGAATAAACAATTACTGTAAATCTTTGAGAGATTTTTCATAATTTCATGTAATTATGGTAAGAAATGCATATGCAAAATTGGACAGTTAGTATACTATAGCTGAAATGTCATTCTTGCCTGTTACTGACATTCTTGGAGTCAGGTTTGAGTCATATAATAAAAAAATGTTTTGTGACTGTGTTAGTGGTATGTATAAGTATGTTTAGGACTCATAAAAGAATGCTACAGAGGAGAGAAACTGATATATTTTTATCTGGAAAATAAACATAACACTTGTAGTTCTAAATTACTACTGTTCAAGTCATATTGCACTACAAGGTAGACAGATGAGAAAAATCAAATTGGCGAATAAATTATTCCGTCGTACAAAAAAATATATTCTCAATAAAATGTTTGTATTTTGTAAAATTGCTTTTCAGCTCAGGTTATATTTTTAGAACCCTGTAAATTATATATTCTATAATTTTTGTAATACTTAAAAAAATGAAAATCTTATCCAAAATGTGTTCATTAAAAATTAGTTAGCTGCTCAGTGAACATCAAGCTGTTTTGTAACTGATTTTTTTCTTTTTTTTTTTTTTTTTGTGGGCAATGTGCATTGAGTCATTTTGGTTTTAAGGTATGTTCTTTTAATTATAGTAGGGTGAGCTAAATTGCAATATCTAGTGGGATTTCTTGACAAGGGAGATACATATAGATAAAAAAGAAAAAAAAAAGTCCTTCCTCAGCACTCTTCTTGCAAGTGGAATAGACAAGGTTTCTCCAAAAATTAGCCTCCAAATTATGCTGAGTTCTTTAATTCCCTGATTTGGTAAGCCAATCTTTTTCAGCCTCGTATACAGCAGAATCATACCAGTTCCACAGTCACATGATCCCTCATATCCTGCAAGAACAGCCAAGTTACCTGCTAAGTGTGTTCATTGCCAGCAAGTTCTAACTGATTTGTTAGTATTACTTCATTATTGATGGATTTTCTATCATAGCAGGTTTTGAAGATCACTAGGCAGGAGGTAATACACTGGCATATTTGAAGGTGTTTTGGATTCTAAGTACACAACACTGTTTTGTTTTCTTAAATATTTATTACTGCATAGTGTACTAGTTGTTTTGTAATAAGAAACCACACTGTGATAAATGACTATTTTTCCTTTTGCCCCTCACCAAGAAAAGTAGAGAGTGCCAACTCAAAGGGCAAAGAATTCAATAAGATCTCAAGAAAAAAAGAACAGCTATTCTGAACACTGAACTGAAGTTAGGTCACCTGAATGGAAGATTAGGGAACCCAAATAAGAGGGAACCCGAGTGACAAAAGACCTCTGGTCAATCCTTCAACTCTATGTAGGTTTCAAGTTTTTGAAAGCTGGAATTACTAAAGATTCATTCATCCTTTATGAAAGAAAATCACCAGGAGATGTGTCCAGCAGGGTAACGTGGCCATTATCTTTATCATTTTTAATTTTGTTCATATGCCAATATCATACACTCAGTTCCATCTGTTGGCCTCCTAGATCCCTGGGAGAGTGTAACGCCTTGCCTAAGCTGGCAGAGGAGTAATTAACATGTACCAAAACTGTGGCCAAGGCCTGATTTACCATTTTAATATAGTTGCCAGTTTAATTACTTTCTAGTACCGGGGAATGTTTAATTTACTAGCATAGACACAACCTTAGAGGTTAGTTTTAGAGTGTACGGAGGGGCACAAATTGACAGAAGACATAAATTTGTCAACAAGTGGTTGAACATCAGAAAAAAAGAATTCAGGGACATTAGAGTAAGATGTAAGGAGCATTAAAGACTACATGCAGGGTTTATAAATCACACAAGGCTCAATTAAATTAAAATAATCAGGTTTTTGAACATGGAAGTATAATTAGTTCACCGCAGTAATCCGAACTCCTCCCTGTGCTTCCTCCACAAATGACTTCTTTTGGTTACTGTTTGGAATTAACTTTTCAATTACAACCATATTTTAAACAGATATTAGAAAGAGCAGATCAAATATGTCACATACTGTTCATTTCAATGCAAGAGGCAGAGAAAAATAACTCTTTCCTCAAACTACCAACAGAATGCAGTGGCATTATGGAGAATTTTAAAACCTACCCATTTTAGTCATTATATTTAATCATAAATAAACCTATAGTGTCCAAGATCTTCTTAGCTGATCAAAGTATGAAATCATGGGCCAGGTGAGATGAACTCATTGAAAAGTGATCATTGATTCTTTTATTTATAATGCAAGTACTCTAACTGTTGCTTATATACCATCTTGCTTCCAATGGACTAACAATTCAGTCCGTAAAAGGACCATGCATTGTCAGCAATTCTGTTTAGCTCTATTAAAATGATTAGTAAAACTACACCCTCCTATTGTAACTATACCAGAGAACATTGCATTCTGGAAATCAGCGTCTGCATGATTGAGGCCTGATTGTGTCAAAAACACATGTCAGGACTCAAAAATAAATCAGTTCAATAGCTGGCTGATATCTTTTTAAAAAATAACAAAGCAAGTTCATATCTGAGAAGGACATTGATCCCAACAGAGAAGATAATATATTTCAAACAAAAATGCTCAGTACAATGGATTAAAAGAATATAATGACAATACAGGGACTTCTGTAGCTGTAGGGTGAGTGTATACTTTTTCTTGTGTTTTTATATATATGTGCATGAAAGTGGTAAGATTCTATACATTCAGGCACAGCATGGACTTTAAAGGTATTAAGAAAAATTATTTCCCAATGATTTCAGATTCCATTTCGGATTAGGCTGACATATACAAGAAAAAAGTTTAGTGGCATCCCCAGAGTGCATTTTTAGACCTACATATCTAAAAATTATTCTTAAATTTACTAACGGACCGTGGAAATGTAATGCAAACACACACAAAATCTTTTTATGCACAGCATAATGCAGAAGGTGATAGGTGAATAAAGTCAGTCCTACACAGCGCATAGCCCTCTAAAAAGCAAGGGCCTCAAGTGGGGTTTTAAATCACAAATCGTTAAAAAACACAAATAAAAAGAAAAATAAAACAGATCAGTCCAAATACATAGGTAATCTTGCTTTTAATAGACTTTAACATGTAAGCTAAAATACAAAGGGAAATACCAGATATCTATAAAGCCCAAATGATTGGGTAATAATCAATCACATAATCAATCAATCAGTCATTCAAGGCAAGGTACGTAACTATTGAGAGAGGTCATATACAGGGCTGCTTTTACATACTGGTTTGGGCAAAATCAGGCAACATGTATAAATCATGATGTATTTCAGGCAATGTGACAATAGTATTTGTTTCTTTTCGTTCCAGAGTGCACAGAAACAAAACCACACGTTTTACTTCATACCTATTGTAATTTTTACATCATAGAAAACCTCTAGTTGTTCCTCCCTAAAGAACATTTAGCTAGATGGTTTATGAGCAAGGTATAGTTGATAGTATTTTTTTTTTTCCTATATGTGTGTAGAGTTGTGTTCAAGGAAATTTTTAGATCAAATTCATCCATTGGGAAAGCTCACCTTCAGGTTCAGGTTTATTTCTAAATCTTGATATGTTTAGAAAATAATAAACAGCTTCTACTCTTTCCTACTGTGAACAGCATTAGTTTCCAGAGCTACAGCAAAAGTAGAGCAAGAGATGTGTGAAAAAAGCACCAGTTTCCTCAATTGTTTCTGCTGACCTCAAGGAAGAGCTGCAGGTTTGTAATAGTAAGACGAATGTCAACAACAATGAAATAAGCTTCAAAAGAAAGAGTCAAGGAGCAATTTATGGCCCAAATGGCTTGCAATTACTTCTGCTAGCCAACATGTACAGAAATGTTGCTTGTCAGCTCCCTAGGAATTTCTTCCGAGCTATTAATTTCATTTTTCCACCTTGTATAACCCATTTTCTGTTCTTTTCCTCACCTGACACTGATGGGACGTTAGAAGAGCTGACAACCAACCCCCTCCAAATCTTCTTGTTTCTGCCCCTGGAGTAAAAAACTAAAATGCCATCATTATTATTTTCTGTGGTAGACAGTAGAATGAGAAAGTATTGAAAGGGAAGAATCAGGTTTTTCATCTGTGGGCTGTGGTGGATATAGAGGGACAATATAGTGTTATAATATTCTAAAATGTAAGAAAGCCAAGAGTGAATGTGCAGAAAGACTATAAAATAGAGAGTGGTATGTCCTATGTGAAGAACAGATGCTACAAGAGTGCAAAACAAAGGACTGGAGACGTCAGTGATGGATAAAACTCAGAGAAGAGCGGCTAATACAAACACAGCTTAAGTTAAAGGGACAGAAAAATGTAGGAAAAGAAGAAATAACAGCAATGTGGTAAAAGGCAACAAGGTAGAGAAAAGAAGCAAAGACAAACAAAAGGGTAGTTGTGTTTCAGACAGCGGTAGAGTCAAGGCAGGCCAGTTTAGCACTATGACCATCCAAGCCTTTTCTCTAGCTGCAAGTATGTTTGTTAGAGCTTTAACTTTATGCAGGACAAAGGATCTCAACAAACTACTTTATGTCCTGTAAGAAGGCCAAGCTCAAAATCTTAGTCAGCTTCCCTTACAGGGCATGTAAGTAGTAGAAAAGGATGAAAGACAGTTTAGGCTTGCATTGAAAAGTTCCAATTTAAGACTAAATCTAGTTCTCCCACAATGCAAAACGGGGGCGATCAATCTTTTTGAGTACTCTTCTGGGCTCTACTCTGGGCTCTACTGCAAGTAGCATTAATCTCCTGTAAATTTCAAAATGAAAAGTATTCAGTTGCCAGTCCCAACTTTGGGTTTAACACTATCTGGGTTGAACATAGAAATGTTGTTGCTGACAACAACATTTGACATTTGACATCAACATTTGTTGATGACAACAACATCCCCCCAGGGATCGATACTGAGCCCAATGCTGTTTAATGTCTTCGTAAGTAATCTGGATGATGGGATCAGGTGTACCCTGATGAAGTTCACTGATGACACCAAACTGAGTGGGGACGTGGACACTTCAGAAGGGAGAACCACCCTGCAGGAAGACCTGGACAGGCTGGAAGAGTGGGCTAACAAGAACCTTATGAAGTTCAAAAAGGACAAGTGTAAGGTCTTGCACCTGGGAAAACATAATCCAGGAGTGCAGCACAGGCTGGGATCTTCCCAGCTGGGGAGCAGACCCATGGAAAGGGACCTGGGGGTCCTGGTGGACAACAAGCTCAATATGAACGAACAATGTGCTGCTGTGGCAAAGCAAGCCAACAGAATGCTGGGTTGCATCAACAAAGGCATCACCAGCAGAGATAAAGAAGTCATTATGCCACTCTACTCAGTGCTTGTCAGGCCACACCTGGAATTCTGTGTGCAGTTTTCGTCCCTGATGTACAAAAAAGATGTGGACAGCCTGGAGAGGGTCCAGAGAAGGGTTGCAAAGATGATCAAAGGACTGGGAAACCTGCCATATGAAGAAAGGCTGAGAGAACTGGCTTTGTTCAGCCTTGAGAAAAGGAGGCTTAGGGGAGACCTTATCACCAAGGTCCAGTATTTAAAGAGTGGCTAAAAGAAGATGGAGACTCCCTTTTTACAAGGGGTCACATGGAAAAGACAAGGGGTAATGTCTACAAATTACTCCTTGGGAGATTCCAACTGGACACAAGGGGAAATTTTTCACAATGAGAACAATCAACCATTGGAATAATCTCCCCAGGGAAGCGGTGGATTCCTCAACATTGGACACATAAGATTTGGCTGGACAGAGCGCTGGGCAATCTTGTCTAGACTGTGCTTTTGCCAAGAAAAGTCAGACCAGATGATCATTGAGGTCCCTTCTGACCTGGTATTCTATGATTCTATGATTCTAAGTCAGGCTGGAGACAGTGCTCATCAAAAAGTCAAGCAAATGGAGCAGATACTTATGCCCAACAGCAGTGTGTAATGCTATTTTCCCTAGATAAGTCAGATTCCTCCTTGCATACCTATGGAAACCACCACTGTGCCTTGCACATACTGGCACTGATTTCCAAGGTGCCCTGAAATCGCAACAAAGGCTGGAGCAGGGATTTTAAGCACTCTCTACTACTACAGTATTACTGCTACAGTGCAATACAGTCAACAGAGCAACGCACTGAAAGACTTCACTGTTTGTGATGATAAAGAACACAGATTCAGTTCCCAGGAACTAGTGTTAACTAGTGTTAACTATTATTTCCAAATAGTGACCACTAGGTGTAGTCTCTATTTCTCATTGTAAATTGGTTTTATTAAAGAATTCATTCTAAACAAGGAGAAATCTCCCATAGGTAGACTATATAAACCAAGATCAAGTCACTGTCTGGTAGGTAAGGCTTGGATTAAACTCTTAAGGAACTTATCTTTCCCAATGGTAGTTATTAAAAAGAAGCACAAAGGAATGAGCATTAACTAGAAGAATGTATGGTAGCATACAACAGGTCATTGCCAACAATATTTTTTTTTTAAATTCGCTTTTTCTGTGGGTGCAAAGCCTATTTCTTTAAAGAATATTAATAATTAACAATGGAAACATGGTATACATATAAAAAATATTCATAAAATAAGTGAAACTCATAGGTACTTTCTTGCACAAAAGTTTAATATGAATGTCTGAAGTAATGACAGCCATTTTGAAAATTGAGATGAAGCACCTGAAAAGAAATTCAACCACAAGGGTGTAATGAAATAAATGTGAGCTGCCTTACATATCTTCATGGTCATAGCTTTAAAACTTATGTACCACTCTTAGGCAGTTAGTTGCATTTGTTAATATAAGAAGCACAAATTACTAGATGTTTTGGAATTTGTGAAATCAACCCCTTGAATGAATTGTTCCAGAGACTTAGGTGTTCATAAGATAATTAATTAGCAATTATGTCTGGCTTTAATGTCATTTAGACATCCCAGCAATACTTATTATTTATAGAAGTATCATGATTGACTATTTTCTCCATAAATGAGATGACATTGTGGGAAATGACGTCTTAAAAATAGTTACTTTAAGAAGAATGATTTATTCTTCTTAGTGACAGAGATTAAACACTTCTTTCAGGACCACGCTTTTCCTTTCGGGCAATCTCTAGTGTAGTCACCAGTCTCTCCTTACCCCCCCTAAGCTTAAGTAATACAAATGTGCAACTCGAGGCATATTTCTAACCACAAATGATTATGGCATTAGAGGCTCCCCTGAGACAAAAGTGGGGAGTGTGAATTCTGCTGCCTGATGGAGAGAGGTTGAGATCACCAGTTAGGACACTTCAGTAAAAATTCTGGATTCCCTTGTAAATTTAAATCAGCTGGCAAAACTCTGATGCTTTTGAAGACAAGACGGGGTCCTCAAGATGTTTTTAAGGATAGTAAAATCCTTATGCCAGTTAAAGTCTAACCCCAAAGGTTGCTCAGAATTTGGCCTCTCATTTTATTAACATTCTGCAATAAATGTCCAAGGAAGTGTTTATATTTGTCTAAGGTTCACTTTATTTGGAATCCTCTCTCATACCAGATTTGACCTTCACAGATTCTGTTCCATAAGGGGTGACCTTTAGATTAGCCTCCTGTGTAAAGAAGTGATTATGTTATCTGATGCTTTTCATTCTGCAAGTTACTAAACCAAAAATATATGAATAATTTTAAATATCTGTTATAAATATCCCATTTTGTTAATGTATTCCAAACAAAATAACATCTTTTCTAATATGTTCAAGGTCCCAAGGGTATTTTTCATTGTTTATTTCTTAATAACCTCAAAAAACTTAAAACTTTTTCTTATACACAGAATTTTTCCTGTGTTTACCAGAAATATGAGCACATTTGGAGTGAAGAGTTTCATGAACATAAATTCAACTTTAGTATTTTTCTGTTCCATTAAAATGTTAATCATTTAATAGAATTTCATTACAAACATACTCAGATGCTGAAGAAACCAGAAAAAAAATTTAGTCTGAGAAACGTGCACATGTTGCTGTTGAGTCAAATGCTGGCAATAAAAGCACAATGACATATTCAGAGTGTGTTCTTTAAAAAATATCACTTTAGAAATATTACAGTTCTGAAATATGAAAAATCAACAGAGATGAGTTGAACAAAAGTGGTTCAGAGTTGATACAGGGAAAAAAAATTTCACCTTGTGGACAATGATGCATTGGACGTGGTTGCCCACCACAGGCCATGCAGTCTCCATCCTTTTCAAGATTCTCAAGACCCAGCTGGACAAAGCCCCAGACAACCTTGTCTGACCCCATAGCTGACCCTGCTTTGAGCAGAAGGTTGGATGAGAGGCCTCCTGAAGTCCCTACCAGGCTGAGTTACCCTTTGATTCTAAGAAAATTGTTCCTATTACCCAGTTTGTCTACTAGTGAAAAACCATTATCAAGTATAAAGATTCAGTTTCGACCTTTACTTAGATGAGCTCCACATTCTTATTAGATATCATCGGTTTAGGAAAAAGGATGGAAACTGCATTGTGTGTTTGAGCATGAATACGTTAAGTTTTTCAGAATGTATATGTTTGAGACTGAAACACCATGAGCGGATAGTTTCTCCACAAGAAGTCACTGTTAAAGTACTGTAACCGAAGGTCAGAGAACTAGAAACAAGAGGAAGAAGAAATAATTATATTGGGTGAACCACAAAGGTTATTATTCTGTAATTGGACTCAGACAGTGAACAACAGTTCACTCTGGTCTTTATTTTACATATATTTTGTTAATTTATGTTATAGTCATGGACCATGGCCACTATATGAACTAAAAATAAATATTATTCATTGATTCTTAAGTATATATAGATAATATGTAGCTTCCTTGTTTCGTACGGATGAATATCAAGAGTTATTTCTATGTATAACATAATTTCAGTCTTACCACTGCAATATGAACATTAACTTCTTTATTTTGATATATATAGTAAGTGTAAAATATCTAACCTTTTCTGTTCAAGAACCTTAAGACGACAAGAACAAGTTTACCACTGTAAGTGCTTATTCATCCTACGATGTCTTTATACCTCAGCCACCTGAGGTCATCAGTTCTAGGGCAGCATGAGTCTCAGACTGAAGCCTTCTGAGGGGCTAATGTAACAGGAAGCAATCTCATTCCTTTTGTCAGATACATCCAAAATAATTTCGAGGTAATACTGTGTTAAGCCCTGTCACTTTCATACTGTACTTTGGATTTGATTTTTTCTTTATTTTTTTTTATTTGTTCTCTTTTTATTTTCTTTGCTCTCTTTTTCTTTCTTTCTTGTTTTCATGTCTTTTTTCCCTTTGTCTCATTTCTGGTATCTTCTTTGTCTCGTTACAAGCTAACAACAATATCCAAGACATTTCACTCAAAGGACAAAAATATTCATGTGTCAACCCCTTGAAAACATGTCACTCACAGAGAACAAGATGTCAAAGTTTGTGTTCAGACTTTTTTGTCTATAGAAAGATTTTACCTCTTAATATCATCTTAAAATTGCTGAGAATACCTGATACCAATGACATGCCATAAGCAAAACACTAGAGCAAATGTAGTCCTTCCCAAGGAGGCTTGACAGATACAAGCATTTTTACTGTTTGCCTTTTTGACACATATTTCAATGTCTCTCTGATTTTTTTTTCCATCTTTTGGCTTTGTAAGACTTTGTTCATTCTGCTGAAGAGACCAATGGTCAATGGCAAACAACAGCTCTTTAGTTCCAATAAATCATTATTGTAATTTTGCTGTCACAATTCCATAAATCAACTTCAAAGAATGCATGTGAAGACACAGATAATTCAGTGTACATTACAGTAATACATATATTGGATTTGTATTTATTATAAATAAAAAAATATATTAGGTGTATTAGAATTAATAAATAGAAAAGTATATCATTATTGATATATTTGGTTACTTGATAATGCTACTAATACTCAATTTAATTAGCTTTTAGCAATTTCTAAAATATACTTTCCTGCCCACAAAATACCACAGAAAGTTATTACTTCAAATTTTGTCTGAAAACATGTTTTGGGCAGCAGTCCTACTAAGAGCTAGATATGTTGAAAATCTCTAAACCTCAATCTGAGCAAGTTTTTTTTACTAATAGGAAAAGTATCAAATGTTTAGTTCTGTTTAAAGAAGAAAAAGTATGAACTTCTGTTATCATTCTTTTTCTCCTCCACCCGCCCCCAGCCCTTTCATAGACTTAGTATTTCGGCACTGTGGATATTTTTTGTTTTTGAGAATAACCAGTTGCAACTAAATTAATCTTCCTATTCAGCTGCTGCTGTCTCATCTCCCATCACACCTTTAATTAAAAATTCCAGAAAGAATGTTAAGTGTCATTAACATACTGTTCAGAATATTAAGCAAATCTATAAAAGAATTATTTTACAAAATATGAGGGGGTTTTTTTGTTTAATATGAATAACTGTAACTATTCCTGTTTGGACAGACTCTGGCATTAAGGTTGACAAAGATGTTTAACAAATACAATAGCAGAACTCCTTTTATATTTATACTAAATTATAATAAGGAAGTGTCGTATATCCAGCTTTTCTGAAAAAATACTCGAAAAGATATATTTTTTTCTTGGTATATGCATATGGAGAAACATCAGTGCTATGGGTGTTAATATCAAGGAAATGGTTTGGTTTCTCATGGTGCTTTGGGAGGATACTAAGCCTTTCAGAACTTTGTATAATTTTTCAGAGCAGAATGAGTTAATGAAGAGATTTTTGAATGGTGGTCCAGCAAACGTGGATATTCTACAAAACACCTATGTATAGCTAGAGCGTGTCCTAGTCTTGCTGCTTCTCCTTGCTTTAAGGTAAATTATGAGCAAAGAAAATAAAATGTACTAAAGACGTTTTGAGCATCAGCATTTCATGCATCAGTTGCTATGATTGCCAGAGGACTCTGTGAGATGGTAAAATGACCAGAAAAGGTAGCTAAGGCAAGAGAATCTCTCTCTTAGGATGTGGTTTCAACATCCTGAGAGCTCAGAAAATTCTTTTAACTGTTGAAACAAACCTCTGCCTACTCCCGCATTAATGGAGAGCTTTGGCTTTGCACTTGTCAAAAACAATTAGACCATAAAAAAAGTCAGAAACTTTAAAAATAATATCATATTTCTCTAAAATTATGTCAAATCTCTGACGCTACTTAGAGACAATTTATCGTGTTCCTTTACTATATGGTATAAGGGTAAATGATGATTGTTGCTTAGCATATGAACTTTCTGCCTTGTTATGATCTTTCAGCAAGACAGCCCTCTGGGCTTGTTTTAAATTCCAAAGAGAATTCCCCAGACAGGTGAAATCAACTGAAGAAAATAAATTGAAACCTACATTGTAGAAATACCTTGGGGTTTGACTTGGGTAATGAAGTGAAATATAAAGCTGCTGTGTTCTTCTTGCAAGTGTACCTGAACTGTAAAGAAAGGTGTGATGTATATCCGAAACACCAATCTAGATAGAAATCCATATAGAAATGCTAATGGCAACGTTCAAGTCAAGGCTTCTTTCTCCACCAGTATTCCATTGGCTTGTACAACAGATACTGAAGTTAATGCCACAGCTTCTTCACTTACATTTCAAAAACATTAGCTTCATGAGGCACACCACCACATCATTAGAAATGTGCAAGTAATCCTTGAATCACAAAGATTTAAATTTAATTTTTGTAGGCATAGTTTAAATCTGGGGACATAGGACTTTTGACATTTTACATTCATTAAGAAATGATAAAAAAAATGTGAAGCAAGGTGAGGTGTGGTGAAGTGAACAAGTTTCTTTGGTCTAATTTTTAGTTTAGGCTTTCAAATAACATCTAAAAGTCCATCCAAATACAGCAAAATCTGCAGATTCAGTATATGCTTCTATTTATGTGACTTGTATTCGTTTCAGAAGACTTTAGCACTGATTCCACTCAAGTTTATCATAGATGTGTACCAGTGATCATCTGTTTACACAGGAATGAAAGAATGTGAACTATTATTTTTATAAATAGAATAAAGAAGAAACTGCAACAATTTCTGCATCTCTGGATGCATATTTGAACCTAACAGAATATTTAAGAATATTTTTTATTATATATGTATGGACTAGTTTGTGTGTAACGTGCAAAATGAAGAAATCAAAATCTGCTTTGACTCTAGCCTGATCTGGTTTCAACTCATTCATTACGATTATGTTAGCAGTGACAATAGCAATAGTAAAGAATAGCAAAACATTTCAACATCATCTATAATTTCTGCAGCAAAATATTAAATTATAAGGCACAGTATGGACAGTGTTCAAATACATTGTTTTTTTGTCATGGGAAGCAGCCTCGATCAGAGCTGAACAGTGAAAAAGCAAATCTGTTTTGTGGAAGGTTTTGATATTTCAAAACTTGGTTTCATTCCCATACAGACCAAACTATTATAATTTTGAAATTCTTCGTGAAAGGTAACACAATATTGGCTATGATGTGGATGACACCTGGATAACTTTAGAAGCCCTGGGATGTAGAAACCTAGACTTTCTAGCCACTGACTAAGTAAATCAGTTTGCAGGTAACTCCACTGTTTGACATTCATGCAAATTTTATTGAAACAGAAAAAACACCTGAATTTTGTCAATGTATGTCCAGGCCTATTCATAAAACAAGTGATTGCTACTACAATATTCTACCAGAGTATACTGAGAAAATGTGTGATCTTCTGCAAGGCAGAGTCACCAGTCTGTGACAGCATTGCCTGTATCATTTACCTTTACATGACTTAAGAGTGTCAGGTGTCTTCAGCTCTGTACGCAACTCAAGGACTAGTGCTAAGATTGAAAGTAAAACAAGTCTGTACAACTTCCATTCACTGCAGGCTTGGAATATCACATAAGTAAAACTGTAAGAGCACTGAAGTATGAATGTTCTAGTTCTCATAACCTAAAATATTCAGACCATATTTACTCTTGAAGTGTGGGGTGCTTAAGCTTTCTAAGAGGAGAATTTACTAACAATTCTAATAAACTTATGGTTTTGATGTGTAAGAGGAGATTGTAAGTATTGACAATAATGACAAAAAAAGCAGATTTATTTATTGACATATACAAAAATAAAATAGATTTGAAAATGGCAAAGAATATTTTTCGCACCAATGAAGTCCAAAGGAAACATCTCTAAAAGAAAAAAATCAACCTAATAATTACATAGAGCTATTTCAACGTTATTTATTCTTCTTGTCCCAACTAGGGATTCCCCATGCGTGGCGTTGCAGACTAAGATATAGCTCTGCTTCCCTGAGTGTAAAAAAAGTTTTCAGACTCTGTGAAAATAAATAACATTTGAGAGAAAGACTGATGGAAGAAAAAACCATTAGGAGGGCTTTTTCTTTATTCATTATTTTCTTCAACATTTCTTCTTCAAAAAAAAAATTTTGTGTGTGTGTGTGCGCATTGCGGGGGGGTATATCAACAAAAAGATATGAACACCAGCTTCATAAATAGTTACTGATTTCCTCTTTAAAGTGTAGTTGCCAACGACGTTTACTGTACTGTCTAACACTTATAGTTTCTTGCCAATACCGAATGCCTCCTTACTGCATGAATAGGTACTGCTGCCTTTTTGCCTGTGCTATTTTCTCTTTTTCTGTGATGTAAACAAGTGAATGTCATAGCAGTTTTGAATGCTGAACATTAATAAAATCAACCTCATGTTTCCTTTCACTATGACATCCAGTTCAGAAGAAATGTATTCTTGTTTTGAAATGCCAATGTTTTACTAACAGCATCTGTACAGACACACTAAAAAACTGTATCACAAGTAGATCAAATGATCATACTGCTCTAAGTTAATAATCCCACTACACTGCATACGGTTGTTTTTACACCACTATTAAGATTCTGAACCTTGGCTTGATTGTTTGAAGATTTGTGTTTATTTACTGTAAAACTCTGTTTAAGAGAATTCATTTATGATGATCTTTGTTGATTACAATTAATCCATCAATCTGTAAGCCACAGTTTTTGTCTTTGACAGTCATTTTTATCACCATTTTCTCTTATAGGAGAACATGTGTTCAGCTATGACTTACTGTGCTGAAAACTGGTGATATAAGATACAGAGCTCTGTATCAAACCAACTGTCTCTGTTCCACCTGTGGGACCTACTACAATCATTTGAGGTACCGGTTTAAATACATCTGGATTTCAGGCTTTTCTGCTCTGAAGTTTTGCTTGTACTACTCATTTAAATGGTATTCACTCCACCGGTTTGTGGTATTTTCAACCTCAGATGTAAGACAGACTTGATCAATTTATTTTTCATTCTCCATTCCCCATGACATTTGGCTACCTGAAAAGAAAAGAAGCATAATCTTACAATAAGAGTTATACCTTATTGCCTAGAGTAGTGAATTATCTAAGCCTAAATTTGAGAGAGAAATATAAAATAATACTTCTCAAAGAGCAGCAAGTTACAAACAAAGCAACTATTTGTACTATAGACTCTCAGGAAAATCAGATGGATTTCTAGAGGTACAGCCACCAGATTCAAAGCTGCACAAGTTGGAATGTGGAAAATAAGGAAAATTTTCTTCCCATGAGAGTGGTCAATAATTGGAACACGTTGTGGAATCTCCACCTTTGAGATGATAAAAATTGAGAAACTTGATTTGATGAGGCCTGTTTTGAGCAGGGGACTGTGCTAGATGATCTCTGGAGATCCCTTCCAACCTAAATTATTCTTGATTCTGTAACACAAAAAGCATTTCTTATCATAAATAGACTAGAAATATATCATCATTGCAAACAAGAAAAAAGTTGCTTTTGAAAAATGAAAGAAAGAAAATAATTTTTTTCTTCTGCATTACATGTCATGAGCACTTTATGAGAGTCAGGCCCCAAAATCATCCTGTGAAAAAATAAAAAATATTAACATTTTTCTTCCAAACTACATTTGTCCACTACCAAACTCAGACAGTTCAACCATTACATATTTTTTGTCTTCCTTTTAGTCTCTGAGCTTTGAGAGTTGTCAGCCTCTCTTGTAGAGCTGTCAGGAATCAAAAATTTGTTTTTCAATACCAGTTGCCATTTAAAAATTTCATATACTCAGCTGTTGGTAGGAGCTCTTTTTTATTGGCTTGAGTTTCTCCGTCCTCTGATGGACTCCCTCCAGTGAGGGGCCCAAAACTGAGCATAGCATGTCAGATATGGTTTCACATATGCTAGGTATTTCTGTCCAGCTGGGCATGTGCTTACTAACACAGCCCAGTACGCACTTACGGTTCATCACCACAACAGCACACCGCTCACTCGGGTTCAACCTGCTCACTGATACCTGTATCTTTTTGTGCAGAGCTGCCATCTAGCACATGAATGTCCAGCTTCTATTGCTTCTTTACGTCATTCTGAGCCACATGCAATGTTTTACTCTTGTCCCTGTTGGTCTTTATGAGATTCCTGTTGGCCTGTTCCTTCAGCTTTTTATTACCACGCTGTTGAAAAACCTAATAGCGTGTTCAATGACAACAAAGACCATTTTATATTAGTTTCCAAAACTTGATCAAAGGTTTACGTGAAGCTGGAAAAAGCCATTTTCCCTGTAACTAAGTTTCCCATAACTGATTTATGATTTCTAGGTGTGGGGGTTTGGGGGTTTTGTTGGTTTTGGGTTTTTTTTGTCCTTCAAGAAGAGTTTTGTTTTGTTTTTAAAGCAATGTGTGCTTAGTTTAGGACATCAAGACAGTATAACATTGTAACATTTTATGATTTTCCTACCAAATAATGGTAGGCTTACAGCATTCAGGTGTTTGGAATGTTAATTAAATCCCATGGAGATGGAATATAGGCCTCCGTTGATGCTAATCAAAAGTATACATAAGAATTTCAGTCAATCACGTTATAACATGATTCCACAAATTATCAGTTCTGTGTCTGTTATTAATATCTAAATACATATGCTGAAATTGAAGACAAAGTTTTCCTACACACTCTTGAGGATAGTAGAGAGCTTTTTCTGTTATCCCTGAAATCTTTCTTTTGAGAGGTTTTGAAGAAGTTCAAGACGATATATTGCTGCTTACATTTCAGTGTATTAAACATTCTCTTTAACCCTCATTAACTGAAAAAAAGTCATGTTTGGGAAGCTTGAGAAATAATGAAAAGATTACTGATACTATAAAAATGTTGAGTATTTTTAAGGACAATGGCAATTTAAAAAATTTCACTCAAATAAGAGAGGAGGTGTTTTCCTAACTGCACACATTCAGATTAGACTTTGGAAAATCTACCAGTATCAAGAGAAATTGCTTCATTTATAAACAATATTTTGTATTGATGTAGAAATCAGAAGGTAGATTTACAGTTTCGGAACAGAGAATCTCAAAACACGTACAGTAGGGAAAATAGTATAAGAGGAGACAGAATGGACCACTGGCTTCCCACATTCTGAAAAAAAAGGGAAAAAAAGCTTGGGGTTACATTGGTACTCTGGTAATGTAATGTTGGACAGGCATTTAATTAAGACACGGGTCTCTTATCAGCACAAGTAATTTATTATTTACATCCTCCTCTACTACAACCGTACAGTGACCAGAGCTGATATGGGTGTAGAAAGCAAAAGCCACTTTAAGGCTGGCTGCCTTCTCAAGGTGATCTACCCAATAGCTTTGAAGCTACTGTTTTATAAAGAATTCATCACTTTCTCCAAGCTGGCAGATGTATCCACAAAGAGTTTTTTGGAAACCAAAATAGTTTAATTTCACAGTTCTGGTAAACCGGAGGAAATGCTATATTGTCTAAACGAGAGGTGAGTCTTCTCTTTCATTCACTCCCTATCAAGTCATTGAGTTTATCCAAGTTTATTGCTGTTTAAAGGGCTCTAGCCCTTTGTTCATTGTTCATAAACAGCAGATTCCAGTTTTTGCATTAAATATCTCCCTTTTAAACCACTTGAAACAATAAAATACTATGCAAGTCACCAGGTTCCTCTGTCTCTTTTCTTTAATGTGAGGCTGTATTTTCTTCTTCCTTTTTAGAATATGATTCAGAACACATCTTAGATCTTTATATATTATGTTCAACCTGCAAGTAGCATTTTATGGATTCAGACAATGTGATGTGCTTTTCGCTACAGGGATCTTAGGCACCATTTACTGCTGCACTGTGCACAATAAATATATAAATACTTTACTTACTTTAGTCTATATAAATGATTTGTTTGCTTAATGTGTTGGAAATAATTTGATGTATTACAGTTGCTGTTGTTGTTGTCACCACATTACTACAAGAAGCAAGATCTATATCTCATTTGGTCTTCTGGAAACAATTTTTAAGTAAATGCAGATGTTTGCCTCTTTATTTTAACGTTATTTTTACAAGTTGTATGCTAATAAATACACAGTTGCATTATGCCATGAGAAACAAAGACTTCAGAAGGAGGCATTTTTGATTAATCAGTCTCATTCTCATTTAAACCATTATTTTCGGTGCAATATCATTCATACTCTCAGTAACATACAGCATATGAGAAAAAAAAAAGTCATCCATGCAAAATGAGTAAAAAACGATAGCAAAAAACCCCATCTGACCTCAGAACAATATAACAGAATTTTTACATGATCTCTCCATTGTCATCTTCATGCATCCAAGTCAGCAACTCTAAAATATCAGAAGAGTTTGCCTATCTTGCTTCTTATGAGCAGTATGACAGAATTTTCTTTCTTTCCTGCTAAGAATCTGAGACTCATTTCCATATTAAAAGTATGGAGACGCGGAGATTTCTCTCATAATTATGAATAGTCTATTGACCTAACACTCGTTAAGTCAGGAAGATAAGAGAGCACCTTTTGTGTGCACAGTAGCTATTTCAGATAAAAATAACTTTCAAGGCTACTAGAAAGCAGACTATATAAAGTCTATAATTCACCTGCTACTATTCTTTATCCTCTTGCAAGATGACGTTTAACTCTTTATTTTCTCCCTTTCTCCCCAGCGTGTGCCTCCTGGCCTTACTATGGCGCTATTTCAACTCTTCTCCGAGTTAGAATTACTCATTTCTGCATGGCTTTTCTGTGTAATCATTAACAGAATAAAGTGATAAGAAACATTTTCATGCTTTCATACCCTATGAGAGGACAGTGTGGCGCTACCTCGCCTCTCTGTGGGAAGCTAAGAATCAGGGAGACAAACAAATTTCACAACTGGTATTAACAAAACTTCTCACACCAACAAGCAAGATGGGTTTGGAAGCCCATGTCCAAATCTTTTATGTCTTTGTCATTTGTCAGAAAGTAACTTAATTGACAGTCAAGCAAGAAGTTTATTTTTACTCATATACTTTTTCAAGAAGGTAACTTTTAGTGAAATTCTGGAATGCATTTAGATTTTATTCTTGGTCCTGTAGTCAGGAGCACCTCTTTCACAGCAAAATCTCTGGCAATTTTCTGCCCTATTTTCAAAATCACAAAGTACACCAAATAGACACTATGTCCAAATTTCTGACTTTCTGTGGTATTTGGAAGCAAGCAGGAAAAGCAAAACAAACCAAAAAAATTGTTGTGTTTCCTGAAGAATGAGAAAGCATTTTGTTCATCTCTGACATGTCTGCACTTTATTTTTAAAGATATCAAAAGAAAGGACATTGCTGTCAAAAGAAAGGCTATTGCTGAAGCATAATTGTTTTTGAATTCATTTTGTCTCTTTACCTAGCATATTTTTTCCTATGAAAAGAAGCATCATTAGCAATATTTGGGCTTACTCAGCTGTTTTCTTGGTGGAAAATCTTAGCATATGTGTTACTACACTACACGAATTTACACTGTTACCTAAATTTACCAGATGAACGCAATTCGTATCTTTAAAGGTATGTCAGAAGTTTGTGGAACTGTACAGCTGCTCAGTTTTAAGTTCACGTGCAGCAAGTCCCACAACAAACTTTTCCTATTTTTCACTTATATTGGGTGCAGGTGCCTCGGTACCAGCAGCAGCGGCGGATGCTGCCGGGCGGCCCCTGTGTTGCCGGGCCGGGGCTGCCCCGTGCCGGACACAGCCGGTTCCAGCCGGCTCCAACGGCCCCAGCGCAGGGCACAGCTGAGCCCCTCAGCCACGGGCGGGCGCCGCGGGGAAAGCCTGGCTCAGAAAGGGCAAAACGCTGCCCGGCAGCCAGGGCTGAGGGAAATTAATTTTCCCCAAGTCGAGACTGTTTTGCCCATGATGGTAATTGGTCAGGGATCTCCCTGTCTTTGTCTCAAGCCACAGGCTTTTCCATCTTATTTTCCCTCCTGTCCTGTTGAGGAAGGGGGATTCAGAGAGCGGCTGGGTGAGCACCCAGCAGCCAGCCCAGGTCAACCCAGCACAACACCTCTCTCTGAACAGTATCCGTTAATTTTATGTCATTATTTTGAGACTACTTGAAAACCAGAGTACAGAGTATCGCTTGTCTTTTTTTGTTGTTGTTGTTCAAATCATAGCTGCTGTTCTGTTCAGCAGCCGTTGCAAGTTTTCAGCACTAAAGCAAGAATGAAAGATGACTTTAGGTTCTCAACGTAGTCATCCATAAAAAAAAAGAGGAACATAACCACGATCACCTATTAAAAAACATGTCTTGGTGGATTTTTCTCTGTGGCAATGCAATTTTCCAAAGATATTTTCTGATATAGCACACTTTTTCTTTTCCTGCAATTCGGCGCCTCATTAAGGACCCATCTTTCAAACTGGATAACAGTTAAAGTACTAATGGCAGACAATCTACAGCTTCCCAAGCAAATGATTGTCTGTGGGTGCGTATATGAATTAATTTGTCACCAATAGTAAGTAACGGGTTATTGAAGCTCTGAAATTTTAAAAGAAATTTTTGACTAATTGTAAAACCTCTGGTATTCTACTTTTCTAAGGCACGACATAAAGGTTTAACATTGGTAAAAGATCCAAAGGAGACTGAGAGTACCCAGATATGAAGTTAATTCATATAAACAGTACTCCTTAATTAAAATACACTAGCAAAGAACAAAAGGGAGTAGCATCTTGCAAGTCCATTTTCTATTTGTTACAGCTTCCCTGACTCAAAATTTCGCATTAGAATTTCTTTTATGTTCCTGATTCACAAAGCTCAACATTGCAGAAGTATGAGAAGCCACATATTAACATATCAACAGTTACAAGCATTGTTTTTTTGGAGCAAAGGGTGATGTTTTGTTTTTTCCTTCTTAACAGAAGTTTAGGTTCAGACATAATTCCTTTTTATCTGTTCTAGGAAAACAGGACTAACACTGGGCTATAATAACTTATTTAATCAAACCTATAGCCTTACTATTTCATTGTTATATTATAAATTTATCTTCTGTCATATCCTCTTTCAGTTTGTCTGGATTTTTGGCAGTAAATAACTTGGATTTTCAATGTGAAGCCTGCATGCCAACTGTATTTTAGAAAGCTTTCATCTAATCTTCAAATATCAATCAATTCTGCGTACAGAACACATGAGCAGGGAGACAGGGAGGCTGAGCAGATTTTCTTCCACTCCACAGAAGTGGACAGTTCTGTGTCTCAGCAAGTTAAGTGCAGGTAAGAGCACTGGAGAAATAAGTTCTTGATGAGTTCAACACAGGGACAAAGATAGCTAGAAGATAGTATGGGCAGAGGAGTGAATCATCCCAGAAGGGATTCTTAATCTGTGTTTCCAGCTGCTGAGTTCGGTGAGCACCCCTGTTTTTTCTCCATGCCCACCCTTCTCTTTTCATGATTGGTCCTCAAAATCTTTGTTCTCACGCAGAGCTCGGTGGTCAGCAGCAGAAAGGGACAGAGACGGAAAAGGGGAGTAGGAAGTGACTGCTGCGTTCAGCAAACAGAAGGACAGAGCACTGGTTGCTAGTGTCTCGGGGATCAGCTACCACCCGAAACACTCATTCTGCTGAATGATGCTGAGCTGCTTTCAGCCTTGCCTATCACCCTCCTTAAATGACTTCAAGGCAGAATGTGTTTCAAGACAACTTCGACTCCATGTGGATTTTGAAGCATCTGGAACATTTCTCGTCTTTAAACAAAATTATCTCAGTCATAAAAGAACTAGAGCTCTACTATGATAAACTAAACCAGCCATGTCTAATTCAAGTAATTTTCACATGATGTCCTCCTACTTTCTAGTAACAGCATAAGAACAGCCACACAGGGACAGAATAAATGTTCACATTGCTCAGTATCCTGTGGAGAACTATCCTTCCAGGGGAGGAAAAAACAGTGCTTTAGGAGGCATAAAAAATGGGCAATCATAAAAGAATAGTGTCCCTACCACCTCCTTAGTACTCTCCAAACTTTGGCTGTTTCCAGCTCAGGGGACTTTTTGAGCAGAACATAGTTCCATATATGTCACTGCTTCTATAGATTTGTCTTCCATTTACTTGACCTGTCTCTGCTTGAATCCTAATGGACTGTGAACTGGTGTCTGCTTGTGTATTAAAAATAGATTTTGGCCTATTATTTTCTTCTGGGTGCACACACACTTCAGCAGCATTATAAGTGCATCTTGTCTCTCTTAGCAAAACTCAAAGTGAAAATGCTCTTGTTTTCAAGCGTGTAGCATTGGGAGTGTGACGCTCATAAAAAGACAAATTTTAAGACGATGTACTGTTGAAATGCAGATACATCTGCAGCTGCTTTGTAGAGTTAGATTACTATCTGTAAGGAACTTCTCCTGTGGACTTTCAAACAGAAGTGTAAACAGTATGGGGAATTGCAAAAATAGATCCTGATTGGCTATGGTGACAAAATATCTACCATTTCTCTCTTATTCAGTCCAAAATTCAGAAGTATGGAAAGTATTTATTGATTGAAGATGTATTGTACAAAAAGGAGTCTTCATCCAAATTAAATGTAGACATATTGTAAATCTATTTTTCTTATGGTCCCTGCTTAAACATTGACTACTGGACAGAATACTGAAGCAAATGAACCTGAACATATTAACATTTTCTGATATTGTTTCAACTACCGTCATTATCTAGGGAAGCTTTCAGCAGGAGGCAGGGGAAGATGACCCCCAGATGTCCCTTTATACCTGAATTATTCTATAATCCTACATGCGTAAGTAGAAAAAAACCAAAACAAACAAACAACAACAACAACAAAACAACCAAAACCAAAACTCAGTCAATTTATAAAGAGTTCTAAAAATGCTGATAATTGCTAAGACACTATCTCGTATTTTAAACTGACAGATTTTATTCAAACTAGCTAGTCTTGACATTAAGTTATGAAATTGAATATGCAGACAATGTAGAGGAAAAGTTTTATTTTGAAGTCCTTATTACTCTAATTAAATGAGACGTGTAAGTAGTTGTAGTGTAAGCAGGGCAGACAGTGATGAACTGAATTAATCAAGTGTTCAAAAGTAGAATCCATAAACAGAATACGAGACAGTGCTTCAAACAATATTTCAAGTTGAATTTCTCAGAAGACGAGAGGATGCAGATAACAGTGGAACTTCTAATAGATGATGTGAACTCCCAGATTAGGGATGACTGATTTTTAGAATACAGGTTTATTTATTTTCTTCTCCATAGGAAAGAAATTGAAATTTTAGATGTTGGATTGCATGGAAAAGCCACAACAAATTTAATAAAGAGAAAAAAGTGAACTGATGTAAAATGCAAAAAACTAGGATAGGTTTATCAACTGTATCTGCAGCTTTATTTGCAAATTTCTTCTGGTTTGTGAAAACATACTCAGTATAACATTCAACAACTAGCCTTCATGGATACTGCAATTATTGAGCACCAATTTTTATTAAATATGTGTGTAGTTTGTTACAGGACATTCTGTTGCTCCTCCAAATTGGCTAAGCATATTGGAAAAGAGCAATGGATGAATAATCAGTAAAAGTGGTATTAACTACCGGGTAGGAAAGTATCTGCAGTACAGATTTTAAGTATTTCAGACTTGCAAGTATTTTGTGAATACTGTCAGTTGTCCAAATATTATTTGTTAGAATGAAACTGACCCAGCTCTGTTATGTACCCCCCGTCTCCAAGCTAAACCTTTCCTTTGAAGGATTATAGGCAATTTAAATGGCGCACAAACTTCGTGTTTGCTGTTGAAAAAGATGTGAATTGCATGGGTAGCAAATACTGTTCTTAAACACTGTTACATCATTCAGTTACTACTTGAATTACTTACCTTGTTCTTCTTCCTTTTCACTCATTTCTTTACTGCTTTTGTACCACTGCTGCTGAAATAAGGGGTTTTTATGTAAGAAACACAGGTCCTTGCTGGACACTTGTTTGTTTGAAACCCCTTCTCTGTCATTTAGTTTTCTTCAGCTTTAGTTTACCTCAAAATCTCAACTTCATTTAGTAGGGTTAATTTATACAATTGATCAGGTTACTACTATATATCTCCAGAGTCCTTTTAATAGTTTTGTTCCTTTATTCAGTTATTTACTGCAGTGAACCTCACTGTGAGTGATAGGTTTTTGGATGTTACTTGCTATATAGAGAAAAACAGCTATTTATGTAATTTTTCACAAAGATTTGTTGATTTTACTTGCTTGCCACCTGAACGAATATGGCTTTAGGGTTTTCTACCCTTAGACCACTTTGCCATGCATGCGTAAGTCAAAAAATCACTCAAGGAATTTCACATGATATTTACTTATGTTAATCTGCGTGTAATAAATAAACAATATGTACGTTTTTATAGTGTTAATCACAGATAAAGAGCATAAAAACCCTGGAGTAATTCTCACATCTTGTTATATTATGTAAGCTTATTTTCTTCTTCACATGTTTTTTCCATAATATCTGCAAGGAAAGATGGGATGAATACTGAGATTTATAATTTGGAATGAATTAAATTTTGTGAAAGGGATGAATATCCAAATGAAATTTACCAAAAAAAAAAAAAAAAAACTTTCTCTGAGCCCATTTACTTTTTTCAAAAGTTGCTTTTGCAAGTAAAAGACATTATCAGTAATTCTGAAACTAGGAGTCCTGGAAGTGATGCTAATACTTTACCTTTTGTTTGTTTGTTTGTTTTAATTTTAACTGCAAAAGTAAATGAACTCTGCTTGTTCTATGATACTTACCTTGTAAATTTCTGTCACTATGAGCCCAGTTTGTAATTCTCTTATTTGATTTATACTATACTTATTCCAAGCCACTCTTATTCAAATTACTTTTGATAGATTTTTATAAAGAGATTTCACATTACTTTTTTATTAGTTGTTAGAACTTACAAAAGTTTTTCCTAGAGCAGCTGATCTGTAGCTTAGAGCAGCAAGTTCTTGTAATGTCTTATGCAATATTTTACGAAAGTGAGTCAGCTATAGCTAACAGAGATGGCACCTACTGTCATATTTCACTTTCCAGCTATCCTAGCACAAAAAAGTACATATGAGCTGTGAAAAACTAATTCAAAGCTACTACTGAATAAAGCTTAAAACTTAGATTTTTTTATATAAAATTTAACGAAACAAACCTCCAACCAAAGGAAGTTGTGCTATTGCTTGTGCAATATAAGATTTCAAGAATACTTTTACTGAAAAGTGTGTTCATAAAAATTCATTACATTTTACACCCACCTTGAATGGTAAAGCAGCATGTTGCAAACTCACAGCCTTTATGCTGTAATTTACTTCACATACATAGGAGTTTCTGACTAAATGCAGTGTAATGGCCCTGAGGGCACTGCTAGCCCTGACTGTCCCTGTCCATCCCTCTGGGATTCCCCCTACCCTGCCCATAGCACAGGACCCCATTTATGGTCACTGGGGTCTGTCAGCCCCTGCCCCAGCTGTGCCCCAGCAGGGCCAGTATCCGTCTCCCACAGCCCTGCCCAGCTGGGCCCTGCTGAACCGGGCCTGCCCACTGACCCGCATCCCAGCCTGGCCTCAGCCCATCCCCATCCCCAGTGGGGTATCCAATGCCTGGGGCCAGGACTGCCCTGGTGTTGATGGAGGGTGGTGGGAGAAACCCCAGCTGTAAATGGTGCTGTCTCTCTGTAAGTTTAGCTTCCATTCATGGAAGTTAAAAAAAAAGTCTCTAAGAAAAAGTCTTACGTGACTCATCCCTTTATATCGAAGTGAAAAGGATCCCTTGAACATAAAAAGGATCCCTTGAACATAAACTCTAACTTGTTGCACCCAAGTGGAAATAATGTAATTCCGGTACAATTCATTATTTTGAATTAATTTAGGGAGGAAAAAAACCCAAAACAACCAAATCCTTAATGCTCAAGCAGTCTATTTTTGTATCCGCATTGAAACATCTATGAACATATTTTTTTAAAAGCTTGTATTTTCATTAGTATGTGAACTTTGCCTGGCTTATCACTTAAAATATAATTTCTGAAATCACAATCCATATTCCTTGAATGTGTAGAATTAGTATGAAGTTTAAAAGTTATGCTTATATAAACATGTATAATTTATTTAAAAAAAAAAAAACAAAAAACTTTTTAACAGGCATAGCTCAAGACAGCATGTACTTTATTTTCTTTAAGAGTTCTACAGGCTGATCCTCTTTGTTTTGCATAAAATTTCACTCAGAACACTAATTTTTCTTCTACTTTTTTTGTACTTTAGAAAGGAAGAGCGATCCTTCCTGATTTAAAAGTTCTGTTTTGTTTTGTTTTGTTTAAAACTATTCTGGCAACTGGCATTAATACTTTATTCATTATATAATAACTTATAGTTGTTATTAAAAAGGATATTATCAGTTGGGGATATTTTGATGAAAGATTTTTGCTAAGAAAATATAGATTCATCAAAATGTATGAGTATGACAAATCAGAGAACTAGTGGTTTTTTGTGAGAAAAGACCAAAGATTCAGAATGTGTTTCTGTTCAAACTATGTGAAAGGAAGTGATTCAAGATGTTGGAATATATATTAATCTCAAAATATTCAAGACCTTATTCTTTAGAGAATTTCCTGCATATGAAAACTATGGCTTAGGTGTCTACCAGTTGGAATTGAGAACTGGAATATAAATAATACAAATCAAATTCATTTGTAATGTGTAAAGCAATATAAAAAACCTTTTTGGTCTTGCAGAGATGAAAAAGTAATCATTTTCTTATGTTTCCATTGCTACATGATCAAAATAAGTGAACTTTGAATATAAAATTAGCAAAAAGGTAATGCAACAAAAAAGAGATTCTCACTGAAACACAACATAATTATCAAAATTGTAAGAATACGTTAGGAGTGTGAATTTGGAACATCAAACAATAAATAAAAATAATACACTCTATAATATTTTGAAACTTAAATTAAGGTATTGTCAATGGGTGTAATAAAGAGAAAAGGAACAACATGAAAAAGGTGAATATTCGTAATTACTTTAAAATGAGAATAGACAAGACGATAACAAAAAATTCTGGAAAGTCACTAACTCCACATCTCTGTCATAGGGCAATTCCATAAACGGGTATTAATGGATATATTTTCAAAGTTATATTTTTAAAGTTCTCCTCTGTACGTGCAATAGTTTTATTCACATGGATATGGCAATTATATTACATGTAATTTTATTTGTAAAAGTTGCAGCTGTATTGCCATATTAGTTTGGCTTAGAAGCATGCTTTCAAAGCAACCATTACCTTTACTGGCTTTGGTCTCATCATAGACTTAAATTGGAGCATACGAACTGGATCTTCTTGAAATGAACTAATCCAGAAGACGAATCAGGAACGCACCTAGTGCACACCAAACACTCACAGCCATTCAGTCTGTTCATCCAGGCTGGATCTAGTCCAGATGACAACCCTTCAAAATGATCATAGTGGGGACACTGGTTCTCAGTACCAATGGTGCAGCCAATAGCTCCACTCTCATTGCCCTGCAATACTTTCAAGTGTATACACATGCAAAGGGTGGTAAGCAGCTGGTTGCTCACTTAATAAAATCAGAATTCTGCTTAGATGTTCTAATATAAGTTTTCATGCTCAGAACTTGCAGTACAGCAGGCTGGCTTTGCAATCTTGTGATTTTTTTAGCACTCAAAGGAAAATTTATAATTTCCAGAAATTAAACGTGAGTTAAAATGCACTTGAATCATCTTTTATTATTATTTGAAATTAAGAACATATTTAGAGAAGAAGCAGTTATTATTCTTCATGCAGAAAATTAGATTCATTTTTTCAAGTACATTTAAGGTCTGCTTTAAACTTGGATGAATAAAAATGTATAGAAAGAAAATTTAGAGTAAAATATTGCTACCTACAGTGACGGAAACACATCAAATGATGCAAATACTGAGAAAATTTTACAGGTTTTGTCCATGTGAGCTTCCAGATAACAACATTAACTTATACTTGAAAATAAAACAAATGAGATCAATTTTGGGGGGGGGGGGGGAGGAAAAAGATTGAAGAGGAAAATAAAGAGGAAAATACAGTATTGGTGTCATGATGTTTTATAAGTTTTGCATTAGTGATGATGCAATATGCTACAAATGCTATGGGGAAACGTTTCCTTCACATTTTGCCGATGAAATACCTCAAAAACCAAAACAGTTGTTGCTTTTGAAAGCTGTACAATATTTTCCTTAGTAATATTTAGCAATTCATAAATTACAGGGTGGCAGCCATTACAGCTGTGATAATCAGGAAAAATGTAGGAAGTGGTTGTCAGTAACTAATGAAGCAGTCACACTTCATGAGTATGTTTTTCTGATAATAGGTTTGCTCTAGATGGTGACTGTTGCCCCACTCATATTAAAATTACAATAAAACCATGCTGGAATATCTGTGAGAGCCTGAATACGTTCAATGAATGAAGTCAGTAAAATATGGTTTCAGAAAGGATTGCAATGAAAGTAAATGATTAAAAATCATACCATTAGACAAACAAAACAAGGAATTAGCTTGAAAAACCTTCTACTAAATGAAGCCCTTATCATTCTATTGCTTAGGGAGTAGCTGTTTTATCGGTATTTTTATGAGCTCTTCTGCTTCAGTGGTATCCTTTAACTAAAAGGAGGTGACGTGATTTGCCACCACTGTATTTTTGGCTGCTTTTAATGTATAAATCCCCATAGAAAGTTTAATTCATAGTCCAAATCCATGAAGATTGACCTGTTTTTCTTGTGTCCTACTATGGAATGTCCCAGCGATCCAGACCCAAATTCTCCCTGGAATGCATGAATATATGATGCAATTCAGCTCTGGATGCATATACGATATCATGATTGATTCCAAGTGAGGTGTAAAATTCTGGGCCTCCAAGCTCTGACACTCATTACTATTACCGAGTAGACAGGCTACTTGAGATGACAAAGATCAGCAATTATAGCAATTTACTAGTTGTATAATTACAATAATATATTAATATATCATCAAGCACCATATTCTTCATTTGGGAATTCAGGAATTAGAAGGGTTTACCACAGTCCTCAGGTTCCAGAAATGGCAATTAATTATTACTGTAGTCAGGAAATTTGTCCTTTTGTCAGTGGACCAGGCTGTGACCTGAAGGGATAGATTGTACCTGGCAGTTAAAACAAAGTACAATTTTTTCAAAATATTTTCATTTTTAAAATAGCTAATGTAAAGTTACCTTTCTGAAATAGATATGATTCCCAATGCCTAGGGAGTTATTACCACAAGTGCCTGCTTCTCACTAGGATTATTTTGACAACAGCGTCCAGAAGTTCCATCTTTGAGACAGGTAAGCAAAGTGTTTATTTTGAACTCAGCTATCACAGACAGTATGTTAGTGTCCCTCCTACCTTAGCCTCCTACAGAACTTAATATAGTAACTTGATGCTTAAAAAGAAGATAACTAAGAAAAAAAAAAAAGGATAAACTAAGCCTAATTAGTTTCTTTTAAAATATATGTATGTACATTTTGCAGTGAGCTCAAAATTCTGATTGCTGTTCTGAGTTAACATCACTGTATTCTCAATAACGTTTGTAACCAAGATAAAAGAATTATATTTCTTCGTGAGACCAAGTTAAAAAAAAAAACACAACACATTGTTTTATTTAGGTAATATCAAATTAAATATGAATCAAATGTAAATAAAATATAAAATATTAAATGTAATATCGAGTACTAGAGAGAAGTCTACACTGACAGGCTTGGGGCATCGACCGCCTCTCTAGCAAGCCTGTTCCAGTGCTTGACCACCCTCTTGGTCAAGCTTCCTAATGTCCAGTCTAAACCTCCCTGGTACAGCTTTGAACCATTCCCATGCGTCCTATCACTGGATACCAGGGAGAAGAGATCAGCACCTCATTCTCCACTTCCCCTCTACAGGAAGCCGTAGAGAGCAATGAGGTCACCCCTCAGCCTCCTTTTCTCCAAACTAGACAAGCTCAAAACCACTCCTCATAGAAAATTCTTTCCAGCCCTTTCACCAGCTTTGCTGCCCTGCTCTGGACGCATTTAAGGACCTTCACATCTTTCTTAAACTGTGGGGCCCAGAACTGTACACAGCATTCAAGGTGAGGCTGCACCAATGTTGAATATAGTGGGATAATCACCTCTTTTGACTGGCTGGTTTTACTGTGTTTGATGCACCCCAGGATGTGGTTTGCCCTCGTCTGCCAGGGCACACTGCTGACTTATACTGAGCCTGCTGTCGACCACCACCGCCAGATCCCATTCTGCAGGGCTGGTCTCCAGCCACTCCTCTCCCAGTTTATATTTGTGCCCAGTGTAACTCTTTCCTAGGTGCAGAATCCAGCATTTGGACTTGTTAAATTTCATCCAATTAATCATAGCCCAATGCTCCAATCTATCTAGAACCCTCCGCAAGGCCTCTTGTCCCTCAAGAGAGTCAACAACACTTCCCACCAGCAAACTTGCTAATGGTGCATTCAGATCCTGCACCCAGATCACTGATAAATATATTGAACAGAACTGGCCCTAGAATTGAATCCTGAGGAGCACTTCTTGTGACTTGTCGTCAGACAGATGTAGTACCATTCACTAATACACTTTGAGCTCTGCCCTTCAGTCAGTTGTTCATACAGCGCACCGTGAACCCCCTCATTCTACAGTTGGCCTTGCTAAAATCCAGAAAAAATACATCCACCAGCTTCCCTTCATCCACTAGGTGGGTGATCTTATCATAGAAAGATACGATATTAGTTAAACGTGACTTTTCTGTTGTAAGCTTATGTTGACTGTGCCTGAAGATTGCATTATTCTTTAAATGCCTTTCAACAGTACCCAGTGTAATCTTCACCATAATTTTTTCCAGGAATGGAGGTTAGACTAACAGGTCTGTAGTTCCCTGGGCCTTCCTTCATGCTTTTTTGTAGATTGGAATAACAATTGAATTGTTATTGGAAAGTCACTGTTTCTACACTCATGGTCCCCTGGCTCAGGGGACTGGTCAGCCCAAGGTCTATCAGTATTAAGACTGAGGCAAAAAAGCATTGAATGCCTCCCCTTTTTCTTCATCCCTATTAATCATATGCCCATCTTCAACAAGTATCATTCCAATCCCTTTTTCTTCATCCCTATTAGTCAGATGATCGTCTTCAACAAGTATCGGTCCAATGTTTTCTTTAGACTTCCTCTTTCCATTAACGTACTTAAAAAGCCCTTCTTATTAGCTGAAACAATACTGGCCAGTTTCAACTCTAATTGAGGTTTGACCTTTCGTGTGTTCTCCCTGAATAAAAAAAACACAGCTCTGTACTCTTCCTGCGCAGCATGACCTCACTTCCAGAGATCATACAGTTTCTTTTTCCTCTTGAGCTCCATGAGGAACTCCCTGTTCAGCCAAGCTGGTCTTCTGCCCCACTTGCTTGACTTACAACACAGTGGAATTGCCTGCTCCTGTGCTTCTCAAAGGTGATTCTTAAAGACTGACCAGAATCACAGAATGATAGGGGTTGGAAGGGATCTCTATAGATCATCTAGTCCAACCCCCCTGCCAGAGCAGTTTCACCTAAAGTAGGTTGCACAGGAATGTGTCCAGGCAGGTTTTGAGTATCTCCAGAGAAGGAGACCCCATGACCTCTCTGGGCAGCCTGTTCCAGTGCTCTGTCACCCTCAAAATAAAGAAATTTTTCCTTATGTTCAGATGGAACTTCCTGTGTTCCAGTTTGTGCTCATTGGCCCTTGTCCTGTTGCAGGGAACCACTGAAAAGAGTCTGGCCCCATCCTCTTGACACCCACCCTTTAGATATTTATAAGCATTGATGAGATTCCCCTCTCAGTCTTCTCTTCTCCAGGCTAAACAGACCCAGGTCTCTCAGCCTTTCCTCATAGGAGAGATGCTCCTGTCCCCTGATCATCTTTGTAGTCCTCTGTTGGGCTGTCTCCAGTAGTTCCTTGGTTTTCTTGAACTGGGGAGCCCAGAACTGGACATAGTACTCCAGCTGTGGCCTCACCTCAAAGTAGTGGGGGAGGATAACCTTCCTCGACCTGCTGGCCACAGTCTTTTTAACGCAACCCAGGATGTCATTGGCCTTCTTGGCCACAAGGGCACATTGCTGACTTATGGTCAACTTGTTGTCCACCAGGACTCCCAGGTCCTTCTCTGCAGAGCTACTTTCCAGCAGGTCAACCCTAACCTGTACCGATGCATGGGGTTATTCCTCCCTAGGTGCAGGACCCTGCACTTGACTTTGTTGAACTTCATTACGTTCCTCTCTGCCCAACTCTCTAGCCTGTCTAGGTCTCGCTGAATGGCAGCACAGCCTTCTGGTGTATCAGCCACTCATCCTAGTTTTGTATCATCGGCAAACTTGCTGAGGGTACACTCTGTCCCCTCATCCAGGTTGTTGATGAGTATGTTGAACAAGACCAGACCCAGTACTGACCCCTGGGGAACACCGCTAGCTGCAAGGCCTCCAACTAGAATCTACACCGCTATTCACAACCCTCAGAGCTCTGCCAGTCAGCCAGTTATCAATCCACCTCACTGTCCACTCATCTAACCCACACTTCCTAAGCTTATCTATGAGGATTTTAAGGGAAACAGTGTCAAAACCTTGTTAAAGTTGAGATGAACAACATCCACTGCTCTCTCCTCATCTACCCAGCCAGTCATGCCATCATAGAAAGCTATCAGATTGGTCAAGCATGATTTCCCCTTGGTGAATCCATGTTGACCATTCCCCAGCTGCCCATGTTGAGCACTTGTAGATTTCTAAGCCCTCAAAAGCAGATTCCTAGGTTAGTCTGCTAAATAGCTCCCTGAAAAGCTTGAAGTTTGCTCTCCTGAAGCCCTTCTCCTGAAGGGTAAAAAATCTGCTATCCTTTTTTTTTTTCATTACACTGAAAATTTTAAATGCAATCATTTCACGATCACTGTGGCCAAGACATACACCTACCATCACATTCCCTCACGAGTCCCTCTGTATTCACAAATAGCAAGTCTAGGAGGGCATCTTTCCTAGTTGACGCACTGAGTACCTGTGACAAGAAGTTATCTCCTACAAACTTCAAGAATTTCCAAGACCTGCTTGTCTTAGCAGTATGATATTCCCTGTTGATGTCTGCGAAGTTGAAATCTCCCATACGGACAATGGCTACTGATCCCCAAATTTCTCCTAATTGCCTATAGAATAACTCATCAGTGCTTATATCCTGGCTGGTTGATCAGTAGTAGACACCCATTACAGCATCTCCTTTGTTTTTCATCCCCCTAATCCTTACCCAGAGGCTCTCCACCACATCGTCACTAACTGTAAGTGCTGTGCAATCAAACCTCTCCCTTATGTACAGTGCAACACCTCCACCTCTCCTGCCCTGCCTATTCCTCCTGAACAGCCTGTAGCCCTCCATCCCAGCATTCCAGTTGTGGGACTTGTTCCACCAGGTTTTGCTAATACCAATAATATTGTAACTTTGGGAGCTGGCCAACACTTCCGCTTCACCCTGTTGGTTTTTCACACTGCGTGTGTTTGTGTACCAGCATTTCAGATATGCTCCTGAGTCCTCCATGCTCCCAAGAGCAGTGTGCTCTCTTTATTTAGTCATATTTTAGTCATCTTCTCTCCCAAACATCCGTCATCAAGTTATAAAAAATTTTCATAACATTAACACATTATGGGTAGAAATCTGATGTAGAGAAACAATAATCAGATACCTAGTAATAGATATATCAGCCTCATAATTATGATCATTATTCTTATCTGGTCTTTTTACTCGTGTCATATGAAAAAAATGAAAAAGAAAAAAGAGGAAGGCAGGTTCCTAAAACAGGTTATCAATATATGTACATCATTACATTTATACAGTAAAAAGAAATTAAATCAATGTTCAGCTCTACCCAGAGATATTTGCATGTGCCCAGCTTGCAAGCAGGTGATCACATGTGTAAACCGAGAAAAACTTCAAGGTTTACTAAATTTATCCTGATTTCTGAGGCTTCAGATCAGTGTTTCACTGATTTGATTCTATAACCTGTAGGAGATTCATTCAAACTTAAAATAAGAGGCTAAAGTACTAAAGTAGTATTTAACATGCAAGGAGTTAATTAAAAGTGAATCATATTGCCTCACATATATAGTATAATCCCTGCATAGAATACGTAGTGGAGAAAGGAGGTCAAGTGGATTATCACTCCAGTCAGAGTTTTGTTCTGATGACCCTAGTCAGATATTCCATTCCTTTGTCTTAAAATGATTAACTATTAATTTTGCAGAATTCTTCAGTGAATACTCATTACACCTTTTTTTTTTTTTTTCCTGTGGAAAGACAGCTTGAGATATACTGTTTAGGGGAATAGTTCTGCCTGTAAACTTACTCATCTACAAAACAATGGGAAGAGAGCAGCCAAAATAAACTCAAAAACTCAAACAATTGTCTGTAGGCTCATATGCAAAGCTTCACTGGCTTGAAATAATTTGAAGGAAAAGATTAATCCCCCCTTTCCTCAGTACTTCTAGCATTATCCCACAATCTCTAGATTATCAACATTTTGGTTTATATTTTTTATGTCATATTTTCATTGTCATGAATGAAACCTAGTAGCCTCTGCTAATCTTTTTCTTGCACAT
Source organism: Rissa tridactyla (assembly GCF_028500815.1). Classification (NCBI taxonomy): domain Eukaryota; kingdom Metazoa; phylum Chordata; class Aves; order Charadriiformes; family Laridae; genus Rissa; species Rissa tridactyla. Next base: position 85,783,432 of record NC_071467.1, on the reverse strand, counting down.
ACTGTTCTGAAGTTAGAGGTGAATGAGAACTCATACTGCCATAGAAAGAGTTTTTAATCAATTAATAACATCGAATAATATTATAATCCCAAATATGTGAAACTTTAATGTAATAAATCTATTAAGCTATCGATGAGAAAATATACTCTTCCGTAGCTCAGAAAAAAGCAGCTATCAAAGCCCTTTGCATATTCAGAATCCAGATAACCTGTAAACCTACATAATTCAGATAAAATGCCTTCAATAAAGCTGATGAGACAGCCATAAAAGATTCAAGAAGCTTCCATTCTTGCTTGCTGCTCCCTGTTTTCTGTTACAAATAAAGATTTCTATTAAGAAACACTTCCATTAAAAATGAAACGTGACCATAGCAAAGCTAGGAAAATTGGGAAACAAATGGGGATAAAGGATAAGCTTAGATTTATTTCTGAATAATTTTTCATGAAGGTTAACAATGTTGGTATCAAGCCAGTGCACTTCATTTTTTCTGGTAAATATTTGTACAAGGGTCGACATTCACCACCACAACTATGAAATCCTTCGCTACTGAAGGATACGTGTTAATAGAAAATTCACACTGTAAAAGTAAGAGCTAGAATTCTAACCTTGAACGCATACATAAAATGCATTCATTGAACTTATTTGAACTCTAAATTGATTTTTACTAAATATCACTCAAGGCTAAGTGAATTTTAGTTAAAAAGTTACAGTGGCATCATCTGTCCCTCTAACAAGGATGTCAAAAATAGCCTCTGGTCTACTTCCAACCGAGCTCTTCTTATCTTTTGCAGAAACCCATCTGCTGTAACATCAATGAAGATAGATTTTTTCCTGAGTATTCTTCAAATGCATTGACATTTATTTTAGGTACTGTAATATGTATGTGTATTAAATTCACTTATTACTTTACATTTGTAAGTGAATTATAGACAACAAATATAATTTTTTTTGTTACGGTCCATGGAATTCATTTAAGGAAGATTTGTAAAACAAAGTAGTTTTAAGCGTTTCTTTCCTTTGGTATCTGGATTTCTTAATAGAGTAGTCACTCTATTAAGAAATGTTCTCTAGTGTAGATTATAAGGGAGGAAGATTCTCCTGGAGACACTGGATCAAATTTAGACCAGCTATAAGAAAATACAACCTCATTGTGAATTATGTGCGCTTTCATTACAACTGAAATTAATCGATATTTGTGATATTTACTCTAGGTTTGTAAACAGAACAAGAAAGTTCTGCCCAGAGGCAATGGGCACAAACTGAAACACAGGAGGTTCCTTCAGAACATAGGGGAAAACTTCTTTACTGTGAGGGTCCAGAGAGGTTATGGAGATATTCAAAAACCATCTGGACATGGTCCCAGGCAACTGGCTCTAGGTGGCCTTGCTTGAGCAGGGGGAGGTTGAACAAGATGACCTTGAGAGGTCTCTTTCAGCATCAACCTTTCTGTGATTTTGTGAATGAAGAGATAAGTTAAGAGGTTCAGGTAAAGTAAGGTAAAGTAAAAATGGAAGGAGATTACAGCATACCTTTCAGCTACTTTGTTGGACTGGAAGATCAGCAATGTAGGGATTAATTTCGCTTTTTTCCCAGCTTCATGAGTATTTTTTTTGGTGATGAAATCTGTTCCTCTGCTATTCAGAATTCTCATCTGTAAAATAGAAAGACTATTTGTCTGCCTTATTGGCATGTTGATTAATTCATACACCTGGAGGTATTTTACAGAAGCAGCTAGAGAACTACTATCGTTATTAATAATAAAATGAATACAATGTAGTGGTAGTTAAACTGAAATAGAAATAAAAACAAGGGAGTAGCAGTGGGAGCAAAAGATTGTTTGGACAGTTTGGCTGCACAGCTGAAGATTTGGGTTTTTTCTGCACTACTAATCTGAAGTACAACATAAACATTCCTTTTCTGCCATTGTATCCACATAATAAATAAAAATAGAATCGGTAAGAGAAGTTAATTTTTATTTCAGGATGAAGCACGTGTACATATAGCCATAGCATTCAAAAAATAATGCATTATATGTGTTACTCTTAGTTAGGAGGCTGGGCGTAACCATTTCACCTTCAAGAAAGACCTGACAACCGGTTGTCTGTCTGTCTGGGCAATACAATATCTAATTAAAAACCCAATTATCCTATTGATCAGCAGATCACCAAATTAGATGTCTGATCCATCCGTAGTATCCTCCTTTATACAATTCAGGCAAATCCTAAGATCCCACCTTGTCTTTGTTTATAATCCTTACTGCAAAATGGAAACACAGACTTACCTTTAACCATTTGTTGATCCCTGGCCTAATTTTTAATTTTATTAACAATATAAGTTTAGGCCTAAGCTGTACATATTTAATCAGAAAATTAAAGGAACACAAAATCCCCCTCCTTCATCATTAAATATGTTATTTCATGTTAAGGGGGAAAAAAAAGCAACGTCTACACCACTTCTCCAATGTAATTTTTTTGCAAGCTTTTTCAATATCAGAAGTTCAATAGCTAAAACAGACATTAGAGACGAAGATTTGTACCTGAAGTGATCCATGGCAACTGCCCATTAGTCATGGAAAACATAATGTAATTCAAATTAGCTTAGTCTGTCTCTCGCTGAGGGAACCTTGAGCTAGCAACTGAGGAAAATGGGACTGCACAGCCAAGAAAATAGACCCGAAATGATACATGAAGGGAAAGAAAGCCATTCTAAAGCAGCAACAGCATTACACAAAAAAAATATTTTCTCAGTTTAAGATGAGAAGCCCCAGTGGGACACTTCACTGTGGTGAGGGACAGGAACACAGGTGGGGCTGAATTCTTAGAAGCAAAGGGAATCTGTGACGCAGCAGCTGCAGATGTTTATTTAAGCCACTGGTATCAAGAAAAAGAACGGTCCTGGCAAGTCACTTAGCTTTCCTGTTTGTTAAATGTGGATGATTACTTCGTCACTTACCAAAATAGTAAGCGTTCATCTAAGAATAATCCATCTGCACTTATCTCTAGAACAGGCACCCTGCTCCATCCCTCCCCCAACAACCTACCTTTGAATCTGGGAGAAACCTGGCAAAAAGGATTGCTATAGTGAGGTGAATTTTCCTTCATAGAGAGTAATAAAAAGCTGATCTCTGCATGTTTTACAAACATGCCCTTATTATTTTGATTTTATGAATTATTCAAAAAATACAGAAGGTAAATCCTGCCCTAAGTTTCAAATGAAACAATTCAGAAAGTATTCCTAACCAAAAAAAAGTAAGAAATAAGCTGAGCAGCAGCAACTTGCCTGTCAATATGTTTTAATCACTATTGCATTCAAAAATGTAATCTTAATTGTATGAGTAATATAATACAGCAGGGCCAGACTGCTAGGGACAAAATGCAACGTGATGATGAAAATTTAAACAATTTGTCCTTCCTTTCTATGGCTCTGTAAATATTCTACATACTTACCACAGTCTATGCATTCAAGTTAAGCCTCACACTCTGAGGAAACACTTCTCTTCCAGTGCCCAGTCATCTGTTTTACAATGGAAAAAGGCAATCTTGAATAATGGATTACTCCAGCTGCATAGGTATTAATGAGCCATGTTTGCTTTATGTTCATACACACAGATTTCATAGTATGACATCAGTAAGAATTTGGCTTTATATCATTGAAATTGCAACCGTGTACAGGAGTATAAAGTAAAACTCATGAACTAGGGATAAGGGAATCATAATGAAGAATTTCAATACCTCCACCCATGTAAACTCACAGACCTTGCAAACTACAGATATACCTACAGAACACTCCTATCATATTTTTAATAACTCAAGAGATTGAACGGTACAAGGTTTTACAGCCCCGGTTTGTGGGAACTGTATAACTTAGTGGAAAAAAAGAAGAAATACATAAAACATATAAACTTATAAGTGATGGGCTTTATATTGTAAGAGCGAATACATTTTTTTTTGAGGGGTGTAATCTATATATCTCTCTAGTAGCTGCTGTTTTCAGTAACTACATTTGTGAATGACCCTCTCTGTCACTATTACTACAGGAAGAAATAGAATCGCAGTAGCACACAACTTCTGTGGTGTAACAATGAAAAAGGTGTCATAAAATCTGGATTTTAAGACTTGCATTTAGTAAGATTATGGAGACATATTTTGTGAAGAGGTTGAGTGGTACTTTTTCATTAATATATGGTGGAGAATATTTGTATTTTGGTGCATAGGAAAAGTAAACATACAAATCGACAAAAGTAATGAAAGATGAGCATTTCTGTCATGCTGGAAGTTGGATTGGATTTTATTTGCCCAGTGCAACAAAGCTTTCCAAACATCTTTGTAGAAAGCAGAATTGTGCTCTTATTTGCTTTCTGCTCAAAGCTTAACAGTACGGCTTGCGCTTCTTGAATATAAATGCTATTAAGAATAATGTATTAACTGTGTTGGCTGTATCACACTTTTTCTCAGGTAATTACCAAATTTTCAGGCTACAAAACTGTACAGACCTGCCATCATGCAATTGTATTGCACAAGGCAGGGTGATGTTACTATGTTCCATAAATGTATTTTTTTTAAGAATAAAGAGAATATTTAAAAATATTTTGCAACTACTCAGAAGTTTGTGGTTTTTTTTTTCAAAAAAGTACTATTGTTTTCATCTGTCATTTTGATAAAAAGTACTTAAGCATATACAAGTAATTATGAAAATTCTTTAAAAAAATCATGAGCAAACAGCTGTCATGTACAGCATTTTCTGACAGTGACACTAGGGGCTACTTAGTACTCACAAGTGGAAAAACTGTAACAGCTGGAATGATTAAGTGATTACAAGAGAAAATGCATCATTAACACTGCATACAGCTCTTCCTCTGACTTCTCTTCAGTTATAGCCTTTTTATGTATTAAATTTTTTTTAAATTTTAAAAACTCTGTGTTGATGTATTTTCACAAGGCGCTTCAAATAGAAATAATTGTGATCACTACCTTTCCCTAAATTTTACAGTACCCTCTTTCATGAATTAGAACTACCTTAGTTATCTGACTTCAAAGAATTTTGTGCTCAGTCCTTCAGGGTGTTCTTAAAATTGGGCTAGTCAGTGTTTATGTTACTGTGTTTAGCTTCTGTCTGTCCTAATAATCTGTCCTTTTATCAACTCCTTAAATAACCATTCACACATTCTGGTTTTGATGTTGAAGTTACCCAAACATTTTTCTAAAAGAATTCCAGTGTTTTGTTGGTGTTTTTTAAGCTGACACACTTTGATTGTTGAGCAGATATGACTGGAAGTTGTCACACCGTCCCGTGTGCTTGGTCATTATAAAAAAGAAAATTAATATTAACTGTCAAAACTTATATTTGTTAAAAGTGCTTAAGTGCTTGCTTTTTCTTTTTTTTTTCCAAAAAAAGTGTCAAGAGAAAAATACACAGGTCCCCCCTTTTTTTTTTTTCGGAGGAACCTGAAAATACCAAGTTATCTTATTAACAAAGAATTCTTAAGTAGCAAATCTTTTTATTTAATCCCCCCCCCTTATTTAGTAAGCTGCCTACAATAGCTACCTCTTTAAAAACATGCAGTTGACTGGACAATGACAAACCACGAAACTTAATGAAGGGATAATAATACTCTTTATAGTTCTATTTACGGCTCCTGTGGTTCAGTTTTCACAGGAATTACACTCACTTCTCCATCAAAACTCCTGAAAAGCAAAACTGGGTTCCTCATTGCACCCTAGTGAGTTCTGAATTCAATTCAACTGGTTGTTGAAGCTAAAAGCAGAATTTAGCAATGTTCTAATGCCAATGGGGAATGTCAGTATTTTTTCTCATATTCCCAGAGGTATGGTTTCTGTCTCTTCTTGTAGCATTGCAGCTGCAAGAGTCATCTCAATTAAGGTACCACTCTAACACCGTGGTGTAATCCTTCCCCTCATATTTTATCTCTCTTGAGTTGTGTTTTGTGTGGAATGCTGAGCACAGACAAACTCTACTCCTGATTGTGCTATCAGAATTATTAATAGGGAAACAAAATACCACTACATTATGCAGCACTCCATGATAATAACTAATATGTTAATGTAAATAAATGCAGTAAAGACTGCACCCTACTGTGATTAATCTCTTGGACATTGACTACTACTGGCAGAAGAATTACAAGGATTCTATAAAAATGTAAGACACCTGTTTTTTGTTTTTAAATAATTGTCTTCCCAACTTTCATAGCCTGTATTGTCAAAGTAATTCTTTCAGGCTGGACTAGCCTGTATATGTGCGCAGATGTAGAAATTTTAAATATTTCATGATGTAGGTAGATGACAGCTATTTAATATATTAAGATCTTACCTTTCTGACATTTTCCATTGCTTGAATATAGCTTTGCATGCTGTTGTATATTCTTTACCTTTTACAAAACAGATTATAAATGAAAGAAGGCTTTCTCCTCTTTCTGTCTCTCCCATTAAAAATCAGATTCAAAGTGGAACTACCTTCTTAACTTCAATTAAGAGGGTAGTCTCACCCTCAGAAATATTTTGAAGGTGAGATTAATTTGCAGATTGCAGCCTCTTGCTTTTACTATATCAGACAAAGTCTTCTTTTAATCACTAGACAGCAGTGTTATTGAGTAACAAAAGAAAGGCACCCCTGAAAAAAACGCAGTCTTCTAGATTAGAATGGCTATTGAAATCTCAGAGAGGAGGACAGCAAATGATCTGCAGTGATCACCTACCCCACCCTGAAAACAAAAGTAGAAACAATTCATTCAACATTCCTGTCTGACTCCTCTCTACATCAGTGTTAAAGTCTTCCAGATGATGGCAATTCTTCAGTCATCCTAGACAAATTATTCCAGTGCTTCGTTATTCTAACTGCTCTAATCATTTACTTCACAACACTTTTCTTCCAGAATTTTAAATCTATTCTTGTCCAGTACACAGTCAACATGAGGAAATATTTCATCTGTCACTCACCTGAAAAGAAGTATTCTGTCTTATTTTTATCCTGATGAACAAATCCTTACAGTTTTCCTTGAAAGTTAAACTTTCTAGACTTCTGAATATTCTCACTGCACTTCTCTGGATTTTCTTCATTAGAAGGATGTTCTTGAACAGTAGTAGGCATTGTACACTAGTATCTGAGTAGTATCTGTATCTGATATCACAGACCTCTCCTATAAAACCAGTTATATGCTCAGATTACTTTTCTAGCAGATTCTTCTGTTCTGGAAGTCTTAAATACAGTAACACTGATGGAAACGATGATGCCATGGTATAGAGGCAACTGGTATAGAGGCAATCTCCGGAAAGATAGTCATTCTCCCACAGGTACACTTATGCATTTCCTTTAGACAACTGGTCTGAAGGCGTATCATGTTTGCTGAGCATCAGTTCATTTTACACATGACATATTTCGTGCATACATTTCAGTTTACCCTCTAAGCCGTGGTAGTTAGCTGATTGCCTACTTACTATTGTCGTACTGATATTTGCTTATATGGAAGTGACACAGTGGAAAATTAAGTGTAAAATAACTCCTCAGGAATAGGGTCCACAGCTTCTGAAGAACAGGAGATTGCACAGAAAAGTGGATATAGGTGTTTGTAGGAGCACGATGCAGCCAGCTGCTGGCAGAGAATAGAGGAAGCCTGTGAGGAGTTAACAGGCCTTTCACTCGCCTCTGAGGCTTTAATCTCCAACTCCTCATAAACCTTCTTTCTTCAGTAGGGAACCAAAAATTAAGAAGTCTCCACTGAGGTACACTACTGTCAAATTGCCAGTGAAATTCCTGATAAAGACCCTTCAGTTACACAAAACTGTACCAGAAAGCCCAGCAATCAAGACATTCCAGCTGAGCTTTGTCAAAATCCTTTTGCATAACGTGGTATTTGTGATTCTTGAGAGCCCCATATCTAGCTTTGAAAACAGGCTGCTTGGTCATCAATAAATTAGACTTTAAAGCCCCTTTTCATGTAGTCTTTGGATGTAACTTTTTAAGTGTTCTTGTCTAAGTAGAGGGAATATTTTTGCAAGGACAAGAAAAAGATGTAAATTAAGGCATCTTGGATGATCCTTTGGACATCACTGGGGCTGCATAATTTTTATGCATCTTTCATTCTATTTCAAGTTAAACGTTATAGCATTACTTTGTAAAAATGCTTAGTTTAATTTTGAATCTGTTGTTTTCTATTTGGTCAGCATTGTGTTCCTTTCTGGGATTTAACATAAAAGCACCTGAAAAAATAACGAAGCCTTTTCTTGAATCTCTGTAATTGTAACAATGCTGAGCAAAGTGGGACAGCGATAAAATTAGTGTTCTTTTACTTTACACAACAACGAGGAGGTTTGAAAAAACAAAACAGGAAACCTTAGTATTGCTAAGTGGAAAAGCCTACTTGTTGATAACATAAAGGTATGCATTAAAGACTGGGTATACTACAAGGCACAAGGCAAAAATCTGTTTTTACATCCCTCCAACTACTCACCGTGAGATTTAGTATGAAACTGCAGGGAATAAAGTGGCGATTTTAAACAAAAAAATCAAGACATTATAAATGTAAAAGTTAAAAGACTCTGAGGGCAAATTTTGAAAGGCTAGTGCTATCCTACGTGGACAAATTGAAATGCTAGCAAACACAGGCAAATAGTGTCATTTTCATCTCTGCAGAGAGGCTGAATGAAAATGTTTTGTTTTGTTACAAACATGATTTCCTGTCAAAATTGGGTTTAGTGGAAAATTTTCATCTCATTTTACTTACAACTAGTGCTTGGTCTCACTCCTGCAGGTGCAGAAGTATTGACATTGCACTTCTAAACACTAAACAGCAGATGTGAAGAAGGAAGGAGTTTTCATGTTCAGAGGGGAAATCTGGAAAAGAGCAGCATTATGTTTTAGCTCTCATCTCAAAAGAATTGAAATAGTTCAACTCTCCAGACCATGACCATTTTCCTGTCCTTAAATTTCTTCAGTCCAGAAATACTGCTAATATTTCTGAACGTGGTGAGATCCCATTGTCCTAAGCTTCACCAGAGAATAACCTATGTCACGCTGTCTGAAAGGTAGCTTTCTCCTTTATTATCAAATATAACTTTACCTCTTATAGCAAATTAGTTTGTGGGTCTTTTAATAGAGAAAAGACATTCAGTTAAGGGAACTGTGACACTACGAGCTTCTATTACCTAAGCTGGAATGCTTATTAAAACTTCCCTCTTTTTATTAATAGATTTTAAGTTTCAATATTTCATTTAGAATTGTCAGTGTTTATAGGAAAATAAAGAAGTAATTATGTGTTTGTATGAAAATAATAAAAGTACTAGGTATAAATAATAAAATGGAAGATGAAAGCAGTATATTTCAGTATTGTATTAAAAAAATTTTCACAGTGTGTTGTACATTATGTTACTGGCATAATATGTTATCTTCATTTCTCAGGTTTCTTTCTACCTTAAAAATAATTGTAAATTGCTGTCTAACCTCTTACCTACCTCAAAAATGTTGAGACATTTAGCATTAGTAATTTTTGTGGGGAAAATGTTTTCCATTTCTGATTATTTAGTGTTATAAAGTTATCCTGATTTTGGTTTCATATAATTGTTAATAGCATTTACTCACAGGTACAGATAACAGTGGCAACACAGTATGGATAATATTGACTGCAATCTTTATCCATGCAATCTTTCTGATCTTTTAATTTTTAATATTTTCTGTATTAATGAAGTTGGAATAGGCCAATCAGATTTTCTTCCAATTTTGCTTGGCATACTTTTCGAACAGAATAATTGAATGTAAAATGAACAACATATTTTCTGCCTGAATTTTGTCTTAATACCATTCCACAATAAGTTTTAGATCTCAGGTTTGTATGTGTAATATTTTTACCAAATTCAGAGCACTCAACAGTGCAGATCTGAATGACAGCATCAAATCAATTCATAACAGAAACACACAAACCTTGAGACTGAAGAGCAGTCAGACTCCCTAACTACTGTCTGATATATCACCCAGACCTCCTAAGAAGCAGCTACAAATTTACAAATTTTCTGATCCAATATTCTTCACAGGCCTTAGAAGATCACAGCTCATGATGCCCACCATAATCATCATAATTCTAACAAAAAATGTCTTAGAGGTAATTTTTTTTTTTAAATAGTTCTCTCATTGGTGATTATTATAAAACTGATTAGTTTAGCGATTCCAATCCTAAACTTTTTAATAGATTTTTATCTCTTTTTTTCTTTTTTTTTTTTTCTTGTTCCTGTACTGCTCTTTGGCTCTTCTCCATTTGAACTCTCTTATTATCCTTTCAATATTGTTATACTCTGAATAGCTCCATGTCTGCCTCAGTTTCAAAACACCTTTCTAGAAATGAGTAGCCAGAGTTTTATTAAATAGTCCAGACAGGATTTCATTAGGCTTTTGTATAGTCACTAATTCTACCTGTTTCAGTTGGAAATATTCATACTGATGCATTGCTTTTTTCACAGCTGAATCAAATTGTTATTTTGTAATTTTCCAATGATCAATTCATCCATTTGGGGTCTTTTCCGAGCGTATAGCCAAAACTGTTAGGTTTACTCCCCAAACCCATGATCTTGATTTATTTTTTTTTTACATGGCTTCCTCTATTACTCTTATAATAGGTTACTTTTGTAACCTCTCTCCAGAATTTTTCTAATTTCGGTAATACTTGTTGCCATCTCCTTACTTAGCTTACAATTCACTGTTATTCATATATTTCCTCTGTTAAAATAATAACTTGTGTAGAACCCTATCAAGGACTATCCCCGTTTTGTTTTCTTAGAAAGTAGATTATCCTGTTAAGTTTTTTAACATAAACTTTGCCTTTAGTGATGAATTTTATCCCATTTTCAATTCATTTCCACCACCTCTATTTTATGCTTTCCTCTAAGATCTCTTAATTGAGGTGAAACAATTGTCTACTGTTGAACAGATCTGTTCCATCTAGTCTTTTTTAAATGCAGGTACTATATTTGTTATTAATCATTCCTATGACTTGATGTTTGACTTGATGGATGTATGCACATTCTCAAGAGACCTGCAATTTCATGTGCCAGTTCCTTCTGTCACAGAGATGATATAATCATCCCAATTTGAGTGCATTAAGGCAAAGACAGGTACATCCTCAGGGTGAATGAATGTCCTTGAGCACTTTCCCACCACATCCCTGTCCTTCACATTCTTCCCTTGTTAGGTTATGTGATAAAGACAGACTTACTGCACTTAACCCTGATTAGGCAAAAGTGCACAAGCTGTGGGACACGGTTGTATAGGGGCTGAAACTGCGTCTGAAGATGAAGCTCCCTGAATGTTTCATCCACTTCAAACATGGAAATTTCCGTGCTCATGCTTTCATTTCCATTCTGCACTTTGCCTTTGCTCACACAGAAAGTTTCAGAGTCCTTAACAAAGACTCGCGTAAAACATTTATCTCGCTTTGGACACAAAACTAGATTCTTGTTATTCCCGTTTCTATTAGAATAACCCCTATTTCTCTTACCTTGTCTGTTTGGTTGGGGTTTTTTCAATGTTATTTTTGTAGTTAATGCCTTCTTGACAACTTTTAATATGTTTTGCAAATTTTAATTCATTATAATTAGCAATTCCTATTTCACCTATATCTTTGACTTTAAAGATTTACGTGTTTTTCTTCATTCCTTGAGGCCTATATTCAGCTTATTTGGCAACAAACTTTCACAAAACTGTCATACAACTGCTCAGTTTTTGCTGTATAAAAGATTCCAGCCTGCACAAAAACTTTCCTATATGTAAAGTCCACAAAATGATAGGTGATTCTGTGAAACAATTCACACATTACTAACACTTCAAGCGTTTAGTTGCGAAGTTTTCTATATATTAAGAATGTTGGGAGCTAGACTTGTTTTATGCATCTGGAAATGCAGAATTTCTGTATCTAACATTCAATTCTTACATGTGTCTCACAATCTTGTAAGGATCTTGTCTTAGAGTTATCAAGAATTTTATCTGTGAGAGCAATGGCAAATATTTGAAATGGCTACCAAGTAACTACCAAATAGTAGCTGTGGTTCTTCAGGGAACTGCCATCACTTCCAAATTCCCAACAAGTTTTGAAATCATCAACTAATAATACAAATTTCTATTACGAGGTATGTGTAAGAGGTCCTGGATATACGACTTCTTGTCTCTTGTATGCACAGCTTTAACCTCCTGCAAATGAGAAGTGCACACATATAGATGAATACACAGGGAGAGTAACACGTTCAAGAAATACTTTTCTTTCATAAGCAACTGTTCTTTAAGGATTTTCAAAGCATCACTCTGAAATTTTTGAAAATCATATTTAGAAATGGATTAAGATTCTTTTCTTTTAGGTAGTCATTTATTTATCTGAAAGTTATATTGGGTTGATACCGACCAGCAGGTAAACACCCAACCTGCCTCTCACTCCCTGCCCTCTCCCACAGGATGTGGAGAAAACAGGAGGAAGAGAAGATTTGTGAGTTGAGATAAAGGAAGTTTAATAGGGAAAGCAAAAACTGCATGCATAAGCAAAGCAGAAAGAAGAATTCATTCACTACTTCCCACCATCAGGCCATTGTCCAGCCACTCCCTGGGAAGCAGTTGCTTTGGAAGACAAACATTGTCTATGGACGTCCTTCTTTCCTCCCCCTTTCCCTGAGCTTTTATTGCTGAGCAGGACATCATACGTTATGGAATATCGTTTTGGTCAATTTGGGTAATCTGTCCCAGCTACAGCCCCTCTCAGCCTCTTGCTTACCCACAACCTATTCGATCTGAGGGCAGAGTGGGGAGAAAGCCTTGATGCTGTGCAAGAACTGTTCAGTAACAGCCAAAACACTGGTGTGTTATCAATGCTGTTTTAAACACAAATGCAAAGCACAGCGCCATATGGGCTGCTATGAAGGAAGTTAACTCCATCCCAGGCAGACCCAGTACAAAAGTGGAGAATATTAATGTTTATTAAGATGTCAACTCCTTTCAAGCAAGAAAGGTTCAGACTAAGGTATCCCATCAAATGAGAAGAAAATAGCTACATATAACTGAACATATACCTTTATCCCACTACAATATCCCTTAAGCTTGTTTATAAGTTATACAAAAATGAGCAATGCTAGACTGGATTTTGAACTGCATCTAAAGACAGTGGCTAATTCCCATGAATGTAAAGAGTTATGGAATCCTGTCCGAGTTTCAGGTAAAACAGAACCAATTTTCTGTTTTGTAATTTTACTTTGCAGGTAAGCCTCTTCTAACTAACTGAACTCTCTGAAATTAACAGCATATTGTTCAGACACTGTTTGTTCCCAGAGAGATAAGACCTGACTGTTTCTAATTTATGGCAAGGACTGGTATGCAAAGAGGGTCTTGCTTATACTTATTGCTATAACAACCAAGGTCAGCTAATTTTGCTATTTGGCCCATTGGATGTTTGGAAGCAGAAGAGCGTAGAAGGGTCATACCTGTGGGGAGGAGCGGACAGAACAGGTGACTCAAAACTGACCAACAGGGCATTCCATCCCATCTGCCCCACGCTCAGTGTAAAAGCTGAGGGATCAAAGGGTCAGCCCTCTTTCTTCAATGGCCAATGTCTGAGGAGGACTCTGTCTGTTCGTCTGCCTTTGATGCCAATCTGTGCATAGAATCATAGAATCATTCAGGTTGGAAAAGACCCTTGGGATCACCAAGTCCAACCATCAACCCCACTCTACAAAGTTCTCCCCTACACCGTATCCCCCAACACCACATCTAAACAACTCAAACACATTCAGGGATGGTGACTCCACCACCTCCCTGTGCAGCCTATTCCAGTGTCTGACCACTCTTTCTGTGAAAAATCCAGTCTAAACCTACCCTGTTGCAGCTTGAAGCCATTCCCTCTTGTTCTACCTGAATTCAGATCTGGAATCAAGTTCCCATCCATCTCTGAGCTCAGTCTGGGACTTTCCCAGTGCCTGCCAGTGACATGATCGTCATCCTGGGAGCTTGATACTGGTTTTGTATATATTTAATTATTTTATTTTTATTTTATTATTAAAATTTCATTAACGTAGCTTATTTTTTTTCTAAACTCATAACTCTCTCTCTCTCTCTCTTCCCCCTCCCCCTTCCAGGAGAGGTAGGGGAGAGCACCTGTTGTTCATTTCACTGGCCAGTCTGGCCCAAACCACAACAGATTTATTGGCATCCAACAGATTTATTAAGGGGCACAGGCGGGGCTCAACCAGGGCTCTGATAGATTGCCTGAATAGTTTGATTTCCAGCTTGCTCAGAAATTAAAACAGACAGCTCACATCATGTCGTTCTTAAGTGAAATGCTATATCATGCCTTTAGAGAGCTTTGTTTAAAGGTAGTTGATGCAATGCTTCTTAGCCTGACAAATGCGTTGTCTGGTTTATTTGCTCTTTGTGTTTGTACGTGGTGGTTTAGCTCCTTTTATAAAAAATATAGCATGTGTGATTCTGTAACAAAAACACAATACAATAGCATGTACCACATAGAGTTATTTTTTTATATATATACACACATACATATATATATACATACATATGTGTACATATATATATACACATATGTGTGTATATATATATATATAAAACCATACCTAGTTATTCTTTCAAAAATCTCTTATCTGTGGCATCTGTACAATAGTGCAACTGCTTATGGTTTTCCACTGTGAAGCTGTGAAGTTGCAAATCAGTGAATTTGCATGTATCGCTTCATTGACCAGACAAATGATGTTTGCATATTAAATTTAGCTGGATTACCTGAAAGATTGCATGGTTTATCTCATGATGTTGCAACAGTCTCAGTAAGTTTATAGGAAAATTCGTAGAAAGCTGGGTTACACAATTTGAGGAAAACTATAACTTCAATTTCATTGTTTCTTTTCAGTCCCATGGCCTCTTCAGATGTGATTTTATTGATTCATCTGTGTGTCTTCATTGTGTTGCAGTTTCATTTAGGAAAACTCTTTTTGTACCAGTCTGATCTGTACCAAAAAATGGTACTGTACGACAAACATGGCTGCAGAGTAAACTTAAAACCCAACAAAACCTCAAGATTTGTTCCACATTGTTAAGTAAGGATAACCAGTCTTCTTTTAATCAAAATACAAAAAGTTCTAAGGCATCATAAAATTGTGTGCTTGCTCAAAATGTGAACTGTTCTAAGAAATCATTTTAAAAATTGTTATTAAAGAAAAGAAAGAATATTATAAAAATAAGTCCACAAATACCCCTCTCTCTGTCTCCCTTTCCCCTTCCTTATCACACAAGTGGATTTATCAGAGCAACAGCAAAAGATCTACGTGATGTTTTATCATTTTCTACAGGGCTTTGATGAACATTAATGTATAAAAGCCTTTCCCAGCTGGATACGAGATTTAGCTTCCACATGAGTGATTAATAGCAATTACATCCAATGTGTAAAAAATTCCAAGAGACACTAACAAAACAGGTCCATTTTTTTCCTCTAAGTTTTTCTTTTTTCCCTCAAGCATTCTATTTTTTGCTGTTCACTAAAGAGACAAAATGATATGACAATGATATGACATGAGAAAGTTGTGTAAATATTTATTCATATGGTGCAAAAATGCCCATTATAAGCATAATTTAAACAAATTTTTAAACATTAATTATATATTTGATAAAAAACCTGACATTAATCTCACAGAGTGGCACAGTGATTTCTTGCTGAAGCTGTCTATAAAAAGTTGAAAGAATATTAATAACTTAAAAGAATGATACCTGATTTCTGTCATCATTATTCCTTTTTTCAGTGTTGCAGTTGAACTAACTTGGAGCAAATTTGTGGAAATATGGACTGAACAGTGGACTACAAGGTTAGTGAAAAAGAGATTGGACCATCAGGTCCAAACAGTAGTGACCAAGACCTCAAAATGTGAATAGGTGTCACCTTGGGTACAGTCCTATTGCCACTGGGGCAGATGTTGTTTAATGACTCTGACAACAACCTGGAAGAAAGGACAAAGCAAGATCACCAGACAGACATGAGCCTTCACTGTCCTGGCAGCTGCAAAGCCTTGGAAAGCTGAACTAAGGCTATGAAGGCTTCAGGTGGCCTTTTACTATTTTCATGCTTAGCATGATTTTCCCCACAGCTACACACCTTTTGACTTGAAAGACGGAGTCCAATTCTCTAAGTACCCAAGCCAAGTCAACCTGCATCAAAAAGCAGTAAAAGTCAGGTATCTGAAAGAGATAATACTAAAAAGAAGTACCTAAATTTTGGAATATCTAAATTTGGAACGGGGACAAGATAATCTAAAATAAAATGACTAACACATGGTATTGCGTAGTGCATGCTCATAGAGTTTTTCAGTGTCTCAGCTTTCCTAACCCACAAGTTTTGGAAGTATTCATTGGGATACCCAACAGTTCAGATAATACAAGGTTTCACCGACAATGACTGTTTTCTTTAACAGCAAAGCTATATTCCTGCATTTAGCTGTTTCTGCAAACTGATTGCATAATTTTTCTGTTTGAAATAATACATTTCTAGTCCATTTTTCTAATGGACTAAGCATTTGCATTATGCCTTTTTCTGTTAGTTTCTGTTTGCTGCCTTTTTGTCCTTCCATTGCTTAATGCACTACAGGGATTTCAATCCAGCGTGGGGATACTGGAACCGGTCTCCCTATACAGTACAGGACAGTGATGTCAGAAATATTGATCCCAAGAAAAGATGGTTTTAAATAGGATGCTACATCTGTCTTAGCTTTCCCAAGCAAATGCTGTGATAACACTCATTCCATTTTCACAACAAGCTCATTCGTAAGAGGGCTCAAATGTATCTGCATTTTACTTTCCAAGGATGCCCTTACGCTTTAGAGATTGAAAAAAAAAAGGCTATTGCAGTTAAATCCCATCTAAATCTGGCGATAAGTTTTATGACCAAATTATAAAACTGTGGAAACGAATACTATATTAATGCAGTAGTTGTATATCTCATGCAAAAAGGAGTATGTGACAATTAGATACGTTAAATATCCTTTCTGAAAATATTTTATCAGAAACCGAAAGTTCCCTATCTCAAGCTTTTATAAGGACTAAAAGAGACTTCCAAAACTAATATTTTCAGTCCCCTGATCTCATGGGCAGCATTTTCATAGCCGTCCTCTAATAAATTTTAATAGACTCCTGATCTTTTCTGAAGAATATAA
The DNA here is from genome assembly GCF_028500815.1 of Rissa tridactyla. Classification (NCBI taxonomy): domain Eukaryota; kingdom Metazoa; phylum Chordata; class Aves; order Charadriiformes; family Laridae; genus Rissa; species Rissa tridactyla. The sequence continues at coordinate 85,766,249 of NC_071467.1, read as the reverse complement.
TTTTATATCTTTTGCTTATTTGTGACTGGTTTATACTTATTGGTTCTTGTGGCAATATTGTCTTTCTACACTTCTGCTCCTCCAGCATCTATGGACTCCATGAAGTGAGAGTGCTGAGAGTGCACAATAATCTTCCTGCCCTTCTCACAAACTTAGTTCACTTTTACAATTCAAGCTAAAATTTCGGTTATGGTAGTTATAGTAAACTCCTGTATTGCATGAAAGATGACAGAATGGCCAGCTAAGAGGAAGAAAGATGTGCTGAGCTTTGGCAGTGAGATAAGCAACATCCCTCTCTCCCACTGTGGTTGCTCTCACACTTCATGACCTTACCTCTTACCTCCCACCGACTCTTACGTGTCTGGTCTTTTTGCCATTTATAATATTTTCTTGTCTACAAGGGCATTTATTAAGTTTAAGAATATGAGTTGGCACCCGAAAACACTCTGCAATAGAACAAATGCAACTCAGACTTACACCAGCAATCAAGAGCTGCAGGTCACGTCTTGTCTGTTTATAATATGAGGCAAGTTTTAGAGATCAACCACACATAGGTAAGAAATGTAGATGACACTGGTTCAAGATTGTACCTCAGCCTTGTTTTCATTGGCACAGACATGGTAACACTGGTGTTTATGTACCAGCTCCTTTTGGAAACACCTGCAGGCAACAGAGCAGAAGGTAGGAAGTGCTTTAATTCTAGCTCATCTGTAGAGAAAAGCTGTTCACTTAATTTGTATCTCTGTGAAGTGAAGTTTAAATTTAGCAGTAGCTCGGGTCAATCATGGGTAATTATGTTTTACATTTGCCCCCACATGCATGTTTCTGAACTGTCATTTTCAAAGTTTGCTTGTTTTCAGGTGATAGAGTAGGTGTTTAAAAACACAAGTTTTCAGAAAATTTTAAACCAGTCAGCACAGTTTAATTCACACATAGTGGTAAGTCCAGCATCTACATTTGATAATTGACAAACGGATTCTTGATTTTTCTCTATACTGAAAGGCCAAAGTTTCCTTAAATAAATATTTTACTTGAAGCCAACGTGACGAGTCATTAAAACAAAACTGGTTTATTGATTTTTTCATTTAAAAATTATGAAAATAATGGTAAGAAATTATAGACTCAACAGGAAATATTTGTAGAGTTTTAACCTTCACTTATTATCATATATCTCAGTGATGTTCTTTAAAAATACTGCTTCATTTTCAGAATGTCCTCTATTGGAAAATTTAATTGTCCTTTATGAGTTCTCACCGGTTTATTTTACATAGCTTTTCCTGATTGCAGCAGGTATACTCTGCTGAAGACAAACTTCTTTTAATGATTAAACAAAATACTTACAATGTTCTTGACAAAAATAAACATATAAATATACACCTGAATAGAATTTGCTCATGCGCCCACAAGGATTTGTCTAATTTCTGAAGATTTGGTGACAGGAAGAGGAAGGAAGTGGAAAGAGAAATTTCTAACCAGGTGAAGAATGTAACCCCCTCTTGTGACAATAGTGGAATTTAACCTACATACAGTGAAAAAAAACACAAACTCTAAAATGAGATTAAATCTATTTTTTTTCCATTGGTAGTAAGGAAAATCACTGTAATTAATTGTGGGAAAAAATAATGTATTATTAAATTTTTAACATTTCAAAGATTATTTTTTTCCCATACAAATTTATATGGCAAAATACTGGAAGTCCATCTACATGCATAATTATCTCTGTATTGTGTTGTCCTTCCTCATCTTTCTTATTAATGTGTATCTTACACTGTCTTCCTCTAAAAATTATCTTGTAAGGTGAGGTCCCTGTTACATGATTGGAACCTTTATAGAACAATAGAATAAAACAAAACTTTTATACCAGTTAGAATAAACAGTTTGTCTGTTGGTACTCAGAATATATTCTCCTTTCCCCTTCATTTCCCCCAAACCAGTACCAGATATCAAACCCATGCAACACAATCAGAGTCACCACTTTCACTCTTTTGACAGTGCATTTGTAAGATAAAATCCTTTTAATATTTATGTTTTGAGGCTTTATTTTTAAATGGCCTGAAGAAGTGAGTCCTTGCATGAAAAGAGAAGTCATATTCAATAAACAAATAACATATTTCAAAAGGAAAAGACAAATAACCGAGTTACCAAAAAAAGAGAGCAAGGGTGAGGGCAATTTAGATACATCTGCAATTGACAAACAGATTTCTTTGCTATCAATTTGTAATTGTGAATGAAGATATTCAGCTCCAAGATGATAAAGGAATTCCAGTGAAGTGATATCAACAGGAAAATTACAATCCTGACTTATACAGAGTTACAGTTCTTTCCAGTGCATGTATACATAATTTTCTTACTGAGAAAGCTTTAAAACATACTTGGATTAAATAGCTAAAATAACTGAGCATTCCATCTATAGAAAAAATCTGAGCCTTGCACTTACAGAAAAAATTGTGTGTACTGAGTCTCATAAACTCCCATGAATGGGAGAGTTTTTGTAATTATAATCTTCTGCGAGCACAGAGTCTCAAATCTAAAAATATCAAGTTTAATATTGTATTGGGCTTAGTAATTTCATTTGATCACAAAAAAGAATTTTTTAAACAATTAATTTATAAGTATTCATTACCAGTTCCTCAATATATATGGAAAGCTTTGTTTGTTTTTCAGTATTATATTATTCCTATAGATTAATTCAATAAGATGTTATCCACATATCAATATCTGTACACCTGAATAGTTGTTTCATTAGGGTACAAGTCAAGTAAAAATGTTAAAACCTGTTGGAACTAAAAAAAATCCTTCAACTATCTTCTCCTGTATAAATAAATTCAAGTGAGAACACCTTTAACTTTTTTTCTTCCTATACAGCAACATTCTTGTCGGTCTCGAATACCAGCAAAGGTTCATAAACAGCAAATGAACATTAGAATAGAATTTTTAAAATAAATAAATAAATAAAAAAGGAATAGTGAATTTTCATTGATTTTGTCATTTTTAGGCTAACAATACAGAAATTAATGTTTCATGTCTAACTTTGGATGGCATACGGAAGTGTTGATCCAAATTTTATTTTTCTGTTTCCTACAGACTTGTAATGTAATTCCCCGTATATTACTGTCTTATTCACCAAACTGTTTATTTTATGTTGCTTCTTAGTTTCAGTTTTAGGTACACGAGCTCAAATAGCACTGTCACTCTCAGGTTAGGAGTAACAACATTTATGTACCACAGATTCCTCTCCTTTTGTTCATATTCTAATGTTTCTTTTCTGCCACTGTTGTTAAAAACAAATAAGAGAAACTGATTAAGTGACTAAATTTATAAGGAAAATGGTGCATTTATCTGTAGATAAAATTATATTGACTGCAAAATGGGGATAAAGTAAGAGCAATTACATTTATATTTAAACCCCTTTTAGTAATAGTATTCTTAAACACTATTTGGAAGAATAGAAAATATATTGAAATATTTGTTACTTCTTCAGTCTAAGCATCCCTTTAAACATGCCTTATTTATCATAATTGTAGTCTACCAAAGTTTTGGGGCAGAAAAACAATTTACACATATCTGTATGGAACTTCACAATAGTCTTCCATAGAGCTAGGAAAACAAACCCCTTTTTTTTTACTCTCCAGGTAAAGAAATAAAAGGCTAAAGTTTGTGTTCCAAAAAATTGAAATAGATAAGAAACAAAATCCCTTCAAAATGAGAGAAAGTATGGAGGATCTCTGTCGCTAAAATAAGAAACAAAACAAACAGCTGCACAAGATTCACAGATAACTTACATAAAAGAGACCCAAACCAAAAAAAATAGATTTTTTTCTTGTTCAACACAATGGGAGAAAACCAAAAATTCCCTTTCTCCATTTCATAAAACAGTAATAGTGTGTGGGGGAGAAAAAACAAACAAACAAAAAAAACCCAAAAAAAACCCAAAACCCACCAAAAAAAACAAACAAAAAAACCCATAACACAAACAAAACCAACAACAAAACCCAAACTGACAGTGAAGAACAGTTATCAACAATGTGCCACTCTCTGTGAACGTGAAGCTTCAGGAAAAAAAAAAAAAGTTAAAACCCAAGACATTGTATCAGCTTATCCTGGCTGTAATATCAACATAGTTGAAGACAGGAATATGATGGATACATGTACCAAATAGAACAGAAGCAAGAATTAAACCTCAGTACTGCCTGAGGGTCAAGGGAAAAATGTTTTTTTGTTCTCATTGAATCGAAATGGGGAATAATAAAAACCCTTCTAGTGCCTCCTCCGCTCTACCACCCACTCCCCACCATCCAGTGCTCCAAGCCGGCAAGTTACTACTTCTCTAAAGGCATAACATATCCCAGCACATCCTAACAACACATCTCAACAACCAGAGGTATAAATATGACATATTTCAAAGGAGCTATGCAAATATTACAGGCACAAAGTTCTCTCCTCGTAGACAGCAGACGCAAATATAACAGCATTTGTGGACTATGGTAATAGGCATCTCCCTGAATACATACTTAGTGTCAGAAGGCATTGTTTGAACTAGCCCTATGTGTTTGGTTATATGAAATGACATATGTCTGAACCCAGAAGGCTGTACAGCAAACAATGCCCTGTCATATGATATGACATATGTATGCACGCAGGCTATGGAGCCGCCACATTAATAAGGGCTTTTCTGACTTAACAGATGAGCTCTCTATTTATATGATACCTTTAAAAGAACATTTTCTGCTTCTTTAAGCTTACTCGTAATAGGGAAGCAGCAAAAAACTGAAAGAGTAGAAAATAAGCTTTTTCTTACTGTTGCCTTTTTCTTCCATTCTGTACTTTTTTAAAGTCTATCAGTATAAGAAAATGTATGTGATACTTAACATGTCTGAATTTAATTCAACAACTCTGTAATTATGGTTTCCTAAGAGATGCCATTTATATGATACTCTGCCATTTTCTGAAGTGATGCAGTTAAAAAGTTAAGTATCTTGCAGAAACTTCTGATAACACAGGAGCTGTGTGAGCTAATCTGATGCAATTCTATCACTCCCATGGAAAAACATAGCAGAATAACTAAAATGCTATTAAAGCATTGCAGAGAATATTTATTCAGCGAGCAATGACTCAAAGAAAAGCAAAGGTCCTGGGTATGTATACATTCTTCCATCTCTCTTTGAAATAAACAGTAAACCAAACAAGTATATTTCTTAACAATGAACAATATAATATAAAAATTAACATAATCATGGGAAACAACTTGTAGCTGTTATGGGGAACTGCAAACCTTAATGAGCGTGTACAGCTTCCAGCTGCAAAGTACTTAACACACCCATAAACCAATGTTCCTACACAATTATTCAGTTTTCACCTTACTAATGAGTTATTCTGAAAAGAGCAGAAAAGCATCCGTTGGTACGCCTACTCCATAGTATCATTTTACTACTTAATTTATCAAGGATTCACAGTATCTGCTGCGGCTGGACAGGGAATGTTCTCTCCCACTCACTGGCCATCCTTGCAGCCCTTGCAGTCTATGGGATCATCTTCAAGGACAGTTCTGTTAGTCAAGGAAGTCTTCGTGGTGTACTGGCCAGGCACATGTTTTGGACACACAAATGTGTGTGATGCACCCACAAGTGCTGAGAGAGCTGGCAGATGTTATTGCTTGGCCACTCTCCATCATCTTTGAAAGGTCATGGAGGACAGGAGAGGTGCCTGAGGACTGGAGGAAGGCCAATATCGCTCCAGTCTTCAAAAAGGGCAGGAAGGAGGACCCAGGGAACTACAGACCGGTTAGTCTCTCCTCCGTCCCTGGGAAGGTAATGGAGAGACTCGTTCTGGATGTCATATCCAAGCACATTCAAGAGCAGGAAGTTGTTGGAAGTGGTCAACATGGATTTACCAAGGGTAAATCATGCTTGACCAACCTCATAGCCTTCTATGATGTTATAACTGGTTGGCTAGATGAGGGGAGAGCATCAGATGTCAACTACCTTGACTTCAGCAAAGCTTTTGACACAGTCTTTCATAACATCCTCCTTAGGAAACTGAGGAAGTGTGGACTAGGCGAGGGGATAGTGAGGTGGATTGAGAGCTGGTTGTGTGACAGGTCTCAGAGGGTTGTGATTAATGGAGCAGGGTCGAGTTGGAGGCCTGTGACCAGTGGTGTCCCTCAGGGGTCAATACCTGGACCAGTATTGTTTAACGTATTCATCAACAACCTGGACGAGGGGACAGAGTGTATGCTCAGCAGGTTCGCTGATGATACCAAACTGGGTGGGGTGGCTGACACCCCAGAGGGCCGTGCTGCCATCCAGCGTGACCTGGACAGGCTGGAGAGCTGGGCAGAGAAGAACCTAATGAGGTTCAACAAGGACAAGTGTAGGGTCCTGCACCTGGGGAGGAAGAATGTCAGGCACCAGTATAGGTTAGGGGTGGACCTGCTGGGAAGCAGCTCTGAAGAAAAGGATCTGGGGGTCTTGGTAGACAGTAAATTATCCATGAGTCAGCAATGTGCCCTTGTCGCCAAGGCGGCCAACGGAATTCTGGGCTGCATAGGGAAGAGTGTGGCCAGCAGGCCAAGGGAGGTCATTCTCTCCCTCTACTCTGCACTGGTGAGGCCACAACTGGAATACTGTGTCCAGCTCTGGGCTCCCCAGTTCAAGAGAGACAGGGAACTACTGGAGAGAGTCCAGCGTAGGGCAACCAAGATGATTATGGGACTGGAGCACCTCCCTTATGAGGAAAGGCTGAGAGAGCTGGGACTCTTTAGCGTGGAGAAGAGAAGGCTGAGGGGAGACCTTATTAATATTTACAAGTATCTAAAGGGTGGGTTTAAGGAGGATGGAGCCAGACTCTTTTCAGTGGTTCCCGGTAACAGGACGAGGGGTGACGGGCACAGGCTGGAACACAGGAAGTTCCCACCAAATATGAGAAAAAACTTCTTTACGGTGAGGGTGACAGAGCACTGGAACAGGCTGCCCAGGGACGTTGTGGAGTCCCCTTCTCTGGAGACTTTCAAGACCCGCCTGGATGCAGTCCTGAGTAATGTGCTCTAGGCAATCCTGCTTTGTCAGGGGAGTTGGACTAGATGATCTCTAGAGGTCCCTTCCAACTCTGAAAAATTCCATGAAATTCCGTGAAGTGGATGTTGTGCCTCTGATGTCATAGAGACATCAAGGTGGTGTCAAAGTTTGTTATTGTTAAATGTCTTACTAAATATTTTTTAAAAGAATCACAAAATAGATTTCTCATGACAGTCTTATAAATGTCAAATAAAATGCATCTCTGGGGTGTGGATGAAGTAGTATAAGAAGAATACATGGGAGAAGAAGAAAAGGAGAATGCAGCAGACAATGGGAAAAGAAGAAATAAAATGAGTGTAAAGCTAATGCTGTTTGGGCTTAGATTTCATTTTTTTTTATCTATAATTTTTGCTATGTATTTTTTCATGCTCACACTTAGAAAGTACAAGTGGTCAATTTTTCTAAAACCAGGTTTCAACAGCTATAGAAAACTAACTTCAGCAAGGCATTAGAATTTGAACGTGCTAAAATTAAGATATTCGTTGTCCTATGTATCCTATGAGTAGCCAAGACTTTTTCCAGAACAACTTTATTGATTCAAAACACATTATTCAACACTGTAAATTGTTCCAGTTGGTTAATTATTGTCACTTTATTATATCAATTATTGTCACATACAGAAGTGTGTGCTGTAACTCCATTTTAACATATGCAGCTCAGAGGAGTCCAGTTATCACATCTTCTTGCATCTTTGCACAATAAGGGACACAGACAACTGGGACTGTTCAGGAGAGGAGAGGGCTCACGAGAATCTTATTGATGTCTATAAGTACCTGATGGGAAGGGATGAAAACAAGAGAGCCAGAGTCTTTTCAGTGGTGTCCAGTGACAGGACAAGGCAATGGGCACAAATTGAACATGAAATTCCACCTGAACACTAAAACCCACTTTTTTACTGTGAGAGCATGAGAGTGGTCTGGGCACAGGTTGTCCAGAGGGTTTGGGGAGACTCCATCCTTAGATACATCCAAAACCCAACTGAACACAGTCCTTGACGATCTGCTGTAGCTGACCCTGCTCAAGTAGGAAAATGATGGACTAGATGATCTCAAGAGGTTCCCTTTCAACCTAAACAATTCTGTGATTCTATGAAACAGTTTAGTGGAAGTCAGTAATAAAAACAACCATGACTACTCTGTTTAGATACCCGATAGCAGGAATTTCCTAGTCTCTGCTATTCTAGTTACATTGTGGTAGAAAAGGAGGAAAAAGAGGGAACAGAGAGAAAAGATAAAAAAGGAGAAAAAAAATAAACTGGGGGGTGGGGGGTGGGGTGGAACTAGGGAAAAAATATAGGCATGGAGAGAAGGAGACAATAAGAAGCCATGAAGAAACTCCAAGCAAGGAGGCATTGAATTGTACTGTCTGATGCTTAAACAACAGGGTAATAAGAAAGTAATAAGAAAAAGCAGAGTGGAAACTGAGCGTTTGGGAAAACAGACCACAAACTTTTTGACACTTACTCCTCAGGTCCCAGAACAGACTGTTAGAAACCCTTATGCTTGTAGCCCCTGCAGAGAGATAAACTTCATTCGTATTACTAACAGTGATTTGTTCTCTACATGAAGAAACCCAGATGGCACCACCCTCTGTCTTCAGAACTAAGGGCAGGATACAAAGCTGACAGCCATCCTCAGAAAAGAAAAGGCCACCTTCCCTCTCTATGCCGATTCACATAGCCAAGAAAAGCAATTAGGGAGAGAAAATAAGAGGGATACTGGAAGCAGATATCATCACTGACATTATCTACATTCTCTTTCAGTATTTGTCAGCACCTCTAATTCACATAGTTTAAGAGCAAAAATTTAAAAAGCATATTAAAGAATAATAATTTCTGTGATGTATCACTGACTGTCGTTAGACTAAATATGAGAGTAAAAATATACAACTACCAACACAGGATAAAGGTGATCAGAAGCTGTGGGTCTTCATTAAAGGTGAGAGTCTGCCTGGTTTCTTCTTGGTATGCTGTGGAAGGAATTCTGCTTTTTTACCAGCACATTTTAAAATTCTACTTAAATGGTAGGACTCAGCTTTCATAGATCCTGAAGCTCATTTGTTTGGTTAATGAGACATGAAGATAATCCTTTATCCCTTATTTTTTCCCCTTCCCCTCCTTATTTTATTGGTGATTTTATCACTAAATTTGAAATCAAAAAGATTTATTATGTATGCTGTTTAATACTAAGCTCTTACTAAAACCTTATTGCTGTTTTCATGCAGATGAATAGCTATATTTGTTGTCAATAGATATGTTAAGCTAACCATGAGTTTCAAGGAGCCATACTACTAGTAACTTGCTACCAAAGGTCTACCTTACACAATGGGAAGGAAAATAATATAAATACTTAAGTCAGTAAATAAATTTTATCTTCATATTTTTTGAGTCAAGAATAGTTAATTTATGCATAAGCTAAATTTTGAATAGTAGCATGTATTCAAGGTTAGCTACAGATACCTGTATGTCATAATCGAATAAGCCACAAGGCATATCTTGACTGCAGATTTGCTGAATATTTTATTTGTAATCTCCTGATAACTACAAGTTAAACGAAAATATAAAATGTTACATAAAAATCAATTTACATTAATATATTCACAGTAGCATTCTTTTCTCTGTTTTTGTCAGGTTGGACTTTGTTCTTTGTCATTAAAGAGAGAAGAACAAGCTATTAAGTTGAAAGCTGAGGTACATTTGACGAAGGGCAAAGCTCCGGTGTACTGTGAACAACATCTCAGTGAACAAAACTCTTGATGAAAGAATTCTGGAAGTCACAGGCTAGAATATGAAAAAATTGGTCCATCTACAGAGTGAGTATCTCAACATAGCTTGAATATGTTCTGAATATCTTATTTAAATTATATATGTTTTTTCAGTTTAAGAGAATGTGCTTGAAAAAACAAAAATGATACAAAGAGAACACAAAAAAAACCTCCTTTCAAGTTAATTTTTAGGAAATATCTTTAAAAAATTGGCTATTCTAAAATGGTTTTGCTGATATTTCTTTAATATTTTTTCTGATTCCTCAACAGCAAAAATGAAGCCATATAATGTATTAATTAAAAAACCCACTTAATTTGTTGTTCATCAAACAACTCAACTCAGATATATTCCCATATGTAGGAGTTGAATGTCAGAGGACTGCTGTATAGATATATTAATTAGATGAAACTGATCTCAATAGTCCAATAGATATAATACTGAAAGTTATTACCTAGTGAGAACTCAAGCAGAAATTTCTTAAATCATAGCATATTCTATGTTACAGTAGAGTCTTACTTTAAAGGTTACTTCCTAGCTAGAAAATATATAATTGCTCCATCTGCCAACCCTAGAGCAGTACTGTCAAAAGTGCCATATGTGGAAAAGTCAGGCTGTTGGCCTGTTTATCTAATATATATATTCTGTAGAACCTGTGAAATCAAGTGGTAACATCTCTCAACAGATCTCAAAGTACATCAGGAATGTTTGTTTTTCTTTTTCCCTTTTAAATAAGTGTAGGTGATGTGGAATAGTTAGAATGAGCTCATCAACGTTATTATTGTATCCTAGGAAGACTAGTTAATTCTGCTCACCACTGTAGACCTGAGTTTTCTGAAGAGATCCACACACTGGAGAAACATAATTGTAAGTTTATATTTTTAAAGCACCATGAGTTTTGGCCAAAATAATTTGTGCAACTTCCGGTCTTTTTATTTCTGTCTTGTAAGCATCTGAGTGCAAAAGTTGCAATTCATGAAGTTAATACTGTAAACTAGCAATCAAGACTGTTAGTCTGAAAAGTCTGGACTAAAAGGAAATGCTAACATTTACTTATTCTTCGGTAACAAATGATAGACCAAGAGCCTAGTTACTAGAACAAAATAGTATTTGTAAAAAGGAGTTCTGTTTCCAGCCTTTACCCTGGGAAAAAAACAAAACAAAACAAAACAAAACAAAACAGATTTGATAAAGTTTCCAGATCTTCTACTCTAAGTAGGTGCTTTTCTGAGATTACAGTGACTCTCCTCAAATACAACCATTACAGAAACATGATGTCATTTATTGACAGCCTGTAATGGTGCATTATATGTTATAATTCAATAAAGCTATTCACTCTACACAAATATTATCTTCCTTTAAAAGATGGCTTATAACCTAAGGCAGCAAGTTAATACGTATTTGCCCTGCTAATATATTTACAAGCCATTTCAACTACTTTGTTCATGGATGAGAGAGTCATCTGAATATTAACTTTGTTTAGAATGACATTATGAAAAATGCTCAGTTGGAATCAAAGCACTTTTAAAAGACACTGAAAACAGAATCATCTCTAAACTTGCACAAGACTGTCTCCAAAGCAGGCAAAAACAAGCGTGCAGGTGTTCAAAGCTCCCTTTCTTTCTTCCGTTAATTCATTCCTTTCAATCTTTATAAACTGGTGTGACTAGTTATGAATCAAAAGCTGATATATCAGCATGAATGAAAGCCCACCACTCCCCTATAATTCCTAGACACCATCCCAAAATGGCCATCTGCAGTCCATGCTAGTGGATTATCCCCTGGGTCTTCTGAGAAACCAAAGTAAGGACAGCCGATTTTGTGCTCGTTGTTCATTCTTGGGTGAAGTTTTTCTGGTGGACACCTATTGCATGGCTGTTGCACTTGCCAAATGACTCCAACTAGGAGTGTATGACTGTATTATATGGTGCTAAATAAAGAGATGCAAGAAACAAAGGAACAAGACTTGCTTGATTTGTTTACCATTTTTTACATCTATTGTAAAAGTACTGTTGTGTACCCAGTGAAGAAATACTGCATTCCACACTGACTTAAGTACTTGTGAGAAATTTTCATGGACTGAAAATTTACATGAAAACTCTCTATTACAAATGCATATATGCACCCACATATAGGCAGGATCAATCTTAATTCTTTGCCAGTAGAGGGAAAAATTTTTCCACTCTCTAGTTCTTGGACGGTATGCCCCCACTTGTGCTTCTTCATCCATCTCTCCATTTTCTCTGTAGTACAGAACCACTCTTTCAGTAGGTTTTAGAACTGAGGGTGATTTGAGTTGTATGCTTATGAAAAACAAGCAAGCATTTTGAGAACACTCACAGTGTTAATGGTGTTCATAGCTTATTTTTTTGTTTCAGGTAGCATTTATTAAAGGGCAGAAAGACTGATTTTCTTATTTTTTCTTCTTCCAAGCATCATGAGAATCATGAGTTATTGTCACTCACAGCCTAGGAAAAATAAAGCTCAAAGACATGAAGGGAATCAGCTCCATCCCCTCACCTATTTTGTGATCACCTCCATAATTCCTCACCAGTGTAGCCAACAGAAATATATTTTTCAATGTGCAACTAATATACCTCCCATACAAAATGTGTGATTTAGAGCAAAGATTTTATTCTGAAGTCAGATAAGAAAACAGGAACCTTTGACATAAACAGGAACCTTTGAGTAACACTTTTGAAGTGACCCAATGTCGCTGTAGAAATAGAAAAAAAAAATCATCAACTATTCAAATATTTTGCTTTGTACCAATCAGATGAAAATAAACAGTGAGGTAAACAGTGATGGCAATATTGCTACAAAATAATACAAAAATCTGTCACTTAAATAAAAAAAAATTAAAAAGAGAGCTTTGGATGACATTAAAACAGTCTTTTTACCACCTTTCCTTGATTCCTACTGGGTCATACATTATAATCTTCTTTGCTCTTTTTTCTCTCAAATGAAAATATCTGGTGCCTTTTGTTTCTTTCTACATCATTTACTTTCCTTTGGGTTGTGACTTTTTATATTGTCATCTCTCCTGATATCTCTTTCCTTCCAGTCTAGATTTTGATAAAATATCCAAATAAGATAAAGGAAAAAAAAGACATGGAGGAAAACTCGGGGAATATGATAAAGAGAAAACTACTGTTGCTCACTCCACAGTTTTATAAGACCTCTTAGATGATGAACATGAGCAGAATGTTAGAGACTCATAAAAAGCAGCTAAAATGAAACACTTCTCCCTCATGCTCAGAGGAGTCTTACCAAATTAGGATCTGAAACAGCACAGTGGCAGGAACCGGTACAAACCTGTTCTTCAACTTGCACAGCTGGGATGACCCAGAGTGCTAGCCAGAATTTACACATGGTTCATCCATCTGGCTAAGCTCATATTCTTCCTGACTGGTTCTGTTTGTTTCTCCAGAACAAAGCTTTCTTACTGTCAAACCTCGTAAGTGTCTCAGCAGCTAAATTTTCTGTGAGCGTCAGTTCCCTCCTCCTTCTGTTGTGTGAACTTTCAGGCAAATTCTTCTAGGCAAGAGAGAAGGAATTAGAGAACTTAATTTACCAGTTTTGCCACTGCTACCTTTTTCTATTGAAGTGAGGCCTTGAAGATGGAGCTGTGAGACTTTTAGTTTGGTTGATTGGTTTACAAGAACAATGTGCAAGGAGAAATAGGCTGCACATGTTGCTCTTTTCCCCATCTTCTCACCTTTGTCATGGGAAAAGGAGAAGAAACAAGACAATCAGGCCCACAGACATTGGGCTGTTTCCAAACTACAGGAGAAGTTGTTTTCCTGTCTCCCTGCAAATGTGTGCAAATCCTACCTGTTCTTTTGGTTGTCCTTGACATATACTTCCCACCTAATCCAGAAATAAGACCAATAAATAAGCCTTTTCTCTTTCTTTGCTGTTCAGAAAAAGAGAGGGAAGCAGCAACTCTCATCAGCTTTAGATTTCTGCATAAATGTTAGTGAGCAAAACAGATGCCAACTGTGGAGCAAGAGTATTACTACGTGCTTCTAACTATACTGTAGATGTGGTCCTGTCTTAATTGTGTAAAGATTTGGCCTCAAAGTGCCACACCAGGCACCAGGACCCCTCATCTCCTGAAACCAAAGCACAGATACAACCCTTCTTCCTCAGACCAATCCAGAAAGTCCTGTCAGAGTTAGAAATCATTTATCCTTCCAAATAGCCTGGGGAAGGATAATTCTCATACTTCCTCTGTCAGAGAGATTCACTTTCTTACCATAGTAACAGGATCATTCAAATGCATTTTAAGTCATTAAGATAAAACATCAGTATCCAGAAGAACACAGGTATTACCTTTATGGTCCAGTGACAGCAGGCTGCATCACAAACTTGCAGGGGAAAGGTTGCCATACCAAATGGGACTTTTCGCTCAGCTTTCAACTTAAAGTCTCCTCATTCTCCTGCTAGACACAAGGCAATATTGCTTTCAGAAATAAAGTAAACTTAAGTAATTGAAAGAAGACCTATTCTGAAGAACAGGTCTCAAAACTACCTTCTTTCAGGATGCATATTGTTTTAAAGATGCATATTGTTTTAAAGATTCAAAGCATTTCTCCTGTATTTTCAAGTCAAAATATTTTCCTAAAATTTTTTTTCAATAAAAGTTTATACTTTTTTGAAAAACAATATTAGTTTAATACTAAAATAAGGCCAAAGAAGCTTAACACTAACAAAGTAAAAAGGAGAACAATGAGATCAGCAGCAGATAAGTGTAAAATGGCGACTTTAACCTTGCGCTTTTTTCCCTAACTTTAATTTGAATGACTTTCTGTCCTCTCCTTCTCTCTGAAGAAAAAATGATATGCTGGCAATCGTGAACTTGTAATAAAGTCTTGATAATGTAAATATTCACTGACCTTTCTTCAGAAGAAGTAAATATATAAAGGAGCTAGTTTAATATATGTAGTTTACCATATTACCTAGTACTCCCTCCCACCAAGATTTTATTACACTATATGAAGTCATCATGAAGTCAAAAATGTTCACAAATTAGGGAATGCTAGAATATGGATTGTCTGCAAAGCAATAGTTTAATCGCACTGTGTGTATGATTATGATAATTCTTTAGATATACAATTACACAGTACTTTATTCCATATTATCATACATCGTTCGTGCAAAGGAAGGGCTGTGCTTGGTTAATGAACAGCTAGTCACATTCAGCCCCATTTTTAGGTGCAGGATCAGTTACTGCACAGTATTCAACCCCTGCTCTGAACGCTGAATTATTAGCTTCTTCATGAACTTTTCTACAAGGATCATCAATATAGTAGAAGTGCATTTAATAAATTTAAATTTGTAACACCATTGTTAATTGTCAGTAGCGTATTAGGGTGATAATACAGACAAAGAGACAGAGATTATAAAATCAAAGAATTAACTATATTCACATAGCAAATATAAGAGATACAGAATCTAACTTTCCAGATGGCTTTGCATTTTTTAGCTTCATGTGTTTAAAATGCATTAATTTCTGTTGCGGTTACCAATTCCTCCAAACTGAGCAACCAGCAAATAAGAAATACACAACTAATAATTGCCTTTGTGTGATTGAATGTCACAGAGAGTCTTTGAAAGTGGTGTAGACAGAATTCCAGATCCTTGAAGTAGGAATGAGCTACCTTAACTAAGCAGTCTTTTTCTCCCTAGCCACGCTTGCCTCTGTGAAAGGCTGTTACCCACCTGAGCTCCCTCTGAACTCTGAGATGAGGAGATATGGGACTGTGCTGCCCAGGATTGCTTAGCTCCCCGCCGAGCCCAGGGAAAAGCAGCTTTCCCACTATCACTCACTGGGAATGGGAGCTAGGGCTGACGGGCACTAGTAATCTACTTTACACCCCAGGATACTTATGGCTAGGGATGGCAAAGCTGCTCCTAAAACAGTGGAAGCAATCTGAATTTCTTTAAAACAAAATTATATTCAACTGCTTTTTCTCTCGTGGAAAGCTAGTTTAGCCACCATGATCCCAATATTGCTTGTGAATGGTCTGCACCTAATAAACTTGCCACAGTGAGTTTTCAAATAAAGCAAATCCCAGCACAAGTAATGTTAAATTCCAAAAGGAAGTTATTTGATAAAAGGACAGTATAAAACCAAGCATCAAGAAAGGATTAAATACCCTCTGGCTTGGAATAGTCCTTGTATCAGTTTTGATAATGCTTCTTTGAAGCTGGAATAAAGACTAAGCTTGACAACAAATTCAGATTAAAGTAATTCATATAGAGAAAATAGGTCATCAGAATCTCTGAGTTGCAGTGATTGAATTACAACACAATTTATTTAAAATGGAAATTCAAATTTCTGAATACTTCCTTTTAAATTTCATTGTAATGGAAGATTTTATTAAACAAAAAATGGGAGCAATTATTACTTCTAACTGAACCGAAACAATTTTTCCTCAAATTGGAACTGAACTGGAACAATCATTTTGAAGTATATATTGAAACCTGGCAGCAAGCAAAAGATTAGATTATTTTCTCATTACTCATGCAGAATACAGGTTTAACTAAAACATTACTTGTTCTCTTAGGGATCCATTCAGCACATGGATCATTTGCAGCTGCTAAGGACTTCAGGACAGCAACAAATAGCAGTCGCATCCCCTGTCTTCTTTTGCTATCTTTACTTTGCAACATGAATCAGCACATACAATGCACATTCATGCTTCAGCATCATGACTGTTGTACGCTGCTCTGCTGATTGGAGCATGGTCCTGTTTGGAACTGCAAATGCCTGATATCAGCACTAGCTAAATAGCTACACAGCTCAGCAGATACGAAAAGGAGGGGGGTGCCCGTATCTTTCAGGTTTGTATCTCCACAGTAAACTAGCTGTTGCTGCAGTGGTGATCTTCTTCCCACGGGTTTACATCCCTGTGTATATGTATAGGTGCTGCTATATCTCTGTCTCTGTTATGTGCAGAATTACTAGAAGGGGAATGGAGAATATTTCTCATTAGTCCCACAACTTCAGCTGCACCAAGGACATTTTTATTGCCAGGGAAGCACAGCACTGCAGCCTCCTTCCACCTTCTTATCTGCACATGACAGCACTAGGGTACTTAGACAGAAATGGAAATGACATGCTAGAAATGCAAATGATGTGTAAGCTCTTACATGGCAACAAAAATGGATATTAAATCCTTTCACCAGCTGCCCCATACTGTCAGATGACCCTTCCCATTATAAAATGTGGGCTTTTTCAAATTTGTTGAAGAAGTGGTGCTGGCTGAACCAAATCATTTTGATCTGTAACAGAACTAAAAATATGTTGGCATGGTTCTCCGATTTATACAGATCATTATTCTGGTCACTCCTTTTCCTGTAGGAATTATCAATGTAAAACTGATAAAAGATTATTCCATACTGTACTCGTAATAAAATAGGGCACATTTTCTCCACTGAAAGCTAAAGCAAAGCTGAACATTAAAAACAAACAAAAAACTGTCTATTATCCACTTTGGAGAGAATGCTTTAAGCAATTGTATTTCACTGTATTTCAGTAACATGCCCAATCCTAAATCTGCAACTAGAGAAAACAAAAACACTCCTGGACATGTACAGTTTTGTCGTTCCTGTGATGTTTCCATTTTACTGATTTGGTGACTGATAGGGGAGAGTGCACTCACAGACTAAAAATTTTTGTTCATATGTTGATACGAGAGGAAAAGATAGACAATGACAGACAAATGACTTCCTATTACAGCTCCTGAAGTGTACACATCACAGTCTTAGTTCCTGATATGATGACATGAAATGACTTCCATCTAGTCACTCCTACTCATTTTTCCATTATATTTTTTAAAAACAATGCAGGAATATTTAATGTTACTCAGACCTTTACCGTGCAGGATACTCTCTTCATCTAGATTGGTTGTATCACTGTATGTAGTGGTGGTCCTCCATAGCAATTACGTGTATAAATACACAAAAGCCTGAAGAAAATAATTATTCTTAAAAAATTAGGGCAAAAGTGAAAGTCAAGGAAATAATTTCTCTTTTGCCCTGTGAAATGTATAATACTAGTCTATCAGAATCTTAAACTGAAGGTACAAAGATTTTCCACAATCCCATCAGATAAAAATAAAATATATGCAATACAATGCACATATGTATAATAGTAGGAACAGGATGTAGCATATTTCCGTATTTGTGCTGAACTATTTAGCAAAAAAACCCAAACCAAAACAAAACAAACTAAAACATGGTATTATATTTCAGAAGAACATTTGTTTTGATAAGTAATAAACCATGGTGATTTGTTTGTTCGTTGGTGGTTTTTTTTGGTTTTCGTGTTTCGGGTTTGCTTGTGGGTTTTTTTAATGAATTTATAGGAAAGTCTCACTTAGGTCTTTGACATTATTCTGCATATTTGTAAAAACTATTTCATAGTTCACTTAACAGGAGAAATTTTAAAATCCATTAAAGTCCATTAAACAGCACTGAATGTCAGATGAAGGTTTTGAAGTGCTTGAACAGTCCCTTGATTTAGAGATGGGATTTTCAATATTGCAAGTGAATTAGAAACACAAGCTTTCATTAATGTATTTTTAAAACTCAACACAAGTCTCTGCTCCTTATGAAAAACGCTATTAAAGTTTTTCAAGCCTACAGAACAGAAAACTGGTCCAAAGTGGCTTGTACAAAGTCAGAGTCATCATCAAAATCATGTGCAAAGTCTTGTATCTTGCTACAGGCAAAAGGGAGCAGAACATACAGTTGAACATAGGAACGTATTGTTAATCCAAATAAAATTTTAAGTCTAATAGAGCAAAACAGAGAAGCCTTGCTAATAAAACAGTTAAAATTGTCATGGCAAAAACCTCCTCACTGTCCTACTGTTGCCCCTCTTCCCTAGTATTAATGCTCACCCCTTGGGCATCCCTCTGGGCATTCAGGTGGACAGTTTCACTCTCCCTCAGGAGAGGAAGAGGATGAAAAGGTTTCAGCATCCTGAGGGCTTCACTGCAAGGAATCTGATACTCATGAACGCGGTCCCTTCCTCCTCAGTTTTGTGCCCATTTCAGTTTATTTTCATACCTTTCCTCAGCATGGCCCACACCACCAATGGTATCTCACAGCCATACTGCACCCTGTGGGGATGAGAACCTCTCACCCCCAGGCAGCCAGGTCAGCCAGTGCCAGGACAAGGGCAGCTGCCCAGGGCCCAAACTCTGCTCCCCCTGGGCTCGATGGGGCTGTAGGGCTTCTGTTAATAGTGGCAAAAATCACATTTACTGGGATACACACCTAGTACAAGAATGAGGGAATGTCAGGTGAAATTGGTTGAAGTTTCAAAATAAACAAAAAGTAGGTTGCTCTTCAGAGGACACAATTTCTGGGAGACATTGTGGATACTAAAAATTCATAAGGGTTCTAAAAGTGATTAGCTCCATGATTCAAATTTATGAGAATAAAAGCAAACCACTTATCCTAGAAATAAAAGGCACCATTTGGAAATCAGAAATTCAATGAGCTATAAATTAATGGAAGCTGGGACAGCGGCTGTTTATTTGTACCCTGTGCTGCTGTTCTCTTACTCTTAACTAAGCATCTGCTGCAGACAGCATCTGGCAGACACAAGGTAGTTGGTTTGGCAGAACATGGATCTGACCTATACCACTCTTTGTTCAGTCTTAAATTTGGAGGGACAAGAATTTAACATGTTCTGTAATAAAACTGCTAGTATCATAATAAGCATCACAAAATAACTGGAAATGCATTCAAAATACATTTCTAATAGGCACTCTTCATAGTCTTTGCCTTTGCATGTCTGCATGTACAGAATTATGTAAAATATTTTTTTCCCAAACTCTGAGTGTCCAGGCTAATACAGCGGTCAAATAACTAATGAGACAAAACCATTGGGAGCAATATGATGTCAAACTATGTGGTCTACAATAAGCTTAACAGAATAGAAGAATTCTGTGTAAAATGAATCATTATCCTACTTACCCTAGATTTGCACATTAAATTTCTATTAACTAATGGAGAAGAACAATGAAGTCCATATACTTTAAATGTTGGGGACAACAAGCAAAAAGTTTTCTCAATTTACACCACTGAAATCAATATTATATTGGTAAGAATTCAGCAAAAGTAGGACTAGAGTTGGGACAAATATTTTAATGTTACTCTGAGTCTCCAAAGGGGAATTTATGTTAGATTAAGTCTATTCCCATTACAGAATATGCAGCTTGTGTGAATATTAATTGATCTATATTATTTCAGATTTATGAAGACTTCTACTTGTCCTAGACATGCAGAGAAAAAGACAAGATAAAAGGATTGTGGTTTAATTAGGTTTCAGTGTATTAATTATTCTGAGAGCTATCTGGCAATAACTCATACAGTGCAGGTCGTGCCTCATTTTTGTTTCTATCTGGCCAAGAGATTGTCATCAGTTGCCTTTGTCCACCTGCCTACCAATCAAGTAACCTTTTCGTATGTCATTAGAAGGCACTTCCAGATTGCTAGTCTTTTACCTAACAGTCCAATGGATTTTGTTGTTAACAGTTTCCCTAATAACATGGGCAAAAATACATTCACTTCCTAATAAAAAAGCAAAAATGCACACCCATTAGTCCTTGGAAAATTCAGATAACGGTTGTGTTATTTCAACACAAACTGATTTTGCCTTTAGTCTCCAATTTATGCACCTTTTGGGTTTTCAACGCCCCCAAAAATTAATGGCTTCCCATCTTACTATTTGCTGCAGCATTTCAGAGCACCTTACCCTGGGATAATTATTCCTATCTCCCTTTAATCCCTTTGTCCTGTAATGATTACAGGAATGTTATGTGGTGTGTTCAAAGCAGGCCTATTGCGTGCACAAAACAGATACATACTAAGCAAGATACAAAACAGATACCATAGATACAAAACTAATATTTGCTATCTTGAACCCAGACAGAAGTGCACAAAATTGGTGACAGTGTGTAAGTATTTTATAACATTTTAACACCAACTATAGCATTTTGTAACACAGCTGAGCCATAACTGCAGAGGCCAACAGAGACTTACCGTACAGTTGAACAAATGGGGGGAAGGAAAATACGCTCAAGATATAAAATCTGCAAGCAGGAAAGATGGCTTGGGAAACTAACATAATTCTGCAGAACAAGCAGGAAGGGTGTACAGTAGTATTAGAACAACCCTGCAGAAAAAGCATGAAAGACTATAGAACCCTACAGTCACAGAAAAGTCTAGCTTGGAAGGGATCTCTGGACACCATCTGATTCAACCTGCTGTTGAAGGTAGGGTCTTAGATTAGTTTATTGAGGACCTGTAAAGCTAAGTGTTAAACATTTCCAACAGGAATGGTAACACCACTTTTCTGGGCAACCATTGTTTAACTCCGCTCACAGCGAAGATTTTTTTTTCTTATATTCAGGGAGAATTTCCCCTGAAGCAGCTTGTGCCCATATCCTCTTGTCCTGTCAACTCATCCTGGTGAAGGGAACACATCCATCTTCTCTATGTCTACCTTTTAAGTACTGGAAGGCAGTGACAACTGCCCCCACATATACACTTCTCTTCTCTAGGCTGAACAAATCTAATTCCTTTAACTTTCCCTTATATTTAAATTCTGTAACCCTTCTGCCATCTTGATGGTGCCCTTGGTGGTTCCTGAACCCCCTCCTGTTTTTTAATGTCTCTTGGACTGTGGGGACGAAAACTAGACACAGTGTCCCAGCTGTGGCCAGAAAGTATCAAGGAGAGTAATCACATGCCTTGATCTAGTGGCTATAGTCTTGATGCAACCCAGGATATAGTTTGCCTTCATTGCTGCAAGCATGCTTTCATAGCACACATTCAACTTCTTTTCCACCAGGATCCCCAGGTCTTTTTCTGCAGGCACACCACAGCCTGTCAGACCACGGCCTTTACTGCTGCTTGGGATTCCTCCATCCTTGTTAAACTTCATGCAACTCTTGCTGACCTAATCTTCCAGTCTGTCTAGGTCTCTTTGAATAGTGATTTTTCCTTCTAATATATCTATACTATCTCCCAGTTTGCTGTCATTAACATGGCTGACCTGAGCGGGGTCCTGCACATGGGTCACAACAACCCCACGCAATGCTACAGGCTTGGGGAAGAGTGGCTGGAGAGCTGCCTGGAGGAAAAGGACCTGAGGGTATTTGTCAACAGCTGGCTGAATAGGAGCTGGCAGTGTGCCCAGGTGGCCAAGAAGGTCAATAGCATCCTGGCTGGTACCAGAAAGAGTGTGGCCAGCAAGACTAGGGAAGTGATTGTCCCACTATACTCGGCACTGGTGAGGGTGCACCTATCACTACAAGAAAGATACTGAGGTGCTGGAGCACACCCAAAGAAGAAAAATGAAGCTGGTGAAGGGTCTAGAGAACAAGTCTTATGAGGAGTGGCTGAGGGAACTGCGGTTGTTCAGTCTGGAGAAAAGGAGGCTGCGGAGAGACCTGAAAGGAGGTTGTAGCAAGGTGGGTGTCAGTCTCTTTTGCCAAGTAACAAGTGATAGGATGAGAGGAAATGTTCTGAAGTTGCACCAAGGGCAGTTTAGATTAGATATTAGGAAAAATTTATTCACCAACAGATTTATCAAACATTGCAACAGGCTGCCCAGGGAACTGGTGAAATCACCATCCCTGGACGTATTTAAAAGAGGTGTAGATATGGCGCTTAGGGTCATGGTTTGGTGGTGGACTTAGTCATGTTAGGTTTACAGTTGGCCTCGATGTTCTTAAGGTTCTTTTCCAATTTAAATGATTCTATAATTCTGTAATTTTCTTTTGGGGATAGGGCTGGCACAATGATGACAGAGGAATGATAGCAGAAAAAGGAGAAGGCCTGTTTCAATGCTGGCTTTCCTTATCAACACACTCTCAAGCCTGATCAGCTTGACCATGAAGGACCACAGCCATCAGTTCTAACTATACTTCCTACGTTACACGGCACTGCATGCTAACAGATAATTTAGACTAAGTTTGTAAAGACTAATTGTTTTGTAGATGATGTGATGACTGATAGCTATTAAGAACTGAACACTGACAACATGTATCCAATCCAGTGAAGAGTTGCTTTGAAGTTTGAAACTGGCCTGATTTGTTAGTCTTTAAATGCTTTCATCACAGTGGTATCTAATTTCCTAGCAGATATGCAGATCTATGTATTCATTTACAACGGTGGTCAAACACAACTGAGCAGCGTAGTTATATTGGAGGGGAACTGAAAGACACAGCCGTTTTTAGCAGAGTAATTTCCAAGCAGCTCAAGACGCAGATCTGTGTTATTTTTCTATTTAATTGCAATAAGGATAGAAATGCTATATTGCTCTTTGCAGACAGAGTCCCATACTGTCCCTGAGACAATTTTCACATTATTCCCAGACAGTTTATAACCATTCAACATCCTTTTTGTCACACAGAGATTTTCCTCCCCAATGAGAACCAAACATAAACCCATTAAATCTTGGTCTACCTCCCTGAGTAACCATTGCCTGCAGATTAAAATATTATTTACAGGACAATTCTCTTTAGGTCTTTATTTATCTGTCCTTGTAACACATTCCTTCAACTGTGCTTAGTCAGAAGTGTGTCACCATAAAAATATGAGTAAAATGCATAATATTGTGTCTGTACATGCGTTCACCCATTCCTACAGTCCTATTCATTTTCATGATGCTGAAGGGAATGAAAAACAAAAATATATATGAACTTTAATATGTATAAAATAATGAAAGAAAAGACAAGTAGACATTTCCCTACCCTTTATGAATTTGGATGCTAATGTCAATAGATATTGCTGTTTAGATTCTATTTTAGGGGGTACTGTGGTTGTAATTAAACTGAACCTGAACAAATAAGATCCCACTTCACCAACACACCTTCAACAGTACATGTTCTTCTTTGACTCTAATTTCAGTTTTAATTTCATTTCCCTTCCCTATTTAAAAGAGTGAACTAGTAGTACCTGCAGCCTCAGCATACCACTAAACCAATTGGTACTGGCTTGATCAGACAAATATTAACATCTTCATCAGCTTCTCAGACAGTGCTCCTTTGGCCATCTCTCAGTGGCTTTAATATTTAAATATCAGTTCTCCTCCAATTATCCCAAATTCCTGCATTCCAAGACAAATGTATCTCAGCAAAGCTGAATTTACAGTGCATCAGATGTTTTGTGTTAATCCCAGACATATTGCAACACAGGTCTCAAAGTACCAGAGTACACAGTAGCAGCCTATCCATCACAGAAAGCTCAAAGAAGAGGTGAGCCAGATCATATTTATTCTGAGATGCTGTGAGGTGGGTGCATGCATACATGGATGCATGCAGAATTTATGGAGAAGTTAATGCACAGAAAAGTCATACTACAGTTTAATATTCAACAACATGTATTTTTACCTGCTAACATCCCGCTGCAAGATGCAAATCCTAAGAGCTCCCCCCACAGCAGGTTGAAGAGGATTGAACACAGAATTGGTATAAATTGTCTTTCACTAGACATTTATTTATCACAAGTAGTTGTCTTCTCTGTTAATACTCCGATGAGCATCTTTCACTACATATTTATTCATCACAAGTAGTTAATTGTCTTCTCTGTTAATGGCCTGATGTGCTTGCATGAGAGTGTGTGCATGTCTGTGTATTGGTGAACTCTCCAGGTATCACTGTCCAAAGGTAATTTATCATATAAGCAGATATACAATGCAACCACAAGTTTGTATTACCCCTTGAGCTCACCTATGGTATGATAGATAGTTAACCAACATGCATTCCCAGGCTTCTAACTGAGGGAAACGGAGAAGGTATAAAAGACGGGAAAGAAAAGTATCACAGAGAAGATGGAGGAAAAACAGAAAAGAACAATATTAATGATGCCAAAAGAAGCAGTGTTCTAATACAAGGGAAAGTAAAATTGAGTGTCTTGATCTTGTAGCACTCCAAAGAAGGAAAGGGAAGGGAAAAAAACCAAAACAATGCCAACCTTTTTCCTAATTCACATTTAAATAACTTTTCATTTTTTTAAAACCCTCCGTTTAGTTAGAAGTCCCAGCATTTATTGAGATCCTGTAATTTGACTTTTTTTTGTTCTTAAATATAAACACATAATCTATATCCAATAAGGAACATAAGGATTTCTTGCAGGGATTCACATCTCTCCAGACAAATGTAGCATGAAACACCAGATACGGGAGAAGGAGAAGAAATGCTACTTTATGATTCTCCTCTAAAACTGAAATTTTAAGCTATGTGAGGACATACACCAGACAGATTGAGACAGATGAAAGTCTGTAATGCAGCAGCCCACCTAGAGACTCTGTAAGGGGATATACTTTGATTTAAATCAGAAGCAAAACTTGCAAGACAACCCATTTTCCAGCCTGTCCACACTATTGAGTTTCTCCAAAACCTTAAACCTGGTATGCAGCCTATATGCTTCCGTCCCTGCTAACCACCAAATGAGAGATGTGCTGCCATCTGCTTCTAATTGACTTGCACGTTCCAAATCAGCAAGATGCTTGAGCTGACACTATAAGTGCCTAAGTCATCCCATTGATTTTAGCACTCATGCTCAAATGTAGGCTTGTTTTTAAGTACCTTGTTGAATTGGGACCTTAAAGTGCATTTAAGGAACTCATAAACCCAGTTAGTAGTGAAAGCTATTATTAAATGCATCAATAAATGGTAGAAGATCAGATTGTTCTTTAATATCACATTACAGAGTAAAATATTTCTGTAAGTTAACTTGGCTTTCAGAAGGGGTGGACTGAAAGAAAATTATGTCGAATAGCAAAAAATTATATACAATTGAATTCACTCTGGGAATCTGCCCTGTCAGACATGTGTTCCTTGAGTAAAATGGGTGTATTTTTATTGAGACTAACGTTTAAAATATTGCTCACTAATGTGGTTTCATTGCTCATGCAGAATCCAATTTCTATTTATTCTGCATGGAGGTTACAAGAGGCGTCTATTTACTGAAGCCAGTTCAATAACTGAATGCAGAAATGTGTATATTTACATTTACTCACTGTAATCTATCATTTAGCTGCTTGTACTGCACAGAGCCCAGTTATTGAAATATATTGCTTTTTCTGTATATAATTTTCTCCTGCCTTGTTTCATGCAGACTTTCTATTACGTTTGTCATACCAGTCACCTCCACCCCCTAACTGCTTCTCTTTCTAACAAACTCAGTGTTTAAAACTCAGTAGACTCTTTTCACAAAGATCTGCTGAGAGGTTCCGCTTTTGCTCTTCACTCTGTCAAAAACCATAGACAAGAATGACAAGAAAAACAAGGATGACATAGCTGACACAAGAAATAAAATAATAAAGAAGAAGTGCATGTAATGTTTAGAGCAATGTTTTGTACCAGCGGAAGGTTATTACATGAGCTCTTCGCTCACTTGGGTCAGGATCCAGCAAGTACCAAAGCAGAATCTCACCAGGCAGGTTTTAATTCTCCCTGGAGTGCTCGACTTCCCACAGAAGACAGGAGGAAATGGGAGTTATCAGGCTACAGTCATAAAAGTAACCACTTAAATCCTGGTCTGCACACATTTGTCTTGGGACTTGAGGGGACAAGGAAAAAAAAAGGCTTTCTAGAAGAGTAACCAAACACTCACTACCTTAAGTGCTGACTAAAGAGAAGGATGTTACTAGGTGTGAACATAATACACTTTTACAAAATTTTCTACTCTTTTTAAACGCTACCATAGCAGTATCTTAAAGCCAGTATAAACTATTATCACCATGCATACCCAAAAGTTACACATCTAAGAAAAAATGTTGCATTAAGTGTTTAAATTTATCTTCTGATAATACTCAAACTTTTTCATATAGAACCATATGTATGTAATGTATTGTTTCCCAGCTGCTGCTCTTTTATTTAAAAAAAAAGTATTTATTATGTTTGCAAGCACATAAAGGTAGGGTACTCTCACAAGTGCTGTTTTTTATTGTGATTCAGTCACTTGATAATGTGAAATGAAATGCTCAAGTGATCCAAACAGACAACAAATGGGATAAAGAAATTCAATTTACTTCTGAAGCCATAATGTAAATATTAAATTCTGCAGCTGATTAAAAGCAGAAATTCCTTTTAACCTTCATTTTATATGTTTGATCATTTCCTTTGCTGGCTTCTATTGTTCTGTTAAACTTTTGCCGTTTTTGTTGTATCTTGTTTCAACAATGATCAATGGAATTAATAGGAATCTACGTAAAACAACAAATAGCATTAAACTTGTACTTTTCCTGCATATTGGAACAAGTTTTGCTACTCGTGGAGCTACCTATATTTACAAAGGGGAAATCCACCTTTGCCTGGGAAGGGAAAGCATCTAGTTGCATAACCATAATTTATATGGATTAACATGGTACCCAGTTCATACAATTATGATGCAATCAAAGCAGACCTGGGTGTTTGACCTTCTTGTCTACGATAAGGGAAAGAACTAAGGGAAATGTTGAACTCTGTCACATTTTTCTATGACTTCTCCTTTTTACTTTTATCCAAAACACACTTGACCTCATCCTTTATTAAACTGGTGTAAATTAGGGAAAATTCCATATAATGGAGGTACATTGACATAGAATCACCTAATCCCAAGGTTCTTTAAGGCTAAAATGTTGTTATTTAACATTTCTAAACCAAACTTCACAAAAAGGCAGGAAAAAATATCTAGAAATATAAAGCAAAGATTCAGACTACAATTTATTTAAAATGTTTCTAGCTGGTGATTGACATTTTGATCTTTTTAACAGTTTGGGGTTTTTTCATAAATTTATCATATAGATTCCAAACAAATGGGTGTTTTACTGACACAAAATGCTAGCAGAGTAATAAACTGACAGGCTGCTCTTAACGTATTCCCATTTGACTTGCCTTTAGCTATTAAATTAACTAATCATTTTCTTCTACGATGGGTTTCTAGCTTTGAGTATGTGTTGATTAAAGATCAGCATGCATAGTAGTCCATCACCTGCTTTGTAATTACATCTCTATGGCTTCTTACTTGAATGAGCGGAGTCTGCTTCTGAATATTGCAAGAGCTTTTTTCTTTTCCTCATTGGTATATGACTCTCAAGAATTGAACTGACATCCAGAGCCAGATGTAGTTTGCTTCTGGCAACAAAGAGTGGAGGAGCTGTTTTGGCAAGAAGCAAACTCTATGGACAGGCAAATTATTCTCAAAAAAATAGTAAATATAGGGACTTATATCTCCCAGGTGGTGTTATAGCATGTCTTACACTCCTTGCACAACTGTCTGATGAAAGCTACAGGTTATAATGATAGGTTCTAATCTTTTTTCCTACCATCTGCATAACTTTGCGAATTTGCAAGTCCCTTTCT
The DNA here is from genome assembly GCF_028500815.1 of Rissa tridactyla. Classification (NCBI taxonomy): domain Eukaryota; kingdom Metazoa; phylum Chordata; class Aves; order Charadriiformes; family Laridae; genus Rissa; species Rissa tridactyla. The sequence goes on along the minus strand of NC_071467.1, from coordinate 85,738,038 downwards.
ACGCTGAAGCTGCTTTTCTCCCCAGTCGTTAAAGTGTCAGCATGCTTATTTTACCAAATCTACTGTCATGAATACTTAGAAAAGCACAAACTTGTACGATTTTTTCTTTCTAAAATTTCAATTATTCTTTAAGCAATTCTGCAGTGAATTCTACATATATTAGAAACACAGGAGACTGGAATCTTTGTGAACAGTGTTGTTCATCCAAGTTTAATTTGTGCTCTGTACACCAGCTGGCAGTCACTAGCCAAAGGTATAAAGGGGAGAACAGACAACTGCCTATTAACATATCATTATTCATTCTGCTTAAAATCAATACCCCAGAAACTTCTTCCTCTTAGTGCAGGCTTTAACTTTTGGCTTTTTTTGTTGCTTAAAGAGAATTCATGAGTTCGTGTTCTTTGTGATCTATTATTTGTAAGGTGCAAATAATGCAACTAGTATCTGAAGTTGCGAGGTTGTAGACAGTTCATCAAAAAGTTAATAATCTACTGAAGAAACTTGGAATTCCATTGTTATTTCCAAAGAAAATTAAAGTAAAATCTACTCCTAGTGCCACCGGAGGCACAAAATCTGTATGGAAGGCCTCAATAAGACAGGACAAGTTCCTTACCAGTCTGAAACTCAACAGTCAACTCCAGGTTCACTTTAAAATAGAAGTCAAGAGAGGTGTTAGGCTTCCAGCATTGAGGGCTTCTTAAACATCCATGACAGTTTGCCAGATTTTGCTTACGTTCCATGAACTGCTGGCTGAAATCAGCATAACTACCAGGCAGATATCATTGTCATAATTATTCATAAAAATTCATATTTTTAAATGAACAGAAACTGAAACTAAAAAATACATATTCTAATTTATAGAAAAAATATTTAGAGAAAAATTCATAACAAAATAGAAGAGTTCCAATTCACTCAGCAGAAGGATAGTGCTATTTGCGTACTATTTGTGTCAAGGTGGAGTGAAGGCCACCTGCTCCCCAAAGGAGGGCAAACTCATCTGAATACCACTATGGCCAACTCTGTTATACGACCACAGGGACCTCATAAGTTATAATTAAAAAAATACCAGGATTTAATTCGATGCAATTTGCCCTAAGCAGGAAATCAATGTGTGGGGGACCAGTAAATAGTAGTGTTTGTCAGAAGGAAAACATAAATATTTTTATTGACTGTGCTGTAACCCCAAAAGATAAAGATACCTGAAAATTAGTCATTACATCTACATTATGATAAAACAAAAACATATAATCCACACAGTCATCTCTACAAGATGTTAAAAGAGTGAATTTTTTTAAACTTTGCCTCTCAAGTTGTGTATGAGTTGCTTGTTTTCAGAAAAATATATCCTTTCTTCTTCTGGCATTTACATATTTGATGATAACCTAAGAAAATGAAGGTGAACTTTCCACATAATTTGAGTCAGTAACTGAAAATGGCATATAAACTTTTAAAAAAAACTTTAAAATGATAATTTCTTTATTTTACAGTCTTTTTCTTATCACTTACTATGTACTAAATATATGACAAGGAAATAAATATATTAAATGTCATCAGTTTCTGTTTAGTGTCAACTACTGGGGCACTGTGTAGGCTTTAGGTGTATCTCCATTAATTTTGTAGACACAATTAAAATTTGCAATATTATTTGCAATATTTGCAATATACTAAGCTGCTTATGAAGAATTAACAAAACAAATATGATCTGAAAGTTACTGAAAAGCTGATTTTTCTCCCAAAGTGATCATGTCTCCTACGCAGTCAAGGCATCTCCTTTATCAACTAATGGGAAATAATGAAATGATGCCCTGAAGACAGTGGCTGTTTGTTGAAAATTTCAAGTTCAGATTTCAATGTGCAAGTGTTTTCATCAGTTAGCCAGCTTGTAGCCTCTCTTATGGCTGTCAGCTGAGAGATCCAAGTATATGACAAAGTGACAAAAAAATTTAGCATCCCCATTAGGCACCAGATAAGACCAAAACAAACTGACCAGTAAAATGGTGAACCTGTCTCTAGCTATCAGCTCATGGCAATCAGATAGCTTAAGGGTATAAAATTTGCAAAAAATTCACAAAATTTAATTCTTAAAAATGTAATTGCATTGATTTAAATGTGTATTAGATTATATCCTATGATGCAGTGATCTCTTTTGGGGCACATAAACCTGAAGAAGCTCAAATTTGCCCTGTCCTGACATTGTCTCACTCATATGAATAAATATTATTTTTTACGCTACAAATCATGCGGGTAGCAAGGGACTCTCTATTTACTGATGTGTGTTTAACTGCATTATGGACTTTATCAGAATATTAAAAATAAAAAAAAGCTATATTTGGAAATTTCTAAAATTATAATTCTATTCAAATCTGACAAATTTAAGACATACTTTCAAATGCCAGAGGTGAGAAAACATATTAAATCTTTTCCTTTCAGGAGTGGGTTTTACTCTGATAAAGTGAGCAATACACATAGAGTCTAATTTCAAGACAATAGTAGAATTAAAGTACGGAAACTAAAAGAAAATGCTGTGTGGAGAAAGACTAGCCACGGTATCTAGAATCCAAAGTACCTGGGGAAAAACACAATATGAAGTAATACTGTTCTGTAACTATTACATGGGAAAAGATGTCTGAGAACAGTAAATATTTGAAGAAATATCGAGGTTACCACAATATTTTTCATTTTTATTGTAATAATATAATAAACACTGGAAAAGGTTGGAAGAAACTTCCTTAAAGCACCATAAAAAGTTGTCCTATCTCGACTGATTTACAATGCAGCATAAGTAATATAAATTCTGTGAAACAATTGTTGTTTCAGATGTGGCAGAAAAATTTCCAATCTGGATTTCTAAATTTCCAGAGAACATCAGTGTATCAGAATCCCTGATAAAATGCTTCACTCGTCCACACTCTTTAAGAATTCACGTTTCATTAATAGTTAAAATTTTCCAAGCTGTAATATGCGCTATAATACCCCTGTGTGTAGAGATATTATTGTTAGTGTAGGTTTACTGACTTCAACGGTATTGCAGGAGTGAATCTGGCTTTATTACAATGTGGTATACTGTTTTTATGTATTAGAAGTTATTTCCTTTCTCCTTAATTAATTGTGCTGTTTCTTTTCAGTTTACATTTCATCTGGATGCCATATGCAAATTGTTAATAATTTCCATTACATTTTATATTATATTCAGTATATATTCTATACATTTAATTCTATAGATTATATTATTGAATTGTACAATTTCATTTATAGATACGTATGGAATCTTAATTTAAAGCATACATTTGAATTATTGAGATTGGGAAGAAGAGCTCCAAACACGTTAAAAGTGGTTTTGCACATACAAGACTTTGGTTTTGGGAACTGCCATGGCCATGGCACATCAGCCAATTCCTAGCCAGTTTGGTACATCAACTTCAGCTCCAATATAGGCGATATTAGCAGCAGTCCTTCTGTGCTTGATTTTTTGAACAGATAAGGAATGCACAGTGATCACTGATTATTCCTGATTCAGAAATGGAATATCATCACTACCACTAAGTATAATTCAGTTAAGGTGATTTAGTGATTCAGAATATTCTCTTCAGAATATTCTCTCATATACTGCCATGCCTCATATTCTGCTATTGTTTGATAAGTCAGCTCACTTCTGTGACACCATGAGGAAGGAACCAGAACTCTTTTAATTAAGATTTAAAGCCTCTTGAGTGCTGTGGGAAAATCTCATCAAACCATATGCCAACAGGCAAGACAGAGTGCAATCTTCATGTGATCACTGGAGCTGGAGACTAAAGCCTAAGTTCCTTCTCTCTAATTAGCTAGATTTTTGATTTTAATTCATTTGGGCTACTAGTGATTACCTGGCAACTATTTAAGCAAAAAAAAAAAAAAAAAAAAAAAGGTGATTTACATACCCGGCTATGATTGGCTGATAGTTCCATTCGCAAGTTTAAAATGGGAGAGTCACACCTTCGTGGCTGGCTGTCCATCAGTGTTGAAAAGATGGACTATTGGACAAGGCATGATCCATAATATATGCTTCTCTGTGTGACATCATAAAAAATGACAGGCAAGGGAGGAACTTGCTGGGTTTAACTCTGTTCCATTTCAGCTTCTTTCATCTCTTCTGCTTTTCAAACACTTAAAGAATAAGTCAATCCTCAGATGTAATGATGCTTAGATAACATAAGTACCCGTGCTCGATAAACACTAAGAATGTCCAGTGTACTAATGAAATCAGCAAGGTTCAGTAGTTTTTTGCTATATAGGATGAAAACTTCCTCCTTGAGATGTAACCTATGCAGAGTGTCCAATTATCTGTTGGCAAAGGTATATTACCTTTCAAAATTTCATTTCACTTACAGTGCTACATAACCTGTTGCCTGAGTTTCTGCGAGATCTACCATGGAAGTAATTCACATCAAGATCAGGTCCTAAATTTTACTAAATAGAAAACAAGCATTTTTCCACTCTATTAAATTGTCAATGTAAACAGTATTTTGGCAGCAGGTTATCACAAAGTTTCAAAGTACTTTCTCTGCAATCCATGCTGAAATTTAAAGTGACATGCAAGTAATGATTCTTAGCCACACAGAAAAAAAAAGAAGCTACAGATTTTCTTACCATATGAGATGTAGTACACTTGTGGGTTCACAGATGGCCAATGAATATTTCTAAATAAATTTAATAGACCATACCAAGAAAGTTTGAAACCTGACTGCCTGAAGTTAGGATTCTGTATTGATATTTACATCTACAAACCACTAAATACATCTTCTTATACCAAACTGCTGAGCATGTGATTATTTGAATTGAAGAAAAATGAGTTATAAGTGCTGAGCACTTTGAAAAACCAGACTTAAAATATCCTTTTCAGTAAGTAGGCACAACACATAGTGCAGTACAATTAAATATGTATGAGCCTAACTTTAAGCACATACTTTAAAATCTTTGGCTGACATTTACTATCAAAAATATATGATTTGCATATTTAACATTCTTCAGATTAAAGTGAAAATGAGGAGATAACATTTACATTAAACTTGTTCTCAAATATGATTATTTCTAATGGCCTCATGCCTTATATTAGTTGGCTGTTATACTTTAAACCTTAGTACAAATATTGATAAACTAGTGTCTTGCAATAGGTGCACAGAGAAGAAAATCTTTTTGGGATTAGATTCTTATGGATATCATAGGATGGAACTGATATGATTCACTGAAGAGAAAGGACAAGAAAATCACAGAAAAATGGGGTTTATATATTTGGTTTGTGAAAACTATTTCCCTGATCTACTATTGAATCCCTGACTGAAGACAGTGACACATGTTATTTGGATCAAGGATTGATGTTGATTAATTAAATTATATTTACTGAGGATCACAAGCCATTTATGCAAAATGTTGCATAAATACCAATACACTATCTCCAGAGTATTCTGTTTATGCTTCCTCTCCTACTCATGCATATAATTTTTCCTGGACATGTATTCTTTAATGCCTATTTTCATAAGGGTTAGTGTTTCACAAAAACCAGCTGTATCCAGCTTTGTGAAATCTGGTCACATGTACAAGGTGGCACTCTTTTGCAGGCTTGGCCAATTAAAAGGCAAAGTTCAGCTAAGGACATGAGCTCAGTTGAATATGACAGCTCATGAGAAGGCGGCACAGGATGCTGACAACTAATACAGGGGCTAAGGATATGGCACGAAGAGCAAGAAGAGCAAGGCAGAAGTGAGAGTGACAGGACGAAGCCACAGCAGTTCTTGGAGGCTGTGCAATTAAGCTGGAGAGGAGGTTCTGCCTAGGATTGTATTATTTGTGACAAGACAGAGACTGAGGGAAGTCATTTACATTGTTTCTCAAACTTTCATTTTCATCCCACCTTGCTCATGTAATCCAAGGCAAACTGCTATAATCCTCTGAGCAGGTTGGTGCCCTGTGGCACAGAGAACAAGATTTCTGGACGCCAGGCAGTTCTCTCCTCGGCTCCTCTTATCTCCTTAGTCTGTATCCTCCATCACAATGGCCATCAGACCATGAGCCACATCTGGAAGCTCAAAATCCATGGGAATGAATTTAGATATAAGTCCTACAGAGCACTTGTCAGGAATCACACATGCCTAGCATAGCCTCTGCTCTGCTGTTGATTAAAACATTTTCGCTGGAGGAGAAAGGTGAGATACCATAGAATACGGAGGTAATGAAAGTGGATTATCAGGAAGTTTTTACTCAACTGGACTCCACAGAGAAGTAGCATAAACAGGGAGCTAAGCAACGGAACAGTAGGAAGGTGGGAGTTTTGATATGAAGGTCTGATTCTCTGGAGTAAGTAGTACACACGATGGATTGGACTGAGAGAAGCTCTTCAGCAGGATGACTGGGGACTGGTGGTTTGGGATTGTTATGAACTCTGAATCGGAGACTTAGTTTAGGTATCACCATTATAGACCCCTCTACTTGGACGCAAGAGAACTTCCAGTGGTAGATTAGGATTAAGGGAGAGATTATATGCAAGAACTCAAATCTATCCATATTCATGGGCCAGATGGGGTACATCCCAGGGCATTGAGAGAGCAGGCAGGTGTCTTAGCAAGTCTGCTGTCTGCTTTCTATCATTTTTGAAAGTTCATGGAGATGTGGATGGTGCCCCTAATGTTTGAAGAAAGGCAAACGTTGTAACATCTTCAAAAATCCAGGGAACTACATGCCATTCAGCCCCACTTCGACCCCTGGGAAAATCATGGAAAGAGTCCTCTGGGAACACATTTCTGAGCACAAAGAGGACAATAGGGTAACTGGGTACAGTCAGCATGGATTTACCAAAGGTAAACCGTGACTGACCAATGTGATTGCCTTCTGTGACGATACCACAGACTAATGGCCCTAGGGGTGCTGAAATGGGGTCCTTTGCCAGGCAGCAACAGCAACAGCTAACAATTCCCTCAAGGCCCTGACACCTTCTTTCTCTCAGTCTGCTCTGTGCACCAAGATGAAATATTATTCTGTATCTGTGCTTTATTGTCTCTTTGATTTCACAATAAAGTTCTAATTTCTGCTCATTTACTTAATCTTTTGTCTTGTTTCTGACATACATGACTAAACTCCTAAAATCCTCTATGTGTCAGCATTTGCAAATAGTGACTCAAAATCAAGTCACTCACCAATTACATTTTAGTCCAAGAGATAACAGTGATGTAGTTCCATGTTGCTTATCCACTACTAATGAAGAAAGCACCTCTGTAGCATAGTCTATGGGAGAGTTCTCTTTGGATCTTTTCCATTAGCGAAACTGAATGCAACTTTGGAGGAAAGAGATCTTTACAAATATTTTTTTTTTCCATTTATGTTCAAACCACTACTAACTAGATCCGATTAACTTTATGTGGGACAGGTTTTTATTTTTGGTTTATATCATATTTTAGCTGTACATTTTTATTCTAGATACTCATCATTTGTTCTTCAGCTTCTCTGTGATGCTGTCGAAAGGGGAGTATCGTAGTTTAAGTGAATGCAAAAAATGCAACACAGAAACGAAACACCGTTTAAGAAAAGTAATTGTGTCCTTTTGGACGAGAGCAAAAAAATGTGCTGGAAACAGGGCCTATGTTGCATGCATGAAAAAACATTTTGCCAGCTGGAACAATGAAAATGTTTACAGTATGTTCACAATATGATTTATTGGAGTTTACACCTCTGGGATGGGTACATTCTCTAAGGTACTAGATTGCCTGGAGCCTACACATTTCTCCATGTTCTTAAATCATTTCCAAACTACTTTTAAAGTATATTAGATATATTTGCTAAGCCTTCATGTTCTCTGACAGCCAGAACCACAAGCACAATCTGTGGAATCTATGTGAACAGATGGATGTTAAAAAAAAAACCAGAAAAAAACCCAAACTTGCCCATGTGAATTCACCCCAAATGAATGACCAATGACTTGTAGATACCACTTCTACAATAAGTGGCAACATGTTAACACTTTGATATTACTGGGAGTAATGCCTATTTGAGAGATAATTTTTTTATATGCACAATATGTCCAAAAATAGTAGATTTATTTTGGTGAAGAGGCAGTGTTTTCAAAGGCTGATTAAGTGACTAAGAGGTTTCTGTTGTGAAGGACAGCCTAGATGCAGAATAAATCAAAGTGCACACATAACACAGTTTTTGCCCTAAAAAAATCTACCTTCCATAAGCAGCATGGGTGGGGCACATTCTAAAACGCATTTTACAGCATTTACATCATTTGCAGCATTGAACTTCTACAGCATTTTAAAACAAAGTTCTGAGGTCACGTGTACACAGGAGGGGGTAGACAGACAGGAATTTGAAGCAAGATTTATTATTTGCGCAAAATAATGCACTAGTGCAAATACAGTTTTGAAAACGAGCTTTTGAAATGTTGGTATTCAATCATGAGACTTTTTGCAAGTCTGCTCACCTTAGTGTAATGGGGATATGACACTTACTCCACTCACTAATGCACATGAATAGATATAAATATATAATGTACCTTATTAATGGCCATAACATTTCTGTAATCTGAGAATAAGTCATTCCAAAACATGAAAAAATACTTGACTAATTACAAACAAACATAAAAATGGTAGTTGCAAATAATTTGGAATGTATGATGAGTTTGTTATACTTGCTTTTCTCTTTTCTGCTGTGTAACATCCAATATTCTGGAAAAAATATGGTTCTATTTATTCCTAATCATATTACTAACGTTGCAATATATATACCTAGCATATAGAATCATAGAATCAGTTAAGCTGGAAAAGACCTTTAAGAACATCGAGTCCAACTGTAAACCTAACATGACTGAGTCCACCACTAAACCGTGTCCCTAAACACCACACCTATACATCTTTTAAATCCCTCCAGGGACGGTGACTCAACCACTTCCCTGGGCAGCGTGTCCAATCCTTGATAACCCTTTCTCTGAATAAATTTTTCCCAATATTCAATCTAAACCTCCCTTGGTGCAACTTGAGAACATTTCCTCTCATCCTATCACTTGCTTCTTGTGAAAAGAGACCAACACCCACCTTGCTACAACCTCCTTTCAGGTAGTTGTAGAGAATGATGAGGTCTCCCCTCAGCCTCCTTTTCTCCCAGTTCCCTCAGCTGCTCCTCGTAAAACTTGTGCTCTAGACTCTTCACCAGCTTTGTTGCCCTTCTTTGGACATGCTCCAGCACCTCAATGTCTTTCATGTAGTGAGGGGCCCAAAACTTAACACAGTATTTGAGCTGCAGCCGAATACAGGGGGACAATCACTTCCCTAGTCCTGCTGGCCACACTATTTCTGGTACAAGCCAGGATGCTCTTGGCCTTCTTGGCCACCCGTGTACACTGCTGGCTCATATTCAGCCAGATGTTGATCGGTACCCCCAGGTCCTTTTCCTCCAGGCAGCTTTCCAGCCATTCTTCCCCAAGCCTGTAGCGCTGCATTGGGTTGTTGTGACCCACGTGCAGGACCCAGCACTTGGCCTTGATGCACCTCATACAATTGGCCTCAGGCCATCAATCCAGCCTGTCCAGATCCCGCTGTAGAGCATTCCTACCCTCAACCAGATTCAACACTCCCGCCCAACTATGTGTCATCTGCAACCTTACTGAGGGTGCACTTGATCCCCTTGTCCAGGTCATTGATAAAGATATTAAAACCCTGTGGAACACGGCTTGTGACCAGCTGTGTACTGGATTTACCTCCATTCACCACAACCCTTTGGGGCCAGCCCTCCAGACAGTTTTTTACCAGCAAAGAGTATGCTCGTCCAAGCCATGAGCAGCCAGTTTCTCCAGAAGAGATGCTGTGGGAAATCGTGTCAAAGTCTTTACTAAAGTCCAGATAAACATGCACAGCCTTTTCCTCATCCACTAATCATAGAAGGCAATCAGGTTAGGATCCTCCTAGACTGTTTTCTCTTCGCTGTATTATATTTCCAGCAGACGTCTGGTAAGTTGAAGCCCCCCATGAGACCAAGAGCTAGCAATTGTGAGATTTCTCCCAGCTGCTTACAGAATATTTCATCTGCCTCTTCATCCTAGTTGGATGGTCTATAACAGACTCCCACCATGGTATCTGCCTTGTTGGACTTCCCCTTGATTCTTACCTATAAACACACAAACATATAGTCACCACCTTTAAGATCTAGACAATCATAACACCTGCTAGCGTACAGGGCTACCCCACCGCCTGTCCTTCCTTGCAGATCCCTTCTGAAGAATTTATAGCCATCCATTGAGGCACTCCAGTTGTGTGAGTCATCCCACCATGTCTCCATGATAGCAACTACTTCATAGTTCTCCTGCTGCACAATGGCTTCCAGCTCCTCCTGTTTGTTGCCCATGCTGCCATATACACAATATGGCCTATACGCATTGTGTATGTGGCAGCATGGGCATATATATATAGTGTCTATGCCATATACAAAATAAAATAATAACTTTATATATTTATTTTGTTAGGAAAGCCTTCTAATTAGCCTTTTTTTAAAGCAAAGCAGTAACTGATGCCCTTTTATCTTCCACAAGGGAATTCTTTCAGAAACCGAAGAGGTACTATCATGCAAAGGAAGTTAATAAAATTAGTATTGTGACAGATAAAATGCTTATAACAGTGATTAAAAATAGTGAATTCTGAGTTTATGGCCAAAGACTACACAACCCTAAACCTTGAGACCCTGAGCCCACTCAAGAAATAAAGGATGAGTCCTTCTCTTTCCCTGAGACTAATGAGAATGGTAAAGACCAGGTGATCTAGTTATCTTAGAGATAAATAGGGTACCACTACTGTATGGTCTCTCTTCTTCTCAGGGAAGGAGACAAGCAAACAGAGTATAAGTATCAGGATTTCTGAAAAATCATGAAACGTGCAGGATTTCTGAACAGTGATGAAACAAGGGAGTAGCAAAATAATTTTCAATGGCTGTTGTTTGGCTCTAGAAAACCAGTACTATAAATTGATAACAGCTTATCAAGACATGTATTCCTATCATTTGTGTACACTTATGCTGATATATATATTTATGTTTATACACTTTCTGGAAAAGGTAATGTTGCTTTCATCTTCCTAATACAGAAACATCATTATGCATTTTTGTTTCCATGGACATTCTTGGAGTTCCCCAGGAATCCTTTGATGGAAGCTAGTAACTTTTGTTTAGAAAAGGCATACAATTTTAATTAAAACATTAATAGACAGCGCATTTCCCTTCACACGTTCCTTTGTCCAGGGTTTATCCCACTCTTGGTGAAAAAGACACATGATATTTCACTTGGTTTTAGGTTCAATCCACTGGTTCCTGTTACACTTTTTTCTGATAAATTAAATACCCAGTACTCCCAAGTACACTTTCTTCATAGATATGTTTGTATACTGCAACTAAGCTTTTCTTTAAAAGCTAAATACACTGTTTTCTGTCTATGCTTCAATGTAAAGTGTATTCAGCTAGAGACTAATTTGCATGGCTCTTTTATGCATCCCCTTTTTCCAACACCCTCTTAAAATGAAAAGTATATACAGAAAAGTATAATGTTCCAAATCCATTCAAACAATGCATGTGTGTGAGTCATTGGTAAGTCAGTACTCCCCTATTCATAAAGCTAACTTTTACATAACTTTTTTATATCACACTATCATACATCATCTTTACTATGTTATATTCAGGTTTGTCCATTAAGACCTCTACGTTCTTTTCAGAACTGTTGTCACTGCATGCCCAAGCACTGTAATATTACTCTGTATTTTAAACCCAGGATGAGTTATACTAAGGTTTCTTACAGAAATTTGCTAATAGCCAAAGGTCTTCCTACTAAAGCAGCTCATAAAAAAATAATGACAAAGAAGTCAGAAACAGGCTCTTTGCACAGATACTAAGACTGTCCACAAAGTGTGTAAATTAGATGTAAGCCTCCTTGTCATGAGTGACAAATATCACACGAGATAAAGTAAGGAAAGAAATGCATGGCCACTAAAATGATTACAAACACAACAAGTATAAATGTGGTTTACATGTTCTAGCATGCACTGAGCTTGTTCTAGTCCATGCTGCTGTTCCAGCCTCTAATAGATCATGATTTAGTATTACATTAATGTAACATTTTACTCTGCAGATGGGCTACAGGGTAATAAACTCACTAAGCTACATCAACCAGTTTTCCAAAACCTTCTAAGAAAACAAATACTCCATATAAGAAACAGTCATTCATTGAGTAGGTATGGCTTGAATTCCTTGTTTCTAGGTTTATATTTGTATATATGGTAAATCTTCCCAGTGATGACTTTCATATTTATTTCCAGATCACCAATTAAAAATATTAAATGGCACTAGTTCAGGCCCTGTGGAACCTGTTTGAAATACTCTCATTTGATTATCATTTTCTTCAGCTGACAGTTGTAGAGATTTGAAAATTACCAGTTTTTAATTAATTTAGCGATGACCAATACATTCTCTAGTTGTTGGCATCCACAAAAGTTATTCTAGATGCACTTTAAAAAAATGCCATGTTCCCTTTTTTGTTATAGGTGAAATTGGACCCATTCTTACACAAATCAATTTATAGTTTACTGTAATGCTTCTTCATATATGTTTACAATTTGAAGCAGTCTACGCTTCATAATGCACAACATCTGAAACAATGTGTAGTAAAAAACCAGAGCATGCAAGTCTTACACACTAGTCATTATTACAACCACTTTGCTATAAAGATGTAGTCTTTAGCTATGAGAGTAACCTGGGTCTCAGTGGTGTCTGAATTCTTTAAGAGCACCGGTATTTTTACTCTTCTCCTTCCCTGTCGTCTGAGAAGCTGAAGTTATATCACAGTAGTTTGAAAAGCAATTATAAAAAAAGATTTACAGAATTGGGTTTTTCATTATTTCTCATGAGTTGTATTTGCTCTACAGTAATTGGTAACTGTGATCTAAGTAATCGTGTTCTATGACATTTCATTTAAACGCTGTAAGTCAACATATCTGAGTAACTGAAGGATAAGGCATATTTCTAATGTATTAATAAATTTGTTTCACTTTCAGTTCCTGTGTCCAGTTTTATTTCTTAGAACTGTGTCATAATCACACAGCTATACAGACATTTGCAGTTATGGTGAAATGGTTGTTTCAAAAAAGTTCTGATAACCCATTCAGTATTTAGGTCTGAGTGGTACTAAGGAATTCAAATATTTAGTTCCTGATTTTAGAAGAGACATATGCATTTTATAGGACTAACATCTATTTATTCTTATTTTTTAATTCTTTAAGCAAGTGAGTATAGCATGAATAAATTCAAGGTTCTAGGAATTTCTATATGTATTTACATGTTTACCTCTGTCAGCTGCAGTAAGTCAAAGAGGCCGACAATTTCCTCAAGCAGAGAATTTATGTGAAAGCCAACTCGTGACTCTACTGGACACCAAGGCTGGTTAAATCTTCGTATACTTCACATATTCTGTTTTTTCTCCAAGAGAAGCTACCTTTCTTCTGTATGCAGAATAGCCACAGGCTGGCATTATAGAGTAGAATGAGAAGGTTACCTTTGGAAACATGGATAACAGAGTCAGAGCGCCTGTTGGTTCTGCATTTGTAGTGGGTTCTGTGTTACCAGTGCCAGGAGATGCCTTTAAGTATAAAGATCAGGCTGACCATAAGGGATTCCTGACCACTTCAAATCTGAAGTTATATTTCCTAAATAAAAATTACTGTTTTCCTACCAGCTTGTATGTAATTGTTTTTGGCTGTTGGTTTTGTTTGTTGTGGTTTTTTTCAGTATTGCCTAGTGGTTTAGTCTACTGTTACATCATTAATACAAAGAGGGCATGTCTTTCCCTTGAAAATTTAGAAGCAACAGTTACAATTTTTCCCCAGAAGTTTGCTAAAATGCAACTGAAGTAGATTTTCTTAGTATGCATGATAAATGAAAATCAAGGTGTTTTTACTGAAGAGCAGGAGTCTGGATTTAACTTTAGGAAAGCAGTGATCAATAATTGATACATCTGAAGCACACACTGCCATCTCAAAAATTTGATTTCAAGTGTATCTAAGTGGCACTGTACTGTAAATGCTGCAACACTTAAAATAATTATTAAATATTGGAAAACATTGTAATCCATGATAAATTATTCCTATACTGGGTACATAAGATTCCTGTTTGAATGTAATACTTCTTGACATCTGAGCGACTTAGATGGATCACTATGCTGTTTATGAAACCGCTGTCTTGTAGTTCATGAGCACCTATTATCTGTTATAATAAATCCCATAATTTTTTCTATTTATTTCATCAGTCTTCACAAAAACAAAAGTACAGCCATTGTCTTTTCTAACTTCCTTACCTGCATCCATCCAAAATACCATGAAAACCAAAGACAGTTTGGGGCCATTCAATCCTTCCCCTCCTACAGGTTTCATCCCACACTTACAACATGGGGCTGGAGAGAAACCCCCGCCCCAGCGGGGTCTCTGCCGGGGCCGCGGGGGCATCTCCGCGGGGGCGCCCGGAGCCCCTCCTCCCCTCCTCCCGCTCTCCCCTCGGGGCTCGCAGGGCTGTTTCTCACCCGGTTTCCCTCAGCCCTGGCTGCCGGGCAGCGTTTTGCCCTTTCTGAGCCAGGCTTTCCCCGCGGCGCCCGCCCGTGGCTGAGGGGCTCAGCTGTGCCCTGCGCTGGGGCCGTTGGAGCCGGCTGGAACCGGCTGTGTCCGGCACGGGGCAGCCCCGGCCCGGCAACACAGGGGCCGCCCCGCAGCACCCGCCGCTGCTGCCAGCACCGGGGCGCCAACAACGGGTACAAAAAGTTACAAGAAGACCAATATATACCAATGTGTAAGTTTAACACTGTGCGATAATGAATGCCAAGCTGCAGTTTCAAATTTCAAAGGAAAATATAGTCCTACAAAAAATCAGCTAAACAATATAAATCCTGAATCCCTGTGGACCCAATTCTCACTTGTCCCTTCTTTCTGTTCCTCTTTCCACATTCCTCTCCTTTTTTTTTAATTTTATTTTTCTTCTTTTCCTCATTTATGACATTGTTCAAAATAGCATTAAAATATATTGGTTGAGAGTGGAAGCAGGGACAGGTGTCCTGGGAAGAGTACAGAGACACTGCCCGGTTGTGTAGGGATGGGGTCAGAAAGGCCAAGGCGCAGCTGGAGTTGTACTTGGCAAGGGAAACAGAGAATAAGAAGGGTTTCTACAGGTATGTCAGCCAGAAAAGGAAGGTCAAAGAAAGTGTAACTCCCCTGATGAACACGACAGGCAAACTGATAACAACATAAGAGGAGGAGGCTGAGGTACCCAACAAATTTTTGCCTCAGTTGTCACTGGCAATCTCTCTCCCCACACCACTCGAGTGGATGGACGGCAAGACGGGAACTAGAGAAACAAAGTCCCTCCCACTGTAAGAGAAGATGAGGTTTGTGACCACCTGAGGAACATAAACACACAGAAGTCCATGGGACCTGACGAGATGCATCCTAGAGTCCTGACGGAATTGGCTGATGTAGTTGCCAAGCTACTCTCCATCATAGCTGAAAAGTCATGGCAGTCAGGTGAAGTCCACAGTGACTGGAAAACGGGAAACATTGCACCCGTTTTTAAAAAAGGTAGAAAGGAGGACCCTGGGAACTACCGACTTGTCAGTCCCACCTCTGTGCCTGGGAAGATCATGGAACGAATCCTCCTAGAAGCTATGCTAAGGCACATGGAGGACAGAGAGGTGATTCAAGACAGTCAGCATGGCTTCACCAAGGGCAAGTCCTGCCTGACCAACCTAGTGGCCTTCTATGATGGAGTGACAACTTCAGCAGACAAGGGAAGGGCTACGGATGTCACCTATCTGGACTTCTGTGAGGCCTTTGACACAGTCTCCCACAATATCTTTCTCTATAGATGGGAGAGATACAGATTTGATGGGTGGACTGTTTGATGGATAAGGAATTGGCTGATTGGCTGCATCCAACATCATGGTCAACGGCTCAATGTCCAGGTGGAGATCAGTAACAAATGGTGTCTCTTGGGGGTCCAAAGTGCAACAACTACTACGTAATATCTATCCCATGAGGAAAGGCTGAGAGAGTTGGGGTTGTTTGTCCTGGAGAAGAGAAGGCTCCGTGGAGACCTTATTGCTTAAAGGGGGCTTATAAGAAAGCTTGCGACAAACATTTTAGCAGGGCCTGTAGCAATAGGACAATGGTTTTATGCAAAAGAGGGTAGACTCAGACTAGGGATAAGGAAGAAATTTTTTCCAGTGAAGGTGGTGAAACAATGGAGCAGGTTTCCCAGGGAGTAGTTAGATGCCCCATCCCTGGAAACATTCCAGGTCAGATTGGATGAGGCTCTGAGTGACCTGATCTGCTGGAAGATGTCCCTGCTCATGGCAGCGGGGTTGGACTAGGTGACCTTTAAAGTTCCCTTCCAACCGAAACTGTTCCATGATTCTATGATTCTATGATACATGTTGTTTTGATAGATATTTTGTTATTTAATAAAATTTAGCTCTCTTTATGGTTACTTTATTTTATCTCCGAGCTAAGAAAAGAAAAAAAAAAACAAAACACTTTCTTTGAACATAGAAAGATCCCTATTAAATACTATTCCAGGATGGCTTTAGAAAATCTTTACATTTTAAATCTTTTTGACAGCCTCTTAAAATAATCTGGTTATTGGTAGGGTATAATTATATCAGTCTTCCATCAATTTTCACTTACACTGCTGCAGTTCACCAGAATTAAATGGATTATATGTGATCATTAAGAACTGCTAAATTTAATGCCATATTGGGAAGTAAATTACCTTAGTCATATTTTAAACCTCAGTGAGAGCTTTAGAAATGGCGTAACTTGAACTATGAAACTCTTCAAACTCAGCATTGGAGATAGCTCAGTGTTTTCACCTGTAAATATTACTGGCTCATTTGAATTCTGTTTGTGCCTCTGAACTGGCTGTGAAAGTTTCCAGACTCTTGTTCTTTTGGTTTATTAACCTATTTTAATGCTCTCTTATGAATTCCCACCCCCACTCCCCTTTTTTTTTTCCCCAGCTGCTTCTGGTATATTTTGAATTTGATTTGATGAGAAAGTTGAAAAGGCATATCATAGGGGAAGGTGTTCCAATGCTTTTCCTTAGTGTTTTCAGATCGGACATATTAATCTGTATTAGTAAGGATGGTCGTCCCAGTATAGTAGCTGTTGTCATCTGATTTCAGACAGAAATTGTATTTCATTCAAACTGTGTGTTCTTCGGGAAAGAGGTGGCGCTTTCTACGCCTTCTGCTTCAGAAAACAGCACTTTCTGTGGATTTTTTGCTGGGGAAAAAAAAAAATCTCAGCTTGTCTTGATTTTACAGTTCTTTTGTTAGATTAAACCTATCACAGTGAATCTGCAAGCATAAATGATTATGAACAGATTTGTCTTTGCACAGACATGCTGTTACAAAAATATGATTAATTACATCTTTCTTGTGCATTTCAGTAGCTTTGTAAAATCCTTGAACCTACCTACGGAAATTAAATGAGTAGAAAGACTAGAAAAATGTAAACCTCAAAACCTAAAAAACATTTAAATTTAAAAAAGATAGTGAGAGTAAATAACAAGTCATTTTTGGAAGGAAGATCTATTTAGGGAAATCTACCAGCATTTTTTCGATTTGAATTCTAAAAGTCTGCCCATATTACCTGCATTTTCATCTTAGACTTGCATTCTTGTATCAATAAGATTCAGAATAACAAGTCAGCCCTACAAATTGGAAGGCAGACTTGAATATCACTGGTTTGCTGATAGGAACCCTATTCGTTTTACATTTGACCTTAACCTTCTTTCTAGAAGGATTCTTTCATTGAATTAAGTTAAACAGAGAGTGGTACTAATAGACTATATTGTATTTGGAAAGTGCTTGTTGATATATTATTCTAATATGCTGACATTAGAAAAATCAGAATATCTTTGAGTTGGTTTGTAACTGGTCGTGTCTTAATGTTAGCAGTGCTTTTAGGCTGTTTTCCAGTACTCTTCAATACTCATACTGAATAAGCACCTTTGATGAAGTATAATGAATACTTGCGCTGGATATTAAATAAATTTAGTGACTTTAATTATTGATTTTATAGCATATGATTCAATGTAATATACTTAAAGTTAGTCAGCTAATTGATATTAGCTGGGAATACTGAAATAAATGATGAAATACTATGTAGACTTCAAAAAACAAGAAAGATGATCTGGCTTGTAATGCTCTCTGAAACAAAATTGGAGAATTATTTGCTAATTACAAGCTAAACAAGATGTCAAAAATGTTCCTGAAGTATTCCTAAATTATACTATATATTTTATTATTTTTAATTTAAATGTAACTTGTATTTCAGTTTAAGAACTGAATTGGGAGTGTCTTGTCCCTTTAAGTTTTGAATTATGTTGAAAAAATGGAAAGGGCATAGATGCACTGAGAAGACTGCACAGTAAGTGATCAAACCTAGGAACATTGCCTGGAAGTGGCACTTTGTATATGCTTCTCACACGTTTAAACAGAAGTTTAAATAAAATTTCTAGTTTAACACACCGTCCTGTCTGAGATCATAGTCAATGCCATTTGTAATATCTTATTCCAATACTGCACAGAAACAGAAGACACCTTTGCTGGATCAAGGAGGGGAAACATTTCCAGAAATGGAAGTGGTTCTGATCATGTGGGCTCTAGGTGTCACCACTCAGAAACGAGACCTACTTTTCAGAGCACAGAAAGCACATCTATGTGAAAGCACAGTGATGTTATGTAACTTCAGTTTGACCTATATCACCTTGTGAACCCTCTTTGTGATCTTTTAATATTGCCACTATTGATTATCGTCCGTAAAATGCACTCTGGTTACTTCACATGACTGCTTGTTTAATAGCTAAATAATTTATATACATTTCATGCCCTTTATACTTCAGCCCCGGAGAGAGCTGTGAGTTTAAACCAGCCTGTTTCCCATCAACACTGTTAATCCTTAAAACTGGACGTGAGTGCCCTTTAACAGCCCTCCAAAACCCTTAATGTTAGCAATGGGACAGAGATCTGACACAGGTCTTTCTGCAGCAGGCGCAGCCGCCAGCATGAAAGCCATAGCCTAAGGCCAGGCTGTTTTAGAACACCTTGCTTTCTGGACAAGCCACTACCACTGAAAATTTACCTTGCTTTCTTTTATGTTCGCCTGGGATAAAAGGGATTTCTTCAACTTTGCCGATGTTTTTCTTTCATTTTGCAAATTGTTAAATGGCTTCTCAGGTTGCAAAATTCCTGCAAGAGTTAAAGTAATATATTATTTTAAGTTTTAGTAAATACTTGGTAGGCAGATTAAAATTTGCAGCAGTGCATCAGTCAACATCTCTCCAGAGGATTTTAGTAAACACACCTTCACTGATTGCTAGGACACTTTTACAATATAGAACAGGGAAGACTAGCAGTAATCTGTAAAAAGTACCCAATTGCTATTTGTGAAAATTCCAGTGTACACAATGTAATTTGAAATCCTGTTTTTACCCCTTTGTTGGCTACAAGTTTGCTAGTACTCCCCATCTCTTTCTGTATAGCCTCTGAACTTCAGAAATCATCAGCAATCTGTTAGCATGGCAACTAGCGTAAGACCAAAATCAGTGGGTGAATAACAGCTGTTACTTGTAGGGGGAATTATCCTGTAGCTTTTATTTCTAGAAAATCTTCCACAAACTTTTAATGTACCTCCACATGGGATTTTAGTGTCATTTCAGAAAGCTGACTTGGAATGTCAGAGGCCAAGGCTGTGACCCGTGATAACATCCCATCATGAGCAGGCCAGGAGTGAACTGTTAATGATATTACTGTCCACACCGAGGTCAAAATTGAACGATACAGATGGGTTTTCAGCTTTGTGCTAGATTTTTTTGTTGTTGTTGAAGGCTTGCTGAAATTCAGAAATGTTCATGCTTTCAATTTTTCTGCATGATTTGAGCTTCTATATGTCCATAGACAAAAACTCTAAGGGCCTGACACTTTTACTTATGCAGTTACTTCAAAATTGTTTAATGATGCTGAGGGGAAATACTGGCAAAGAGGACAGCTTGTTTATTTATTCATAACAAAATTATTCACATGCTTTGAAATTGGGTATATTGCACTTTTCTGTGATAGCTTACGGTTTACTCTAACAAATGTCTGGTTTTTTCCCATTTCATCTTATATTTTGAAAATGTACTAAAATGTTTTCTGAAATTAATGTCTCATTAGAACCTTGGCAGGTAAAAAAGTAAAGCGTTGCTACAGTTCTGTTCTAAAAGCATAATGCAAAGTATTGCTATAGGTCAGAAAAAATTGGTCAGTTTAATCCACCGGTATGATGATTCTAAAGTGGCAGATTTTGAAATGTTCTAATTATCTTGCCCATATGTTTAAATGTTCCTTGGCTTTAGGCCAGAACAAAATACATCGCAGCTGAAATACTGCTAAATAGAATGAACTGAATATTCTCCGTATAAAACCTGAACCACTGATAGTGATAATTTAAATTCCATTTTTGTCAACTGACAGTCCATCAAAATTATTTAGGGGTAGAGTCTGTCTGCCTCTGTGTGGAACTGAAGTATATATAGGGATTAAGAAAAAAAAAATAAAGACTGGGCTTTCCCTACCACTTGAGCAGTCAGTATTAAGTCTAGAAAGACCCGCGGTTCCTAGAACCAGGAATCTCCCATACTACTATTATTACATAAATTTCCCCATAGCTGCCGCTAAGTTTAAATAATAGAAAAATGCAGGCAAAGACTGATTTGATCTTTGTTATACAAGGGGAGGAAACATGCTGTATTCTTTCAGCATGCAGAAGCATAAAAGCATGTAAATTAACATATGAATATTCAGGAATGTTTTAGAAACACAATGTTGTTTAACCAAACTTTTAAAAATAGAATTACAACTCAGTTATGAAGTCTAATGTTCTATATTTGTAAGAAACCTTTTTGCAACTATTTCTTTCATGTTTGTGTTTTGTTATTACGATGTAAATCAATTTTATTGAAATGCAAATAAGATTTTCTTAGGAAACAATATAAAAAAAAGTTTAAGTCAGTAGCAGTGTTATTTCTTTTGTTTGAAACTGTACTAACTAGACCTCATGAGGATTGGAATTTTTTAGATTGTGTTACTTGTGCACTTTTTCCTCTAGCAATACCCATTACTGCAAGAATGAGATTTTTAATTCAACAAACACTGTGTAAAAAGCGAACACCATAGTGCTGCTTTGACCTTTTCAGTGTTCTTTGTTTTAATGGGTGCTCATGTTCCCTGCTTCCATATCTCTTACAGCCTCTGAGGATAAAAGAGAAGATGGTCAACACATTGCATTTCAAAAGTTAGAGTGCATATGAAGGTTTTATGGGGTATTCATCTTTTAGATATTAACTTTAAAGAAAATGGAAAATTGCACAAACTCTCACTAAAAAGGCTGCTCAGGTTTTTGTTGGAAAAGGTTCCTTGCAAATAATTTGCAAATTAAGACATACTTTCTTGCAAGAAACATATTCGTTACAATGAAAATACAAATGTGATGCATTTGGTTGAAGAAGAAATGTGTACGGAGAAGCAGCGAAAAAGAAATGTTGAAGGTTACAAAACATGAAATGACAAAGTCACTCTCAAAAGCTTGATGTCATGGTGATTAAAAAAGCCCTTTTAAGAGTGGCCTTTCTGTAAGCTTGAAATACAATTAAAGCTTACCTTGTATTTATGGCATTACTCTGTTCCTACAAACTAAGGAAGAACACTTTATTACTATATATCACTTGTTAAATGCCCTCTTTAAAAAAAATAATAACATCTTAGTAACAGAACAAGCACTAATTTGAGAATGAGTTTCATTTCATCCTAAGGCAGACATGTAAAATAAATCAGATTAAATATATTTTAGTTATAAATTTAGTTCTCGTAATTGCCATTTTGAAACAATGCTGGAGTGCCACGATCTTTTCACACTGAAGGCTCTTATGGTCATCTGCAATATTTACTTTGTACCAAGAGACTGTTTTTCCTCATGGGAATTTAAACTTCTCTTGATTAAATGCATTGACCTGCCTTTAGAACCACTGTCAAAATGATCCTTATCTAAAGTGTTTCTGGTGACATTACCTGAGTCCTGTTATAATTTGAAAAGAATCAAATCAAACCTTTACACATAACACTGCTATAATTATATAGATACTATTATAGATAGAAGTATATTTTACGTGTTTTTTTACCATTACTAACATGACTTTCTGATGATCCTAGAACAGTATGTATGCCATGCAGGACGAAAATATGCTGTGGTCATCAAAAAGTCATATATGGTAAAACTTATTAAGCAACCATGTCCCCAAGGATACCAAATGAACAATCACATGATTATTGCAGAAGCCCTGAAAGTGCAGGCTCAGCGTGAAACCTGACGTCCTTGGGCTAGAAACAGCCATTATGACCAGCTGACCAACCCAGATGCAAACAGGAGAGGAACAGGCTTTAGAACTGGTCATTCTTATTCTATACTGTACTGCTATGTGTGCTTATTATGATTTACAGCAACGGTAATTTTAGCATTTGGAGAAGAATTTATTGTCTGTGTTTAGTCAGTCTTTGAGGAGGGGCTATTAAAACTGGCTGCAATGGATCAACTCTGTGGCAGTTCAAGACTGCCAGTGAATTAGTTATTTACCGTGCTACTTTCCTGCTCCTCAGAATTCAGAACTGAGAGAAAAATTGTGTATCCAACATGCAGCCAAGAGTTTACTGTATTTCTTGAAATAAGATCCAGCTTTTGTTTGAATGTCCTTTCATTATGTCCTACCATCCTGTGGGAATAATGCTGCAGCCCAGTAAATATGATACTGCCATCCCTAGCAGAAGTCCCCTGGCTCTGCACTGCCCTGGGGTTGCAGGGCCTGGGCCTGGCCCTGGTCTAGTTGGCACCAGCTGCCCTGGTTGCCTGAGAGTGGGTGACTCTCACCTCTCCGGCGTGCACTGAGGCTGGGCAATACCATTAGCGGTACGGCCCATGCTGGGGAAACATACAGAAATAAAACTAAGTGGGCACAAGGCTCAGAAGGAAGAAAGTTCCTCCATGAGCATCAGATTCCTCACAGCGAAGCTCTGAGGATGCTGAAAGCTTATAATCCTCCACCTCTCCTGAAGGAGAGTGAAGCTGTCCACCTGAGGACCCAGAGGGATGCCCAGGGGGTGAGAATAACACCTGGGCAAAGGGATAGGTGTTAGTAAAGTGTCTGGTTTAATAATTTTAAGGCTGCTATTATCTCATTTCTGTATTAGTTTGGGCTGTGATTATTAGTGTTATTGCAACTAGACTGCTGATAACTGGTTATTATATTTTGATTAGATTGATTATATTTTCTAACAAATATATATATGTTCTGATTTTGCTCACGCTAAGCTAAGTGTAACAATACTACTCATTTGTGAGTCACACACACCTATCAGAATAAGAAAAGTCAGCCTTCACCAGCTATATTTCTTCCAGGTAGTGCAGCTACTGACTGTCTCCCACCCATCACATGCCCGTTTTGGAGTGTTCAGCTGCCGTTGATTGAAATCATCAGGAAACCATGAAAAGATCTTATCTCTTCTCTTAACAACTTCAGTTGTAACCACAGGTAATATGGGAGAAATACATAGCCTTAAGGAAAAATATTTTAAGTATTGTGTGTGTGAGATGCATATGCATGTATTATTGTATCTATCAAAGAGCTACAGTTGCATTACAGCTAATAACCACTATCACCTTGAGAATCTGTCTCATATGTAAGGGGCAAAAAAAATAATAAGAGTTTATTCTGGATGTAGGCCATGAATTAAATAAAATAAAATAAAATAAAATAAAATAAAATAAAATAAAATAAAATAACATCACATAGAATATGATACAATACAACACAATACAATAGAAATTAGTGTACTCAGCTACTGGAGTTGCAGCTTTTGCTTAATACGAATGTTAGCTTCAGTTTGTATAATACGATGAAATTTCAAAAAAGTATAGTACTCTTATTAATCATCTGAAGATGCTTAATACCTTCAGTAGCCTCAAACACACACGATGTTGTCTTATATGCTCAGAAAAGATGGAGAAGATGAAATAAAATAAAATAAAAAAAAAACCAAACCAGAAAACATTTCTTATGTTTGGTCTTCTTAGGAAAAAACTAATTAATGTTGCAAAACATCACAACATTAAAAAGGTATTTTACAACTGTGTTATAGTGCATGAGCTGCTTAGTCTAAAGCCAGGCTGGACTGCTACACTTTTAATGGAATATGAGGTCAGCTAACTTTTTTATTCAATACCAAGTAGAAATCCTGCTTTCTTGTTTCTCTCCTTTATCTTAAGGTGAATGTAGCACAGATCAAAGCTCTCTTGAAAGATCAGTGCAATTCCCTGAAAGAAGAAGTAAAAAGGACCATCTGCTCAAATCCCTATTTTCCTTCTGAAATTCATTGGCAATTACTAATATCATAAGTTCTTTGAATCAAGCTTTAGACTAGGGCTTGATTTTTGAAATTTACCTCTGTTTTTCTCACCACAATACTTTATGTCAAAGTAACTCACAGATGGTGCAGCAATGCTTTTACATTCCTGTAGTGTCAACTTAGAGCCAAAACCAGCCTTAAGAAAAGTTATAGACCCACACTTGAAACTTATTAGAACTGAAATTCTTTGCCAGCTCCTTTAAGCTCTTTAAATCATGTCCATAATTAAAGTCAAAGTAATGTCTACACACACCTTTGGGGACCACTAGTTATTTCTCTGCCTGTGAGTCAGTGGTTACAATATAGATTTGTGCTGTTCAGAATTATTGCATTAAAGGTGGTCATGTATCTATTGACTTTATGTCTCAATGGAAGAACTGAAGGCTATTACACTTATTAAAGTGCAGTGGAAGAAATGAAAGCAGTTTGACTGGTCTTTCACAGAACTTATGCATGTGTAATCTTGTCACCTTTAGCAAAGTATATCCTGAGAATGTAAAGCATCTCTCAGCTGGGTTATAACTATTATTGGCAGCCTTCATAAATTACATACAAGAACTAAATAGAAGAGGGATGTCGTCCTGTTACATGTTCTGCGACTTTGGCTTTGTCCTCTACATTTATGCTTTAAATACCTAGATTTAATATAATGATTTATTTTAGATTGCTCAGAGAGCAGAGAAATAAAACCCACCTACTATGTTTGTTAAACACTGAAGCTTTAATACTTACTTTTAAATAATTTAAATAAATAATTTTAATAAATAAGTAATTCAAAATATTTTTCAGACACAATAGTGTTTTGAGTAGCCAGATACCAAATGACAGACAAACTTTCAGCATTTGAAACCATGGCTGAAGTTGTGCCTACTGACGATAAAAGCTCGGTGAATGTGTTACAGCTAGCAGCGTAGTTGTCTAACGTATATTACAATGACAGCATGAGTTTGGCCGTGATCACTGTTGTTGAGATGACCCTGCATGGTTTTGTTTCTAGGCGGGATATTAGCCAGTTTTGTCTTTTACAGTTACAGCTGAACTTCAAGAATGAGAAGCCTAGGTATGCCGATAAAACCAAGCTGTTTTGGGGTTTTAGTTTTATTTTTATGCAGGTTTGAAAGGAAATAGTGGAGACTTGGTCTATTTTTTTATATATGATATATAATGAGATATATATAATATTTTCTTTGAAAATAGTAACTTTTAAGTAGCTTGACATATGTTGATATATGTTTACGACAGTGAATATGATTTTCATCTTTTTCTAGAGTGTCAGATACATTTGATTACTACTTAATTTTTAACTTGATTATGCTCTTGCACAAGCAGGGTTAAATTAATGACATCCCATCAAAATAAGCCATCAGAGCATGTTTGATGATGTCTGTCTCCTTTTCTGAGTAAAAGAAGGTTTGTTAGTCGATTGCAATAGTGTCTCTAACACGTCATTTAGAAATTATCCTTTTAATAGTTGATATGGGATAAACACCATGATAAAACCCAGTGAAGTGACTTTCAAAACTGTATTCATTCTAATGTGCAGAAGGAAAAGAGAACCTGAAAACGATACATTGAATCAAGTTTAGACCTTAACATACTCTAAAATCTTTCCTCTCCCTTCCCTCCCTCTGCCACTCCACAGTGCATTTCATTAGCACTCTTGATCAAAAAGGACAGGTTTAGGACAGAGATAATTATTTTTGGAACATTAATTCTTTATTGATTGTTTAGCAAAGATAAAGGTGTAACTGAGAGAGTATTAGTACCAACTTTCCTGCGTGAGTGACCCACTTCATGGATGCTCATTAACAGCCTAAACAAAAAAATCTAGTGCTTCTTGCATACAGTGTTTTTAAGAGTCTTTGTTATCACAGAATCACAGAATGGCTGAAGTTGGAAGGAACTGCTGGAGGCCATCTTGTCCAACTGTGGTTATAGCATTTCAGCAATGATATATATGTTAATCTAGACTTAGATTCATCATCAAATATTGCATTTTTCCACCCAAATTAAGATTATTTTATCTGTAAATCCATACCCTCCAATGGCTTAGATTTACTTCTAAGTTATAGTAGTTTAAATTCTTCAAACTTTCCATTACATTCCTAAAAAATTGAAATTATTTTATGCTTTTTATTAATTTCAGCTACTAACTTATTAATCCATAATTAAAATGAATAAATTATCAGTAGAAACTAATGAAAAGTGATACATTATCTACAGGATTTTAAAAATAGCTCTGAGAATTTAAATACTCTATAACTCTACGTAATACTATGGAATGACTTTAAAAGGCTGTCCTGTTCTGTTAAATTGTGTGTTTGATTTTTAAAATAAATACCTCACATCAGCAAATGTATTTCCAATAAAGGCCTTTTCAAGTCAAAGCTCAGAGGAGAAAGTATCTGATTCTCCAGAATAATCATAATCTAGAATTATATGTATTTACTATAGAGTTGTTAGTGGCTAACTCAGGCCTCTGAAAGTAATTTTTGAACAATTCACCACCCTTTTTTTCTTTTGTTGCAGAATGAAGATTAACTGCTTAAGAAAACTGTGGAAGAAATTACTTTAAATGCCTAATTTCCATTATTAGCGTGCTTCATCACAAAATAGCATATTGTTGGAGGAAGGACAGGACGGTTATCTGATGTAGCATTGATATAATCAGTGGTTCAACAAAGTTTCTGGGTGGGCCAGAAATATTGATCCTGTACCTTGTAAGAATTAAGATGGACTTGGGTTGAAAAAGCTGAAGTTCTCACCTTGCTTTAAAAGATAAGGTTGAAAGGTCTGAATAGCTTCCTGTGATTAGTCTGAAACTAGGAAAGAAGTATAAATAACTTCCGTAAAGATTGTGTCATATACTGGGTGAATACCTTTCTAATATTTGGATCATGTTGCTAGTTCAATATTCCTGGAAAAATAATCTTTTTCTTGGTATGTTCAGTTTGTAATTCCCTAAAATAATCTTTGGCCTCATAATATAAATATTTTTCAGAACCTAGCATCTTTCTGCCAAAACTGAGAATCAATTTGAGAGGATAGGATGCTTTACTTGAAAACCTTTGCAAAAACAATATCTCCAAAACCTGGTTCTTTTAAAGATCATATGATCATGTGAGACTATCAACATTATTATTATTAGACCTTGGATTCCCATCCAAAAATAGTAATACATTGTAGGCTTCTTGGTTTAAATGGGATAAATATCAATTTTGCAAACAATTAAAACCTTCCTTATCTATAAAATAAGGAACTACTTCTGTCCTCCTTTCATTGCTTTTTTTATGATACAATGTGATATAAACAATAAAATAATTGTTTTTCATGCTAATTGGGTTTCCTGATTGGATAGATACCCTGTATGCCTTATCATGCATAATTGGAATAGCAAAGAGGGCTAGCAGTTAGGCTGCTAAAGTCTATCAAAACTATGCAAAAAGTACCACTTGCACTTCTTAACTTCCCAGCATGGCCATGAGATGACTGCAAAAATGAATGCTGCAATCTCTTCATGCAAATGTGAAGACTCTGTTTGCCCAGGAGAAAAGAGGACTCATAGAGTAATAATTCTGGTGGTTTTGGTGTTGGTATTTGGTGTTTGTTATTGGTTGCCTAAATCTCATGGCTGTTCTGCTAAACAAATGTTTTTTTGAAAGATGACTGTAGTTCAGTTGTTCTTGAAACTGGAAGTTTCATATCAGTACTTCCCATTGGTAGGTAACAATACAATGCAAATAAATGTTGTGACACTCTAGCCATCATGAAAGAACAGGGCTTTTCATGTCAACTATCAACATTTCTTTAGTGCAAATCAAAGATGTGATCAATGGCTTTGATGGAAGTAACACTTCTTAAAGATAGGCAATTATCAAAGCTTTCCTTCTTAGCTGAAACGTAACTATGATAAATGTGAAGAAAAAATATGTTATTACACAAGCAAATCTAACATAGGATTTTGAACTGACATACCATTTTAAGTAGTTTTAGTTTACATGAAGAGATATCCTTTTGGTTTTCCAACAACATTTTTTTTAGGTGCAAAAAAAAAGCATCAAAGCATCTAATTAAATTCCTTGAGAAAAAATCTTCTATTGATTTGTTTAAAGTTGTTAATAAGAACATAGTAACTGCCACACCAGGCTATCTGTCAGATCCAGAAATGTTAAATTTAATGTATCCTATATTTCTTGTAGGATTGCAAACTGAGATACAGTATATCTTGATTTCTGATGCCAGTCTGAATTAGTTTATTGATCTGTACTTCAGTTCATTTTAGAACTCTATTTCTGTTTGTTCCCTGGAGGGTCAAATGTTTTCATCTAGAATCTAAAAAGTATTAATGTTAAAGGGCATTACGATCTGTTTTACTACATCAATATATATTTGGTATGTCCTACCCATATCCTGTGTAAGAGGCAGTCACCTCTATGTAACAAAATATTAGTACAATTATATAATAACATCGAAATACTTTCAGTTAAGCAATAATGTGAACCAATTATTGTTTTGAAATTCATATAGAGTTATTTCATGTATTTTACATCCAATGCTATATAGAATATGATACGAAGTATCTACTTGATTAATGTTTCTTGAGGACATTATTTCTAATGATGGTCAAAGTTTTAATGAATTAATTTGACCATCATTATGGGTAATGTGCTGGAGACACATTAATCTAAGTGATATCTTATCATATCCTATGCAGAAGTAATTCATCTGAATGGGAATTTGGCAAATTAATTCTGGTTCCAATATGGGAAAGGGATTGATGCCCAGTTTTGAATCAAACAATGAATACAGTGTGGCATACATTTTTCTGTTAAGAGTTTATGAATTTGGGGGGATATTTCTCACAGATAATATAGTTATGTTCTTGCAAGTATACAAGTGTGAGGAAATGTATGAGGCTATGAATGTTAATGTGTAATAAATTATTCTTTCTCTAGGACTTAAAAAAAATATCTGCAGATTACAAAAGATAATCATGTCTCTAATTATGTAGCAATTTCTAAATCATAAATAATGCTGCATGTGTGGTATTCAAATCAGAAAGTAATAACCTGATTTAGAAGTGTCTCCTGAATTAATGGTCTAGCACAAAGTTCTGCTTCTGTTCTCTCCAGCAGATTGAGATGTTTCACCTATTAGCTAGCTAACTGTATGTTAGATTTCCCAAGTTCTCAATCATCATGGGCTTTCAGCTCGGAGGTTTCCGATGAAGTAGAGCTTGTGATGGACAGAAAAAGAGCATCTTACCAGATACTTCTACATTTTTCTGCATTTGTTTTTTCAATGTTTTGTGGTATATTTTAGCATGCAACTAATGTGCAGCCCTCCAAACCATGGAGAACTAATGTCAGAGATATGTAGGGAAATTAGCCTGAGTTTCACAGATTCCTTAGACATAAGTGAAAATACTAAAAAAGATTACTAACTATATACAACAGTAGCTTTTATCTAAAAAACTGCACAAAATTACAATTGATTTACACTATATTCCAGTTTGCTTTGCTTTTGTTTATGAAATAAAGTATAAGGCATACCTCCATTACAAAACGTAACTGTACGACAGGATTATGTTATTATTATTGGTTTAGTTTATACAAAATAATACTCTAATAATGGAGATCTCAGAACACATATGATAGGATCAAGAAACTTTCAGGAGTTTTGAACATATTTTTGCATGGTTGTGAGCCTGGGCAATCTATAACAGCCATTGGAGAAGGCTGCATGTTTTCCAGCTTCTTGCTCCTTGCCAAGCTCCATACGTAGAGCATGAAATGGAAAATTGAAGTTCATTGTGACAAAGGAGGGAAAACCTTCCTATTCAAATAATTTTTGAACTCCAATAACTCTGTTGACTCCATCACAATCAATTCCAAACTGTTTTTTAATGGAGTCATTCTCCCATATGGAAAATTAGCAGCAGCTCGAAGATCCGGTTTCAGAGAAGCTTGTTAGAAGGACATAAGAAGCCAGACAGGATGATCAAGAAAGAAGGAAATAGAAGACCAATAGACTTGCCAGATCTCAAAAGCCTTTGTGCTTCTGTTTCATTTTCTGGTCCTGTGTTTCCTGCTGTACCACCAGTAATAAGAGCTACTGCTCTAAAATTGGGACTTAGCAGTTTGTACACCCAAGCCCTGAGAGCACCTCCAGTCTGACTATGCTTGCAGAGTTCCTGGGGCTCCCCCCATCCTTCCCATGGCGCAGGACCTAAAGTCAGCACCCTGAGGCCTTTAGTCCTTGCCTTGACAATGCCACAGCTGTGTGAGTCCCCAGCTCCCCTAGGATTTCTAGATAATGTTTAGAAATTTTAAACCTCCCCGAAGAATCTGGCATGCAACACTCTTCGTTTCAGTACAGGTGGACTACATCCTGTCTGTCAAGGCCAGGACTTTTTCAGCAGAACACGTGAGACTTGTGCAACCAGATAACCAACCACATGATAACCACCTCAATCAGCACCTTCTTCGGTGTGATTGCTGACCTTTTGTTGAGTGATTGTGAATTACAGAGTTCTTTTCTTTCAGGCTACTTATTATTGTACTTCATGCAAATCTCTCTGTTTGTACAACTGTATTTATTACTCTTACTAACTACTTGGCACGTATGACAGTCTCTTTAAAAATTTGTTTACTGATCTCTTGAGCTTGTTTTTAAGTTAGCAAAAAGATGATTCTACATATGCTGTAGTAATCTAACAAAAAAACTTGAACAACACAAATGGAAAAGTCCTTATTTCACATTCTGGCACAGTAATAGAATGCTTTTCCATTTAAAGTGTACGTAATATTAAAAAAAATTTCATTTCCAAAAAGCTTCTTTACACTGGAAGTTGGATAGCTAATACAGAACGTTTTTCCTGATCATTTGCCACAATAATTTTGACCTGAAGCTCATGGAAGTAACCTTGTTTGCAAACAGAATTAAAAAATAATAATAGGGAGGGAATGTTAATAAATATTAACTAAAGGGGAAAATGTTGCTTAAAAAATAATTATGTTCAAGAGCAGCAGTGTGTCTTTGTAGATAGTTGTATTTCAGAGCATCATAGCTTTCAACTTTTTGAAACGTACACTCAAGTATCATTGTCACCACGTTTACTAATTACTTCTACCTAATAAGGCTACAGCAGCTGGGGGTACTCAAAAATGAGAAACTTTATCATAGATTCCCAGTGCTTTCACTTGTGTGTTTCAGATTTTGAGATTAGAGTTTTATCACTTCACACCTCAAATGCCTTTATTTTGATATGTTTTATTAGAGCTACATTATTTTCAGGAAATTTTATTGTGTGATTATGACATATTGTTCTTCTGCTATTATTCATATCTGTATGCTAACGTATGCAACGTATGTTGAATCAAATCAGCCAAGATTCTGCTAACTGCATGACAAACCTGATCTCCTTCTATGATAAGGTGACCCGCTTAGTGGATGAGGGAAAAGCTGTGGATGTTGTTTACTTGGACTTTAGTAAAGCCTTTGACACTGTTTTCCACAGCATCCTCCTGGAGAAACTGGCTGCTCATTGATTGGATGGATATATGCTTCACTGGGTAAAAAACTGTCTGGATGGGCTGGCCCAAAAAGTGGTGCTGAATGGAGTTAAATCCAGTTGGCTGTAGGTCACAAGCCATGTTCCCCAGGGCTCGGTACTGGGGCCTGTTCTGTTTAATATCTTTAGCAATGATCTGGACAAGGGGATCAAGTGCACCCTCAGTAAGGTTGCAGATGACATAAAGTTCGGTGGGAATGATCTGCTTGAGGGTAGGAAGGCTCTACAGAGGGATCTGGACAGGCTGGATCAATGGGCTGAGGTCAGTGGTATAAGGTTCAACAAGGCCAAGTGCCAGGAGGTCCTTCACTTGGGTCACAACAAGCTCGTGAAACACTACAGACCTGGGGAAGAGTGGCTGGAAAGCTGCCTGGAGGAAAAGGACCTGGGGGTATTGGTCGACAGCCAGCTGAATATGAGCCAGTAGTGTGCCCAGATGGCCAAGAAGTCCAATGGCATCCTAGCTTGTACCAGAAATAGTGTGGCCAGCAGGACTAGGGAAGTGATTGTCTGTATCTTGGTGATTGTCTGTATACTTAGCACTGCTGAGGCTGCAGCTCAAATACTGTGTTAAGTTTTGGGCCTCTCACTACATGAAAGACATTGAGGTGCTGGAGCATGTCCAGAGAAGGGCAACAAAGCTGGTGAAGGGTCTAGAGCACAAGTCTTATGAGGAGCGGTTGAGGGAGCTGGGATTGTTTAGCCTGGAGAAAAGGAGGCTGATGGGAGACCTTATCATTCTCTACAGCTACCTGAAAGGAAGTTGTAGGGACGTGGGTGTCGGTCTCTTTTGCCAAGTCACAAGTGATAGTATGAGAGGAAATGGCCTCAAGTTGCACCAGGGGAGGCTTAGGATGGAAATTAGTAAAAATTTATTCAGAGAAAGGGTTGTCAAGCGTTGCAACAGGCTGCCCAGGGAAGTGGTTGAGTCACCATCCCTGGAGGTATTTAAAAGATGTGTAGGTGTGGTGCTTAGGGACATGGTTTAGTGGTGGACTTCCAACCAAAAGTCCCTTCCAACCTTTATGATTCAAGGAGTCTACCTGAAAGTGATTTACCAAATCCTCAGAATATTTTCATCAATTAAATTATATTATATTCAGTTACACCAAACATTTTAGCTTTTGTATTTTGCCTTGTTCTATATTGCACTATTGATACAGAATAGCTCTTTACCTAAAGAATCTTGTGGTTTTGTATCAGAAGATATGTAGACAAAATCAAATTTGAATAGTTAAAAATACAAACAGTAGTAAATTTCAGCTCTCAAACACATTCATGGTAGATGGTGTTGGACTTACTTAAAAATTACACTATAATCTGTCCCACCAAATCCCTTTTTATTTGTCTCGTCAGGCATATAGCATAATAATCAGAAATTGTAATGATTCACAGAGAAGACAAATGTTGAAAATATCTTTCTTAAAATGTATTTTTGAAAATAAAATTATTATTACTGACGTTAGTATTATTTAGATATGGATTTCTGTAAAAACAAATTTTAAGGAAAGGTAATTTTTTAAAATATCAAAATTTGGAGGAAAGGGCATCCTTGTTCTTTAGCACATTTTTTTTAAAGTCTTTGCATATGCACACATTAATTCATAACCTTTCCTTAATCTATTAATACTAGAAATAATTGAAATGAAACTTGAAGCATAACTTGTATATTCAAATATTTTTAAAATATGAAACAAAATAATTGAAATATATTTGTTTCATTTTCTCTTAGCTTGAAATCAACATTAGCACAATGTCAAATAGCTTTATTACCAGACAAAATGGAGAAACTTTAACCTAGGTGGTTTAAACCAATGTTAAATAAAGTAGCTTTTACAATATCTTTTCAAATTATGTAACATTTTTAAGACTACATTACATTACCTTTTGGGATCTAGTACAGATGATAGTGCATAAAGTAAGAGTACAGTGTAATGACCAGGAAAAAATAATATAAAATCCTTTGAACTTTAAAAAAAGCCTTTAATTAAAAAGAAAATAAATTAAGAAGACATAGCTTTTATTTGGAGTCATGAAATAAGAGTCTGAAAATCTAAAATATATGTTTTAAAATGTAAGTTCTTTACAATTGTTGGCTTAAGAAAGTATTTAAAAATTCCTTCTATTTTTCTGAACAAAAAAGAAAGCTATTTGTCGCAGTTTTGGCTGGGTTAGCCAATGACAAGGTGACAGGTGCTCTCTCCCACCTCTCACTCCAAGGAGAGGAAGAAGAGAAAGCAAGTTGTGAGTTTAGAAAAAACTAAACTACTTTAATGAAATATTAAACATTCAAAAAGGGAAATAATGAAATAGATACAATATATACAAATCTACACAAAACAGTATCAAGCTCCCAGGGAGATGTCACTGACAGACACTGTGAAAGTTACAGACTGGACTCAGTGACAAATGGGAACTGGAAGACACTGACCAGGATCAACAGGCAGTCGAGCTGGTGGGGGTCCTCCTCAGACATCAGTCATTGAAGAAAGAGCCATTGGAGAAGAGCCAAAGAAGAAGACCCCTTTGATCCCTCAGCTTTTATACTGAGCATGGCAGATGGGATGGAATACCTTATTGGTCAGTTTGGGTCACCTGACTATATTAATCTTCATATAAAGTGAGAATATATATTTCATTTCCACACAAATTAAGAAAAATACTAGTTCAAGAAAAAGCTGTGTGAGGAGAAGAGTATATAAACAATACTACAATATATGTATAATTCAATTATTAAGAACATATGAGAAAGTAAACAGATAAGGTTACAAGTAATTCTTTTTATATTTTAAAATAATTAATTTTCTACTTGGGTGGGACTAAATTAGCTGTTTTGGAATGCATCCTTATCAGTTGTTCATACTCTGGAGCACATACCAACACAAATAAACTGCCAGAGAAATATTTTGTGTAATAAAACCTTCGGCAGATGAATATTACTGTGATTGGAAGAGCACACAAAAATCTGTGTAATAGGCAGCAGAGATGGAGAAAAGGACAGGAGCAGGAATTCAATTAAGCCAACTTGCAGCAACTAAGAAAAGCAAGGCTTTTCTAAACTACAGATGCAGGGAGAACTCTAAAAAAAAGGCTGCAGGTTGTAAACTGATACAACGTGGATTTTGGAGTTTGGAATGAACCATTCTTTTAACCTATTCAACTTAAACTTCCAAAGATAACAAATTTACATGTCAACATTATGAAACTCTTATAAGATTGGGAAGCCTTCCAGAGAGAGTAGTGAGCACGTTATCAAATCCTACACAGACATCTCAACTTGTCTTGTTTTACTGTCATTAGAGAGCAGAACATGGGATAATACTCAACTCATTTCCTCTCAAACTCTGACCAATGAACTTTAATTAAAATGCTTAGCAATTAAAAGGAACTAATAACTTGAAAAAAATGTTTTTTGCTTTTTGTTAGGAATTAAAGTAGACTTAAATTTAAAGGGAAACTTAGAATTCCATCAATAAAGTGCTTTTGCTCCAATGGGTGTGGACTATAAACATTGCATTTGTCAAAAAATGCTGGGCAATGAACCACAACTTCTAAAGCAGAAACGTGTATAAAAGGGCATTTTCCTTTTTGTTTGAAGTCTAACTCAATTTTATTCTGTCAGATTGTGATGTCCACTGTTACTGAGCACTTGATTTCCTAGAAGTTTGTACGATCATACAGCTTTAATGTAAGCATCAACATCCACTGAAATTCTCAGTTCATAAACTTTATCCTTTTTTCTCTACGTGTTAATTCATGATTCATCCATTTATAAGTGATATCAACGTCCTAAAACCACGTAAGAATCCTCATTATCGCTCTGAAGACCTTTTTCTTTAACAAAACTTTTTGAACTGTACATACGTAAAGAGATATTTAAGATTTAGACAAATTTGATGTATTTTGCTATGTATATGTTTTTATATTTGTATACAGACATACATATATTTATATTTGTTTGTTTGTGTACAGACAGTAGTTTGTGTCTTGGTCTTGTGTTTATCTGCTAGCATTTTCAAGCTTTCCATCACACACTGCTGCTAAATGTACTTTCCTTGCAGAGGCTGAACAACTGATGTATAATCTGGCTGGATTGTAAATTTATTTGTTCAATTCAGCATCCCCTTTTCATAAATACTTCCAATAAACACAATAAAAGTGAATGGTTTGTCTAGAAACTGCTTCTTCCAGTCCTTCTATCAATAAATGATCAAAATGAAACTTACAATCATAGGCTCAAGAGATCTACTGTTTAGGATAAAGTGTCCATTTAGCAGCTTTCAAGCTGTGATTCCTCAGAGGAGCTAAGAAATAAATATTCAGGCAGTGTGCGCTGACTAACAAATAAAAGCTTATCTCATGCTTGTAAACAGGTAGCATTTGCAGCCTGACCTGCTTGTCTGTACTCAGGAGGGTCTTCCTTCTCCTGTGGATATACCGTTCTCAGCAAAGAGCCAAAAGTCTGAGACTGCAGATGATCAGGGAGAAGAGAGAAATGAGACTGTGTCTCCCCATTTAGGAAAGCTCGAATATCCCAAATTAATGGGTTTTGCCTTTTTTTTTCTGTTGTTGTTGTTGGGTTGTGGGTTTTTTATTATTATCATAGGCAGCAATCAGAGTGCAGCATTCTAAGAGGTCTCTTAAGTATCTTTAAAGAAGTTAACCTAGGTAGGGGAAATAACCTACTGCAGAAACAGCGTGAAACTTCGTTGACGCTAATCTACATTGCTTTTCAGTAAGGTGCAGAAAAACTGAAGAACTCATTCGGTAGATTAGTACCAGGTACCAAGGAAAAGGGGGGAAATTCCAAATACTTTTTTAAAATTGAGAACTTGTTATAAAGAGAATAATTGACCTTCTTTTGGAAGTATAACCAATGCTTAGACAAACTTGGCTTTATCGTACTCTAGTATGTCTTGCTTGTTTAGATTTCAACAAAATTCAAATTTCCTAGTAGTGTGTCTGAGTAGCATAATCAAACAGATGACAACACATGTTTGCTTAGACAATTAATAAGAACTAAAAAATACATTTACATCTCCTCACAGCCTTTTGCAAAAGGCCTTATTCTCTTTTGCTATTGGTTATTATTTACTTCTTCCAAGCAGATACCTGATATAATGACTGGTTTATAGAAAATCAATATTTTGGCTAAATCTCCTTTACATTATCCTCATGAACGTATATAGAAGTTTACAATCTAGAAACAGTGACTTGTTGTCATTTGTCATTTTTCTCTCCTATATATTCTTGTGATTTCCTCACATATTTTCATACTTATCACTAAAAAGGAACAATTTTGAGACACATATTTTCCTTCTGCTGAAAACTCATGAAAATTAATATCTTTACCTTCCTTCACCAGCCTCTATACTTCTTGGTAATGTGTGGAATCTGCTGGTCCCAGAAGAAAAAACCCATGTTTTTTGTTGAAAAACTTCTATGTTTGTAACTCTCTCTTTAAGTTTGCTTTTATTTTTTCTAGTTTTCATCTAGTCTCTGTATATTTATGGTCTCATTCTAAGGATTTTGCTTAGCCTAGATATTAATTTAAAAAAGGACGTAGACTTGGATGCATACAATAGTTTGTCCTCTTCCATGTTGCATTTATCATCCTTTTCTATGTTGCCTTTTTACTCCTTATATTTAGAATACTACTTAAATATATTATGGGCTCATGTGGAGTGTAAATTTTTAGGTTTCTGACAATTGCTGTACAAGTTCACTGCTAATATTTCTTCTGAGTCTTAATAAAATAAAGGAGGATTGGATCAACACTGGAAGCTTAATAGTATGTGTAATTATTACTATTTCCTTATCTATTTAGGAACTGTTTAGCTTTTATCTAAAAAATGAAAGACAGAAGCATATCATACATATGTACTTATGTATGTGTACATATAGAATCTCTGAGGCAGCTTGTTCAGTACATTTAAAGCTGTTTAGAAATTATACTATGAAATATGTCCTACAATATAAAGAAAAAATATTTCAATGAAATTGGCTGCCATAAAGTTTCAAAAATATGTTTGATGCTCTTTTCTGTTGTAAATCATTAAATTTCAAACAAATATTATATTGATTTATGTATTTATAATGATCACATTTCTATTTTTGACTATTTTAAGTGAAGTAATAAGTATTAACATTCTTCTACAGAAGAAGGAATTTGCTTGCGTGCATAAGCCTTTACTGTACATGAAATATTATGGTGCTGGAGAGCTAAATGATGGATTTTGTTCTCAACAGAGAAAAGCTTATCTTAGTTTGCAAAAATTTTGAACGTACAGACATACTACTGCTAGACTACCTTTTTCATTGTAAATTTTTAACCCGGCTGTATATATAATGTGCTTTCAGAAATACTCAGAAATACTGAATATGCTTTCAACTGCATAAGTATCATTTTCACCATGCAGAAATATAAATATTACACATCTTGCTATACACATATAGAAAATTAAGACAACGATAGCTATTTTTATCTATCTCCTAATTCCACAAATAAGAAAGGATTTTTAGTCACTTATTACTAATCCAGGAGCTCCTAACCATCCTCAGTGTCCTACCTGCCGTGATCCAATCTTCTGCCATTCTTAATACAGTACATAAAGTACATAAATTGCTTACATCAGCTATTGGATTGTATGAAATAAATTTATTACATACTGTTAATTAATGGCATTTCCTACACCTGTCTTCACAGTGTGATAGTGTGACAATGTTATACCATGAAGATTGTGTAGATTCAATCGCTTTTCCAAATAAAAGGTATGATCCCATAGGTTATAACTTTACTGTCCATTTCTCAGAACACAGGATATTAATATACCAAGAAGAATAAGATTTTTTGAAAAGGTCCTGAAATTTCTTTCCCCAGGGATCAACAAAAAAAAATTATGGGGCTAGATTTTTTTTTTCATTCTGGTGATAACAAATTCCATCCTCGTAATAAGGAGAAAAGGGTATTAAAATCTTAAACTGAACTGGTATACACCCAAGTAACTTAAAGAACTGTCATGGAGTTAGACCCAAATCATACCAACACTAAGAATTTAGTGTATGGCTTATCTGTTATTTCTATTATGCTAACTTGTGTGTGAGTGTGCTAATTGGCTGTAAGGCCTTAAGTTGCTGACATTAGACTTTTAGTGAGAATGTCACATTTTCATCTTCAGTTGCTCTGTAGTTCAAATTACATGGAAAAGAAAAAGAATTCATGTAATACTAAACACATTGTTCAGCAAAACATTTCCACTAGCCAAAGACAACATGCTTTGGATAACATTTCATTTAAAGAAAAAATCATAAGCATTACACGGAAGTTAGAATATCTAGTAAAGCCATGAAAGGTGCCTTATCCATCATGTCTTCACACACTATGAATTACAGTTTCATGAAACACAAGATACCTGTCTCAAGAAAGACAATACTGCTGTATTTTGTAATGTATGTAATATGAACTTATTTTTGTAGCTTTTGGTCAGAAAGGGATATATTCCTAAGAACTGAACATGCTCAAGAGAGTTGAACAGACCAAGGGTATCACGTCAATAGTTGCTGTTTACTCTGTTCTTGATTACAAGCTTGCAGTGTTCTGAACATTTGGATTTCTTTGTGTCATAGGTGTTCATTTTCCCCTTTCACATTTTTCTGTTGTTGCAAAAAAGACACAATCTCTTAGTTTAGAAAAACAACATATATTTGTGTAAAAAAAAGAATTAAAAATTTTCAGATAAAATTGCAGAGCTACTTCATGATATTTTCTCAATAAAAAAACAGCTGCCAGTGTCTCCAAAGGCCTATTACATACCACTGAATCTTTTGCACAAAACCCAACCACTTGGAGTCACCAGCATTGGAAGATGTCACTGCATTGTAATGTAAGGAAATTATATTGTATCAAATTAGTCAAGATACTTCTGATTTTTCTGGGAGACGTTGTTTGCCTCAGTCAATTGCTTTTATACTTCTGTGGTAGTACAAAAGGAATAAAACTAATTTGCAAGCCTCCCCTCAGTATGGAGAATTACTAACCAAATATACCACTGCTTCTTATATCTCCATAGCACCCTGCACAGGGAAAGCATGAAGAACAAATTTTAGGGGACAGTATAATAACTTGAGCTCAGGCTAATGTCAGCTGCAGGAGAACCCAGTTCAGCTGGGGAGACACCAGTCAGCTGATACAAATTAATGTATGACCCAGAGTCTGGATTGCGCTACAGCACTTAGTTAATGAGCTGTTAAAGGAGGACGGAGATAAGGGAAGGTAGTGAGGGGTGTTAATTTCAAGCAATTTAACTCTGCCTTTGGAAAGGAGAATGATATCAGCTATTTGTTTGGTGGACTTCCACATGAACAGCTCATAATTAAAAAAAAAAAAATCATGTTTCAAACCCATTTTTTTGCCGACTTTTTATATCTTCATTTTCGTTCTCTGATTTTAAGTGTTGATCCAGAAGGATGGAATTCAACCACTGGTCTAAAGTTTTAAAAAAGCTGGAAACTTACTTCTTAGTTTCCAAAGTGGTTTAAGGCACTCAATGAAGTTCAGAAGTAGCCTTGGTTGACCCTGTTGTTTGACGTGGGGATCATAGCTGTTTCAGTATGACTAGAGGAGGAACTAGCTGTCCACTTCTGTATAGAGGTGGTTTTGTTTGATAGCATCAATAGGAAAGTTCTAAGTGAGTTTAGCAATATCTAACATTCATACAGAAATATTTTTTCTGGAGTATTCTTCAATTCTATGCCACAGAAGCCAGAAAGCCTTGCAGTAGATATTCTTGTACTACTAAAATTGAATAATTTATGATAACATATTAATGCAGTTGTTATTCTCTTGGTTTTTATACCAGTAGCAAAGCTGTTAATTTCACAGGAGTTGGGCATTGCTTATATGGGTATAAATGAGACTAGAATCAGTCCTTGTATATGCAAAGCATAATTAAGAAATTAATCCACATTAGCTTAGTAAACATCTAAGAGCTGTAGATATGTGAAAAACACAGTAATATTAAAATACCAAGTAAATCTAGCATCATTCTATGCTCCCTTGTGTCAAGCATACAGAATTGTGGAACATGTGATCTCACAGGAATTCAAACACATTAATTACTAAATAAATACAACGGAAAATAGGTCGCAATAGCTTCTTTTTTCCTAAAAATCACACATTCTTTTCTATATGCAGTTAGAAGTACCATTCTTGTTTATTACAATTCATTGCCATGTGCTGTATATCATACATAATTCTGGGCTATTAAATTCCTGGAGCATACAATACAACGAACTTAATAGATTTTATGCAAATCATTATATAACAAAATAAGAGCAGATGGTCCTCATCACATCAGAATCTTTCCATAACAGTTTCATATTTTGTTTAAATTAAACAAAACATAAAGGTACCTCTGTGGCACCTAACTTATTTTAATTTATTCTACCCTACTGCTTTTCTTGCAGTTTTCCTATTCTTTTTTATAGCATTAAAGTAAAATATTTGTGCTAATGTTCCTTAGATATTTAGTTGTTTACTATTTCTGAATTGTTCTGTGAACCTGTACAGATATTTGTTTATTCCTATTTTTCCATCAGAAGGAAATCTATTGCTATCAATAGAGTATATAATTCATCTCACAGAATTGCCTAGAGGAGGCAAAGCAAGTTTTACATTGGGAATCTTAAACAAGTATCTTTTAAGCTCTGTTGCTATACAACTCTATGACATGTTTCCCTTAAAACTCACTCATTTTACATTCTCCCTGCCACCAGCAGTGTCAAAAGATGAATGACAGAACAAATCAAGCTAAAAGAAGTTATGAAAATGAAAGAAAAGTTATCAGAAATAAGGAACTGGGAAAAATTAAAGCAATATAACTTGCTTCTGTCCTGAGAGACTTTAACAGCATATGTCAGGGTGGTCTCTCCTGTTGCCATGTAAAATAAATATCTTATGATCTTTTATACCTATTGCAGCAAATATTTCAAAACCATGTCTGATACATATCCATGATTTCGAAGTTGCTCAATAACTAATTAGTCTGTAATAAGTAATGAATGAAGTAGGAAACAGGCTATCCAAAGCTATTGCAAAAACATTATTCTCAGTCCTATTTTAAATAAAGATGCATAATATTATAGGTTAATCTTTTGGGTGTCTATTGATTTATACTGTCACACACTGCAACATTTTTCACGAAAAAAAAGTAAGTCTTCCTTTCACTGTATTTATCAGTTCTAGAAATTCCTATTTTTATGAGACTCACTGTAAACTTACTTGCTCTATCAGGTTTTCTCAAAAAGGAATAATGTCATTTAG
The DNA here is from genome assembly GCF_028500815.1 of Rissa tridactyla. Lineage (NCBI taxonomy): Eukaryota > Metazoa > Chordata > Aves > Charadriiformes > Laridae > Rissa > Rissa tridactyla. The sequence goes on along the minus strand of NC_071467.1, from coordinate 85,695,612 downwards.
AGAACTAAAATACTGGGCAGCATGCTCCACTGGAAGTGGTTCAACAAGTGCAAGGGCTATAATGAACATAGATGAAATTCAGTAACTTTCACCTCTTTCCCTCTTTTCTCCATCTCTCCTTTCTTTTTTTTCTTCTAATTCTCTAAACCCCGTAGCTAAGGAGAATACTATTCCAAGGTATATGATCATATAATAACTAGGGAGAGGAGAAAGCCATATTCCCAGCTTTGATTCCAGCCAGTTAATGGTCTTGCCACCTAAACAAAAATTTCAATTATTTTGTAACACTTTGATGCAAATACTGGAGTCAGTTTTTATTTTATTAGGATTTTGACTGGACTGCCTCTGTGTATATACACAGGTATATACAGAGGTACAATAACGGTTGTATTTTTTTCTCCATTGCACCATAATTCAAGAATATTTTCCTGGAAGCTATATATTAGCATCTCAGGTTTTCTAAATCCTGCTAGAAAGTGGGAAAAGTCATCACTAACAGAGTTAATCAGCACAAGGTACAGAATTTAAATTGGGTTGTTTTCAGGCAAAATAATTACTCTCTGATTTTCTTAATATAAGGGAATAATTATGAACAAGTTCAGGGAAATCAGTAATCCTGAGAACTAATCTGCTGTAAATTCTTATGAGATTGCACCCTATTTACTCTGCCTTGGTCCCACTAGAGATACTACAGTCCTATTCCAAGGGTACGTTCACCGTTAACAGCAAATTGAATTATTAATCAACACAAAACAAACTGTATTGGTAGTAACAGAACAGCAGGGTCTGAAATGTAGAAAACCCCAGTACCAAATGGATTTCCTCTTCAACAGCAGGATAACTCTACCCCTCAAAGTAGGAAGAAGAGGGAAAAAAAACACTTAGTCTATCTGGATATCAAAATTCCTTATGAATTTTCTTCTCCTAAATTCCAGAAAGCTCTCAAATCAGAGCTCAATGTAGATGCCAGAAGCTGTCCTCTCATTTGGCTGAAATAATACTTCTTCCATCCATCTGTCCCTCCCGCCCTCCCTCTGTGCATTCATTATTAGTGCCAAATTTTCCAACTTCCCCTTAACAATTGTGTGAGTTCAATTGATAGTACCCTACTGTAAAACAAACCAAAATTTCTGTGTGGTATAAAATACAATAGGAAGGTATCCAAAACAGTATATATTATGTAGAAGTTCAATGAGTACTTTTATGTTTTGGACACAAATGATACTTTTAATTAATTAGAATCCCACAAACTTTACATACTGTAAAGAATAAGCAATGATGTATAAATGGTGCTATTTCTTTTTCCTGTCAAAACCATGTAATTTTTAATGTCATCAAGATGTTTTGAGCTGTAACAGAAAAATGGGTGCAGCTCAGATTGAGAAATGCTATACTGAAGGTGGGGACAAGTTCTGCTGAAGCTCATAGAAATAAAATCTGACATCCATATAGACAAAAGAGAGGAATAGCCTTATGTCCTCCTGTTTGAACGTAGTTGGACATAACACCTCAAAACTCACCTGTATGAAAGATAAGAACCTATCAGATCAACTATGCTAATTAAGTAATTTAAATGTTAGTTAGATGAAAACATAGTTGTAGACACTGACTTGGTTCCAACATATTTCCTGTACATGTGAGAAAAGGAGAGGAGGACAGGCACTTCCTTAAAGTGTGCTAGCTAAAATGAACAAAACCACCAAAATGTAAAAAAAAAAGCAGAAGTGAATTGTTGATGCCTGAAAAACATGTATTGCAACTGTAGGCAAATAAAGTACAGGTATACCATTTAAGCCTTGATCTCTGAAGTCAAAGAGAAAGAGAAATTGGCCGAAAAAATACTAATTCCATTACGAATTTGATTAACTTGAACAAAGAAGTAATAGTATTAAAGCTTCTTTTTCAGGTAGACTGCTAAATCCAAGTTTGAAGAACAAAGCAGAAAACAAACAAGCAAAAGCCTGATAGAACTCAAAACATTTATAGTTATATATAACTTGACAAAGTATTTTTGCAATGGATACAGTACATACATTTGAAGGTTGATTTTCTCTAGAGGAGAAGGGGTGTTCATATTCAGAAGCTAACATTCCTCTTCACTACTGAAGATGAAACACAATATTTTCCTTTACGTCTCAGAGATGGCGATAAACTCTTCTTTACTTCAGCATGTGTAGAGCAAGACTGTGAGTACTTCTGAAGATACCACCTCAATTCTTTTCATTCTACAATAATGATTTTACATTTTCTCTTGAGTATCTGAAATACTGTCCTCAAACTTAAGTATTTAAAAGCAAATCAGATTTTATGATGTTGCCTCTCAATTTGACTGCATCTTTTTCTTTCCTTTTGCTACTGATTAGCATCTATTGTTCTTACAGCAATCAAGTTTTAATACTTTAAAATATGTACATAAGAAAGAAAGAGAACAGTCAAGATATGTGTATAATAACAAGCAGGTCACATAATAGACAGGTAGAAATCTTGCTTTATACTCTTCATTCATTTTTCACTGGTTGTTAGATCCTGCCTTTTGATTTAAGAATCTGTCTTTTTTTTATCTACACTGTCACACTTCTGTGTTTTTTACTCACAGATTTCTGGGACATTTTCCAAGTAATTAATAAAAGCGTACATATCATGCAGGCTTGCATATAAGAAATAATTTTTCTTATTCTGAGATTTCGTATTTTCTGGCCAATTTTTTTTTTTTTTGAAACAGTAAAGACAGATTAAAAGCTTTAAAATTGATGGTCAAAGCCCTAAGATATTATGGTGGTTTTGCTTCAGGTATCTTAATCAAACCAACTCAGTCTCTTGGGTTTACAGGATTTCTCATGTTCGTGTAGTTAGCTCCACAATGCCACAAGAACTGCATTTCTTTTGGTATCTTTTTGTATACGCTTTGGGAATTACACAGATTTATGGAAATTAAAGCATATTAAATTTTTTTGTAACTCCAGAAATTGAGAAATTGATGAGTTATTGGTTTCCTGTTCAGTTAACTTCTATTTTTTTTTTACCTGGACCAGTTTTAGCATAGGGTAATTTAAGGATATGAACAGCTGCTGTAATTTCTAACAATGGTTAGCATAATCCACCACAGAATTTATGAGAAAATATATTAGAAAGGAAACTTAAATACTGAGACAGGAAGCTTAAGAAAAAAAGAATATTTGGAAAATCAAGTCCTCAATACTGGGATTATAACAGCTTTTATTTTTCCTTTTTTTTTTTTTCCACTTGAATTTATGCATATATACTCTTGTAGCTGGCAAACTATCTTAGTGACAATATCTATTTCTGTCTTCAACTCCCTGGGCTCTAACAAATATGTTTCCTTTATTTTGGATGACAAGATGATTAAATGTACAATGTGTGTTTTGTAGAATATTTTTTTCACAAAAAACACCCAGGATTTTTACACCAGTCAATGTTACATGACTATGTTGAGACTGGCCTTTTCAGGGTTGAGGTGAATCCTAAACAGAAGTTTCAATAAATAATATTTCTGTTTTCCTCCTCAGATTTTTTTGCAGTTATATCTTTTGCTTTCAAACCAGGAATATATATATTTTTAATTTATGTCAAATTTATGTAATGTGTTTTGAAAATATTCAGGAAAACACACATTTCTTAAGGGACAGTCTGGGTTTCCTTTAATTTTTGTAAATCCATTTGGTAGTATTTTATGCAGCCTTTAAGACATTCAAGCAGTAATGCTTCTATTATGTACAGGGAGGTTTTTTTAATTTGCTGGTTGCAGACAAGTGATCCTGAAAAAAGAGTGGTAAATGCTGAGTATGCTAGATTACTATAAAAACCTCTTTCTATTTTCCCAATTTAAAATGTCTTGTACAAATACAGAGACGCTTATATTTTCCTTTTACTCGTAATTTTAACCTGTATATCCACTCAAGTTTTCAAATACACAAAGAATGCCATGACGTTAAGGTAATGGTGAGGACACAGAGGGGAGACAGACAAACTAACCTATCTTTGGACTGAAACCAATCAAATATGCTTGTTCCGATGCTTAGACTGTCCTATGGAGTCACAACAACTCAGGATAAAAATTTGAGATTGATTAGTTGCGCATTTCCATACCTCAATTTGGCCAAGCTACATTAAATGAATTCTTTACCAGCCTGCTCTTGGGTTTAATCATATATTCTCTATAATTGGTTTTTATTCTTAGTTTATGTCCTCTACCTTGATTTCATTTTAATATATCTTGACTTCATTTTAATATATGCTTTTAAGGAATATAGGTCAGTTTGTGTGTGCATATGTTTGTGTTAGTAGATACATACACAAGACATACATGAAGATACACAACCTCCAAATTTTTTGAACAATAGGTATATTGGTCATTATATCTTACAGCCCTAAATCTTTGAAAGTAATCAAGGGATCCACAGCAGTGCCATGCTAGAAAAAATTCTTTCATTGTTTTGCATTGTCGTGCCATTCAATTTCATTCAGCTCCCTCCATGGTTCTTTACATTTTGTTCACATGTTAAAACTTTTTCAGAGTCTCAGCTTATTAAGTCTCTAAGAACACTAACTTTGAACATTTAAAGGTTACTGTTTCAAAAAATAACAAACTAGTACTTCTTATGAGTCTCAGTCAAAGGTGGTATACAGTATTCCTGTAAGCTAGAAAGAAAAAAAGTGTAGATTTCTCTAAAATCTTTTTTATTAATTTCTTTTGTCAAGGCTTTGGCTCGCTAATGTCGTGATATGTATATATGTTATTGTAACTCAAGAGTTCTGCAGGAATTTCAATTAAAAAAAAAGTCTGCAGCAGTTTTCTATTTTGATTCAGCCTTCTACAACAAACATAAATCTGTTCCTCTTTGATTCTGTATACATATTCCTATACATAAGTGAAGGTAGTCTCAGTGAGGAGGATACAACTAGCTCTATGCTGTCAGTCTCCTAGCTTTTCTATCCAGCTGCATTACAAACTGAAGTTGCCGGGTAAGTCATGCTCTGCCTTTGCAGGTTTTAAAAGAATAACTCTCAGTCATTCTGCAACACTGGCATGTGTCGACTATCTGTCATACGGAGGCTTGCACAAAAGAAATGACTTCACTAAAAAGGTAGCCTCTTAAGTCTTAATTTGTGTGCCACCTGTTCAGCATACGTGGACTGCGATGGTTCAAAGTTTTCTAATTCAGATAAATGTTTACACTTCCAGTAGACAATTAAGAATTCAGCGAACAGTACATATGACTTCTCATCTGCCAAATCCTTGCTTCAGAGAGATCTTCTTAAAAATTAATTAGTTGCAGGCCAATTATATTGTACTACTAGTTATAATGTTACGGACTACAGAACTATGTTTGTGGAAACACATCACGTGCTTCCTGTCCACATACTTACTGGTAATAGTAACACACATTCATACTAGAGACAACATGGAACATTTGTCAAGTAAAATTTCAGTCTATATAACTACCATTTGGCATGCTTATAGTAACTAAAAAGAAGCTGTTTCCATGAAAAACACCAGACCACCTTAAATAGTGATGATATTAACAAAATCTGTAATGATGAAATTACAGATGTTTGTACGACAAATAGAAAAGCAAGAGATAATTGAAACTAAAAAAAGAGTTAGAAAACAAAGAAAACAGAAGAGTTGATTCACAATGCAGTTTTCAAAAGCCTGAACAGATTATCATAAACAAAGAATAACTAGATTGAAATAAAAATTAAACTAAAACCAGGGAGAAATGAAAACAAATAAAATACAATAGCAAAGAAAACCAAAATAACAAAGGGGCTACTGAAAGAACTCAGCATTAAACAAGATAAAATGTAAAAATGGAATGACAGACAATAAATAGCAAAACCCAACCATATATTGGACCCAGTAAGAGGGAATACAAAAGATGAAAAGATTTCCTCTTGATAATTTTTAAACTATATAATACTTTAATTTTTTATTTTTTATTTTTTTTTGAGTCAGGAGACCAAGACAGATAAAATCTTTGAAGGAGAGCTACTGTGGCTTTAAGTGACCATACCAAAGACAGCAAAAGTTTACAATATTCTAAATTATGTTTAATTACAACACAAGATAGAAATTGCTACACGTCAAATTTTTAAGGAGATTTGCTGTGATAAAATATAAAAAGTTTTGAAACAGATTTCTGCTCTGCCCATTATGTCCTCACATAAGCTGAAACTATTCCTGTGATTCTACCTTTCTACACTGAATTTTAGTTGTTTCCCATGTTGCCAGCTCCCCAAAAAACCAAAAAAAAAACCCCAAACCAAAATACCCAAAAAACCCACCAACAAACCTTTCAATTCTTAGGGTGTTTACCATTCCAAGGTATGGCTTTTTCTGATGCCTGTTGGCTGAAACTTCCCTGTTAGTCTCAGGAATCTAAGCTGGGACACACAATACTGGATTAGGGTGCACTGAAATCAATCCAGTTTTTCTCAGAGAAGGAGCATGCCCTTTATCCCTCCTTCCAGAAGATTGCCTCTGCTTGGTAATGCAGTAGCAAAGACAAGGTGAACGGTCACTTTTTTTTAAACAGAAGATCAGTCACAATGAAAACACATGGTAAACTGTGAACAAGCCAGTAAGTCTCCTGTCATACATTTCTACAAGCCTGAACTCGTTTTAGTGTGGGAGTTACAGCAAAACAAAAATCCTAATAACACCATCAGCTTGTCAGGGAAGGACCCATTGTGCCCTGAGTAAACTCTATCGAAGGAGAAGAAATGCGTACATATAAAAAGGAGCTCTTTGCTGCCTAGAATTGAAGTTAAATGCAACTGCTTACCTGATTCTTGGGGCGGTTATGTCTCACTACTTACTGAGTCTGGTTTTGTGTTTTGGGATGTACCTCTCTGCTGTAATAATACAGCATTAGGCCTATGAGGGCCAATATATGGACTCCGTTAATAAAACCATAATTAATTTAGTTTTCATGCAATGTCTGCTAGGGTACATGCTTTATAAGCAGTGGTCCTTCGTCACAGCATTTTACTTGTGTTCTACCAAATGGTTCATTGTGTCCTAATTATGCACATAAAATTTCCACCTTATGGGTTTATCCTGACCTATTTTCATCCTCTCTTTCCTCATTTAACCTTATTGAGTACAGCACAATGCTTGCTATAAGTAACAGAAATTCTTTAAGATTTTTTAAGAAAGAGGAGAAGCAATTAACAATCAAACACCAAATGTGAAAAAGATGGTTGCATAGAAACAGAAACAGAAAAGTAGACAAGACTCAAACTTAATAGCTTATGGGAAGGAATTGTATTTCCTACAGTAGCTGACACCTTTCAGAACTTTTGAAATCTTTCAAGACGTTTTACTCAGTGTAAAAGCTGTTAAATTTCTGAATAAGTAGTTCAAGGCATTGATTTTTTTTTTCAAAGCTGTGGTTAGAGGCACTTTTTTTTTTCTTTTTATTGTAATCACTCTGATTAGGTTTAATTCTGAATGCAAAGTCTTTTCCTGCTCATTGTAACCATGCAACCCTGTAGGACAATATTGCGATTGCTAGTAGCTGGCTATAAGCTTTGTATGCATTTGCAAGGCCTCAAGATCAAGGTGCCTTCTTCACCTTCGTGCAGTTTTATTTTCCTTGGTTTAGCTGTGATAGTAATTTTTCTAATTGACCAGATATCTAAGGGTAATTTGTTTTGCTTTTTTTGTCTTTGTGTGATACAACTGTAGTTTTATACAGATAGCTGTAACAAGCAGGTAGTCTATGTAGAATGGCACATTCGTGACTCTAAAATAATTATGAAGTATAGAGAAATACAGGCCTGGTAAAATAGCAAAAACTTTGAGAATAGACACACAAAGAGGGGCAGAGGAGCACAGACATGGGTAGGGATAGGGCAAACGGTCAGCAATGGAGACCCCACAGCAATAAACAACACTTCAGTGGTCAGTTAAAGAAATGCAGACCTGGATCTAGACAAAACTGGTCTTAAGGGTAACAAAGAGAACTACGAAATTGTATATAATATACGTAAAAGGCATTTGGATATAACATGGAGCTGCAAACCAATGAAGAATGAGAAAGGTGTAAAAGCATGCCAGGAAACATAAAAATGATTCCAAGTAGATCCTATAACGAGGAAGAAGAAACCATAACATGAAGAACATGTTCCTCCTGGAGAAGGACTCCCGATGCCAACAACTCACCCAACACTGCCCAACCACCACCACCATTGCAGTAAGACTGCTGACCACCCAGAGCAATAGAGGAAGGAGACCACAACATAAGGAAAAAGTATAGAAACCATGGTATGTGCATAATTTTAACTGCACTACTTTTCTTTCTTTTTCTCTAGCAATATTTCAGTTAAGCTAACAATACTTTATTGGCTTTACTTATATATAAGGTCTGCTTCCTCTTTGCCCATGAAAAATATTTGCAATATTTTGAATGCAACATCTTCAGTGTACATTGTGGTTGGGATTCTCCAAAGAAAGGGCCTACGTGTATGCTATCTGTAATGTTGCAGAAGGCTTGATATAAATAAAACAAATTGTACTAAATAGCAGACTCCATCTTTTTTTTTTTTTATTTTTCTGTCGTCTTAGCAGAGAGTCAATGTATAAGTCACCAACATTTGCTCCCACTTCAACATTGTTATGACTAGCTAGGACAGACATATACCAGTCGAATTAGTAATGCTGTAAATTAAAATGGACATAAAGATTCCCAGATTTTTACTTGGCTGTCTACTGAAGGGGTTGCTGAGATACCATGAATATTAAAACTCATGACTTGAGTTGCCAAACTTCTTGAAACCAGAATATCTGTTCCAGGAAAGAGACAGTCTAGAATTCTGAAATAATTTAGTGACATTTTGGAATGAAAAATGAGATTTTAAAAATTTTCTGCAGAAGAGAAATGAAAAAAAGTAAAAGAGATAGTTTAAAAATAAAAATGAGGTTGAAAATACAGACTCTGAATTCACAGCTCAGACATAAGCCCCAGGGTTTCTGGTCCCATGGAACAGCAATATGAAGGCAAATGAGAAACGAGGTGGAAGCCCAGAAATCTGGGAGGGTTAGGAGCCAAGGCTCCAATGTAGGCTGGCAGGAACCCCAACTGCCTCTGTCTCATCAGAAGTTCAGCATGAATAATGCATTCTCACTCTTCTCTCACTGCTCCAAAATCATATAATCGTTTTCTGAATGCAACCTGTGAGACTCAAAAACTTCCATCCAACTCTACTATGTTGGAAACCGGAATGGTACTGAGTAATACCGTGGTTGCCTTACAGTATTCTCTTGTTTTTCACAAATGGAAACTTTCCCCTGGCTATTAAGGAGATTTTATTGCTGTCAGTTTGTCTATTTTAAGTTTCATAAAATATCACTTTGCGCTGTTATCAGATTAATAATGCTGAACTAGCAACTGCCAGATGTACTTGCAGATGTATATAGGATGTATGCAGTCTTAAATTTAGCATCAAAGTTGGTTTAACACTTCTGTTCTCTAGGAAAATCTTCTTACTTGTGATTGAGAGTATTTGTTAAACCCTGATCTAAGGTAGTTTTGAAGGATAATAGGGATTTTGATGTACTACGGGATCAAAGGGAGTAATAGAAAGGAAATAACCTGGTTTATGGCCAGTGTGTTCTGCTAACAATAATAAACTAATAGCAGTCTTCTGTGTTTTGCCCTCAATTAAGTATTTTAGCTACTATATATCTACATTTTTCTTCACATTTTACAATATACTTATTACCAGACTGCCTCAAAAGGATATGAATAGACTAGCTCAGGGAGAAGGCAAGGTTATACCAGTTGCACATGTCATGTTAGATTGTCTGACCAAGTTTAATAAAGCAACCCCATGGAATTGCTAAGGAAACACATTGCACAAAACAAAACATAAGCAACATTTCTTTTACAATATGATGTTTTTTATGAGTCCAGATGGAGACAGTGTAGGAATTCCCAACATAAACCACCAGAAAATAAGAAGATTTTGTGACTGACACTGCATTTTGTATCTTCAACATGGGAGGGCACAACTTTGAATCAAAAGTAGGAAAAACAGAGAGAAAATAATTTGTTAAGTAATCACATTATGGGATTTGGGATTATACCTTCAGCCCCACCTGGAAAGTTCCAAACAGAAATATAGGCATTTTCGCTACATAACCCATACATAATGCCTCTGAAGTTTCCCAGAAATTACATGCAGTGACTCTGTCATGTCCAGAACACACAGTTCTTCCTGCAGCTGTGCAGACCTCCTGCGTGGCACATGCACAATAGCAAGCAGAAAATGTTTTGCACTGGGATTGCTAATGAGGATTGGTAACTATTGCCACACTGGAAAATCTCTGCTTGTTGCAAACAAAATTTCCACATGTTGAGACAGAATTACACGGGAATGAGAGAATCCCCTAAAGCAGATAGGCTATTTTGTTTGGGTTTAAATGGCTTAAAACCAGAATCCTAGTATCTTTTCATTTTTAGGAGTGACCAGGCTTTGCAGAATGTGTGCAACCAACACCAGCAGAAGAGGGCAGTTTCTATATTCTAACAGACATGAGGTTTGTGTCTTGGACCCTTGTGTGTAAGGGAAGGAGAAAGGCCTCCTTAAACCTTTCTTTACACCTCCTCGATGGTGGGGACAATCTGACCTTCTGAATTTATCACCCATTGTTAAAAATAGAAAATAAAGAGAGAAGCAAGGCAAGGGATGCAGTGTGAGCATAAAGCAAACTTGACATTAGCCACCACTTTGGGAAAAGTCTGTAAGGCATAACAAAATGAGAAATAAAAAGTTAAAAATTGGGTATTTGAATGTTAGGAGGAAACATGATAAGGTCACTAAATAAGCATCCATGCCTGCAGTAAATTTTGGTATAACTGAAAAATCATAAACTGAGAAGAAAGATATGGCAATAGAAATTGTTATAGGTTAAATTAGATAAAAGTGCAGTACTTTCAATAGCCATATAGAACTTAACTTTATTACAGTCATACTATTCTTCAACTAAGGACTCGCTATTGTGAATCATCTAAACAAGCATTTACTAAACAAACATTTGGTTAACTGGTGGCATTATGAGTTCTTTTTCCCCTCACTATTTTGTTGAAAATACAACAAATATTATATGAAGCTAGTATAAGAATTAAATTTCTTATGTGTATGTGTATATATGCGTATCTCAGATCTATCATGATATGTATGAAATTTCCAACCTTATTCTCTCCTTTACCATTTCTATATTTTTACTTATTAGTGGTTATTCTACCCCAGTGATGCATACAGCTCAAGTTCATTACCTGTTATTTCTCAAAAATCCCAACTAAAAAAAAAAAAAAAGTACTACAGATATATATTCTATTAGTGAGGTTTCTATACTGGGGTACTTTCCTAAATTATATACATGGTAAAAACTCAGGAATTTCACAGTTCCTTTTTCTTTTTTTTTTTTTTCCCCCAATGCAAAGACTAAGGTCATTGCATTGCCATTCTGTAACTACTTAAATGTATGTTTTCAAGTGGCTGATGTTTAATAAATATTATAGCGTTTTTGGCTGCTAGAAACAAACAAAACCAAACAAAATATCAAGTTGTGTTTTGATTAAGTGTTTTAAACGCAATTAGTGTGACAGCATCTATCACAGAGTTATCTGTGACCTGTCCGTGAGCCTTTTCAGCTGGTTGCTTTCCCCTTTCTTTGCTTTCCGCCACCATGTCTGCAGCTGTGGGACGGGCACTTTGGGGAGCACCAGGCCACGCAGCAGGACCACAGCTGGTACTCCCTGTGCTGGCAGTGGCATGTCAGACCCAACACCTGCCAAGGAGAGGGTGCAGCCTGGAGACTTGTTCCCAGCTTGTGCCCCTGTCTGGTGGGTCAGCATGTCACAGAGCAAATCAGTGGGTGGTTTGCAAACTTGGGGTCTTGGACATGAGAGTATTTGACCTACAAAGAGCCATGGGAGAGCAGAGTGAAGGAGACCGGCATTCCTCTAAGTAGTTAACACAATGAGAATTAATATCCTCCTTCTCCTGATGCATTTAGACTCAATGTTCAAAAACTTTAATCAAATTTTATATACTTCTGATGGTTTTTACTATATAAGGAGTTATAATAATAGCATATGTTTTCACACTGTAGAGCAAGAATATCTCACTGTGTTAATTCCAGGGTCATATCCAAATTCTCTGCTTGTATCTGATGGCTGTAAACCTCTGCTACACAGACCCCGAAGCAACTGCAAAGTTTTACCTGGCATTTTTCTTATTTGTTAAAAACAATACATTTCAATAACATGATAACAATGCAATGTGTAATATATATTTACTGTGGTCTACATTTAGAGAGTGTAAACATTATGTTGTTTGTAGAAAAAGTAAATGACAATGAGCGTTAATGGCCAAACCTATATGCTGAGTGCATTATGGGGCACTGGATGTTAAAGTTTCAAGCTGGGATGCTCTGGTTGTTTTAATAAAACAAAATCTCCAGTCTTTGCAGAGTTTATTATAGTGGTGTTGTTTTGGTTTGTTTGGTTTGTTTTTTTTCACAACAGACAATAGGGATGTAATTTCTGATGTTCTGCTAACAATTGTTTGTTTCTTGGGTTATTGTAAATAAACCTTCTTCATTTTATAGATTTTCCCACAGCTATCTTATATTTTAAACTTAAAACTCAGTGGGTCTTTGATTGAAATGAAATAAAGCCAAAATGAAATTTTATTTGGTGAACAGTGTGATTTTCTTCTTTTAAACCTGTTAATACTTTCCATGATGAGTCATTGACTAGTCCTTTCATACTTGGAGGTGAAGAGAAATTTGTTAAATGGTGTTGTTGACAAGCCAAGAAATTTGGTTAAATACACTCTGCTTCTCTAATTTATACTATATGTATGTTTCAACTGCAGCAATATATTTATATCACATGTATTTTTATGTTTATGTTGCATTCTAATTGATTTAATTTGAGCCTCTTATTCAGTGGTAGGGCAGTTTTTTGTTTTCCTTTTTTGTAACACTAACTATAAAGTGGATACACATTCTGAGATAAAAGTACATTCAGTGTTTCTCCCTAATAGTTATGTAATATCTCACCGGGAAGACATTAGGTTAAACTCTCTGGATTTTGTAAAGTGGGTACATGTGGTGATGACCTCTGCAGAAAAATCCCACAAAAATCAGTAAATGGTAATGGCAGTGTCTCCTTAGGTGATTTAATAATTCACATGGTAATTTTAAGGAGCCTATACTGCTGATTCATAAGATTTCTGAAGATGTAATGATAGGAATTCACTTATGGAAGTAGGATGTCTGAAAATTAGGTACTACAATGTCTAACAAGGCCCTTTTTTTTTGGATCTGGGCCTGTTTTTCTAAGGAAATCATGGGACCTGAGAATGTGACTTATCCAGCTGAAGGAACGTATTAATGACATGCACTTTGCCCTTATCTTTTTGTCATTAAGAATAGTACAGAATAGTACATAGTGTTCAGAAGTGACACTGAATCAGTATGAGATGGCTGGGGAATGTGAACTGTGAAATAATATTGAGGAATTCTGCTAAATACTTTCCATGAAGTATCAGAATGGGATACATTGTACTTCCTTCAGATAAGTTCACGGTTTGGATTTTACAAAAGGCCATAATTTCTTTTATCCTTACATAACAAGTCCATCTGTAATTAATCTAAAATAAGTAATGCTTCATTTACATTAGAATAAATACTATCGCACTTTCACAAATATTACCTGAGGAGCTCTGTCAGAAATCTTTAATTCTATAGAATTACTGGTGACAGCCATATGTCTGTAAACAGTCTTTCCTCACTTCTGCTTTTTCCTTCTTTCACTGGTTCTGAGGTATTTCACTCACACAGATGATGTGAGTATATGATTGTCTAGTACTTTTATTCAAGCAACAATGTTTTAGAAGTGTTGATTATCTAAGACAGTTTGTAGATATGATAATGAAGCATCATTCTCATTTGCAGTTGATTAAACTGCAGAACAGAGAAATTAAATTACAACGTTCAATATCCTAACTTGAATGTGTGGCAGAAACAGGAATCGTAGTATCATAGAATCACAGAATCATAGAATAATTTGAGTTGGAAGGGAACTTTAAAGGTCACCTAGTCCAACCTCTCTGCAATAAGCAGGGGCATCTTCCACTAGATCAGGTTGTTCAGAGCCCCGTCCAACCTGAACTGGAATATTTCCAGAGATGGGACATCTACCACCTCTCTGTGCAACATGTTCCAGTGTTTCACCAGTCTCATTGTAAAAAATTTCCTCCGTGTATCTAGTCTATATCTAACCTCCTTTAGTTTAAAATCGTTACCCCTTGTCCTATCACTATAGGCCCTACTGAAAAATCTGTCCCCATCTTTCTGAAAGGCCTCAATAAGGTCTCCCCGGAACCTTCTCTTCTCCCTCTCTTTGCCCTTCTTCACAGGCGGGATGTTCCATCCCTCTGATCATTTTTGTGGTCCTCCTCTGGACCAGCTCCAGCAGGTCCTGTGCTGAGCACTCCAGAGCTGGATGCAGTACTCCAGGTGAGGTTTCACCAGAGTGGCATAAAGGGGTAGAATCACCTCCCTCGATCTGCTGGCCATGCTTCTTTTGGTATGGTTGGCTTTCTCGTCTGTGAGCTCACATTGCTGGCTCATTTCCATCTTTTCTTCCACCAGTACCAGGGATTGCCCCAACCCACATGCAGGACCTTGCACTTAGCCTTGTTGAGCTTCATGAGGTTCATATGGGCCCACTTCTTGAGCGTGTCTGGGTCCCTCTGGATGGCATCTCATTCCTCAGGAGTGACAACCATACCACTCAGCTTCATGTTGTCAAAAAACTTGCTGAGGGTGCACGTGATCCCCCTATCTTTGTCATTGATGAAGATATGAAAGAGTACTCATCCCAGTACAGACCCTTGAGGGACATCACTTGTCACCGAACTCCATCCGGACATTGAGCCATTGACCACTACCTTCTGGATGTGACCATCCAACCAATTCCTCATCCACTGAACAGTCCACCCATCAAATCCATATCTCGCCCATTTAGAGAGAAGGATGTTGTGGGGGACCTTGTCAAAGGCCTTACAGAAGTCCAGATAGGTGACATCCGTAGCCCTTCCCTTGTCCGCTGAAGTTGTCACTCCATCATAGAAGGCCACTAGGTTGGTCGGGCAGGACTTGCCCTTGGTGAAGCCATGCTGACTGTCTCGAATCACCTCTCTGTCCTCCATGTGCCTTAGCATAGCTTCTAGGAGGATCTGTTCCATGATCTTCCCAGGCACAGAGGTGAGGCTGACAGGTCAGTAGTTCCCAGGGTCCTCCTTTCTACCTTTTTTAAAAATGGGTGCAATGTTTCCCTTTTTCCAGTCACTGTGGACTTCACCTGATGCCATGACTTTTCAGCTATGATGGAGAGTGGCTTGGCAACTACATCAGCCAATTTGTCACTTGCCGAGGAGACCAGCTCCAGTGCAGGTAAGCCTGTACTGGGGAAGGGAATCACAGCAAAAAAGGCCGGCAAAGGGGCTCGTTTTTGAGGCTTTTTCAAGCCAGGAAAAGCGGCCAGCCCGGGCCGGTACCCAGTGCTTCCAGGGGGCGGAGGCAGCTGAGGAGCCGAAGGCGGAGCCAGCACCCCCGGTGGCAGCTGTGAACGAGCTGGGGGCGGGACCACTCTCCCCCGTCATAAAAGAAGCCCTCTGGGAGCAAACAAGTGGTGAGTGGGTGTTGCCTGGGTGTCACCTGTGGAACCATCCGGGAGCAGCAGAGGAGGGTGTACATCGGTGAGGTGACAGCAGCGGCGGGCAGACACCACAGAGTGCAGCACGGGACGGGTGACCATGAGGGGAGCAGGCAGGCAGGCTAGGTAGACCGCAAAGAAAACATGGTCTCCACTCGATCTGTAGCCAAAGCCAAAAGGAATAAAGCGACACAAATGGACCTGACAGAGAGACATGCAGGCGTCCAAGCAACAGGCTGCATGGAATGTCTGTCACTCTGGCAGGAGGACAGCAAAGACAGTGCCTGTGTGCGCTGCGACCAGGTAAATGGTCTGCTCAGCCTAGTGGCTGAGCTTAAGGAGGAAGTGGAAAGACTGAGGAGCATTTGGGAGTGCGAAAGGGAGATTGATCGGTGGAGCCGCGACCTGCCAACCTTAGGGAAAAAGCAGCTGGCGGAGGCTCCACGAAATATAGAGGATCCCCTGCCCTTTTGTCACCAGGCAAAAGGAGGGGAACTAGGAGAGGATGGGGGGGAATGGAAGCAGGTACCTGCTCGGGGTATTATTATTACCCTCTTTTGATCTTACAGGCAGACAGTGAGGATCTGGAGAGTAGAAGTCTGAGGGCAATGAAGAAAGATTTCAGGGCCTTGGGATGGCTTGTCAAGGGTTCAGGAGCACAAATTGTGTTCTCCTCTGCCCTTCCAGTTTTGGGGACTGATGAATGGGTGAACAAGAAAATTGGACAGATCAACACCTGACTCCAAAACTGGTGCTACGAGTAGGGCTTTGGGTTCTGTGATCATAGTTTGATCTGCAGGACACCGGGCCTGCTTGCTAAGAATGGGAAAACCCTATTCCAAAATGGGAAAAGGGTACTAGGCCAAGAGTTAACAAGGCTCATGGACAGGGCTTTAAACTAGAATCGAAGGAGGAAGGGGATAAAACCAGGCCCACTAGTAATGAGCCTAGGGATAAAGGGCCAAGGATGGGGGTGAAATTGGTAGCCCAGCTCAAGTGCATCTACACAAATGCACATAGCATGGGCAACAAATGGGATGAGCTGGAAGCCATTGTGCAGCAGGACAGCTATGATGTAGTCGCCATCAAGGAGATGTGGTGGGATGACTGTCATGACTGGAATGCTGCGATGAATGGCTATAAGCTCTTCCATAGGCAAGGAAGGAGAGGTGGGCATGTGGCTCTGTACATTAGGGAATGTTTTGATTGTATAGAGCTAGATTCCAGTGATGATAAAGTCAAGTGTTTATGGGTAAGGATGAAGGGGAAGGCAAATAAGGGAGATCTTGTGCTGGGAGTATGCTATAGACCACCCAACCAGGATGAGGCAACAGATGAAGTATTCTATAAGTGGCTGGCTGAAGTCTCGCAATCGCCAGCCCTTGTTCTGGTTGGGGACTTCAACCTGCTGTATATCTGCTGGAAATACAACACAGCAGAGAGCAGACAGGCTAGGAGGTTCCTCGAGTGCATGGAAGATAACTTCCTGACGCAACTGGTAGGTGAGCCTACCAGGGGAAGTGCCTTGCTAGACCTACTGTTCACAAATAGTGAAGGACTAGTGGGAGATGTGGTGGTCGGAGGTCATCTTGGGTTTAGTGATCATGAAATGGTCAAGTTTTCAATTTGTAGCAATGTAAGGAGGGGGGTTAGCAAAACCTCCGCCTTGGACTTCCAGAGGGCGGACTTTGGCCTGTTCAGAACACTGGTTGAGAGAGTCCCTTGGGAGACAGTCCTGAAGGGCAAAGGGCTCCAGGAAGGCTGGACGCTCTTCAAGAAGGAAATCTTAAAGTCCCAGGAGCAGGCTGTTCCCAAGTGTCGCAAGTCTAAAGGGTGGGGAAAATGGCCAGTCTGGATGAATAAGGAACTTCTGATGGGACTTACGAATAAAAGGAGGGTTTACCACCTTTGGAAGAAGGGACAGGCAACTCAGGAGGAATACAGAGATCTTGTTAGGTTATACAGAGAGAAAATTAGAAAGGCAAAAGCCCAGCTGGAGTTCAACTTGGCCACTAACATTAAGGACAACAAAAAAGTTTTTATAAATACATCAACAAAAAGAGAGCCAGGGAGAATCTCCATCCCTTACTGGATGGGGGGGGGGAAGTTGCAACCAAGGACGAAGAGGAGGCTGAGATACTTAATGCCTTCTTTGCCTCCGTCTTCAATAGTCAGACCAGCTATCCCCAGGGTGTTCAGCCTCCTGAGCTGGAAGATAAGGATGGAGAGCAGAACAACCCACCCATAATCCAGGAGGAAGTAGTCAATGATCTGCTTCTGCGCCTAGACGCACATGTCTATGGGGCTGGATGAGATTCACCCAAGAGTACTCAGGGAGCTGGCGGGAGAGCTCACCAAGCCTCTCTCCATCATTTATCAACAATCCTGGTCAACAGGGCAGGTGCCAGATGACTGGAGGGTGGCTAATGTGACGCCCATCTACAAGAAGGGTTGGAAGGAGGATCCGGGGAATTACAGGCCTGTCAGCCTGACCTCAGTACCAGGAAAGATCATAGAGAGGATCATCTCTAGTGAGCTCTCACGGCAAGTGCAGGGCAGCCAAGGGATCAGGGCCAGCCAGCATGGGTTTAGGAAAGGGAGGTCCTGCCTAACCAACCTGATCTCTTTCTATGACCATGTGACCCAACTTCTGGATGCAGGAAAGGCTGTGGACGTTGTGTATCTGGACTTTGGTAAGGCCTTTGACACCGTCCCCCACAGCATTCTCCTGGAGAAACTGGTGAATCATGACATAGACAAGTGTACTCTTTGCTGGGTTAAAAACTGGCTGGCTGGCCGTGCCCAGAGAGTTGTGATTAATGGGGTGAAATACTCTTGGCAGCTGATCACCAGTGGTGTTCCTCAGGGCTCAGTTTTGTGGCCAGTTTTGTTTAATACCTTTATCAATGATCTGGATGAGGGGATTGAGTGCACTCTCAGTAAATTTGCAGATGACACCAAACTAGGTGGGAGTGTTGATCTGCTTGAGGGTAGGAAGGCTCTACAGAGGGACCTGGACAGGTTGGATCGATGGGCCAAGGCCAACTGTATGAGGTTTAATAAGGCCAAGTGCCGGGTCCTGCATTTTGGCCACAACAACCCCAAGCAACGATACAGGCTTGGGGAAGAGTGGCTGGAAAGCTGCCCAGCAGAAAAGGACCTGGGGGTGCTGGTGGACGGCCAGCTTAACATGAGCCAGCAGTGTGCCCAGGTGGCCAAGAGGGCCAACAGCATTCTGGCTTGTATCAGGAATAGCGTGGCCAGCAGGAGCAGGGAAGTGACCATGCCCCTGTACTCGGCACTGGTGAGGCCTCCCCTCGAGTACTGTGTTCAGTTCTGGGCCCCTCTGTACAAGAGGGACATTGAAGTGCTGGAGCGTGTCCAGAGGAGAGCTACCAGGCTGCTGAGGGGTCTGGAGAGTAAGTCATGTGAGGAGAGGCTGAGGGAGCTGGGCATGTTTAGCTTGGAGAAGAGGAGGCTGAGGGGAGACCTCATTGCCCTCCACAACTACCTGAAAGAAGGCTGTAGAGAGGTGGGTGTTGGCCTCTTCTCCCAAGTGAATAATGACAGGACCAGAGGAAGTGGTCTGAAGTTGTGGCAGGGGAGGTTTAGATTAGATATTAGGAAGAATTGCTTTACTGAAAGAGTGGTGAGGCACTGGAACAGCCTGCCCAGGGAGGTGGTGGAATCACCATCCCTAGAGGTATTTAAGAAATGTCTATATTTGGCACTTCAGGGCATGCTCTAGTGTCAGAGATTGTAGGGGTTTGGGGTTTTTGTGTGTGTGTGTGGTTGGACTTGATGATCTCAAAGGTCCTTTCCAACCATGAAGATTCTATGATTCTATGATTCCCTCAGGACTCTGCGATGCATCTTGTCGGGTCCCATAGACTTCTGTGTGTTTAGGTTCCTCAGGTGGTCACAAACCTGATCTTCTCTTACAGCAGGAGAAGAACATGCCATTACTGTCTTATTGTTGGTGAAACACATACCCTTCATGGGTTATGCTTCCCAGTAATTTTGATTTGATTGTCCTGAAAATGCTACTATTGGGTAGAATCTTAGTCTACAAAGTAACATAATGAAATATATTAAACAAACATATATGTACTAAAGAATGATGGATACTCACATTCAGAAAAAAATAATAATGTATCATTAAGTAGTAGTCTCCCCAGTTACTACAAAATTGAAAGAATGACCTGTGGCTGTGCCAAAGTCAATCTGGCTTCATCAAAAAAATGGATGTGACTAGTGTGCATTCCTTGACATGCCTAGGTAATATGAGATACATATTTCATGAATGGACAAAAAAAATCATTGGTTTTGACAGTTATGTATTTCATGCAGTTTATTTTTTCTTTTACTGTGCCACACCTCACTTGTAACCTCAAATAGCCTGTTTGGCATTTTACTTAAAAGAATTTCTGTTACCACATTAATTTCAGCACTTTCTTCTGCTTGAAACTTATTATAATGTTACATAAAAATACCTTGAGTTATATGCTTGTTGGTTGTTTCAGCACCTGATGCTGCAGAACAACAGAAAAAGCATTTAAATATATTACTGTACTTAATTTTAGCATCACTACAATCTCTGAGGTCAATTGCTGTTCTGCTGTGATTGAATCAAATTCTAAGGGAAAACTGTAGAGTCCAGGGATTATCTTTGTTGAATGAACATGTTCAGATACAGTTCTGAAATCAATGAACTGGAAAGATGTCTGCTCATGCTGGGAACACAACTTAGCTGTATGGTAATAAACACACAGGGAAGGTGTCATGCAAACAAAGCCATAGCCTGCAGCAGCAAATGACAGTTCTCTGACTTAGTATCCTTGTCCTTGAGCTTGAATTTGGATATGCTTCAAATATTTCTGATAAAATGCTCGATGCTGCACTGTGAAGTTAGCAGATTAATGCCTCTCTGGTTTTGCTGGATCAAAATGACAAGAAGTGCTATGAAACAAAAAGTGGGGGGAAATAAATGTTCACTCTACTCATTTTTTTCCCTTTGGAAACAAAAATATTGCAAAAGTTATGGTATTCCATAGAAATGTCAGCACTGCAATCTGTCTGCAGAAGTCTGCATAATTGGGAGAACTTTCACTAAACACAATGTAGAAGCAGAACCAAGTAAAAGGTCATGTGTTATTATTCACTGTGTAGTGCAAGAGGGAAGAGCAATTAAAAAAGCCAGAGGGAAAGGCAAAAGCAGCAGCAGTGCACCTAACGCTCTTAGCTAAATTTTATAAGTGGCAGAGTGGGAGGATACCATATGTATTGGTCCCTGAGGCTAGCATCTTTAATTTCTGGATGAGAAGAATCAAGGTAAAAACAAGAGTCACAGCCTAAGCTATCAGCAAAAGTAACAATGAATTAATGAGGAAAAATGCTATTATTGAACAAAAATACAGTAGGAGAAGAATAATAAAATATAATAAACCATTTAACCCACCTCCCAACACACCACTCCCACCACAGACAAGCCCTGCTATGTTACTGTTATGGACAGGAGAAAGCTTTTTTGACAAATGAGAGTGCATCTGGCCAGATTCAACAGTATTTATGTGTTTTGTGAATTCCTGGATTACAGTTATTTTCAGTTTTTAAATACAATTTAAGAAGCCGGGTATGCAGATTACTGGGTTTTGTTTATCCCTATGCTCACTTTGGCTTCATTCACAGTAAGTTTTTAATCCTGGGTCAAAGTAATCCATTGCTAAAACCTGTTGTGAACAGGGACATATCTGACTGTTTGTGTAAACTCATTTTCTATTCTCCCTGTTCCCTATCTTTTTTATCCACTGAGATAAACGTGGGAACACTTGAAAGACATATTTTTTTTTTTAATGATCATTAAGACATGTAGCGACTAGCTAATGTATAGGAAAGATTGGTTCAGTTTTCTGAAGTTCACTTAATCTGGGGTTTCACTAATGTGCTGTAACTATTTTGGAGGTGCAGGACTGTTATGTACGAAATATTTTTGTGGGCAAAAAGGAAACACACTTTATAAGTAAAGCCAATAATGTATTGCTGGTATGAAGAAATCTTAATCTAATCAATGAATTCTTTTTAGCTGAGATCTAATTATTAAAAAAAAAAAGAAAGTATCCTACAGTTAGTCTCAGTGTTAATAATATAGTTAGAATAGACATACATGCACTTCCTAGTATATATCTCTTTTTCTGATGCTATGTTCAACTTTCTACAGCCCTTCTGGGTCCTTGGGTTGATAGCTTCAGTTTGGTTGTGGTGTACAGCACCAGCAGGAGGGGTATGATGCTGGTGATTTCTTCTTCCTCACCCCAAGGATTCAGTTGGGGTCACTTTTGTGTTTCCTAATGTACTTTTGCAGGTCCATACTACATCTGAATTTACTGTGCATGGTAAATTTTACATATCTTACATACTTGTCTTTTCTTACCCCAAGACTGGTTAGTCTTAGCTCTAGGTCTGCTTTTCTTTTACTGACATTTGTTGGGTTTTTATAGCCCCGGGGTCTGCAATGCCTGCAATTGCCTCCTCTCTTTGCACCCTATGCTGGCACTTTTACATGGAACCCTGTGTTCCGACGTTAGAGGCCCCCACTATTATAGCAGGGTAGTATTCCTCTACACTATACCACTATATTACAGTTGTATGTATTTCATTCTGCTCAGAATAAGTTCTTGGTACTACTATTTGTATAAAAGCATTGTTATATCACATGAAGATAAGCAAAAATAAAACAAACAATAAACCACACCAGAAGTAGCTACCTCATCATTAGAAAACAAAACAAAAAAATTCTTAGAGCTAAGCAAAGTAAAACTAAAGCTCCAGGAGGGTCAACACAAGCTGAGACAAACTAAGCCTGACAAACCTCAGTTTTGCAAACTCAGTGCAAAGGCTGCTGCTTGTTACTAGCAAAGTTAATATCATATGTACTGGGCTCAGTTCACTTTGTGCTTCAAACATTCTGGGTGGTCTATAGGAAGGGTATAGCAATAATTATGTCAGTTCACCAGCGTACCCTTTGTGTTAGAGTCAATTCTATAGCAAGTCAGTAGATTTTTAAATAGACAATGAATGGCTCTTAAGCAGGACATGAAAGGATGAAAAGTTCTTATTCTCTTCTAGTTGTCTGCCAGATTGGTCAGAGATCAGGCGTACGCTGTGACCAGAAGCAGAATGTGAAATGATCAGGTTTCAGTTCCCATGAAAGAGATTAAAAGTATGACAAGTGTAATCCATCAGATTTAGACTTTTTATGCATGCATATATAATATATAGGCTAATATTGAAATATGCAAGAATTTACTGTGCTGTAGTTAGTCTAAAAATTTAATTTAAGACTTTATAGCTTTAATGGAAAAATTCCACAGAACGTGGACTATTTTTTCATTAGCTTGAATGTTAGTCCCAGTAGCTGCAATTAGAGCATGTTTTCTTTAATTGTTTATTCACGTATCTGTTAGGTTGCAGTTAAATGATACAAATCCAATGAATGAATTCTTAAAAAATCATTATAGATCCTTACAAAAACTTTTCCACTGCCTTTTCATTAATAGCGTATATGGGTGGTAAGATAGTTTAAATTACAATGGGTTCGGCATTTTTCTTGTTGGTTTTGGTTTGTTGTTTTGGTTTTTTTCACTGCAATAAAATATCCTGTTAAAATATTTAATTGGCTAATAAAATCCAAAATAACCTTTTGGGTAAGTATATGGCTGCAATATTGCACTTAGTTTTCCTTTTTCCGTTAGCTTTAGAAAATCTTAATGAAATACTATTAAAAAAAAGGAAATCAAAAATAAATTGCAATGAACAAGAAAATGATTTTTTTTTTCAGTGACATATCATATTTGAAATGTGAGAATGACTTTTTTTTATAGTTTTTAGTAAGTTGGGTTGCATTGATGAATATTCCTTACTGCTCCTTGTAGCAAGTTATCTATGGTGTGATGAGATCTGCTGCCTACTACAGTGACTCCTTTGTGCTACAGTACTTGACTCTTAATATCTTTCAATTCATTTTATTGCCTGTTTTGGGTTTGTTTGTTTGGGTTTTTTTATTTACCCAGTGGCAAGGTGGGCATATACTCTTTGGTTATCTCATTTTTTTATGTATAAAACATTTTCCAAATAAATAACATCATATATTTTAAACTCTGCAGAAGCCAAAATGGTAAAAGTAAAGCTTAAACAATCAGGATCAAAGGAAGATGATATGTGTGTCATAGTAAAGTTCATTGTAATTACTAAATCAATTATTATACTTGAATATTAATTGACAGTGAATTACAAAATCAATAAAATAGGAGGGTAAATACTACTACATAGAAATTCCATGTATAGGCTTCAATGACAGTGTATCAGGCTATAGTAATTACAAAACTAATTTTTCTTATATTATCATTTTAGTCATAAATATTTCCTTAGGAAAAGGCTGGTGCAAATCTCGGTGAAAGAACAACTAAAAACCAAACACGAATTCATGAAGAAAAATAACAAAATGTAAAACTACTATTAGTGGATAAAATGTCTATCTGCATTTCCCTTTCTGAAAATCTTTCAATGATCTGATGTAATTTTTTGTACTAATCCTAAATTGTCCCCAGTTGAGAAGTATTTTCTTCCAGAAGGCAATATAATTATGTATTTTTAGGTCTTTGTGTTCCTGTGTTAAAAATATTGGTAATGCGTGTTCCAAACATCCTTAACTCCAGAGTAATATTTAAAAGAAGCCGAAATCCTTTAGTGAAATCATGGTAAAATAGGTAAAAATTGATAGTTAATGATGTTGATATCCTAGTTGGATAAAAGGAGAAGTTCCAAAAACAGATTACAGGAACACAGGCAAGAGATGTAAGAGAAAATAGAAAGAGTTACAATATTTTTGTGGTTTGAAGTAAGGAATGAGCATGTCAGAAGAGGTATTGTGATACTGAGTAACGATAGGAGACAGGTGATCACATGGTTGGGTTGCACAGATGACTAGATATCATATTTACTGATTTAATTATACTTCCATAATTTACTTGTATAAGAAAATATCTGGATGCTTATTAGAAATAAATTGAATATCTACACATTGTGCCCCTAACTACTCACACTGAGACTGCAGCAATCTGCAAAAATCTGTCTGGTTTTCAAAGAGTTCAATATAAGTTCACGTGCAGCACTGAACATAAAACAACAGACAACTTTATGTTCGTGTAACTACTAAATTAGGACCTTTGGGCTTTATAGTAATTTTACCTTTCCCTTGAATCTCAAAAGTCCTTGTATTGAATTGATCCTGGCTTGTACTACTATATAATAATAGAGCACAACTAGGTGCAATTGCAAATTCATTATGAATTCATATCATTCTTCATATTATGCATTACACTAACACTACCAATGAATAGAGATTGGTAACCTAATCTCCCGGCTTCTGCTGAAATTGAATGTCCTATGGGCCTGGTTTATTAAAACAATAAAAATAAAAATCTTAAAGAAGCCCAGATCTATAAAAAATAATATAACAGATTCCTAATACCTAATAGAACATTCTGAAAGTCTGGTTAATTTATGTAAGGTTACATTTCGTGTTCCAAGCCTACTTAAGGACTATGAATTTTAAGCACTGTATTTTTTCTTCCTTTTAGTTCAATTAGGATTTGGCTGAAGTTCAGTCTTTAATTTTGTTTTCCTTAAAAATGTGCCTTTAACTCTAAAAAGGGCTAACAAAATAGAAATGGACCTTTAAAACCATTGACATACTGTAGGAAAGGGAATTTTACAAACTCCTTCCATTTTATATGATTTCTGTTTTATGATAAATAAATCTACTCTGTACCAGTATGTAAATCAGATGCAGCAACTTAATTCTTGCCCTTCCCTTCAGAGGAAACCAAGAGCTGCAGTTTATCAGGATCATTAAGTATGTAATGAACTCTTCAAACACAAAAGGAATGAGCCAGATTATTGTAATATACTAGTTAATGATGACTTCATATTAGCAACTGCCAGAGACCATGTCTTTTTGATTGATATAAATAAGAAAATTACAGACCTAAACAATAAAATGCATTACTGATATAAAATACCAAATATATTGTAAATATAAATTGCGTAGCACATAAAATAATGTTTGCCACCTCTCTACTCTACTCAGTGGTTTACCTATTGACATTAGTACTCCAATATACGGATCATTGTCAAAATTGCTGACACATTTTTGTGTTTATATTATGAGATGATTCATATGATTAATTAATTTATTCTCTTCCCCCCTCCCCCCTACTTAATCCACATACTATGTCACTAATCCAAAATTCATTAAAAGGCAAAACTGGTCTTTAGAAGCAGATTTGGGATGCTCATGTGTCTTACAGCTTTACAAAACCAGGAGCAGGAGTTTTCTGTCATTAGAACAATTTCCAACAAGACATGCAGCATTTCCTGTTATAGATCTCATGTCATCATAAAATCTTTCTCTGAATCCTGTATAATCACAATATAAGAGCAAAGCTAGGCATCTGTTTCATATATGACATCAGTGCTATATAAGCCTCTTCATAGCAGTAAGCAATCTGTCTTAGCCAGGTCATTTAGTGGAAAAAAAAAATAATTAAAATGGCAACAAACACTAAAATATTTCTAGAATATTTTTTTCTGTGACATAGGGACTAGGGGACTAGGGGGGTTATAGACATATCTGTGCATTTGATCTGAGATTCTTGTTTTGTTGTACAGAGACAATATTACTAGAAAATTATTTTATTTTTTTTTTCTCTAAAATGAACATCATAAAGCAAAATGGTGAAGAATTAATCAAGTGGAGTGAAGGAAGGCAGTATGCTCTGAGAACTTTATGAGCATTTATTTGAAGATAGCACATTACAGTGCACTGAATACTGAAGTTATCTATATGAATACCAATGAAAAATTCACATACCATCATGTGTTTTAGTACTGGAGCATATACATTATTTATTGGAATTCTTTTTTTTTTTCTTTTGCTTTTAAAGTCAGATACAATGAAAGAAAAAGGAATGAAAGGAATAAAATATAGACTAAGATTAAAACCTTATTTTAGAAAATACTTTTCATTTATTGAAAATACTATTATATTAAAGTACATTAACCTTCCAACTGTAAAAGTTCACTCTATCTCATTGAATGTTGAGGATATCTCAGATGACTCAGTGTTATACAAAGATGCCTCTTTTTTTTCCTTTTTTGCATCAAGTTAATAGTTCAATATTTTTTGCTCTTGTTCATATTATGAAGATTAGTTGAGAGTAATTTAAATTACATTAAAAATTTTAAATTGACACAGAATGTATGTTGTCAAGTCATTCTTATGGCCTTGTATGTAAAAGAAGTGTGATTTTAGAGTTACTAAAAATTACAGCTGAACAGTTGCGCGTTTTTTGTGGCAAAGTTTAGATTTGGGTAAAACTTTTTTGGGATGGCAATTTCTTAAAAGTTGGTTACAGTTTGTGGAATAGGAGTAAAGTTTTTAAAAAAACACTTTTTGTTGACTTATGAGCATCTTTGATACGTATAATTTTGATTCCAAAACAAAAAAAGCAATGTTACTATCTCTAGAGGAAACCATACACTAGCAGTTCACTGTGCTGTCCCTTCTTGTTTTCATATCTGCAAGACCAATCCAGATAAAATATTCTCCATTTAAAGAAAAAAAAAATCTTCACAGACATTATTTTGTACCATAAATAATAAGTGACTGTGTTTGTATGTAAAGCAGAAAAGCACAGGATATTTATGGCAGAACTGAGAATTATGTCAAATCTCTCTGCCTAAGATGTAAAAATGTGTGTATTATTACTTCGTTTATGTTGGTAAAATATCTTATTATAGGAAACATGTAAGTATAATGAATTATAAACTTTAAAAGTATGACATTTGAGGGATTGCCGGAGACAAAGAAAAAAGTCTTGCTACTGGTACATCATTACTGGACAGTTTCTGATTAACGACTATCAGTTTTTTTAAAAATTTAAAAGAAGAAATAATAATTACAAGCAGCAAAAGGGAAAAAAACTAATCTATGAAGAACACTTGAAGTACAGTGCTATGGAAAAGACTCGGGGTTTTTATTCATGTAGTTGGTATTGTATTATATTATAATCCTTTCCCTGATGTAGTTTTGGGAGCTATCTGCCAGTCATAATAGCTTAAAGACTAAATAGTTGTGTGCTGTAGCCAAGAGGTTTATGCAAGCATTTCAGATGGTTGTATCACCCACTTACTGCACAGAGTTAAGGTTATCCCAAGCAATAGCTAGCATAAGTTTAAACTACAATACACAAAGCTTATTTTGTGTAAGCCACAAAAAATTAGAGTTATCTATACAGGGAAGCTAGTTTACGGTTCACAGGGCTTATGGTTCATTTATCAGGACTACCTTTTTGTACAATTCAGCAATACAAATCCAGACAGCTCCATGGCATTCCAACTATAAATTGTTCAGAAAGTGACAAACATTCTTAAAAAGAAAGGAAGATTACTTAGACAGTACCATGGTTTAAGATCTTCTAAAGAGCAGAGACTCTCCCCTGGTTTTTCAGTTAATTTCAATGTGTTTGTGACAGGCATATATAGGCTAAATATAGGTAGATAAAAAAAGCATTCAGAAATGAGGAATAAGCAAAACTTTAGAAAATTTTAATAATATTGCCCATGGTGGTAACTTTAGGTGCCTTAGGAACACAAGTCACTCCTACAATACTAAGAACATTTGGAAAATACACTGTATGGTTAAATATTAGTTTTGTCTTAAATAAAACAAAAAAAAAGAGGGGAATTATAAAGGTGCTGAACATACTCTAGAGGAAAGGAGTTGCGTATCCTTTCTTTTCCCGTTTTAATATTAGATTTGAAATATTCAGGAATATCGTTTGAGGAAATCATATTGCATGAACATTTATTGAGGAAAATAAATAAAAACAAAGTGTATTTTTAATATTCTCAGCACAGAAAGGAATATCAGAATAAAACCCATCGTGAAAAGTAAATATTTTTTGTATTTAAAATGAAATTTCCTTACAAGAGTTATCTGGCAACGCTCATGTCAGTTCAGATGCTCTGACTGCAAGTCAGGGTTGCAGTATAATGAAGACTTAGAACATGATGAAGAACAATCAGACTCTTGAACACTTGATGTATACTAAGCTGAATGAAAGTTAAAAGAGCAGAATGAAAGTCATAGGTAGAGCTGAGGCACTTAAGTCAAAAAATACAACCACACAGCCCTTTTCAGAATTGTTTTTCGGTCTCACTACGTAATGTTATAATTTACTTCCAAGCTCTCAGGAAACAAGTTTGTCTGATGAGTACAGCCAGGAATGCCAGACTCTTTTTCTGATTTGTGACTAACCCAGAATCCAGGAACTAAGCATTTTTCATGAAAATCTTTAGAGAATCTTGATCTAACAGACAAGCATAAAGCTTGAGAAACCCAGTCTGGCAGTCAGTTGCAGAATTTTCTTTTTAAACAGAAATAAATAAGGAGCCATTATGGGTACCAGTGTTTCTTTTTTTATATTTTTTTTTTTTTTTTTTTTGGTCTCTTGTGACTAGTTTAATAATTGAAAAAGCAAATTTTAGATTTCACTTTGTCTAGAAAAAAAGCACTTTTTTGAGTGGATGTTAACAACTGTGATACAGGATACTAGATACAAATACCTACACATGTATACATTAATTTGTTCTTTCTGTCTCTTCCTTTTGCTTAAGGAAATTATATTTTTTTCTGTACCACTGTATAAACAAAGATGGAAAGTGATTTCATTTTGAACAAGCTAAATTACCTACTAAGGAAGACAATTTTGGGGAATGGAATTTGAATTGCTTCATTTTAACAGAGAAATTAGAAGATGTCTGCTTGAGAATGCTAACGACTAAGCACAGAAATATCAGCTTCTTCCTGCAATTGTGTTCTGCTAGACAACAGTCTGCAGTTCTTTGAAAGAGCTGTTACAGGAGAAGCTTCCAAATCCTTGGTAGAGTTGCTTAAGCCTCAGAGAAAATCTCCATCAGACAAGCTGATACAGCTTTATGTTTACAGTGTTCCTTTTACCTCCTTTAAGTGGCTTGCTGTTCAACCTAAGGATTTCTAGAGCTGCCATTTTAAAGCACATCATAACTCTCTACAGAGACTGTGCAGAACTTAAGGAACTTTGCTTATGAGAGACCTTATGACATTAAGTAAAACACAGTAACTCTTAAACCTTTTTTTGTATGTTCCCGTACTAAGCATGTTACACTTACACATACAGGGAAACTGGTTAACTTAGTAGGATTTACAACAGAAAATGCCTGGCTTCCAATCAATGACTCTCGTGCTATATAGGTGCACTTGCTATTGTTTCTATTGTCACTAATTATCGCAGTCAGTTGTAACGCAGAATTAGGTCCAGCTGGGGTAGGTGTAGGTACAGACGACTGCTGTGCAGTAGCTCATGGGCTCATTTCTTGGTTCAAGATAATAGTTCCTATTCTGATTGAACAATTTTTCTTATCATTAGATGAAGGCAATATGTTTCTACTTGATTTGAGGGTGTTACTTTTATTGGTATATCGAGCTTTTCCTTTTAAGTTAAGCTGATTACAAAGGTGCTAAACCATTTGATTGACTTTTGTTTACTTCTGAAATAAAGAAAGAATATATGATGTCCTGCATGCTTTCTTCCTTTAAAAAAAGAATGATTTTTCCCCCCCCCCCCCTTTTTTTTTTTTCTTCCTCACATGTCAGTGTTTGGTGTGCCAAGGGATTAAAATCAGAGTACCATCATGGATTTGTGGCTTACTTCTATTCCCATTGAAGTCAACAGAAAAAACTCCTGTGGGACTTCAAAGACAAAAGAATTAAGTTATCTTAAGGAAAAAAAAGCCGTTGTGTCTGTTTCCATCATTTTTGTAATCTAAATGATTACTTAATAAAAATGTAAGAGGGCGTATTAATAAATCCTAGAGTATGTTGTTTCCTTAAGGCCATTTTCCAGATATTAGAAAATAAACAGCAGAGGGAAAGCAGGTAGGCAAGCTCCTCTGTCACAATCTGTAAAAGATTGATTCTTACCTACTTGCCTGGTTTTTTTTCTAATTTTTCTAAGAACCCAAGTTTGCTGAAATATTCCATTGAAACTTTTTTGCCGTGAAAAGATATATCTAACAGCTGAACAAAGGAGGGTAGTTAAGATGTAATTTCCTTTTTCTTCCCCCTTCTCCAATTTCTTCTCATTTCTGGCGATTCATGGATCTGGGTTCTCCTCGCTAAATGTGTTCCATTGAACTATTTTTCTGTGAGTTTTGTATATTTTTTTGTATGTGTGTGTAGCAGTTAATAAGGCTATCACAGAGTGAGTGAGCTTGTTGCAGTAATTTTTGGAGAGATGGCTGTGAGATATAAGGCCACTAACACCTAACCAGTTACTGTAGGTTAGGTATTATTTGGTCATTCTTTTAGGGCATAATGTCACAACTATTGGTTTCAATTGCAGCGTCTATTTGTGCACCACAGCCATGTGTTCCCATCACTAGGTTGGTTGTGTCAGTACAACTCTTGTAAAGTCCCCATGGTGAAGTAGATCTGTGAGCTGATGAGAGTTCACCATGCAGCTGTGGGTGCATAGAATTTGGAGTGGTGCTAAGACAAAATCAGCAGATGTGTGAACCAGCAGCGTTATTGGGGAGGAGGTAAAGAGAAAGTTTGTGAAAATGAAGGTGTAGTAACAGCTAGTTGTGCTGATTAGGCTCTCCCATAGTCTTCAGTTCCTTTGCTCTGTTGTCTTCGCTTGTTTGGGCTATATGAGGACTACAAGTAGTTCTATACCTGTAAAGATTCCAAATGGTTTCATTTCTTTTTAAGTAAAATTACTTGGGGGAATACTTTGGGGAATTTGGAGACATGTTTATATCCCTCCTTCAAACACAGGACACAGGAAAAACATGAAGTGGAGTTAGTATCAGATTTTAAAACGAATTGAGAAGGAAGCTGGATACGGTGTCAAGGAAATTAAAAAAAAAATAACGTGTGGTTTCTTCTTAGCTACTTTTGGGGTTTATTTTTGAATTATTAATTCTGTTAGCTCTGTACTGAATGAAAGAAAATATGTGAGAGCAGAGAAATAGAAATGTTTTTAAAAAAATACAATCCAGGGATATATAACTTCAGTTTCAGCCAAGTTATAGAGGCAGTCTTGTAGTACTAAATCTCTAATTCTCAGTTCAGCTACCCATCATTTTCTACTTATATAACAAGACTCGTTCCAAATAAAGAGGTTCCATTTACTTTAGGAAGAGCTAGGGTGAACTGGGCGGTTGCACAGTGTAAGACAGACTCCTACAATAAAAGAACTTGGGTTGTCACTTCTTCCACTTTTGACAAAACTGATGAAAAACGTACATTTTTTAAAATTCTGTCTCCTAATGTGCATGGGCCATAAAAATATGATTTTGAGCTTTTCTTTAATTTCAGTAAAGCAATAATGTTACATAATCTAAATATCAGTAATTACATCTCAACAAAAAGAAGAGAAAATCCCAGGTTTTCTTCTGTTTTGTGTTGTTTATGTACATTGAACTGAAGGGCTGTGTTCATCTTCTGAAGCATCTGTCATTTTCCACTGTCAAAGGCTGAAGCTTATTATCAATAATATACAGCTAAGTCAGTGTTCAGTTTGAAAGTAGAGGGGAAAAAATCTGTTTACGCTTTCTTTTAAAGTTTAAAACTGTAGTTCTAAACAAATTTTATTTGTTGTGTGTTTCATTTGTGCGACCAATGGATTTAACTGGCATAAAACTCGAATTGGAGTTTGGCTGGAGTACTGAAACAAGCATTCTGTAACTTCTCATAATTAGCATTTCCACCGCAATCTTTTTATATTTGGGTGTTCAGTGTTATTTTCTTGCACATTTGATATCTTCAAGATGTTTCTCCAGGGTTTTCATCAAAGAAAATATTTTGATGAATTTTGTCTGGATGAATATACTGTGTCTTTAGTGGATGCTTGCATGAGAGTTTGTGATACTTCACCCTCCTAATTGATCTGGTGTTTGCAAACCATAGAAGATGC
This sequence comes from Rissa tridactyla, assembly GCF_028500815.1. Classification (NCBI taxonomy): domain Eukaryota; kingdom Metazoa; phylum Chordata; class Aves; order Charadriiformes; family Laridae; genus Rissa; species Rissa tridactyla. The sequence continues at coordinate 85,662,776 of NC_071467.1, read as the reverse complement.
CTCAAAGGAAAATATAATAGAGAAACAATCTTGAACACTGTCTTAATTTGTCTGTTTATGAGTGAGATTTTGAACATCTGTTTTCATTTCAACTGGTCCTGACAAGTATTTTGAAGTTTCACAATAGCACAGTTGATCAAAGTACGTTAGGGGCTAACACACAGGAAATGAGAACAAAGCAGGAAAGAGAGAGAATAAAAATGGGAAACAGAGTTATGTGAAAGGTGACAACAGAAGAAAAATGAGAGGGAAATAAGACTGTAGAGTTTCCTTTTTCCAATATCACTGTTTTATTGGTGCTCAATAGACTCTTCATGTAATAAGAATATAAAATTATCAGACAAACACCAAGTGTTACTTATATGCCTAGTAGAGTATGACCTGCCCCACAGACAGATCATCCAGATGTCATGAAAATAAAAGTCTGGTGGAAGTGGGATAAGCTACATTTCTCTGCTTTGTGATGTCTTCAAGTTTTGTGATACTTCTCTTCAATATTTTTTCATTCTAATTATTAATCTAGGTTCAATTCCAGAAGTTCCTGTATGTATTACAACAGCAATAAATCCCACAAAATATTTTTCATTTTAACTGATTGGAAGTAAAAAAAAGAAAACAGCAGCTAAAGCTTCATAATATCCTTCCAACATAGTAAGGGTGAGTCTTTAATAGCAAAGGGCTACAAAGATGATTAGGGGAGTGGAACATCTCTCTTATGAAGAAAGGCTGAGGGATTTGGGTTTTTTAGTCTGAAAGAAAAGACGGCTGAGGGGGGATCTTATCAATGCTTATAAATACTTAAAGGGTGGGTGTCAGGAGGATGGGGCCAGGCTCTTTTCAGTGGTGCCTGGCGACAGGACAAGAGGTAATGGGCACAAATTTGAACATAGGAAGTTCCGTCTCAGCATGAGGAGGAACTTCTTTAGTTTGAGGGTGGCAGAGCACTGGAACAGGCCGCCCAGAGAGGTGGCGGAGTCTCCGTCTCTGGAGACATTCAAAACCCACCTGGACACGTTCCTGTGCAACCTGCTCTAGGTGAACCTGCTTTGGCAGGGGGGTTGGACTGGATGATCTCCAGAGGTCCCTTCCAACCCCTATCATTCTGTGATTCTGTGATTCTGTAATACAGAAGAGAGTACAAATTATTAACACAATACAACTTGGTGGGTATGGAGAAGAAAGCATTTGATTTTGTTCTGCTGTAAATAAAGTTAAATGTGCTGTATTTATACTTACATAAAAGAAATGTCTGTGTGTGCTGAGGTGTCCTTGATATATCTGTAAAATGTCCGTATCTCCTCACACAGCAGCCGCTCTACCTGACTAATAACAATCAACAGAATACTATAATTCATGACAGAGACTTACTATGATCATGAGGTCATTTTTGAGAGAAAAATCTCAGGCTGATAGTTCAGAACACATACTTTATGCAACCAGATCAGTCATATTTAAGTATTATTGTAAAGCAAAGGAAAACAGATTTGAGTATGTAGTTAAAAGTAAAAGTTAAGTTTGCACATTTAGGTTTGACTTGTGTTGTATGCTAGTTTTCAAGTAGTATTTTCTTTTTCTTTGTCGACTTAAAGGACTGTAGCTGGAACAAGCCAAATCATTCTCTGCTAAGTAATGCTACAGGGGATTGGTAGCTCAGAGTTACATGTGTAGGTCTTTATAATAGTTTCATGTGTTCATGAATAGGTGTACATGGTTGATCTGCAGTGGACAAGCAGGGGATAATGGAAAACTGCATAATCTCTGGGGAAGTGAGTCATTGATAAACCTTAGCAACTTGTGTATAAAATGGCATGGAAAATCTGGGTAATCTATCAATGTCTGTTTTGGCCCAGATCACAGACTATTCTAGGCTTCTGCTTTTTTGAAGTTATAAATTTTATAGACTACTTTATAAGAAGGAAATGTTATTTCTTCCTGATTCAAGAAGAAGATAAATCAGGCAGTTTTAGCAGGTCAAATATGATTTGAAATTCTTAGTAAAAAATGTGAAACTTATATGAGAAAATTCAATATACTTCCTAAAATACAAAATTACTATTTCTTCCATTTAACTGTCAGGTTTTTGAAATATTATGTGAACTATGTAACATACTTGACATTTTTTCCCCTCTTTTGTCATTGTTCATGTGCAAAATCTGTTAATTTAAGATCTGAATTTAAGATAAGAATTCAAAATCTATTAATCTAATAAAAGACCATAAAAAAAGGTCTGCCAATGCATGAATTCTTGCAGATGCAAAAAGTGAAGTGAATTTTCTCCCTGTCAAATTTGCTAATGCAAAATTTTCATGATGTCGTAGTCAGATCTAAGTCACTGTCTGATGGCAGTAGCTAACTGTATTAACCCAATTTAATTTTCATTGGCACACACAACTGCTGCCTTTCCTAAATATTTATTATTAGTTATAATATTTATTCATAGAATGAAAATAGCTTTTTTTTTTTTTTTGCATGTGGTCCAAGTTGGAGAGAAAGAGTGTTTTTTCATGCAAACCTGCACTGAAAATATTTGGTTAAGTGATACAATAAGTGTCCCTTTGGGCACTTACTCTAGTGTTTTTATATCTGTGAAGAAATATTTGATAGGTAATGTTAAGTGGTGCCATGTCTACAATTTGCTTTACACTCTTGGAAATGTTATATCATCTTCTAATATATGAAAAGACTAACTGGGAAGAGCAAAATTAGCTATACAATAAAGATTTTTAAGTGATCAGGCAACTGAGTTATATAAGAGAAAAATCCGATTTGTTAATAGGCACTAGAATGGACTTTATACTAGCAAAATAACTTATTTAGTTCAGTGAAGGCATATGTCAATCACATATGTAATGTTCTGAGACAGTGATAGTACTGTCTCTAGCTCATAAGTGATCCTCTTTCATCAAAGCGAAATCCGAATTCTTCTTTAAATCAGAATTGTTGAAACAAGCCAGAATACTAATGAATGTTTAAAGCAGCAAAAACCTTACTGTATAATCCTGTTAGGTGATTTTTATCATGTTCTAATGTTTATATATAATCAGGTAAGATAGTTTTACTCCCAAGAATACAGGCACTTGAAGGAAGATGCTGTGGTGGCAAACAGTGTAACATACTGCTGCCCTCTTGCCAGAATAGTGGAAAGATATTTTTTAAATGTAGACTTGAGATAAAAATAGAAATGGAAAATTGAGTCTTTTTCATAGTGCAAATTATTTGTTAATAGTTATCTATTTATAAAGAATGCAGACAAGATCTTTCCTCAGAAAAATGGTAGGCTTGATACAAACCAGACTGCCTCAATTTCTGTGTCAGTGCTTGGATCCCAAGAGAACTCTGGGCTCATTGAGAAGTCAAGACTTACCACTGCTAGTCCTACTATTCTTACTTTCTCGTTTGAGATGCACACAGCTTCCCAAACACGGCTCTTGAGCATTACTTTCTGCAATCAGTCCCTCAGAAAACCTTTCAGACCGTGTAGGTTGGCTATGGTCAGGCTGTCCTCATGATCTAGTACAATGGTAGTACATGGTAGAAAAGACTTCAAGGTGGGAGAGTCTAGCTGACCCTGCAAGGAGGATTAACAGAAGCAAGCCAGCTGTCTCCCTCTTTGCTGATTGAATCCTTTTAACAGAACAGAATGTAAAACTATGAGCAAAGAAAACACATATTGTCCATCAAATACAGAAGTCTTGAGTGGCAATCATTAACTCTCATAATTAATAGTATATTTGGACAATTAGGTACTAATGTATTTAGAAAGATAATCACACTTAAATCTCCAGCAGCTTCTGTGTATAATTTAAACTAAGACTGGATGCAGCCTCACTAGGCAAAAGAATATTTAAATTGTCCAAATTGCAACTTCCAGTAGCATGAAGAAGGCATGTGATAGCACATTTCCCAGACGCACCGTTCCTGTAAGTGCTCCATAATTAATTCCAGGCAAAATCAGCCAGATTGGTTTAAATAGTTTACAGAGAAATTTTGAGTACTGGGATGAACTGCATTGTCATCAGGATGGCAGGGGTGCTTTCTTCCATGTCATGTTGGTGGTGTACAATGCACAAGGACACCTAAAGGAAAACAAGATGATGTCTGCAGATGTCACTAAACTAAAGGCCTAACATAATACTGAACCTCTCAGCATATGAAATAAACTTTCTGCAACACTGTGGCCCATAGTTAAACCTTGTCATTTGAAAGGTTATATTAAAAACCGTGTTAGTTTACAGGAGCAAATAAGACAAATGTGTAAAGTGAGAAGGTTCGTTGCTGATGGTAAAGTATACATCAGTCATTCAACAACAAAATCAGAAAACTTAAGTTTTATTGTTTAGGATGTTCTGCTCTGTTACCCTTTTAAAAATAAATCATTGAATGTCTCTGCCTCCATTTCACACCTGGAAAATGAGGATTGCATCAAAGTCCTTTGAAGTTCTGATATATTTGTATGAAAAAAGTCCTTAAATGCATAATTATTATGCATAGAGAAGACAAGGTATGTGTTTCCCTTAGGATCTAAGGCAAAGTAGAACTGTAAAGGTAATTTTTTTGATCTTTGTTTTGTTTTCATAAACTGTTATTGTATTTCTCCCACTGCCATGTACACACCCCCCAGGGGACGTGTAAGGAAATCTGGAATATTTGATAATGACCTGTATGTCCTTGGAAAGACTATGGCTCCATTAAAATTCTGGTGTCTCCCTTGAAGACATTATCTGTATTGTTTCTCTTTGGAGCACTGTATGGGCAACTCCCTACAATATCTTTCTGTGACACACCATATCTTTCTCCTCTGACTTATTCATGCTGTCACTCTTATCCTTCACGTTGTAAAGGATGATAGTGTGAGAACAGGATGTGAGGTGGCGAAATGTACTCAACTTCTCTAAAGGGCTTTCTGCCAGCGTCTAAGCTGGCTAAGGCATAATGTGATTCATCAAGCAAGAATTTGAGTGTGGATTGGATTAGGAATGATTTCTTAAGTGATAAACTGGGCTGAGTAAAAGGCTGTCTTTTCCTCATTCTGAATAGAGTAAAATGTTGTGAACTCCTTTGATTTAATTGAAAATTTGGTGATTTTCCTAGATAGCAGCTCCTAGAGTCGTGCATTTTCATGGAAAGCTCAAGGTTTTTCTTATCTACTGCTGTGTACTTAAAAGTTCATGAGTATTACTTAGATCATATTTATCATCATCTTTTTTTTCTTGATGATGAAATATAATGGAATGAGACAACTGGACAAATTACTGAGATATAGAAGGAAATAATTTGGAAACATGATAATTTCAATACTTTTATTCTTTATATTTTTATTTTTATTACTCTTGTTTTATAAGAAAACAAAATGGTACTCTCATTCCTTATAAAAGCCCCAGGAGCCCAGAACAAGTTTCACAGAGAAACCTGAAGTTGTAGGGGTCACTAGCCAAGTGTAAAGTTTTAATTTAACTTGGCCAGTCCTGGTTAGATAATTTTAACTGAGCCCAGAGGAAACATGGAATGTGAAAGTAGTCTTAAAATACATTCATTTCTATACATGAGCATCTAATCATGGAAAGTATTTTAATGGTATTTTCCAATTTAGTTTCTTTTTTTTTGTTGTTATTTTATTTCTAATCAATTATTTACATAACAAATATTTAAATTGATTTTTCTTCCTAACAAAACTGCCTTACATATTAATATAACAATTAACTCTTCTGATTAGTTAGTCTGTACAAGTACCTTCTTTCCAACAAATAAAGTGAAAGATAAAAGGCCATAGAAATAGCAAGCAAAACCACACAACATCCTCTCAGTTTATCAACATACTGATATTTTTATTGATCTTTCTTCACCTCTTTAAGTAGGAATGGAGTTTGGAGAAAGAAACGGAAACATTTTGTTATCTCATATTGTGTTGCCTACTTTCATAAGGTACTGAAGTGAGCTGTAGATGCTGGTGATATTCTCTTTCCTGTGTTTTAGAACTACTATATGATAAATCTTAAGTCAAATTGAGACAAATTTAGAAATATCTTGTATTACTGACACCGAAGCATACACCCTTGTGATTTTGTTGATATTTTGATTTTATATTTAGAATTATTTTCTTTCTTTCTCCTCTTGTATTGCAGTGCATATGTACATATATTACATACTTAAGTGAAATGGAGGAAGGAAACTGACATTACGTAAAATAAAAGAAATGGAAGGGGATAATACCTATTGCCCCTCCCCTAAGGGAGTAATAGACACTAGCTATCCTAGATTTCTTTGCAGAATTTTTTTCAGTCCAATACAGATGAACATGATGACCTCTGCTTCTTTACATCTGGTTCTAAATCAGGCCTAGTTTATTGCACCTCTATGTTTTTGCTCTGAATCTTTTCCTCAGGAGATCAGCATAACAGAAATCTTCATGTCACATAAAATCAAGTTTGGAAAATAGTTAATTTTCTATTGTCGGCTTCAGAAATAAAAGTAAGTATAGAAGAATGAATTTCATTTTATTTTCTAAAGCCACTTACCACTGACTATTAGTTACATGTGTTTATAAAAAAAAACCAAACAACAAAATATGCAGGCTAAGTATAGATTGCATAAATTAATCACATGGATCTATAGTAGTATCTGTGCACTTTCATCATTCATTTAGTTGAATACAGAAAGAAATGTAGTTTTAAAATCTGAGATTAGACTCTTTATATATCTGTGATATTATATTCCAATTTAAATGTCTTAAAGCCTATAACACCGCTTTGCATTCAACAGCATGCAACACTTCTGCGGACTCAATTGCAAAATATATCTGCAGTGTGAATTGGTAATGGGGCATTCAATCAGCCTAAAACAAATTCTTTCTACACAAAATATATTACGAGGTGGAAAAGAACTCAGAAGTCTAATTTCAGCTGCAGCTTTTTTCTTCCAGTCTGTTTTGAACTACGCTTACTGCAACAGTTTATCTACTGGCTTATGTAGTTGGTAAAGATAACTGGAACTGCCTAGAACTTTTATAGAATTTATTAATACAGAAGGGAAAACCAAATCAAATTCTGATTCTCGATTTGAGAGGTCACTTGAGGATAATCATGTCAATGTTTGAGGTCTATTTATTTATTACTAAAGATACTCTTTTTTAAAGTATTTTTATTGTAGATTTGCTGTATGTTGCAGTTTCCCTCATTCCCTCCCACCTCCAAAAATTTATAAATTTAGGACAGACTAGTAGCATACTTCATGCTGAAAATGTGTGGTAGGGCAGTGTGGTGGCTACATTTATATCAGCTAGCTAAGTGGCTATTCTATTTCTCTGAATACGAAAGGTCCGTTCCATCTTCTGACTGAAGAGACCTGATCCTGTGACTATGTCTAAACTGAACAGACTGTAACATAACAAGGTGTTACCATTTGCCTTTCCTTTTATTAAAAACGTATGAAAAACCCCCACCCCCTCTCTAGAGGGTTCTATGAGATATTTGTTGTAGCCCAGACTAAATTATTTTCTTACCCTCACAAGTATTTTTCATACTGTCTTCACAAAAAACCTGAAAATAAAAATAAATCTATATTAATGTATAGTCGTTCTTGATGTTTAAAAAACTGTTTTTAAGAAAAAAGTGTTCTTCTGTGAATTCTTAAAATGTAGATAAGTTAAAATGCTGCAAGTATAAATGTCTGCTGAGGAATTTAATGAATTTGTGTTCGAACGATGTACAGTTGGAGATGTGATGCATGATGCAGGAAACAGGGGATCATCCAAAATTATATTAATGAAAGATTAGAGCAGCTATTTACACTGGAAAATGAGCTAGAAAGGAAGGAAATGCATATGAAAAAAAAATCCTCAAGATTTGATGTGTGTAAATGTCATGGATCTTTATAGTTTGCTTTGACTTTGCATTGCAGAAGTGGAAGCACTTAAAGCTCCAAACTTAGTGTAGTTATATAGTACTAAATTATAGTCTAAGACAAAAAGTAGGCTTAAGGTTTGTACTGTTTGTGCTACCAATGGAGCTTAGGGTCCATTGCTTTAAACAGAAGGGTGACCTCTCTTCCCTCAGACACTACGATAATGATTCTCTTCTATGTGTGTTTCTGTGTTAGTGCCTGCTATTATCTCTCAGGCGTGTAAGATCTACACAGCCACACACTGGTGCAGTCAAAAACTGGCAATTGCAGGAGCTGCATTGGTGCTCCTGTCACTGTTTCCTTCATTTATGCACCTACCCATCTGGCATGAGCACTTGCCATCTTCCTTTTCCTTGGCATTAGCAGCAGACTGTGTGTCTCTCCTTTGTGCAATAGGGAAAGAGAGGAGGAAGTTTCCGGACACTGCAGAAGTTCAGAGATGTGGCCGGTGAGGCACTAGCCACTGGTCTGTCCTCTCAGCAGCAGCAACATACTGTCATTGCCAGGCTATGAGTAGCTACTAAGTAAACAGGTATTCCTCATCTCTTTCAGGGAAAAGGCAGCAGGCCAGATTGTAGTGGGTTTCCAGGGTGTCGCTTGAACTGTGCAGGACTAAACTGTGTCTTATTAATCAGTTTGATTTTTCCTTGTTATCAGAATGCATTCATCTCCCGCAGAACACTTTAACATCTAGATAGCCTGGTTTATGCATTATTTGGCATGCTAATACAAGAGACTGTTTAAGCTGCACAGTTAGAAACTCAGAATTCAAAGCAATTCCAATTGCACCCTTAATTGAGTTAAGCACATATTCTTTTATTTGTCAAAGAAGCTGTAGGATGCAGAGGGACTAAGACAAGAAGATGACACATGAATGCTGTCTTTAAGAAATGGCTCCTCTTTTATTTCTGCTTCAGAGGAAGTAATGCAGACACTCAGTAAAAAAAATAAATAATAAATTACTGTTTATAAAGGGACTGAATGACCAGTGAAGAAGGACATCATTCAAACTTAATTTATTTTTTCTGTTCAGTGTATTATCTATTCATTGAAAGAAGCAGTTTCTGTAGAAAATTTGATCGTGTCACTTAAAAACTATCCCATGGTTTGCCAGCGTGTAAGAAGCTTAACTGGATGTATATAGTGTTGATGTGGGTATCTCTAGCTTTTGAAGGCTTTGTTTTGCAAACTATGATAGTCTTTTCGTATGAAAAGCAAATTACAGATTTCTATTTTATTATTAATTAATCTTTCAACTTTGAACTACTTGAGTCACTACTTTGCAACATAAAAGGATTTTATGAGGGTAAGGGCCATTGTCTTGCAAACATTTTATGTGCATCAAGTATACACAAATGAATGTTGGAGGAAGGGTAAAACAAGCAGGCTATATATCATATTTATCATAATAGAAAAAAAAGAGGAAACCTTTTTTCTTTCTGCCTGATACACCGAATCTGCTACTCCAACATGAAAGTATTTTTTCCAGACTACATATTTCAATTCTATTAATTTTGATAAATCTTCATATGGATTAGAAATAATGGAGTTATACAATTTATTCAAATCAAATAAACAGAGCATAACACTTTTCATAGGAAGAAATCCTAGAAAATCCCAATAAGCAAATAATTCAGCATCTGAATCACCTGAAATGTCTGAGAAAGCTAACTTTTTTTTAATCATTCTCAAATTACTCAGAATTTTCCTGCAAGTCATAAGACTATTTGAGAAATACTATTTTGGTAATTTACAAGTGTGTGGTATTCCCCATAATGATATTCACATTTCAAATGATGAGTAGAAGTTTCTTTTCCGCCAGTTATCAGGCAATGTCAGAATCTATGCCGTCATATGAAATACAGGTATTAATGTGCAAGTTAGAGAAATACTTCTATATATGCATATGTATGTGTGTTAAAGGAAATCAAGTCCAGTTTCAAGGTTTTATTTCTGTATGTGATCAGAAAGAGATGTTAAGTCCTATCTGAGATTTAATAATTTTCTAAGGCTAGATATATGACTTACTTGTTAGCTTTACATTTCCTTTTTTAGCAAGACCATTAATAGTCAATATCTATTCAGAAAGACATCTCTTTTCTTTTACCACAATATTTATAATGTATAAATTGATAGTGCTGGATAACATAGAACAGTCACATAAATTACTCATATTTATGTTGAGCTTTAGTTAGAAGAAAAAGACTGATTAATATTATCTCTCTCATACTTCCATATCTATGCCCAAGTTAACAAGATCTTATACTTTTGGTGTCTAATGAAAGCTGACTTTTCAACAACTTTATTTCAGACAACAGTTGCAAATGTTCTATGCTCACGAACTTAAAAAAATTCTGGCTATTGTGGATGATTTGTGACCCTGACAATTGTGACCCTGACAAGTCAAATAATAAAAGTACTGTGAAATGGAGAAACTAAGTATATACTGGACCAAAACTTAAACATTAGTTCCATAATTTCTTAGTCCAGAATTTGAGTCTTCGTGAAGTTACTATGTATGTTCAGTGGACTTCTACTCTCACCAAAAAAGAAAAAAAAAGTTACATTATAATACATTCCATGTGTCCTGTTTTAGTAACATTGTGCATATCTCACAGTCTGGAAGGTAAACATGAACTCACTCCACGTGACTCATCTGAAAATTGGGACACCTGCATGCTGCTGCTATCAATCAAAAACCAAAGTGGTTACTCACTCTAGTTCCTACTACTGGTAATTTTATACTCTTTAAATATCTTCACCAAAACCTAGTCAAGAAGCTTTTTTTTTTTTTTTTTTTTTAATTTTCACTGTCTTCCAAATATACAAATGCTTACTTATCTCAGTAAATTCCCATAAGTAAATAAACAAACAAATAAATAAATAAATCAGAAATTCACCTCCAGAAAAGACATTTTTGGCAATGTGTAGGATAAAGGTAGTAGTCAGTGGTTTAACTGAAGAAACCAATTAGTGACTTTCTCCTTTTTCATCATTCAATATGTAATAGAAGAGTAGTTAAGTTTCCATACTATCTATGCTAAAACTATTTCAAAAGCCTGACAGCTATTATTTTAGGCTTATTGTGAACATGGTAAGATATCACTGCATTAGCTTACTACTGTGCACAAAAGATGACTCAGGCATAAGGGCTGAAATTATTAGTGTGGTAAAAGTCTCATAGTGAAACCTCTACTTGCACATGAGAACTGGTATACCTCCAGAGGGAAAAAACTCTCAAACATGAAATGATAACACATGGTAAATGGAACCACTCAATTTTTACATTTATTCAATGGAAAAAGTAATCAGCAGTTTTTCTCCCAAGCCCTTTGTCTTGGATCACTTCTATCACATGTCCAGGGGTCATTTATCATTGCAGCCAAGAATTCTAAAAATGTGCAATATAATTCGAGACAAAATGATGACCAGTGAAGTCAGGTGTTCTGTACTGGGCTTTTCTAATTGTTCTAACTTTGTAAGTATGTATTTTCATTGTAAAAATGGTAAAAAAAAATTGAATTAAGTAATCCAGACAGCATTTAGAAGAGTTCATCTTTTACCCTTGTATTGCAAGAGTAATAGGTTTTAAATATCCTTTTTTTCCCCTCTAAAGTTGCGTTCCTTGTGTTGATTGTTGTTTTCAAGGTCTTCTCCACTGCAAACACTCACAAGCCTATTCCAAAGGGAAGGTTTTCTTCTTAAGCAGGATTTCACTCTCTGCCTGGAAACTACAAAAATAATTCAATCAAAATATTTCAAAAAATATTTTTTTTGTATCATACAGAATAGAGAAATACTGATAGTAAGAAAAAAATCAGTTCAGGAATCTGGCTAACTTATAACCTGTTATTCTTTAATTCTCTTAGTCACACAGAGAACAGAATATTTATTGCATTGTCGGAGTGATATTAGTAAGTTGAGTGATAAACAGTAAATGTTTATACCAAAGTCAGTTTTCAGGAGGATTTTTCTGATACTGCAAACTCCTTAAAGCTTTTTAATCAGAACATAAGCCTGCCCTGCAGAGGATTGCCTCTCTTAGGTTATAAAGCCAGCATAATTTGCGTGAAATTCAGAAACCTTATTTAGAAAGAATTTTCCTCTTCTTGCCTCTTTTCTCTGTTACAATTGCAAGAAATAGTAGCTGTTATACTAGCAATTATTACAGGCAATTGTAAAAATAAAGCAGAATTAAGAGGCAAAGGCTTTAGTGTTACATTTGAGTTAGTTTTTGTACAAAATCGGAGATGAGTTCTGCAGGGATGGCATGAATGGAGGCTGCTTGACAGCGTGAACAAAATGGAACTTCATTGCTCCAGGGTGATATGCCACAGTCTTATTACCTTATGCACAAGAAATCATGGGAGAAGAATGGAGACGGATGGGAATCCCTGTTTCTGTTACTGCTGATAAAATGGACGTGGCAAGTACTAATGTTATAAATTATCACCTCTGCTCATGAGTGGCCATCACCAGACAGGCTTGTCTTTGTCTTTTAGCGGAGGCAAGAGTTTGCAACCATTCTGAGTCTCCAGGATACAGCATGGGCAAAGTAAGCACCGGTGTAAGGTTATTTTATTGCCCCAGGTGACTGGCTACATTTTTTATGTTAAGGTCCATCTCATGTCTAAACACGTCCATTCTTCAAAAACACCCATATTAACTCATTAATTAAATCTGTTGGTGTGTCTTCATGGGCCACCAGAGAATATTTTAGCAGATAACTTGTGGATTTTCAGCTAGTACATTTAGGAAATGTAAAGGGTAAAGCTATAGCAGTTTCTCACAATTTGGAAATAGTATTTTGATCATCACAGTAAGGAAGTACTTTCATGAACTATAGTCATAACATGCTTTCAAAGTGCCACCCACAGATTTCAAATATTCCCAGCTTGTGCACCATTGCCATATATCTAGGACATGTTTTGAAAAAAGCACAGAAGCATAGATTTCTTTTTAAATCTCCTAAGTATCATTGAAAAACTTTATTATAATAGTAGGTGAACATGCCTGAGTCATTAAGATTAATTAGAGTTTCGAAAGATATTGTCAACAGAAGTTTTTTCCTTTTCAAGAAACCATTACTGAACTCAGAGGGTTGCTGCTATACCTTTTTTTTGTTAAAACATTTAATATAAACTTAATTACAAACCACTTGATTATTTAATATAATTGTGAACCATCTCCTCCACAACAGTTTACAGAGATTCACTCAGTACTGGTCTCTTCCTGTATTGTGTCACTAGTGAAAGGGCCCACTGTTTTACATTTAATGCTGCTTAACACAGTTTTCTCTTTGTCTTTGCCTTAGATTAATTTAGAAAAAAAATAAACTGATTTTTTTTTTTTAATCCCTGGCCAAGACTTCTGAATATAAAGGGACTAAAAATTAAATGAAACTTCTTGTTTCGTTTTGTTTTGTTTTTAATTAAGTGTTGTGGGTGGATCTGTCTTAAAAGAGAATAACATTAATGAGTATTTCAGAAAAGGCAGTGTCAAAGCATTAATATTGGCAGAGTTGCAAGTATGCTCGTAGATAATTTTGGAGAAAAAGATTTCAGGTGTGTTAATTGTACATTGACAGTCTGCACTGGATACATATGAAAGATCCTAGCCAAAACAGGCAGAAGCATGGGAATTGTCTGAATAAGTACTGCCTGTTCCATGGAAGTACTAACAGTTTCAGATATTGCATCATAAAAATGTCATTAATTACATTAAAAGACCTTGAGGTTAAAAAAATCTGAAATGCTTTGCGAGGAAAATCATCACTATAAAAGTACGAAAAATAACTGCAGTTTGAAACTGTTTTTAACTTCAGTTCTTGAAGAGGGGGGAAAGGAGTCAGACTACTGAGAATTGAACTTTCTGGGCTGTCAAGAAGAAAACATGGCCTGAAACAAAGAGCAGCCTAATCAGATGGGACAGAAATGTGACAAGAGAAAATTGAAAGTATCTATGAGGTGAGCCAAGAGGAAGCTGTTTTTTTCAGAACTGTGGAAACTTAAGGTAAGATAGAAAAAGCATAAAAAAGGTGTGAGAAGATTTTTTTTCTTTCACTGGATGAGATGAGGAAGGACTCGTGATTTAAAAGAAATGGGAAGGAAAAAGGACTAATAAGAAGGAAATCATGAGGGAAATACTGAGAGACAATGGAGGTAGCATTATTTTACAGGGGGAGAAGCATTTAAAAGGGGAGGGAAGTTAATTTCTTTATGCTGGCAGCAGAAAAACTATCTTACCAATAAAGACCTTTAATATCTTTGTGAAGGGGATGAGGACTGATAACACTTTGGAAGAGAGAAATTAGACTTTACAACTCCCTAAAACTAAAATGTCACTAGAATACTTAATAATTATTAGAACCTGACAAGCATAAGTTCCCTCAATGTTCAGGTAATTCCCTCTCTTAACATTTTCAACGGGTTTGATCCTTTAACTTTTCTCCTTTAAAACTAACATTCAGTAAGGTAGTTGGGCAACAAGATCAATATTACCAATGTCACTGTGACATTTGATTAACTAAAGTCTTGCCTGGCTTATCATGAGAAAATTCTAGGTTCTCATTGACAGAATTTAATTAATTCCCATCTTTCTAATTTGATTACCTTTGCAAATTCAACTTGCATTTTGATTCAGAGTAGTGTTTCAGAAGCTAAATACTGCCAAGATTGTCAAAACCATTGAGATTTATACAGTTTAGTCTTATATTCACAATGTGTGCTTGTAAGCGGGGTCTTTTTTTTCTTTTTCTCTTTTCCTTTCACATGTGTAACATATTGTGTGATGTAAAATCTGATTTCTGTTAGGGCTTGAAGGCTAAACAAGTTAGTTAGATAGTGACATTGCAGTTTTATTTTGTTATTTTTCTGCTATGAAATAACATGGAGAAACTTAGCTTTTTTTTCAGGCTTCTTTTCCATGGCATAATCACAATTGCCATGTTATCTTGTCTAGTTACCTTATCTAACCAGTTAAAATGTACATTTTGGGTTTCCAGTTTTATTTCTGGTGTAGGGTGTTTGCAGGGTTTTTTTGCAAGCTACAGTTAAAACATAAAATTATATTATATTCTTAATTATGAAGGGTTTTCTTTTTGCTATGAACAGAGAGAGGTATTGTATTTTGTCTCTGCATAGTTCTTTCAGAAATCAACGCAATAGCTCTTAGTTTAGAAAGAAGTGCCTAAGTGAAACATTCTCATGGAAAAGTGCGTGTCAGCGGGGAGGCTATGTCTGAGACCATAGAATGAATTGACGGCCATTACCCACAACAATATATTTTGGTCTTATTATTACCTAAAGTTTTGGATTTATGCGACCAAAATTCATGAAGCTTAATGAGACTTTGAGTGCTTCAATGTTAATCTTTATATTGCACCATGGGTATCACAATTCATATAGATTCAAACCAGGAGGTGCTATTGTGTCTGTTGCTTGACTGATAGCAGTTTTCAGTTCACCTTTGTGCTATACAGGATTTTAAAGCTGTAATTCATCAGCATGATTCATACTACTATTACAAAAAACACCACTGTTCATTATTGTTAAAAAAGGAATGTTGTTACTTTAGAATGCAACTTGTGGTTTAATAAACAGTGCCACTTGAAGCTGCTGTTGCAGGGAAAGTATCAAACCATTTCACCTTTTTTTCAGACTGATGAAGGTTTAAGGCAGTTCAGAGACAGTGTAGATAGATCAGCACTAGTAACAGTGAGATTTTCCTGCAGGACATGTCTAACCTAAACAAGGAAGGTGATAGACTCCATCTCTTCTGAAAATTCACTTAGTTGCACAGCTAAAAAAGACTTGATTTTCATTTTGGCCAGACTCTTAAGGTGTCACTGACTGACATGTCCCTAAACAATGATCTACCACAGAAAACTGTGTTCCAGAAGTGCACTTAAGCATCTCTTGTAAATGGAAACACTGTCAATGAAGTTAGTAATACTGCTGGGAAAATTTGAAAGTTGTGCTGAAGCAATTTGAGCCAAAAGTTCATAAGGAACCTCAAATATATCTGGAAAACAGACTAGGAAGAAGCTAAAGCTCTCTCCTCCAGCGCTCCTAAGCTTTAGGGTTTCTTGAAACGTCACTGATCTTGAGACCAGTAATGCATTCATTAGTATTTTATTATATTCCATTTTACAGAAAAATGAAATTATTGATGTAGAATCTATCATGTATATTTCCTACAGATACTTCAGCATGAGTTTTGCATCTACAAAGAAAAGAAGAATTTTGGGTCCTTTAAAAACCTCAGTGGTACTTGACGTTGTTCCCAAACACTGAGTTTGCCAGAGGTCAGAAGTGTGCTGACTGTCCGATGATTCATTTCATATAATCACTTCTAGCATTGTTAACTGCTCCAAGCAGGCATTCCACAACTGGTCTCTATAGCTTGTAAATAAATACGTTGACCTGAAATTTGTTTGTTTGCAAAACCTCCAGAGCTCTACCAAGCCAGTCTGTGCTCACAGCAGGAGCAACTAGATCAGATTGCGCAGCGCCACAGCCACATGGGCTTTAAGAGATGGAACCTTCAGAGCTGGATTTACAGACAACGTGTGGCCTGCAGGGTGGGCTCCTGTGTTGCCGGGCTGGGGCTGCCCCGTGCCGGACACAGCCGGTTCCAGCCGGCTCCAACGGCCCCAGCGCAGGGCACAGCTGAGCCCCTCAGCCACGGGCGGGCGCCGCGGGGAAAGCCTGGCTCAGAAAGGGCAAAACGCTGCCCGGCAGCCAGGGCTGAGGGAAACCGGGTGAGAAACAGCCCTGCGAGCCCCGAGGGGAGAGCGGGAGGAGGGGAGGAGGGGCTCCGGGCGCCCCCGCGGAGATGCCCCCGCGGCCCCGGCAGAGACCCCGCTGGGGCGGGGGTTTCCCTGCAGCCCCTGGGAAGGGCCCGGCCTGGAGCAGGGAAACGTGTGAGGAGGCAGGAGCGGCAGAGAGGAGCTGCCGTGGGCTGACCGCAGACCCACATTCCCCATCCCCCTGTGCCACTCAGAGAGGAAGATGTGGAGGAGTTGGGGATGAAGGGTTGAAGCTCAGCCTGGGAAAGAAGCAAGCAAGATGGAGGGAGCAAGCAAAGGTGGTGTGTGAATCTTTGGTTTTGTTTCACGCAACTCAAATCTATTTTAATTGACAATAATTTACATTAGTTTTCCCCCTGTGATTGTAAGCAGTGTGATGTCCCTGTCTTTATGTCAACACAGGTGCCTTTTCATGCTTTTTTCTCTGCCTGTCCTGTTGAAAAGGGGGAATGAGAGAGTGGCTGGGTGGGCATCTGGCGATTAGTCAAGGTGAACTCATTGCATCTCCCTTCAAGGTAGATGTAGACAGCAATTACATGCCCCTTACACTTCCTCTTCTTAAGGCCAAACAAGTCTTCTCCTCACCCGTGTGGCCCTCTGCTGGAATCACTCCAGTGCATTGTCTCTCTTGTACTGGGGAATTTGAAACTGGATACAGTTTCCAGAAGTGGTCTGGTAAGTCCCTGTTGTTGCTGAACCACTTCTGTTACCATTGTATCTCTACTGACTTTATAAACCAACATCATCATTTTTTTTGAAAAACTTTAACGTTTGAATGTTCTCTGTCACAGAAAATGGAGATGGAGAAAATTCAAAACAGCACTTACATTTGGGTAGACAGGGAAAAACTTATATTTATATATATAAAGACATAGAATAAGAAATTAATAAATTATGAAGGTCACAAGTGACCGCTGTGATTAGCTAATATAATAGCATAGGAGAACTTCACTTCTGTCTTTAGGCTTTAATAAACTTTAAACTATTAAATTATTTTTTCAAAAGGCATCCAAAGTGAATACAAAATACGAAGTATAGAGATCTTACCATTGTCCTTGGTAGATTTTGTATTGCCTAACTAAATTGACCACTTAAAAAAAAATAAAATTAAAAAATCCATACCGTGTGCACATCCAGCTATGCTAGATTTTTTTAATCTCTGGCATTACTGTCACCTGTTGGATTTTGTTTTTCTTGTTGTAAACAAACTAATCTTGAAGCAATACACGTAAAGACACGCTAGAAGCAAGTTTGCAGCAAATTCTTATGTAACAGTGTCCGCATAACTTTTTCTTAACTGAAGAGTGCTGGTTGAGTGAGACTCTTGGTCATTTCATGAAAACTGCTAAATGGTGACCAGACAGAAAAAGCATTGCTATGTTTTTATTATGTTAAACTGTACCAATTTCTTAAGAGTATTGCATCTGTTGGAGAAAAAAAAAAAAAAGAAAAAAGAGATCAACAGCAAAATGCAAATGTGTATCTCATAGCAACAAAAACTCAGAAGAGCTGTCAGAAGAGTTTAGAGGAAATAATATACATTTTCAAAGGGTTTTTATTGTTAACTGCTCACAGTATTTTACATGCCCATAGTGGACCAGTAGATCAGTTTCTCTGGACCCTTTCCTTATGTAATTTTATATATATGTATATAGAATATATATAGTCTTATATATGTTCTTATGCATAATGGAAGTTAGATAAGGAATAGCAGAAGAGGGAAATTTCCCCCTTAGACAGTGAATTATTAGTAGCATTATCTAGTAGTATTAGCATTATTTACTTCCTTACAGGAGAAGGAGGCTTCTCTCTAAAGAGCAAAATTTCCAGCTTCATTAAGGAAGTGAAATATTCCTGTAGACAATTTTTCCGTTTTCCAAATTGAAAATGGTTTCTGAAGGATATATTGGCAAGAACTGGAGATTTTTAATAATGATTCTAAAAATTATTACTGTTGATGTAAACTTAGAGCTATTTAAACTGTTTCTTTTAAGTCTCCTCTCTTTCTGTCATCTCTCTCCAGGTTATCTGCTGAACATTTCTAGTTTTCAATTTATTGCATCATAATAGTGAACAAATATGTCATTAGTGTTTTTTACTTAAATGGTTTCCATACAAATCCTTGCCTCAGATACTTAGAACTATCTGAAATGCTTATGTTTCTTTTCCATACTTTAGATTAGGTTTATTCAAAGCTAGAAATACTGAACAATGTAATGCATTTAGTTAGCTAGTAAAATATCACAGTTCAAATTAGAAACTGTAACTTTAAAATATCCTTATAAAATGGTTTGAGATAACTACATTAGGTACTTAATTTTGGAGTTTCAATATAAAGTTAAAAAAAATAAAAATCACAGGATTTCTCCTACTTGTTAATGTTCCTTCCTTTACTTGCCAGTAATTACTTTTCACTTTCAGCAGTTTTTAGTTCTCCCGGGTTGTTTTTTTCCCTTCTGCCTAGTGTTATTTAACTTTTGCATTCCTGTGAAGGACGGCATTTGCTTGTTCAGCAGTTACAGTAGACATGCAGCTACATTGCATTGTGCCGAAATGAGAGCTAGAGTCTCAAGGTCTGTTTTCTAAACCTTTTATTTACCTCATTCAGCAGAGTTGAATCCTCTCTGCTTAAACAAGTTCCACTATTCCAGGTTATATTTCAATAAAACAGCACAAAGGATTGAAAGTCCTTAGGAATCTCTGGATATTTTCATTTAAGGAAGAGATACAGAGAGGTCTGCCTCAGATCCATGTGTGACATGGATTGCCATTGCGAGTCCTTATCTGTGCCTGTGTGTCACTAAGATCATTGTTGTGTTGCATCAGCATAACATTTGGGACTGTGAATTCTAAAAGAAATTTTGGTTTGTTCTTTGAATTCCCAGTAAAACTATATCCATCATTAGAAAAACGAATGCCTGATTGAAAGGGCTTGAATAATTGATCAACACTGTGTAAGTGGTTAGATGATTTTCTTCCTCTATTCATAGTATATGTCTTCCAAATTTTTGCAAGTTCCATCCAAAGCAGATTTCCACTTGTTTTAAGAATCATAGAATTGCCTAGGTTGGAAGGCACCTTTCAGATCATCTAGTTCAACCATCAACCTAACACTGACAAAAACCATCACTAAACCATATCTCTAAGCCCTGTGTCTACCCATCTTTTAAATACCTCTAGAGATGATGATTCCACCACTTCCCTGGGCAGCCTGTTCCAACACTTGATAGCCCTTTCAGTGTAGAATTTTTTCTTAATATCTAATCTAAATTTCCCCTGGTACAACTTGAGGCCATTTCCTCTTGTGCTATTGCTTGTTACTTGGGAGAAGAGACCGACCCTCACCTCTCTACAGCCTGCTTTCAGGTAGTTGTAGAGAGTGAGAAGGTCTCCCCTCAGCCTCCTTTTCTCTAGGTTAAACAACACCAGTTCCCTCAGTCACTCTTCATAAGACTTGCTCTCCAGTCTCTCCTCACCAGCTTCGTTACCCTTCTCTGGACTCACTCTGGAAACTCAATGCCTTTTTTGTAGTGAGGGGCCCAAAACTGGACACAGCACTCAAGGTGGGGCCTCACCAGTGCCGAGTACAGAGTGACAATCACTTCCCTAGTCCTACTCACCACACTACTGCTGATACAGGCCAGGATGCTGTTGGCCTTCTTGGCCACCTGGGCACACAGCTGGCTCACATAGGCAGCAGATGACCAACACTCCCAGGTCCTTTTGCTTCAGACAGCTTCCCAGCCACTCTTCCCCAAGACTGTAGTGTTGCATTGGGTTGTTGTGACCCAAATGTAGGACATGGCACTTGGCCTTGTTGAACCTCATACCATTGGCCTTGGTCCATTGATCCAGCCTGTCCAGATCCCTCTTTCCTTTCAAAAGAAAATAAACATTTTTATTTAATTTTTTCGTGTGCTATTACCCATTTGGATTACTTTCCTCTTTTTGGTTTCTAATATTTGATTAGATTTTTTTTTATATTGACTTTTATATAAATAAAAAAAAAGTCTGTGGAACACTGCCTTGCATTTGTATATGTTGCTCTGGATTTTTTTTTCTTTTATCCTGAGATTAAAACAAATCTTTCATATCTGAACAAGGTTTTCTTTGTAACTGGAGATATAGAGGCAAAGATTTTGAAAATTAACTCATCAAAATTAAACAAATTCAACAAAACTTTAAAAATCTGGACATTATTTTCAGAAATTCAGTCAAACTAAATATAGTCAAACAACTTGGTATAATCATAAGTCATTTTGTTAGCACAGGATTTTCTCTTCCTTGGCCTTTGTAGATGACTCGGCACTTCTACAATAGTTTCAGTATTACTGTGATCTTGTATTTTCCTTATGAGCATACTATGTAAAGTTTAAGCAATTTTTTGATAACTCTGTGTAAGAGGAAAATCTTCAATTTCTAAAAAATGTACATATGTGCTAGATGATTAAATTGTTTTGTTTACAATATTGAACAGGCATTTCAGTTGAGCTGTGTAGATCATGCAGATATAAAGTGCGAGGTGTCATATTCTTGCAAAGAGTTGCTTTGGAAAAGAAGAGACAAACACTGATACTATTGCAATGTTTCTTGTAATAATTTTCTCCAATGTATTATATACAATCTTTATGTGGTGCGCTGTATAAAAGTGTAGTTGTTAAATAGCATTGTTTAATGTCCCTTTCCAAAGGCAGAAGGTTAACTAAACAATTCAACACTTTTATAATGCTTTTCCAAGTTAAGTTAGGTAAGGAATTAACTACATTGTATAGCCCTCTAACTTAATTCAGAAGCAAGTTAATGAATTATTTTTTTTTTTTACAATAGCTAATACTGAAATTTATTCTAATTTTGGTTAATGAAGAATTTACAAGTTTCTAGGAAGAACTGTTTCACTAAATAAAGTAAGTCTGGGAGCGTATAAACCAAAAGATGATGGAGTGATAACGGAAGAAACTCAAGTGATATAAATGTATGCATGTCTGTGTTGTGAATAAATTTACAAAAGAAGGTATGAGGTGATAAAATATGTAGGAAAGTTAGAGACTAGATGTATAGGAGACCAAGAGGATCACTTGGAAGCTTAAAGTATTAAAATGATGAGAAACTTGTGTGTCTGTAGGGAGGAGGAAGATGAAGTGGGGCCGGAAACGAGAATTTCTCACTTCAATTTCCTCTTGGAAAAGGTCAGATGTTTAGTCAGAGAAAGGAGAGTAGGAGATTTGTGAAAGGAGTCATAGAGACTTTAAGGGTAGCGTTCACTTTAACTAGAGAAGTAGAGCTCAGTCAATGGACAAGGAAAGAGAAAAACCTAAGTTATAAAAAGCATTCTGACCTTGGGGTATCCACACATGCAGTGGCAGTCAGTAGCTGACTTTGGGGGTGGCAGGCAATAGCTGACAGTGTAAGGGTATGGAGAAGGAACTCAAAGTGGAGCGAACCTTGAAGAGATTAAAGTGCTCTGGTCTATTTCCTTCCTACTTAATGCCATCTCCAATCAGCCCTGCCAGAGCATCTCTTTGGGGTGGCTAGTATAATTCAGAAAGTTGCTTTACCTTCTGCAACGCAGAACAGTACAATTAGTGTTGAGAAATCAATTTTAGGAAGCTATACAGCTATTCTGGGTTGGTAATTCTTTCTCTTTGAGTCTTCTGTTGCCAGATTGGGGCAATAATGGAGATGACATACAGCTACTTAGGTATCTGACAGAATAATGGAACGTCAAGCAGGCCAAGAGTCAAAGCAGGAAAAGAAATGAAAATATAGTTATCCAACAGGCTTATTTACCCTCTGACAACTATCTGATAACCTTGGGTTTGGTGGGTATTGACTTCCCGTTGTGACACATTTTCCTTTTCTTCTTATTTTTAGCAATTTACAGTAGCTCTGATGTGCCCAGATATTTCTAGTTTGAAAAAAGAAGAACGAGGGAAGAGAAGGTGCCAGTAGCAGTGTAACTATTTTCCCTTTTGGTTACAGGATGAGAGGTTCTGCGTTATTAAATATATGAATATCTTGCTGGTATCAGTTTTATTTCAGACTTGTAGTTTTTTCTCTAAGTTTTAGAATATGTGTCTCAAGGGACTTTAAATACCCTAGAGTCCAATGATAGTTTGAAAAAGAAGCTGAACGCTGTCAGCAGCTTTTCCAGGCAGCTTCAAATATAGGAACCATTGACTTGTCCAAATAGACTATAAACAACTATGTACCATGGATACAGAAGATAGTCACCAATTAAACAACAGACAGCTGAGTATTCTTATTCCATGTCACTAGTAAATATTCTCAGAAAAAAAAAAATAATCAGATGGTTATTAAGATGCGTAGTATTGGACTTCTGGGGAGCAGGCCTCTAAGCAACAAGAATTTAAATGAAGAGATCATACTGAAATTGCATATATCGATATTTTAAATTGAGTAATTTTGTAATTCAGAAACAAATAAACAAACAAACAAAAAAAACCCCCACAACCAAGAAACCCACAGCAGAACAGAGTGAAAAAATTCTTGCTGGCCTAGTGAAAAGTTACTGTTTCCACAGATAGGGACTCGTGATGGATTATGTCCCACTTAAAACAACTTTGCCTTTGACTAAATTAAACCAAGTTTTGCCTGTGGGAGAGGTGAAATATCCTTTTGATTTTTTAGTAGTGTAACCAAGGTTCAAATATCATCTTTCTCTGATTGTACATGATCATTAATGCCACTTTGATATCAATACCCTGTCTACTGTGGATGGTAACCTAACACTAAGTTGTACAAATCCAGGCAATGGTTAGTGACAAGTAACGGCTGGTGGTGTATACCAGCATCATAACATCTTCAGATTTTATTTAACTATTATATTACTATTATGTATTTGCTAAAAATTCAACTTGAAAAATAAATGTTGATGTTGGTATTATCAGTTTGAAGATGTTTGCTGGGCAGCCAAATAATTGAATTTTTTTCACTCATTAGTGAATGACTACCCTAATTGCCTCCTGTCAATTGTGTTTTGTAGATTTTATTTTTTTTCCTCCAGACAAAGTGCTACATTTCTTTCTGGAATAAGTATTCTTTGAAATTATGAAACTGAATTGACAAACAATATAGATGCCACCTCCCTGCTTCATCTCAGTTGCTGTAATAGCATTAAAGCTTTTCGTAACTAATGGCTCAGTCTGCTAAAGTAGCCTGAGATAAATATTCAAGATGTCTTGACTTGTTAATGCTCCTTAATTAAAGTTGTGCGTCTGTCAAGGGAGAGAATACAATTCTTTCTTTCAGTCATTCATTCCATTTGGAATTTAACCCCAGAGATGAAACAAAATAAGATCATGGGCTAAGAATGATATATGATTAGCGGGAAAACTTGGTTTCAGAGAGTCAATAAACTGAAGACCTAGATGTTACACTGACATAAGAAAATAAGAAATTATATTTGTAAGGGTCAAGTAAACAAAACAAACCAAAACACATTGTTTTTTTCTACTTTTAAAGAAATAGTTTTCTGAATTGGTGGAAGATTTATGAGTTTGTAGGTGGCTAATTTCCAGTGCATTTATTTCTTCTTGTTGGTTGACTTCTTAAGCTAAATTATGCTAAAGACTTTGTGTGCGCTTACCCTTCATTAGATACAAGAAAATGCTCATTCAGGGGTGATGATACAAATGTCTGAACACCAAGAACAGTTTTGGTCAGCATCTCACCAAGAACAGTTGTGGTCAGCATCTCTTATGGCACAGAGGTATAAACTCCCACTGCCATTGGCTGCTAGGTGGCTCAGTCTCCCCTTAATTTTTTTATGCATAGACATTCTTTTTACTGGAAAAAGAATGATTCAGTATTAATAACCTTTTGCAGAACTTGTGTATCTCTAATTCCTGTAACGATTTGTCTGTTTATTTTAACCTGACATACAGATCATACAGCTTCCCACTCCTCCATCCCAAAATCTGCTGATTAACAGGGATGTTTTATTTTATGTGTAATAATGTAGCATTTTTCTCCATGAAATTTCATAGTTCACGTGTATGTGCATGTATATAATCATCTTACTTTATGCACATAATTTTAATGTATTGTGTAACCTTTGTAAGAGCTTGTGCATTACTATGATTTCTTCTGTGAACTGCCAAAATGATACATAGCACAAAATGTGATGTGTGCATGTGTATCTAAATGATTTGAAAAGAGTAGAGAAATACCTTGAAAAATGATGGCAAACTTCCTCTGAACATTCTAAGACAAATTGTATATGCAGCTAGCCAGGTGTTCTTTGATTTAAAAAAGTGTAGCTTATTCAGAAACTTTATTTTACCTTCCACTTTGTCACTTACCTAAAATGTTTACTTTAGTCAAATGTCTTTTTGGTTGTTGAAAAGCTGCGAGTATTTTCATCTCAAGATGAGAGTGTATCTCAAGATGAAGTATAGCGTGTACTTACCTTCAGTTCCTTGGTTTCGTTCAGTTTTTAAACTAGAAATTAGTTTCTGCTGCATACGCAATCATGTTGATGCAATATTTTTTTAATTCCTCACTCTTTCAGTTCACTGGTAAGATAAGTATAAGAAAAAAAACTAATAAGACTCAAAAAAAACCCCCAAACCGTAATCACTCTCACATACACTTGCTTCCTCTTCCATCCTTGAGAAAAAAAACCCCACACTATACATCCTCTTAACCAGAAAATAAGCGATATAGTGTCTGTATCCATTTTCTGTAGAATGTGCTGGTGTAAAAAATACTTAGCCATATTAAAAGACTTTTTTCACCTTATGAAACAGAAGAGGCTTTGAGGCATATGTAACCTAGCCCTAACCTATTGTATGTGCCTGCGGGTATCCTGTATGGCTGACTAGTAACTTGGGGGTCTGGGAATAGTAATTAGGGAATTATTGTTATAGAAAATGTCACAACTATAATAGTTTAACCCAAATAATTTTATAAGTTCTTTTCCCATATGGAAGCTCCCTTGATTGTGATTGACGTGAAAAAGTAACAACAACTAAAATTAGAAACACTGGGACGTTGTCCTGAATGGTTCATTCACTCACACACAAGAAATAAACCTGTGTTCCCTGGTTATTTATTGATTTGCTTATATGTTGCTTGGGAGAGATGGAATGATTTCTGCACACCTGCTCAGACTAGAAATGCTCTATTTTATTTTTTTTTAATTCAGTGTATGATTTAAATGAAGACATTCCCTAAATTTGGTTACTATGTCAAAGTTTGACCCTCCCCTGTTTTAGCAAATACATCTATTGGAATGTAGTTTCTCTTCTTATCCCTCTTTGCTCTTCTTTTCCACAGGTAAATACAAATCCAGCAGAAGTTTTGAAGTGAAGACTGGATGCTGGTTCTTCAGAAATGAACTAATCTATGGAATAGAGCTGCTCATACTCAAGGTAAGTAGGTAATGAAATAGCATTTTTTAAGGATTAGCTTGCAGATGGTTTTGTGAAGCCCTATTCAAAGACAAAGAATGTTAAATGCTGATTTCTAGCTTGAAAATAAAGCCAGATGCCAACTTCAGAGTTTACAAATAAGTCTGAGATCAATACATTTTGAAGTAATTAAATTATACTACATACATTACTGTTAAAATTAAGCACTGTTTAATTTTGCTTTCCATCACAGTATGTTCAAGGTTCCTTTTTGAAATCTTCCAAGAAAAGTAAAGGGGTTTATTTTTTAAAATATAGCATATTAGGAATGCACAGAAAACAATTGAACAAAGTATAACTTGATATTGTTATTCACTTGTATGTATGTTCTCAGCATATCAGAAGAAAAGTCAGTAGTTACATGACCTAAATGTAATATCTCTGTCATATGACAGAGATTAGCCTACAAGGCTAACTCTGTTGCAATACCTGTCATCTTTTAATAAAACACAATGTTCTTGCATCTCTCAGTTGTTATTTTCTCAGAATCTGAAGGGACATTTCTAATTTACAACTTGAAAGTAAAAAATACTGATTCTAAAAGGACGTAAACTTCAGAAGATGACTGTAATCTAAGAATGTTGCTTTTGGTATTCTGGGTATTTTAACAAGATTAATTTCTGTCTTTTATATCTGCAAAGACTTAAAGTGAGAAATAGGGATTTAAATCCAAAATGCCTTTGAAATATAGCATGCTGTTATGAAATAACGTAATTGTACCTTGCCTGTATGAAGTGAAAGTTAGACCAACAAGGCATATTGTTTTCTTTGCAAAAACTGACTCTTTGTTAGCCTGACCCAGAAAGAATGCCATTTTGAGAAAAACAGCATGTCTCTAATGAACACAACAGTCGTCTTATTTTGGATTTCTTTTTGCCTTTCTGGTGATCCATAGCAGGTTTGTCTAATCCTAACATTGCAGCGACCTCAACTCCATCAGCTAGAATTTTTGAAATTTTTTTTTTTTTTCTTTTGGCCAGTATTTCCTACCTATACGTTTCTTGACACAATGAAAAGTCAACTGCTGCTCCCTACAGGCACTGTTTCCATCTCTCTCTGTATAGGTTCGTAATGTGGACTAAAAGATTGTTCTGGAAACATTCCTAGGCTGTAGAGAAAATCTTTTGATGTTTCAATAGGAGTGGTGACCTTTCAAATTTGTTAAATTTACTACAGACCTTAGAATTGTTCTTCCAGCTCCAAATAAAACAAAATTCTCAAAACATTCTTGTAAAAATATTATGCGTTTTAATACATGATATAGAAAGCATATACTCATCGTAAATCATTATTGTTTATTGCTATTATTGTTAACATCCAATTTCTTTCTAATAACATGGTACATTTCTTACAGTTTTGGGGAAAGCCAATGAATAAAATGTAAATAAAAAAAATTGTTATTTGGTATTATTTACTGAAGTTTTTTCATCTTCTTTAATAACAACTGAGGCATTATTTCCCATTATATTTCTGCCAATATTTTGTGGAAGGTAATTAGGAATTTGAGGATATGTGTGGCTGGTAACAAAAGTAAGCTAGACTTACCCAATTAGGAGAAAAAACACAGTATCATGTATGCTTCCAGACAAAATTAGCCAGCATTGCATGAGTTTCAGTGGAAAAAAATTTGTCAGCTGAGAAGCTGAATGATTAATTATGCAGAAGAAATGCAAGGAAACTGTGAGCTTTGCATGAGCAATTTGCAAATTGAAGATGAAATATATTCATTCTGTAATTAATATCTCCATCCTAGTGATGAACACAGATAAGTGACTGGCCAAAAATCATAAAAGGCATTGATGATAGAGATGGAATAGAGGTGATTATCTCTAGAAATTGCCATGTGTAGGTGCTGTTAGACTAGACAGCTTTTACAGTTTACAAGCTATTTTATAATACCTACAGAAGGAATTTTCTGTTGTTACCAGCTTCTTCCTACTCATATATTTTTCCTGTAGCAAACCCATTAATAGCGAGTGATATCTGATGCATCATCTTACAGCTTTCACGGTTTAATGTTAAATTTCACATTTTTTGACTCATTTGAGTTATGCCGATTTTTGCATAGTCCAGGAGTATTTTTTTCTTCACAATTAAACCTAGGAAACTATCATGGTAGTCTTCTTGAGTGTATTGTGTTTTCTACTCAACTTAACTGAGATATTTGAAGAAATTGCCATAGTATATTAAAAATTTTGTACAATGATGTTCTGTTTTTCAGGGTTCTGTTCTTTTGTCTCCATTTCTTAATTACTAATTCTACATATGGCATTTATTACAAAACTAATATTAAAAACTATTTGCTAGGCCCTAAAAAAACTGTGCTAATAGTCTCCTGTAGGCCTTCATTATACCTTATAACTTCATGTTATACTGCACAGAAATGTAATTAAAAAATGACAGAACCTGGAACTCTTGAATGCTTGCTTTCTTGGGGATGAGAATGTAGCACAATAAACGACCTAACGAAAGAGTGCACCCAAGCTTCTTGGCTGATGTTCAGTTTGAAGATAGGCTACAAAAGGCTGTTGGCTGTTTTGGGTCTTCCTGGTTTAAGTTGAGGGGTGTGTGTGTTTGTTTGGGTTTTTTGTTTGTTTGTTTGTTTGTTTTTGTAATGCTAGTGTCTTGAGGCTAAAATTTTATGGTCTTTTAAGAAGCTCTATGCAACATTCATTTTATGCTATGTTGTGTGACATTTTTTAGTGAAAAGAGAAAGCATTAAATGACTGAAGTGCGAATCACTGTTTAGAAGTTTATGTTACTATTCTTGCCACAAAGGCCATATTGTGACAAATTGGTGAAGATTCAGAGCTTGAAGGTAAATTCTCTTCCAATAACTTCTAGGTCACTTTCTGATTCCTGCATAAAAATATATTATTGAAGAAAAATATATTTCCAGAAAGGTATATATTTAATTTATTCAGCATTTCCTTTTATGTATCAGTGTGTTTTTCAAAGGGTAAGAAATAGTTAGAAATATCATTGTGGTAAAAAAAAATGTATATAAAGCCTAGAAAAGTTTTATATCTACTTTTGGAATAATATCAAAGTAACGATTCCTAAGCTTTAAGTAGTAATGAAAAGAAAACAATTCACATCTGTTGTTATCAAAATATCTAACAAAACACAAAAATAACACTCATTTTTGCTTATACCTGAAAGTGTACAATTTTATAGAAAAAATCATAAAGCTGTACACAAAGGTAATATACAGTGATCTTAAAGAATAAGTTCAACTGTGTCTTCTTATATTTTTTGCAAGAATTTTTCCTTGTCTTATCCTGACTAAGCCGTGCAAACCAGCAAGGAAGTAACACACTGTGTGTATTAGCTTTCATTCTATTTAGGGAAAACCAAATGTAACAGATTATTTATTTATAAATTTTAAACTCATCTGATTTCATAGGCAGTTTTCTGTGCCAGCGTTTGTTCATCCATTTTTATTTTGGCATCAGATGTTATGCTATCACCTAAGCAAATCTCCTTTCCTTTTCTGTTGAGTCTGCCAACAAGATTCCTACTCTAATTAGTACTGATAACGATTTTTATGTGTGCATATTTATGATGTGGGTACTTACTCATTGGGCAGTTGTCCAAGGCAATAAAGGGATTTTATGTAAACTACTAACTGGACATTAAATGATGAAGACTTCTCATATTAACTGCAGACCAAATTTTAGCATAAGGTACCTGCACAGTCATGGCCTTGGTTATATATTTTGCCTATTCTGGTGACGTCCGTTTCTAAAATGAGACTTGCCTGTAGCTATCATGTGATTTTGAATTGCTATTTAATAAATTGTTATTTGTCTAAAAGTTGTCTTTTGGCAATTAACATGTTTCTTTTTCATAAAGCTTAATAATGAAAGTTCTCCACACAACGTAGATGCTGATCTTTTAGCCGGAATCGGTAAAAGAGTGATTTCAAAATGAGACATTCTTTTGGTGACACTTAGGTAGGATTTTTCTCTCAGTACAGAAAGCACAGATTTCAAGGCTTGAGGAGGGGAAATTGTGTCATCCAAACATGGATGGGAACATTGTTGACGTCGGGTAATTTGCCCCTGGTGACAGAGAGCACATACCTGCGCTCTGAAGTCTTTCCTGCCAGGTGAGGACAGTTGTTCTTCTGCAGCCTGGAGTTCTGTGTCTCTTTTGCATCACACTGAAATATTAAGAGCATGAACTCTAATCTAGCATGCAATTTCATACCTAAATCCCTGCAAGTTACCTGGATGATCTGTCTCTTGTCTTGTATTTAGAATAGGAGAGCTGATGATTTAACTGAATTTTACAGAAGAGTAAAGAAAAAAAAAAGAAGATTATGTAAAACAGGTGAATACAGAGGTTAGAAAACCTCTGTAGATGTAGATGTTAGAAAACCTCGCAGATGTAGATGATGGTTTTACAAACTATAATGGGTGGTTTGACTTTGTCTTTTTCTCCCTTCCTCAGAAATAAATATTGTTATTCCTGTAGCAAAGATGTTTGATAACCTGAGGAATTTTAAGACATGCTACTATTGGGGGGGGGGGGAAGAAAAAGATGCTGTGTGCAACAGCAGCTACATTGTTTTAGCACAGAGGCAGAATTTCAGTGAATTATCTGGCAATTTTTTTTTTAAAGTGTAATTCTTCTATTTTATGGGAGCTGTTGTTGGGTTTTTTTCCTTAATACTGAGTAAATCATACAGATGAGAGATTTGGCTTTGTGATTGGGAACTTAGGGTGAACTTCAGTGTTAACAAAGGGTGCTCGTATTTTTACTCTGGTGCCTTGTTTCCTTTACTATAAGAATGCTACAGCTGCCTTCTGCTGCTTGGTACGTGTCTTTTAACATCCACCTATACAAGATATAATTTTTTGTTTTAGAGTGGAACTTTTAACTTTTCCTCCCCTTTTGTTTTCCTTTACTTCTACCCTAAAATATATCAGTAACACTGTATATTACTCTTCTCTTTCCACTGTTCACAAGTCTCCCAAGTTTTCTGCCTTTATGATGCTTATTTATATTTTATTAATGGTTTTATTTATTTTTATTTATTCTGAGGTATTATCTTCAAATCTTTATTTAGAAACATTATTAACTTGTCTCTATTGCAAGCATAACTTCTCTAGGATTATTTATCCTATTAATATAAGTGCAGAGAGAACTGGAGAGAGGCATATATAAAGAGGACTGCTCCAGCAGTCTGATGGGGCTGATAAGACTCTTCCTGATACTGTCATGTTCTAACCTAAGTGGCAGAGGGCAGAGCACTCAATATCTCTTGATGTTTCAGTTTCTTGAGAGCCAGCACGGACAGTAATGGCCTTAAGGATATCCTTCTGAGGAGAAATTCATCATTACCTGTGAAAAAGTCAGATCACCTGACAGTCCAAGCAGAAAGGAAGAAGGCAATTGAGGAAATCATTGTATTGCCAAAGTACACCAGCCTAGGCAACATAAAATTTACATTTTATTCACAGTTCTAACATGGATCAGTTTTACATTATTTCTTTTTCGCCCATTGTCTGTCTTGTTTCTTTGCAGACAATCTGATTATATTTAGGGTCTCACACAATAGCGTACTAACTTCTTGACGTCACAGTCAGAGTATAAGCAACTTGAAAGCTTCTGATGATGAAGTGAGTAAACACTGAAGATATTGTCCTGGGTGGGTAAGGCATTGTATTAAGACAGAATGGGAACATTTGGTGGGATGGAGATGGAAGATCTGCTCCTAGAATTCTAATAAGGGACTGCTACAAGATCAGACCAAGAAATAGTTTTCAATATGGCAGAATGTTGGAGTTTAATGGAGTTAAAGATATAAAACCTGAATTTGTCTTGCAGTAGGAGAAGAGAAACACATTTACAATATACTTACATTAGCTTGTTTGGTTTTGACGTAATTAAAACATAAGAAATGAATTGTTGCTGATACTTTCAGCCTCCCAGATAAATGCTTTAAGCACAGAGATAAAAGAACTCTAGTAATAATTATGCATTTAATTGAAAACTGCTATTACTGAACATCCTGCCTGCTTCCACATTCTCAACATCACATATCTCAGTTAGAATCTGATTTTGCACTGAAGAAAAAAAATTCATCTTCAACATGCTGCAGTCCTTCTTCCTCCTCTTTAACCCTTTTGTTTATGCAGTGGATCAGATCCCATGAGATCCGGGAGAATTCTGACACTGGCAATAAGACTACATGTGCACAATTACTACTGTCATATTGTGCTTGAAGAGATGCGCATGTCATTTTCATGTACTTGAGTAAAATAATTTTTAAAAGATAAATTCCTCAAAGTTCTACAACATCACAATTTCATTTATACTTGATATATGTGCAAATTCTTTTTGCTTGGATTTTTGCAAAATTTTGGCTTTATATCTCGCATTTCTGTAATTCATGCTAATCCCGTTGCTCACATAGAATATGTGAGTCTTGAAATATAAAATTGAACCCTCAATAACCATGTTAATAATTGAAAGGATTCAACTTTTGCTTCCCAAAATTACAAAAAAAAAAATCGTATTTTCTGTTCATACCAATAGTCTAGCTAAGGTTAAGCTTTTATCTATTTCTACTTTTGTCTATCTAGATTTAACAGGAAATGAAGTTAAACAGATGAATTTACTACCAATCTCTCAGTCCTTATATCTGGATATAGGACTATGTTTTGGTCGGGTTGTATACACAAAGTATTTTGTATACACAGTTAAGTTATGGATTTGTGTGTGATGCCCTAAAAAAACTTGCATGAAATAGCTATAACTGGAATCTGAAAGTATTTTTTTTGCATTTTGTTCATCGAATTTGCTTTTTGGTAAAGATCCTAAGTTTGGCCTTATTGCTTCTACAGTATTTAAATGTATTTTAAGTGTATGATCTGAAACTCATGATTTTCTCTTTGAGATATGCTACTGAGTAAAAACTTCTACAGTGAAGTCCCCCCCCTATCTATTGTCAGAAGTAGCATGAATTATTGCCCAGATTATCTGGAATAGATAGAAATATTGCCTGAATTATTTGGAAAGAGAGCCCAAGTTGATCCTCTACCCTTCAACAGGGGATTTATTACTGTTGTTTTCTGTAGCATATGGAACATTAAATGCCATATCACTTTTCTGTTATTAGACAACTTTCCTCTCTCTGTTAAATTTATCCTTGTGCAATTATAGATACCAAAGAAGACACTGTGAAAATGCTTATGCTTGCAAAGCAAGAACTGATACCTGAATCAGTGCTAATAAAAAAAAAAAGAAAAAATATTTTGCAGCCTCTACTGTTCTATAGTTTTGTACTCTGTCAGAACGTGAATTATCATACAGTCCCTAGTCTAAGCTCTTCTAAGGAGGTATTTCAAAATAAAGGTGGAGTACAAGCACAGGGCTGATTCCTATTAGGAGAAAACTTAAAACGAATAGAAAAGACTATTAATGGGACTTCCAGACCTGCTGGTTGCAGCTGTACTTGCTAACTACAAATAATTTAAGATCTGTTAGGAAAGAATTGGAGGTTTTTTTGATGTTTTGTTTTGTTTTTTCTTCATATGGCTTGTGCCCTGTTAATGTCACTCTCTGTGAGAGATGTTAACTGGAAAAAAACCCCCACATTTTCTGAAGTGTACTGCTTTGCACATTGGAAGCTTGACTCATATCGGGGGCAGCATAAGAAAGCATAGGTCCTTTCTTTATTTCACTTCTCTTCTACTGTCATAACTTTAAGGAGTACCTCTTGACAAATAAGAAGGTAGCACAAAAGTAGCAGTTTTCATAATCTGTTAAAGCTGAAAAGAGAGTCAATGTGCACCCTGCTAATTGCATATGAACACTTCAATGAATAAGGAGCTTAAAATGTCCCTAAGTCTCTCTGAATCCAAATGTGATATAGCTACAATGTTATTCACATGTTGAAATGTAGCATTTCTTTGTATTTCTGCTTTTTTTTATGAGCTGGGTTATGCTTTGCTGTCTACATTTGTCTGCCAATGCAATTCCTGGTATTATTTAGACTGAAAAAGTAAGCTTAATTTGATTTTGTTCTCTGCAGAAATATTGCTTCTTTCAAATGTGAGCAGTTGATGTAAAGCTGTTTAGCAGTTTAGCTGTTCTTAACATATCACCATCACAGTTGCCAAATGCAAAATTGATACATTTAATCTGTGTTCTTCCAGATATGTTATCAAGGGAGGAGGGATTTCTTGTGTATTTGTTCATTTATTTGCAATTGCATACACAAGCACATTCTTATTTAAGTGTAATGTGTTGGCACTAAACCTGACAAACCTTCAGAGACAGACATAAGTATAACAGCATTGGTATACGATAGTAGAATTAGAACCACGCAGCTAAAGCAAGCGTTTGGATAAACACAATGTATAAAAATATTATTTACTTGTGACTGCAGAGAAACATATTAATGTTAGATGGGAATCAAACAACAAGTTGTTGGAATTGTTTGTAACATTTCTGGTGCAGTTGTCACTGAATGGAAACTAAGAAATGGAAAGACCAAGGAAAAGAGAAATCTGGTAACTTTCACATTACTATTGCTAAGGTCATCTTGCATAGCAGTGTTGTGTTTACACAATGTAATGACTTATACCTGCAAGTAAACCTTAGTAATGTTTAAGGCAGTACTAACAGAAAAATAACAAATAACTGACTGACTTGAAAAGAGGAAATCCACAGAAAAATTCTAGTGAAGTCAAGTGAATATATTTTCTGTTATATTTATTTTCATAGTATTATACAGAAATAATACCTTTGCACAAATCAGCGGATATCTGTTCTATAAAAAGGCTTTTGCTTGGTTGTAGTAATACAGCATTATTTCCAAAAAAAAGCACCTTGTCTGTTCATGCTGCTAAAAACATGATAGCTGATTTGAAGAATGCTACCAATAACCCATAAAGATTTGTCTTTATGGTTGTGTTAAATTTTTTCATAATCGTTAGTTAAACCATAGACAAGTTTGTTTTATACAATATAGATGCTTTGTTGACATCCTTCTTTGTAATTTAATCTTTTGTATGTATAGTCTTTTGTATGAATTATGTTCCGTTTACACCATGTTTATGGACATTTTCTAGGTAACTATACACTTTTTCAGTTTACTGTACTAAAATTCACTTGAAGCATCAGAACATTTGAATGCTCAGATACAGGAGTAGGAGGGCAGATGATTGAGAAAAACAAAAGAATTTTAGCAGATACCAGGATGTGTGTGCTCCGGAATAACTGCAATGAATGAAGGAATGGGTAGTTGATCCTTTGGAGACAGCTATGTACTTAGGGCTTGCAATAGTTGCAAAAAAATACGTGTCTTGGTTAAAATGAGATGCCAGAGACGCAAAGAACTCAAACAACTTTCTTGGCTTTTTTTTCCATCATGATATATCAACGATTTTTCTTTTTTTTTTTTTTTTTCACTTACCCACCTTCTTATGTTGTGTTGTCCATCCTTTCATGTCTTCTTTTGGGAAAAAATCCCTCTGTGTGGGATCTGTTATTCTATTTTTGGTTTTGTGGTCTCACAGAATCACAGAATGGCTGTGGTTGTAAGAGACCTCTGGAGGTCATCTTGTCCAACCCATGCATGCTCAAGCAGGGCCAGCTAAAGCCAGTTGTTGAGAACCATGTCTAGACAGCTTTTGAATGTCTCTAAGGATGAAGACTCTGCAACCTCTCTGCGCGACCTGTGCCAGTGCTCAGTCACCCTCATAGGACAAAAGTGTTCCCTGATTTTCAGAGGAACCTCCTGTATTTCAGTTTGTGCCCATTGCCTCTTGTTGTTGGGTACCACTGAAAAGAGCCTGGCTCTGCCCTCTTTGCACCCTCCCTTCAGGTATGTATACGCATTAACAAGATCTCCCCCGACCTTTCTCTCCTCTAGGGTAAAGAGTTCCAGCTCTCTCAGCCTCTCCTCATATGTGAGGTGCTCCAGTCCCTTAATCATCCTTATGGCCCTTTGCTGGACTCTCTCCAGTATGTCCATGTCCCTCTTGTGCTGGGGAACAGGACACAGCACTCCAGGCGTGGCATCAACAGTGCTGAGTAGAGGGGAAGGATCACCTCCCTTGACCTGCTGGCAATACTTTGCCTAGTGCAGCAAGGGCACATTGCTGTCTCATGTTCAGCCTGGTGTCCAGCAGAACCATCAAGTCCTGTTCTGCCAAGCTGCTTTCCAGCTGGCCAGCCCCCAGCATATACTGGTGCATGGGGTTGTTCCTCCCCAGGTGCAGGACTTTGCACTTGACCTTGTTGAACTTCATGAGGTTCCTGTCAGCCCATTTCTCCAGCCTGTTGAGGTCCCCCTGGATGGCAGCATGACCCATCAGCCACTCATCCCAATTTGGTGTCAGCTGCAAACTGGCTGAGGATACACCCTGGTCCATCATCCAGATCATTAAGGAAGATGTGAAATAGAACTGATCCCTGGGATGTACCACTAGCTAGTGGTCTCCAACTAGACTTTGTACCTAGATACCCAGTACCTTCATGGTCACTTAATGAATAAATATTAAAAATTTCAAATACTAATGTACACGCAGTCCTTGTAAAAGAACACTACTAAGATTTCAGATTTAAGCTTGCAGAGCTTAGGAAATGTTAAAATTATTCGCTTATCCTGCAGCTAACATGTTGTGGTGTCAAAGAATCATGATATTTTGCTCAATTATTGTATTGAAGGCCTATATTTTTTTTAATTAACAACAATTCTTCAATGTTGTCATTATTCAGTGTAGTTTATGGCTTTGTTTGAGGCACACTTTTCAAATCCTCCTTTTGTATAACTTTCTTAAGGACTTCTATAGTGCTTAACATTATAATAGTTGAATGTTTTCCAAACATTAGCTTATCCTCTCAGTAAATGTCTGACGTGGGGCAATGGTGTTTACCCTTTTCCACAAAACAGAATTTGAGGCATAGAGAGGGAGACCATCATCAGAAGTACAAGCTGAATTAATGCAGAGGCACACAGCACAAGATCACATTTTTACAATTTTTTCTCTTATAATAGCACAGTGTGTGCTGAAACTGACAGTGTTCAGCACCTCTTCATATCAGACCCAGCTCTTCAGTCGGAAACTTGGAAATAATAGGACATAACAGGAAAACACCCATGAAAGAAATCTGGTTCAAGTGGCATGCTCGGCATCACACAGGCATAGGTGGCTGAGGATTAGATATGGTATAGTTCAAAGGAGAATGTTTTCATTGTTAAAACTTCTATTTTCCCCTCCATTCAGCTTCATTCACTAAAAATTTTCTGGCTTCTACACCAAAAAAGACAATCTTTTCTGGACAACTTTTGCCATGCTTTGACTTATCCATTTACCAGTCCATCTTGTGCAATAAGGAAGGTACTTTTGCGATTGTATGAATGATGATGGAAATTAATTAGGAGATGTGTGTAATAAATTGGCTTCTTTTCATATATGCACTATATTTTTTTTTTTTTTTTTTTAGTTTGCATTATACATAGATAAACAATTCTGGCCTTTGTTAATTTTAGAGTACTTGGGTTTTATTGTTAGGTTTCTGTGTACAGTTTTACAGAGGTTAAAAATATATCAAATATGGAATAAAACCAAGGAGAAAGGGGATCCTGAGGTTCCATACAGCTCATTACTAGGTTTGGAATCTTTAAAAACACCGCATTGAT
The DNA here is from genome assembly GCF_028500815.1 of Rissa tridactyla. Classification (NCBI taxonomy): domain Eukaryota; kingdom Metazoa; phylum Chordata; class Aves; order Charadriiformes; family Laridae; genus Rissa; species Rissa tridactyla. The sequence continues at coordinate 85,624,975 of NC_071467.1, read as the reverse complement.
AACTGTTTCATAAGCTCATGAAGCAACTAAAGTGCTCTCTTATTCTGTGTGGGCCAACACTGGGTGGAGACAATTCCAGTAGATTTGACAGACATTTGCTGATAGTAATACTTAGGAAAATGGGGTCTAATTCCAGATTTTTTCTTTTACTTCCTTCTTACACCTCATCGTCTTCCTACAAATGCAACTGTTGGCTTCTGGGATCTCTGCCAAGTTTGTAACCAGAAATAAAAGAAAGGAAAAGTATTTCCACTATAGTCTGAGTAGGTATCATACTAGACCTATCATTTCAAGGATGATGCTCCCTACCTTGAAGACAGAGACAGCAAAAAGCAATCCCACAGTCCCTTGTAAAGTCTGTATCTCACTTTCTGACTTTTTATCATCTTCAGTTCCTCTTTTAAATTTTTTTTTTCTTTTTCTCCCCCCCCAGGTTTCCTTGTTCAGTCTCTGAATTTATGTCCTTACCTCTACTCTGCCACTGTTTCTTCCTTCTTGCTTCTTTATCAGAAATATGTCTTTTTATATTTTGCTGTCCAAGAAGAATACATCCTCCAGCCTCCACTCATTCTGCTCCTACAACTCTGCTTTTATTTTAATGCTCCTTGACCTAATCTGTCCCCATTGGTAAACTTCTCTGACTCAAAGGCCAGTTGTACCCTGTGGAGTTTCACATTCTGCCTTCAAAGCATGAAGGTTTTTTTACTCCTGTGAGAAAATTCCAGCTGTATAATTTTTCCTCATTCTCTGAAATCTTGGTATTATTTTGGCTGAAATGTTTTTAAATGATTTCTGCCTGAGGCTGACTATCAGCGTAGAAAATTTAATCCTAAATAATTTGTTTGGTAAATTTATAAGCAACTATAGAAGGACTCTTCTAATGGGAAGTATTAGGCAGTGTTAAAAATAGGTTATGATGCCACCTTGTTTTAAAGTTACTGTCATGTGTATGAATAAGTATATGGTTGAATAACTATTTTGCCTTAGATATCCACATGCTATCAGTATAAATAAATGCTGGCTTTTAAATAGTTGACCACGCTAACAGAAACAGGAGCTAGCGACAAAATATGGCTTTTCTAGAGTTAAATCTTACTCCCGAAGTTATTCCAGTTTAAAGATGCAAGTGTGACGTGCAGTAACTATGCCTGAATAAATTAATATATCTCTCGGATAATATTGGTTCATTCTATCTGAATAAAACCCTAGAAGACATATACCACAATACTTTGCAGAAAAGGCAGTAAGCACACGTTCAGTGACTCTGAAGTTCTTGTTCCTGAATAATTCCACTAGGTCATTTACTTTCTTTGACTTAAGAATTTGGTGTAGCTCTGTACACGTGCGTGTGTGTGTGCGCGTGTGTGTGCGCATGCATAGAATAAACTTTTGTTTATATACACAAATTGTCATTTATTTCCTACTTCATGGTTGCAACTGAAATAATAGAATACAAAATGTTAAAAAGAACTGAAGTTTTTAACTTTATTTTCAACACTCAATATTTTGTTCATCATCCAAAAGGCACTCCAGCTTTAAAGCTACTTCCCAGCCATGTGTATACATTCTCACATAGTTGTGTCTCCTTTCACTATAATTTAATTGCTCTGTATTACCAAATTGAAAGTGCAACTTTTATTCTAAGACAATCTTTAGCTTTCTACTATAGGATCCAAGCCTAGATCTAATATTTTAGGAGGTCAAAGCATAGTTGGTACAGGCAGAAAAGAAAGTTCCATGAACTTTATCTCCATAGAAATGTGAGAGAATTTGCCCAAAAGTAAGAGAATCTTATGCTTCCAGTTTTGCACAGATAAATGGGTAAACTGGGAAGACAGCACAGATGTCTCAATATTGTCAGTTCCACATGGATCACTGGGAACTGTGAATGTATCTTTACATAGTATAACATCAAACGGTGGCAGAGATTAGGAAGCCTGAGTCAGATTCTGCAGTCTCCTCTTTTCCTGTGAAAGGACTGAGAATGAAGGTCTTTGGAAACCAGGAGCAGATGGACATAGGGCAATTCTAATTTTTAGATTGATACAACAATTGGAAAGGGAGAAGGAAAGAAATGGAAATTTTTTACAGACGTTTTATGCATTGCACTGTGTATTTATGTGCCAAAGTACAGCCAAAGCCAATGAACTTCATTGTCTTTCCTTGAAAAATTAAAAATCTGTCATGATAGATAAATTTTTCAAAACCAAATCATTTCATATATGGTAGTAAAAAGAGATTTCCCCACCACCCCATCCCCTGGCATTTTGCTGCTTTGCTTCTTTCCATCTCCAGATGATGCGTTCACATGCCAGTGTAGCATGTTGCTTAAACGTTGACTTGCTCATCTGCCAAAAGGTTGTACTTAGGTGGTGGGTCATTTCTTCCTTCCAATGGTTACAGATCTGAGGAACTGGCAGCAGTTGGTTACATTAGAAAGTGATACCAGGCACGGTAAGGATCTTGCTTTCCTTTTTTAATTGTCTTTTTGCCCAATAGTTAGCAGCTGAAAACCAGCAAAATAGTTACCACTGAGCAGCCTAACAGCAGCCAGTGATCTACCTACCCCTGTATTAGATTTTCTAATAATGAAATAGTTTTCATTGTTACTTTGTTCCTCGCTCCCAAATACAACATTTTTCAGCTCCTTTTTCAAGAGAATTTGGCTTTTTTTTTTTTTTAGGAAGACTTTTTTACAACCAGAGAAAGTCCCTTATGACACTTTTTAGACAGAGCAATACTGACATCCATTGGTTTAATCTTACGTGACTATTTGTTAAATCTCTCCTAACTAATGTACACATAACCCTCTGCAGTATCACGAAGGATTGGACTTGATATGATCCAAGGAGGATTGTGCTAAGTCCAATTTGCTGTATTAGAAACATGAAACCACTGCAGATTAACGTGATGAAAAGGTACACATAGCAAAATGTGAAATCCAAATGCAGTGACAGAAATAAAATAAAAACAGGAAACACAAGTATCAACTAGGGAAAAATATTAATAGGGGATTAGTAACGACACTCCCATTTTTTTCGGATAACCTCTGGAAATGAGAAAATACCTAATATTATATGAACCTGTCTTGTTTTATATTCATCATAAAACTGGTGAAGCACGAGGAAAAATGTTTCTAATCTAACAGCATAAGCAGTTCAATGAAGAAAATAACTACTCTCTGTGGTTTCATCTGAGCCCTCTGAGGCTGTAATTTAACTTGGCACTGTGCTATTTAAAAAAAAAAAAAGAAAAAATATATGAACATTGCTGTAAGATCACTGGTGGTATAGGGAAGTAATTCTATTTAATCAAGAAAAATAAACCACAAAAAAGCGGTGGTATTTTCAGTATTTATTATTACGACAAGCTAAGCAGATGAGGCTGATTACCTTAGACTTCAAAAACAGAGAACCATTCTGTCAGCGAAGGGAGGGCGACAGGCTTTAACAAAAAAGCTCTCCGTTCGCTGTGCCCTCCCACCGCATTCACTTGCAAATCACTGTGTGTGCTTGGAAAAAGCCTGCGCTTCCCTCCTCTCCAACCTTCCCCGGGTAAGTGCTGCGGCTCCATCGGCAGCGCCTCTCTCTCCCGCTCTCGTCCTCGGAGGGAGAGTGAATGTGTGCGTGTCTCTGCGTGTGTGCGCTGGTAATGGTCTGTGCCTCTCCTTTTTTTTTTTTTTTTTTTTTTTTTTTTTAATCAGGAGCTCTGAATGAAAGCCAGTCAGTGGGAGAGCTCCCCCTTAGCTTTGGTTCCCGGCTGTCCAGAGTTAAGTGATGCTGGGAGAAAAAGCCTGAGTTAGATCCAAGTAGGATCAGTCTTAGAAAATAATAGGAGAAAACAAACAACAACAAAAAAAGGACTCTAACAGCTCGTTTTTCAGTCTGGTTGGGGTGAACACTACTCCACTTTCTCAGAAGCAGAATAAAAGGTAGGAGCCTTCCTTATTTTTAATTCCTTATGCTCTTTGTAGTTGTTGTTGTTATTATTATAGAATGAACAGTGTGGTGTTCAACGCAATGCATAGAATTGTTCTACTGTATACAACTTTTTACATTTTATAAATATGCTTTAGGAGTAATGAGACAAGGGGTAAGAAATAACTGCTGTGTATTCTCTCTTCAGAGTAAATCGATGTCATATTTATTCAAGATTGAAACACTAAGCTTTTTATAATACTTATTTTTTTCCTCCTAGTAAGCAGGCTATCTTTTGAGTAGCAATTTCTATCTGTATTCAGTTCTTGCAAATTCAGTGGGGGGGAAAAATACTAGTTGAATTAAAAAAACCACAATGTTTCACAGTGTAACTGTTATGAACATAGCATGGAACATACACATATGTGCCCTCACTTTCTGTATACCAGTGCAAGTCTGTTAGAGCTGTCACTGCTATTCATTCTGCCCTGAATTGAATTTCAGAATAATTATACACACTCAGAGCAAATGCTTCTTATGAAGGAAATCCCTGTGGAGAGGGATAGCAGGGTGGATAAAGGCAATCTTTCAAATATCTGTACAGAGCTATATGCACACAAATGGGGAAAATACTGCCAGGTTTGACATTTCAGTAAGGGGAGGGGTGGGGGGAGAAGAGAAAAGGTGGAGGGAGGAAAAATTTAGTCTGCACCTGTGTAAGCATTTATTGTCACTGCTGCAATAAAATCCATATTTGATGTGGTGTTAAATTAATGCAGCACAATGCAAGTCTAAATCCATGTTCCCAACTACTAACTATTGATGGTATTGTCAGCTGCATGAGAAATTTGCAATAGGCTAATACTGTACATGATACTAGTTGCAGATGTAAAAATCTAACAGTCCTTCAGCTTCAGGGAGTGCATCTGCACGTGCAATCAGTGACAAATAGCAACCAGCATTTTAAAACTGACCTATCATCTCTGTTGCTTCCACACAAATGGAGCTGTTGCCTGTAATCTTCATGTTTCATTTCAGTAAAAGCCTCTGTATTACGCCAACTGCACACTCGTTGCTTTTAAGGTATTTTTTGAATTATACAACTTGTTGTGTGTGCATTTGCATATGCATGTGTGAGTGTGTACATGGTGTGAGGAAGCAGGTTTGTAAAAAATTGTGAAAATTGTGTCTTTTTTTTTTTTCTAAGCTAGTAGGCTTTAAATTTACATGGTGATATTACTGGAGAGGGAAAGCAGGGAGTGGAAGACTGGAACATATTTCTGAATCCCTAAATCCTTTTTAAATATGCTATTTACTAAGGATATTATGAGTCTAGTACAAGCATTTCTTGAGATTTTCCAGTCACAAACTTTTATATTAATTAGTTACTTTTTTAATGTAATAGTAGTCAGTGCTCTTTTTGAGGAGGAGATGAAAGAATAAACTTAGGGAACTGGGAAAGGCAAGTAGAAAAGACAAGCTATCTTTCTCAAGAGTTGAAAAACAGCTTTTTAGAGTTAATATGGGTTTACATCAAGAGAGGAATACCTCTTGGATTATAAAGTGGTAATCTAGTTTGTGCCTGAGGGAGTCTTTTCAGATTTTTATATACTTTGTTAAATAAAAGAGAGAATGAAGAGGTCATTCCTGTAGCAGTTTCTTTTCATTTTAGTTTAGCTTTACGTCCATGTTTTCTCTGTATGGTGTCAAGATGACTTTGTACACTTAAATAGGAACTTTGTAATGTATTAGGAGTGTTGATTATAACACAGATATTTAAACTTGAAACTGCTGCTGATGATTTGATTTTTCGTTACTTTGGGTACCATTGGAAAATATGTCTTGATTGCTTGTTTTGCCAACAGTTTTTATTTAGAATGCGTTGTAACAGTTCATGGAAAAGAAAATAGCAAAATACATCTTAAAGGGACTGTACGTAGGACTTTATATATTCTTAAATGCTTTGCATTAGAGTAAATGAGTATAGATATACTAAAACTTTGTACTTGCATGTTCTCAATAGACAAAGGATCTGTGAAGAAACTGATGAAATACTGAAATGTGCTCACAGTAGACACTGTGGTTACTGTTCTTTTCTCTGCCTAGCTGTACTTGAAAAATCCATTAAAATAATGTTATATGTCAAAGCAAATGAGCTCATCATTAATTAAATGTAGAAAGATATTAATAAGATACACATCTATACGTGCACACCAGTATACAAATTTCAGCTAAATAATATAAGTTATTTTTTCCTTGTTAAATAATTAAATGTAATAGGCAGAAAATGTTAATTTGAAAATAATAATAATCTACCTCTGATTCTGAGAAAGTAATTTCCTCATCTCAATGTGATTTCCCAAGGAAACAAGTGAATGAAACAGAGCCTGTTTCATCTGGATAATTCTGTGCAGGTGACTTAATTTCTATGTCTGTTAACCATACCATATTTACAGCCAGGTTGCAGGTCGAAGTAGTATAATTTTATACCTTATCACACCACTAGGTTGCAGCACTAGTGCAGGGGGTCAAATTAAGATTGAAATATTGTTGAATGGTAACAATGGGGTGAAGTTTCTGACTGTTACCACAATATTATTTTTAATTCATTCATTACTATTGCTTGAAATCTTGAAACACTTATACAAGTCTGAAAACACCAAGGCATCTTAATTAGACTTCACAATAAGTCCTTGTTCATAGATTTGAAAAATGTGCTGTACAGTTAGTTCTTTGAAATTACATGATAGATAGAAATGGAAGGGAAAAAATGATTATTTAGGCAAGTAAATAGGCAGAATATAAGGGTTTAAGAAACATTTTGTGAGTGCCTTAAGTGAACCACCTAAATATATATTCTATATTACCATTGTATTTGCTATGGGCTTTTTAATAACTTACTAATTGATGTACCATTTATTATACAGGAGGAAAACTGAAATTCAGAAATAAAACTTCTTTTCTTATGAGCAGTTTAAATATGTCAAAGTAAAACATTATGAAGGGTGACTTCACTGCACATAAGGAAGCCATACCAGAGCACATTTTCAATTGCTCTGAACAGTATGCGACTATCAATGAAAGCTCACGCACACTAAAGGTACAGTTCACTGAAACCTTGGTTGACTTTACAACACACACACTACACATCAAACCTACTAATGTCAACAGTTGCTTCTTGAAAAAAAACATACTTCTTTTACTGTCCAACTTCTGGAAAAACTTGAAGAAACAATGAAGGAACAATGGTATTCTGAATACTGCCTTCCCCAAATCTCTCTTGAGGCCCAGAGGAACTCCTATGTTGAATGTTCCTTCCTCCTCTCCTCTCTGGATTTACAGCTCCAGCTTTGAGTTCTTGGCATGCGACTTCCCTAACTTGCCTGTTTCTGTGGGTTAGCAGCTCTACAACAGAGCAGTAGAAAATAATCTCATCTCTGGGGAGCTGAGTGTGTTACAGTTATCAGGCTGTACTACTACACACTGAAAAAATCAACTAGGCCTCAGCACTGTCTTTTTTTTCCTTTGTTCTCTTTCCATCTGGGGGGAAGTCAGAACACCACCCAACCAAAGAGCTATTGAGCTTATACATTCTGTTTACTGGCTTATCAGTCTAATTTTTAGTATGTGGAGGATCTGCCAAAAAACTGCCAGTTGAAGGTTTATACATATTTCTTTGTACATTCAGTCTTCCTGATTATTAAACGTCAGAGCCAGTTACCTCAAGTGAGTGTGTGTGTGTGTGTACAGTAGAGGCAAAACAGTGAAAACCTTTGTCTTGTACAGGGACTGCATTCTAGCAAGCAGAATACTGTACAATTTCACTCTTAATTTATATCATCAGCTGTTTATTACTTTTTTCTGTAAGTTCCTATTACCATTTCTTGCCTCTACTAATTTAGATGAAATAGATAATGTTTATCACTTTTTTGGTAAAGAAGCATGTCCGGCAGGAGGCATAAAGCTCTAGCAGTATCTCAGACGTACTCCCCAGCTTGTACTGTCACGGGGCACCTGAGCTAGGATATAAACTCAAGTCTGCTGGTTAGAAGTGTGTAGTACTATGTGTCTACCAACAGGCTGCGTCTGGGGAGTACAAAGATTTAGGAAGTTAACTGGATAAAATGAAAAGCAACATGGCAGGTGTCCTTTCTATTATTGTTCCCAAATGCACATCATTCTTCACACAACGTTTTTTGCCAAAGTGAACTTTGAATCATATTTCAAACAGAAGGAAATCACGTAAAGAAGAGAACATGGGTGTGAGTTTATGTAAAGGTAACGATTCAAAAAATGAATTGAAAATAGATGATTCCAGAATTCTGTTGCTCAAAAGCTAGAACTGTGTTCCTCTGTGTTTTACAAAAATAAAAGACCTCTCCAAAATATCTTCTCATTAAGAACTATCCCTTATGTGATACATATGTTTATGTATATGTATGTTTTATCATTTTACTGTTAATATTCCATCTCCTGCCACACTACAGATTTTATTTATTTTATTATCCTATTTCAGTGCTTTGCATTACAACATAAAGAACATGACATACCATCACTTAACCTGATCAGATCACGATCCTTAAAAATGAATGCAATCCTCATGAACTATACAATGCTATAATATCCATATTTTTAAGACATAAAGGATAGATACCAACATAATTTACAGGACTAGGAACAAGACTCAAAATACAATGTCCAACAGGACTGGTAATTTATTTTCCCCAAAATAGCATAAAATAAAAACGCGTGTAACTGAACTGTTATCGTATGCTTGTGTCTACCACACTTCAGTAGTTCACATGATGTTTACACCTGTTTAATGAATGAAAAGATTATATTGCTAATTGTTATGCTAACCTAATAGTAAGCACAAATAAAACAGAAATACGTCTGTGTCTAGGAAGCTCAGATGCTGTGCATTCTGTCATTGGTTCCTCTAAGTGTCACAAGTGTACAGCTGATTTTTACTTCCACAGAAATCAAGAGAGTTTTGTATGTAGATTTTCTTCAATATGTTTCATAACTTACACATAAGACAAAACACATGGACAAAATCATTGTGTATTTTAATGAGGGTGAGGAAAGAGATAGGAATCCAGAGTATTTGTAATTATTTAGAGGTACTATACAGGACAGAGGGAGGATGGTTAAGTTTATCCTGCTTCTAAGATATCTAAGAAAAATTATCCCTTAAATGTGTAAATTCCTTTTGCTTACGAATAGTCATCTGCCATTTTCCTGATGCCTTTTCTATGGTGAGTGGAACTGGGACCGTGAATGCGTGTGACGTCTAAGGTGCAAGACTCAGTCAATAATGGTAATGTTGCTGCGCGTACAGTGTTAGTGTCCTTGCCTCTGTCCCCTGTCCTGGGGCAGTGGAATCTCCAGGGCCAAGGCTCCTGTAACCCTGAAAAGGTCTTTGTAGTGGTATTGTTACCACAGGTGAAGTCTTCTAAAAAGGGATCTGGACACCCTTTTCAAAATAAGTGATGAAAGATGGGGAAAAACGAGACCCCTTCCTCTCTCATTACGCTGAGATTTTCCTGACTCTGTCCACGTGGTTTAATAGGTATAATATAATATTTTTTTTTACTTGTATGATTATCATTCTCATAATGTACTTTTAACAATACTGTCCCTCACTAGACCTAAAAATGCTGTCAGATATGGCCTTGAGAGGTGTATGGGCTTCAATTATGAATTGGGACTGTAGTGTGTTTTATATACAAGTTCATATTTTTTGAGGGATGGACTGTCATCTTTTCTCCATGTATCTTTTGACACCTTTGGCAGAGAGAAAAAGGGGAGAAACTTGTACCTAACCTTCTTGTAGTCTTGACTGAAAACTGTGCATAGTATTACTGTACTTAATTTGAAATTCATAAAATGGCTTCTTTCAGTCCTCAGGTTGTTTTCTCTATTTTTTTAAAATACATGTCCTTATAATCATATTTTCATATTACATTCTTTGTTAGAGAAATGTCTGAGCCTAAATATATCAGACAAGGTGTGAATCTAAAAGTTTCTATATGGGTCCCTCTCTGTTTTATGGTGCATAAGAAGATTCCTAGAAGATCTATACATCCATTTTATCTGTGTGTCATCAGCAAATTAGTTAAAAGTAGACTTAAATGTCATTGATTTCTCTATATCATGAAAATTCTATGTAATGCATTCACTAGAAGTGCACATATGCTAATTAGATGAATAAGATTTAGTTCTTAAAATAATATGGGGTGTTTGCTTGGTTTTTTTCAATGTTGAGGCTACTCAGAATGTGGCCTCAATTTTAAGTAGCAGACTGTCAATTGCAAAACAAACCTCAAGAAAATTAGAAAGGATACCAAAAAAATACAAAGCAGACTGTGTTTAAAACAAAAAATCCCAAACCATGATGAATCGAAGCAGGAAAATGACAATATTTCAGCTGTTATTTTCTTTCCACCTGTTAGAATAAATTTTAATAACAAATTATTCAAATAACCTTCCACAAAAATTTTGCATCATGTTATAGATAATATTTTCATTATCAGTATAGATGTCTTCTAATTTATTTTTTATTTCCTTTAGTAGGGAGAAGATTTTTATGTGTCAGTACTGTTGTATGGTTTGTTGTTGTTTTTTTCATTATAATCTTGGTGCTGCAAAGCCAGCTATGTAGAGCTACTAGCCTGCCCTCATGACTTTCTGCTACAAAATAAAAACAAAACTAGTTATGCAAGCTAACTAACCCTTGGGTCATCTAGTAGCGAATTATAGTTAAATACACAGTTTAAAACAACAAGAAATCAGAATCTACAAAATCATTGCCATAGAACAAGGAGATTTTCAGCAGAGATAACAGCTTTCAGCCATTTAATCAGCAGTCTTTAATTGGCAAGTAATAGTGTAGACCTCAATTTATGAATGAGTTGCTTGGGTATATCCAGTCATTTTGCATGTTACATCTAAGCTCCCTAAATATGCTACTGCTTCCCCTTCGCAAGACCAAGATCTAAATAGTATTTTTGTCTCCTGTTTCCCTTTGGGATAGTTTCCACAGGCTTTTGGCAGAAAACTGTAGTGTCCATAAAAGACTAGGACATAGAACATGATCATGAGTACCATTTTAGGGAAGCGTGCTTTTTTTTCCCTCTGTTGGACAAAGATTTTCTGTCATTAATGCACTGGGATGTGCTCTTTCCCTTGAGTTAGAGCATGGTGCTCATGGTCAAGATACCACTGAAGCTGATATCTTGATTAAAATGGGTGAACTGAACCACAGGCATATTAGATACATGACTTAATACTTGAGGGCTTTTTATCGACAGTTTGTGATTAAAAACTTAAAAGCTTATGTGTTATGTATTACTAGATGTACTTTTTTTCTGGTACTTATATCTGAATGGCAGATATACAGACACAGATAGATGGATTTTCATCAATGGCATCATTTTTTAATATTTTTTTTTCCTTGCTTATGCATTTTCTTCAAATTTCTTTTCTTAAGTGGTTTCAAATGAAGTAGTACCCTGATTTGACTAATAAATTTAAGAATATCTTTCTTAAGGTGGAAATGCATTAGTTTTTAATTTATTTGTATTATTTAGACAGTCTTTAATCTTTCTGATGACCAGAAGAAACTGATCTGCTTTGTAAAATTTAAGTATGTGGGGGGAATATGTGTACAGAATGGAAAATAAGGACAAAATCATACATTTCTTCTTATTATTATCCTTGATTAGCAAGGTGTCTGAACCCACTCCAAAATACATGTGCTATTTCTGAATATATCCTAATTGTGGCTTGGTTTCCTCTAGCTTTTTATTTGAGGTCAGAGAATTAGAAAAGAATGATGAACTGAGACATAGTGTATTATAGTAATAATCCCCTTAAAGTTATGATGAGCAAAAATCTTCAAGAGAATTTAGGAATCTATAATGTGAATAAGAAAGGTCACTGGTTTAAGCTATTCTAAATTGCATGCCCAAAAATTTGTGACAAAGAAGGAGAAATCAATTATTTAAGTTCTGAAATACAAAGATTTTTTTAAAAACTGTGTAATTACAATTCATTACGTTCAGGGGTTTAAATTATACTTGTTATGTTAGTCTTTTAGAACAGAATTTACACATAGCCAACTACAAATGAGTTTTTTAGGTTTTTACTTTTAGCAACACCCACTTAGCTGGAGTTAAACACAAATGGTAAAGCTCAAAGGAGTTCAGCCTTCTAAATTACAAGACCAAAACCCACTGCATTAACATAGCAGGAACTTCTTGCTAAATTTTGCATTATGTACATTCAAGGGAGGAAATACCCACCTTTACTTTCCTCCATGGCTGCAGCCATCAAGATCCAACCAGAAAGTGCTCATGTACATAGGGTCTGAGGTGTTTTTCCACTTGGACAGCCTGAGAAAGTCAGGTCTAATAGGGAAAAGCAGCCTACGTGGATCAGTGCCACAGCTGCCAGTCAAACGCTACCAGCTCATTTTCTGGAAAAGCACCCAGACACTTGTGTCTTACAGGTATACATGACTCTGGGGTCATTTTTGTGATTTAACTGGTTCGTCATTACTCTAGGTATTCTGGCTAGGGTCCATTAGTAGCTCTAGCGTATTAAAATCCTTTTCACTAAAAAAGAGCACAGAAGTAAAATCATGATACCTCAGCACTAAAAAAATGGATTTCTGAACTGCTTTAGAAGCTATTTTGTTGCTATTAAAACTGGCAATTACTGGATTAAAACTGGACTATTGGTTATTGGAAGAATAACATAAAAAAAATGTGGTGTCATAATGCCATGATGACTGAAAAAAATATTTTAAAGAACTAAATTCAATTCTATTTAAGTAAACAGAATTAATCTCAATGATTCTAATGTATAATCAAGCACTGACTTCTCAAGGGTAACCCATTAGTGCTCTAAAATATATGAGCTGAAATTAAGTGATGCACAGAAAAAATATTTGAAGGTAACTTAATATGTTTCTGCACATTCTGCACAATCAGAAATACTGGCAATGAAGATCAGGATAATACTGAGGCAAAAACAATTCTTTTATAATCTTGACATTGTTCAGGGCCTTTTTTCTTTAAAGGGAACAATTATAGTGACTTAAAGAATTTTGCTGGTGAATTAGTAGTTTTATGTTCTGAGATGCTTTGTTTCTTTCCGGCTGAAGGCTGTGAACACTTTTTTAATCGTTGTTTTGTTGGTGTTTTTTTTTTTTTTTTAACAGACAAATGAAATATACTACATGAAACAATTGCCAGTGAAGTAATTATGATTTGAAATTCCCCCACCCCCCAACCCCCCCAAGACTTTGAGGTTTGTTTTTGTTTTGGTTTGATGGAGTTAGTGCACTCTGACCTGTTCTTATCATATAATACTATTCTTTGTGAAGGATGAGGTTTTGCAATGGGAATAGAAAATAATTCATTTGACAATGAGATATCCTGTAAGCTAGAAATATTGCTTCTTCAGTATTTCTCAATTTATATAACACACAGCTTTTTTAAGAGTTCAGTAAATGTGAGATCAACTCTTTTTTGTTTGTTTGTTTGTTTTTAATAATTGCAATTGGGAGGGAAAACTGAGTGAGGTAAAAGAAAAATTCTTAAAGTATAAGTTGTTGAACTTTACTTTGATAAAATTTCCTTTAGGGGAGACTGTAAATTGTTGATGGGTTTGGAGTTGTTTGGGGTTTTTTTTTGTGTCTGTTTAGTTTGCATTCATACATTTGCATATGTTCTTACTTCCTTGTCCTAGAAAGGCAATATATCATGCTAAATGTTCACTGCCTGTTTCTTGCAATTTGTCAGAAACTTAGTAAAACTTTTTTTTTTCTCCATATTCATTAACTCTGCAGTAAGTCTCCACATTTCAGCAGTTTGTCAAAGTAAGCAGAATAACGTTCATAACTTGCTAATCAAATCGAAAGTCAAATGTTGATGCCATTTCTTGTGCAAGTCCCTGAAAAGTTTGTTCACTTTTTCAGATGGGAACCTTAGGAATCCAGATATTTTTAATCTTTTGGTGCCATCTTGTGGCAAGAGGGTAATTATATGAAACCAGGAGGTAGTCTATTTTCTAGCTCACGGTTTCTATGCCTACCAGCAAAATATCTTGCTTTGGTGATAGAAAGATATATATGTATGAATTTTTATAGGGACTGTAAAACAGCAAACTGAGTCATGCACAGGACAAAGTTCTCTTTGGTTGCTTCTATTTTTTGGATCTTTTCAAGTGCATTACTAGAAATACTGGTTTGAGAAGTCTCACAAAAATTGAATATAATTACCACATGGAAATAGATTTTTAGTCTGTAATGCATTAGATCTCTGTAGAATACTTAAATACTTAACTAGTTCAAGGTAATTGTCAATAGATTTTTATTGTATTAGTGTATCAGATCTCTGTAGAATACTTTAATACTTAGCTGGCTCAAGGCAATATTCACTTCAGCATCCTGTAACGTTTAACAGAAAGCCAAGGTCTGTCCTAGCATTCTTGGTTTTTATTTTATTTTCTGGTTTTGGCTTTGGAAAATTCATACCAGCCTACATCCAAAAAAGCAATAACAGCATGGGAATGACGTTTATTTTCCTGATATTTTCACTGGGATTCAGCAAGATGAGTGGCTTTGGTTCTGTGCTAGTTTAATACCTGTTTTTTTGAAGATAATGCTTGTAGATGTCTGCAATCAGTACAGATAACATCCTTGCTCAATTTCCTAAGGAGCTTTCTTTGTGATAGTCCATATTTGCTTACTTATTTATCTCTGACTTCCAATCATGCTGAAAGTTTCTAGATGCAAAAATATTGCTCCCTGTCAATAGCCGGAAAGAAAATGTCTTGTCCTGCTTTTACTTAAGCCAGTGGTTCTCTTTCTTTCAGAAGTAAGGGTGACTTTATTCTTTCTTGGTGTTTTTGAAAAACATTTATTATATTCTGGTCCAAATAACATCTGAATGTCTTGTAGTCATTGAAGATCAATTGCAAATTATAACTTTGCGAGTTATTATAATACCCATTTTTCAGACAAGAAGTATGAAAGCATATAAAGATTAAAAGTTCTTGTACCTCAGGGATAGAAAACAGACTGTTATTTTGAATTTCAGTCCACTATTATAGCCAGAAAAGACCAAAAAAAAAAAAAAAGGCAAAAAAAATACAGCATTTTGATACATTTTGATAGTATATCCTCTGAGATGAAGGAGGAAATACTGTCAGTCAAAATTAGTACTAAATGAGAACACTGTTTAAGATTCACCTTCCATTCACAAACGAAAGTAGTATTCCAAGTGAATATTCTTGCAATGTCAAATACTTGCACTGCTTTCCCTACACATGGCCAATAATGCCTCATTGTGTATTATAAGCTTTCTAAATTTAGATAGAAAATAAAAATATGATAAGGCTGTTAATACAAGATTTTTTTTCTAGAAATTATATGGTGTATACTAAAATGTTAGTCACTAGAATGTGATTTTTTTTACTAATCAATCACTAGCTAAGGTACATTGATATGCTGTGCCAACTCGTGACCGAAATAAATCAGTCAATAGCTGAAGGGTTCCTTTTGGATGGTTAGGGACTGTGTGATTTCTCTGATTAGGGTTAGCTGGGTTAGCTAGAGATAAAACTCCATTGCCTATCAGCAGGAATGGAGAGAAGAATCACAACGTTAATGTAATAAGATATAGAATTTCAACAGTTTTGTACGCGTATGTGACGATGTGTTTGTGAGTATTTTTCCTCCTGATCCCAGTAAAAATCTCTTGACAATTAATCCACTTGAATGCTTCTCTGTCTTTCTGTATCTTTTGGTGCCTTCTACAGTATACTTTGCCTGCAAGATTGAAGTGGTATGTGATGCAACTAAAGAAAGAATTGCAATTGCTCATTGCAGTGAATTCACATGATGTGAATTCCCTTACAAGGAAGGCAAACCTAAATATGTGTCACAGTCTTTCTGATAGAAAGTTGTGAAGTTTAAGGCATGATTCTAAATAATATTTGTATGAATAAAGTTGTGATATTATGACATATTATATACGCTAATAATAATTACACTGAAATCCAAAATGTAACTTGTATCTTTTGCAATTCATATAAAATCAGTTTCTATATTATTCTGTGATTTGCTTTCTAGGCCTAATAGAGACATTTTCTATACCTACAATTTCTAGGCTTGGTAGAGCTTACATTTTCTTACATGGGAAAAATATAGTCAGTATTTCATCATTAAACAGTGTTTTCTGCCATTTCAATGTAACATGTGAATGGTCTCTAAAAATAAAATCTTAAAAAGCTTTCTAGAAAGTTTTTTACCAAAATTGCATCTTCTTCAGATCTTATTCTGGATAAATACACATTTGTGTATGCACGGAGCTGTAATTTTCATGTGGCTACATTTAATAAAAACTGACTACAGAATATTTTAAAGAATATTCAAGAGGGAAAAGTAGAATTCTGTTAATATATATTAAAGGGGTTTTTTTAATTGTATTTACTTATAAAAGCTGCAGGTAAGGCAGGTAGCATGCTTCAGCAGAAACATGCAGCGAGACAGGCCACAAATGAAGCACAGATACAGAAAGATGACGTAGCATCTCACAAGTTACCAAAGAGAAAGTTTCCAATGAGAAGCAGTTGTGTTTGTGCAGTGCAAAAAGCAGAAATGTAATAGTGATAAGTCAGTGGATGTTGTGGAGGAACAGACAGAGAATTTCTTGGATTGATTGATATGCATTCCTGAAGCATTTCAGGAAATTAAGGGAATGCTTCTTTGAACGGAACAGTTTTGAAATTTGGAGAGAAAGTGTTGTAAAGCCTGCATCTCAATTCACATGAGAATGCACTGCACCAGCCCTTAAAAAATGAAGGAAGAGACCATATGCAAAAGAAGCATGATATTCAATAACAGAAGAAATACTGGTTTGTCCAAGGATTTGAGCAGAAATAATGTTTGTGTGAGATTAAGAGAATTTACAGACAGTGCTATGCAGATAAGAGGGATGTAAAATAAATTTAAGAGGGGAAAAGACAATGTAGATAGTTAGGAAAGTGTCTTGGAAAGAAGAAATAACCCAAAGTATCAATGTCTCCATTGAAGTTAGAGAGGTAAGAGAAAACATGGTCAGTTAAAGTTATTATTCCTATTTGTGGAGCTTCTGGAGGTGAAAAGAAAACAGTAGTAGTTAATGATTTTATAATTATAGTCAGGAACGCCTGGAAATCTGTATAAAGTAATTTCAGAATATGTTTTTGAAACAAGTGAAATTGCTAGAATTTCTTCGTCTAAGTTGCCAATTCCCTTGTATGCCCTCTTTGCAAATTATACCTGTTGAATAGTAGATTTTTTCTTTTTCAATCCCAGTGTGCTTAATTTAGTTACAATTTTAGGTAGGTGAGTAAATACATTATTTATGCTGGAAACTGTTAGATCCTGTATATAAAGGGAAGACTGAAAAGTGTCTGTCACAGAACTTGTCTAGATGATCAAAAGGAAAAAATGTTTTTTAAAAATGTTTCTGGGGTTAGTCTGTCAGATAAGATTGATTGCTGATCTGTGGAACTTGTATATTTAGTGTGTTCTTCTCCTGACTGTCAAAATTATTTATGTCTGGTGTGACTACCTGCTAGTCTATGCAACATGTACCTAGGCTGTGGCAGTGAAAGAAGAAAATTCATTCTGCTGTACAACTGCAATAATACATAACTGACAAGTTTTAGGGCCTGAATGCCTAGAGAAATTCTAAACAGGATATGAAGGTCACAAAAGCACAGGATCCCAACAAACATGGGTGCTGTTCTTACACACAAGACATAGGTGTACCATCTTTTCAGGCGCCTGCAGTCTGAATTAGTTTGTTGCTATGACTTTGTCCTATGGAGATTACAGTATTTAGGGCAAATCAGGAAGTGCTGTTTAAATTGAAAAGAGAACTGCTAAAATAGTAGTGACGCTGGTATTTCAGGTTATGTACTTGTTGGCATTAGGGTAAAAGATCTTTCCTTTGCCAAAGTGAACTTGGTTGTTTTCTCATGAAGATGAATAGAGAAGCGTGCGTATACATTAGCTGCAAATGAAGCACTTTTTTCCTTCCCTACATTTTACAGTGTAGAAGTAACTTAAGCTGCTTTTGAGGTGTGTATATATATGTACACGCCCATACACAAATAAGACAAAAATTAAAATTATATTTTATTGGACTGATGTAATTAACTCTATGTGCTTCAGAAATAAAACTGTATTTTACTACAATGGATTTATATCCATGTCTGTTGATGCAGACTAAATTGTGAAACACTGACATGGAGGTAGCTTCAACTTTTGAGTATTGTAAAGAGAATTCAGGAAATGAAAGACAAAGAAATTGTAGTTCCTTAAAAATGGGAGCAAAAAGTCCTTCCTTAAAAAATTTTAAGACATTATTTTTTCCCCTGATTTAAAAATAATTTGGCAATAGCCTACTTGTGTAGGAAATAAAAAATTTCAGGGAAACTAAAACCTTGTGTGTCTAAAACTGTGCGTTTCCAACAGCAGTCAACCAAGTTCTCCTCAGCCAAAGGAAAAAAATAAAAAATCTCCAGATATTCCAGTGGTTTTCTGGTAGTCTTAGACCAGACTGACGCTCTTTTCTAGCTCCTCTGAGTTTGTGACAGCTGATTTACGCAAGAAAGGAATGGTAACAGCGATCAGCTCTCCCACTTTTGATTTGTTGGTCCACATTGCTATCCACAAGAACCCTACGGTTTTTGTGCTTTGGAAAGACCATACTAGAGTCTTTCTTGCTTCTCATTTAAAAAAAAAAAAAATCTTGAAGGAGAGTAAATAAGAGTTAATTTACACTGCCTCTTTCTGTGTGTTTTGGTACTTTCTCTGAAAGGCATTTTGGTTAACAGCAGCAGTCAGGTGCTCTTGTCAATTAGGCCATGCTTGAAATATTGTGTACTTGTTCATGTGTAAAAGCCATGCATTTGAGGAACCAGAAGATACAGGGCTGCACAGCACTGCAGAAACTCCTCATTGTCACTGGATTTCTAATGCCCTCTTCCTAATTAGAGAGAAAGAGTTTGCCTGCAGGGAAGATGAAAAGCCACCTCCTACTTGCGGTCTTGGAGGATGTACTAAACTGCAGAAGTCTGAGGGCCACGGTATGTTGTTAAACTAACGTGCTTCTTGCGCACAGAAGACCCCAGCATTTTGCAAATGACTTAAGCTTGTGTTTAGCTTCCATTTCCATTGACAGTATTTGATCATATAGATAAATTTAAGCACATTTAAATTGTTTTTAATGCTATCCAGATATGTACACACTCATGTGCTTTGGCCAACTTAGTTGTAATCAAACTCATGCCTTGTTCTGAGACTTTAATTTCCTAGCAGAAAATAAGAATAAAATGACTTTGTGTTTCTGAGATTAACTGGATGATAACCATCACCCTTATCTGCCTTTGTCTCAGTTTGTGCTTAGCAGTACAGTGTTCAGGACTTCTAATTTTTTTCAGACATTTTATTGATTTCCACCTAGATTTTAATAAAAGGGCAATTTTCATCCCTCATGTAAGGCAGTGATTTTTTTCATAACCTTTTAATGATCTCCAGTAAGTATTTGTCAGGTAGTTGATTTAATTGATTTCAAGACCAAGATGAGCATTGTGCTTTAATAATGAAATGCAGAGGACAGTTGGAATGAATGAATTATATATAGAATACATGTGATAAGAGCTTGTCCTGAAGAGAAGCGCAAAATGAGAACCTACACTGAGCTGATCATTCTTATTATTTAGGAAGAGTTTAATCGCACTTTTGCTTCAGGGTGCATTAAGCAGAAACTTTCACATCCAAAGCAATATATAGAATTATACATTTAATAAAATATCAACATGTTATCTCACTAAAAAGGCTACAGTGTTGTAAGACAAACTGCTAAATATTTTAGAATTATTAAATCTTCAACATAAGACTATGACATAAAATTATAAGGGAAATCAAATTATGAAATTTCATTCCTGTTCTTTTTTCATACACATATTTTACTCCTAAAATTTTAATGTTTGTTGTGTTATCTGTTCATAAACTTTCCAAAATTGTAAGTATTATTTTTGTAATGTTTCTTACATCCTAATGTTGCCCAGCTGTTACTCAGAACTTGATCGTCTGCATTCTTTCTGTGCTATGCAGGTGCTGGTATTTCAGTGTCCCTATTATGTGTCATGTTGTTTATTTAGGACATACTTCTTATGTTCTTTGCTTCTCACTTTATATTTCCTGCCAACCACGAATGTTCGACTTTAAACCGTACGATGTAATATAGCAAAACAGAAGTTGAATACTTTGAAATCCTCATTCTTGTGAACAAGACTGGGGTTCCCTGTGACAGTCTAAAAGATACTGAAGTCCTCTGTGAGAAATTTTATTATGTAGCTGAAACATTAAACTCTGCCTAGGCATATAAAATTTCTGTTCCAGTGGGTGGCTAAGTACTGCGTCATACCTCTTCCAGGTATGTTCTTCGGGGGCTGTATCACCAGGACCCACAAAATTCGGTTAAACTTTGGGAGACCTAATTTAAGTAGCAATGCCCCGAAGAAACGTGCCACATAAGAGACAATGTGGCACACTAGCAAGGAGAAACATTAAAAAATTGTTCCAACATAAATACTCATGTGATAAACCCCTTAACATCTGTCCATAAAAAAAGACTATCTCTAGGTATCAGTACGCACATCCAGATACTTCTTGGATACTCTATGTTACTTTGCTTATCCTTACAAATAGTTATTTTCCTGTGTTTTTTCAGTCTTTTACTCATTTTTAAACATGAATTTGACAGTATGCTTTGGAGCTTTTAATAATATTCAATGGTATCAACAGCATTCATGCTGTACAGCTGTAGTTCCTGGATAACTGGTAATGTAGTTTCAGTATATAATGGATGTTATTTATTGAGATTTAATTAATGATAAAGAAAAGTCAGTTTTTATCATGTATCACTTATTAGCTATTAATAGGTATGTGAAGTACTGCGTTTTTTTTGAGTTGCAACTGTGTTTGTGCTTAGGCACTGCCATCTTATCTATTTGTGCGCTGCGGGCTTGTTCGCAGAACAGCAAGGACTTCAGAGTCACTGAAGGGCTTTAGGCCTCCTTTGTGTCCGTATAATACATTATTATTAATGAACACAAAAAAACCCACAAACTATATCCACTCTACTTATTTTGTAGTCCTATTAACTCCTAGAATTTTTCTGAATTATGCAGATGGTTGGGCAGCATACAAAGATTATTTAGTAAAATATAAAATAACTCATAATTCCATAACTGATGTTCTTTGCTTTGAATCCAAACTGAACTAACAATCGGTATTTAATCTAGAGAGGTAGCACTGCTGTTACCATTGTAAGCCAAGTAAAACTTAAAATCAAGTTTTTCTTGATTATCAAATAATGTATAATACAGTTGTGAGGGTATAGATGCCGAGACCAGCAGTCTACCTCAGTTTTTTCTGAGTTTTTTCTATCTCAATTTTTCCTACTAATTGAGCTGCTTTACATATAATCACTGGGGCCTTTTCTTTGTAAAGACATCATGATTGGACTTCATTATCCTGTTCAAAAACCTTCCATCTCCATTGAAGTCCTGTGCCACGATACTTGATTGTGGAAGGACTGAAAAAAAAGTGTTTATGGGGGAGAAAAGAACTAGTAAGTCTGAGCTACTTACTGGGAGATGAAATACATAACCCAGGGTGCATATAATGTGTACAGGGGCACATGGTTCTCTAAAGATGTGTGGCTTTACCCATTTAACACTACATGGGAGTGAAAAGCAAACAAAAACATCTTACTGTAGTGTGCTGGGGCTTCCAGCATTAAGTAAGACTTGTGTAAACTGTTTAGTCTATCTGCTTGAATTTTCTTTCTCTTTTGGAAGTATTTGTATGGAACTCTTTCTCTGGAAATTTTGTGGCCTGCTAGAGACTGTCACAGATATAAGACATTTATAAACTAAATAGGCAAGACTGGAAAAGGCTAGGGCATGGGCAATAGCTCACTGAGGTTTGAAATAACTTGTCCTAACTCACACTTCACATGGCTTAGAGATTTAGGAATAGAAACTCTTTCTCTCAGGTTCATCTCTGTCCACTGGCTACGTATCATATTAATATGCTGAAGCAAAAAAGCCCATGAAAATATATAATAAAATAAATGTGGGGACAGGAAGATAATTTCCTGGGACCTTTCAAGGTTGATTGGTTACCAATTTAACAAAATGTTGGTTTTGGTTTTATTATTACATTATTATTATTTTTTAGATTTTTTCTCTAAATTAAAAAATATTGATTCATTTCTTCTGCTTCTTCCCACCACAGTCTCTTTGGAAACCTAATGTTTTATGTTTGATGATAAATGACATATCACATTAAAGCTAAGTGTGATTTGAAATGGCTGAAATATCTAAAAGAATCAAACATTATATTGGAGACAGGTCATCCTTAATCGTGATGTGATTACAGTTTTCATACTATTTTTCCTCTTTCAGACAGCATTTCTTCTGCATATTTGGAATCATTCCATCTTCCTTTCCTTGAAGACACAGCGGGTATATAAGCATTAACCATTGTGTGTTCAGCCCCTTGGGCTATGTTTCCTGTTTCCAGTGATGTTAAAAGGTACTTCTGAAAATCAAGTAGTCTGAAGTGACAACTCTAAAAAAGCAAATGTAGGGTGAGCTACTACTAAACAAAATATGAGCAGGCATTTAGTTTTTCAAATTATGTTTAATCCCTAGAGGGCTGTGGAAGCCAGCCTGTAAATACTACTTATTTTATGTTGAATCTAGGTTAGCAGACCTTTTTATTTTTTTTATTTTTTTTTTCACAGAACAGGGTCTGTATGATCAAGATTGGCTCAAAAAATTTGGTTGTCCTACTTTGTTCAGTACTGTGTGGAAATGAAAGATATTTGAAAGTATATCTTATATATTTTTTATTACTTTTATTACTTTTTTTCAGCGTAAATAAAATAACGTTCAGGGTTGGTCTTCTGGGTATAACACTTACAAGATTAAGGATGGGTAGAGGTGGAAAAGGAAGTTAATCTCCAAGACAGTCTTAAAAGACAAATTGTACTATGTAAATGTGTGCTAGTTCTGTCTGTAGATGTAATTATCATTAAAGTTACAAAAAAAATCATTCGCTGGGCTGGGTTTTGTGTGGTTTTTCCCGGCTGCAAATCATCTCAACCATTACTTCTTGTCATGTTCAGTAAATACGGATAACAGATTATCCCCTGTCTCTTTTACAGAAGTCTTACATATTTGAATGTTGTATATTGTTCTCCCTCTCACACGCTTTTCTGTTATAACCTAGTGGCGCCAGTTTCTTCACTTGTGCCAGGATAGTCATGACAATTCCTCTTTTATCCTGACTTCATACGTCTCTTAAGGTGTGGTGTTCAAAAATGGATTTATTGTTTTAGCTGAGTCCCTCCCATTTTTTCCTGAGTAGAGAAGATATACTTTATTTTTCTTACAGGTACTAGTCCTCCTTATGTATCAGTTTCTTTTTTGGATCCAGATGATGCTGTTAAATCATACTGTGATCTGTTTGCCTCACTAGAATTAAGATGGTTGACATTTACTGATTTTTCTCTGTCCACAAGGCATGATAATTAGTCAATTATTGAAAGAATTTGGAGTGGAATTGGAGTGGAAAATATATTTTTAAATATAGGAATGACTAATTATTCTGAAACTGCTTCAGCCAATTCGTGTTCTGTACTAATAATAGATTAATTAGGCCCAGTGGTTTAAAAACCTATAATTTGCAATGAACAGTATGTGGTCCTT
Source organism: Rissa tridactyla (assembly GCF_028500815.1). Taxonomy (NCBI): domain Eukaryota; kingdom Metazoa; phylum Chordata; class Aves; order Charadriiformes; family Laridae; genus Rissa; species Rissa tridactyla. The sequence continues at coordinate 85,601,210 of NC_071467.1, read as the reverse complement.
GAGCATGCTTGATTCCTATGCTGAGGTGGTTTTATTTTATCAACACATGAATGTGCTCTACCAGGTTGCTGAGTATTCTGAATGTCTCGTCACTGAAAGAGGGGTCCCGTAACTTAACATAACTGGGTTGCCTTGCTTGTAGCTGCACACCTTGTCCAGTGTCGTTCCATCCCCTTCAGGAGGAGTTCACATCACTTTCCCATGTAGGAATTTTTTATGGATTTCTTCAATGTCTTATGGCTTTTTGTTGCAAACCCAGTTTGTTGCACAGCTAAAAGGATTGCAAAGGCTGGACGTTCTCATCTAAGTTCTTCAGTTCATCTTTATCCTGACTCCTTCCTGTTTAATGTTGATATCATAACATCTTGCTGCCAATATTAATTGTGTTGGCTACCTGCCCTAAATTTACTTTTAGAAACAATGCTGCTAAGAAAAGACACTACATTCTCTGACTTCATTCTACCTGTAAAAGCACTGTTTCTCCGTTGATTATTGAACCAAAGTTTTTAATCTTGTTCCTGTTGCTAATGCTCTTACAGAATTATCCTAGATTTCTGACTTCTGATTTTGTGCCTCAACTTTGTCCATTTTACCTGTTTTTTTGCCTGATATTCCTTTATACTCATATTTAGCAATACAATATATTTATATTTTTGACATGCTTGCTTCACTAGGTTCTGAAATGACAGTGGCTTAGCCAAAGCCTGTTCTTTACTGCTTTTTCTATCCACATTTGCACTAGAAAAGCTTTTGTTTGTGCCTTATAGTTTCTTCCAAAAACTGCCTCCTCCTTTGGTCTTCCTGTCTTTCCTGCACATAATATTACCATAATCTTCCAGTCCTATGGGATACTTCAACAGCTCTCTATTATGCTAATTATATGATTTTCAAATTTTAAAACAAAAGACTTCAAGACTTCCTAGGTTTTCTCACTGTGCTTTTTGTATTAACGTACAGATGTCAAAGATGTTTGACAGATGACTAATGCAGTACCTTCTTCATCCTTTCTGACTTGCTGTCACCTGTTCTTTTTATCCTCCTTGCCCTTAGACTGGTTTCCAGGTATTTTCTGTTTATACCTAAGTTACATGTTTATGTTAGCGTACCCATGTTTTATCCTACTTTAAAATCCATTTTACTAAGTTAGTAACTGAATATTCCTTCCCTATTTCCCTCCAGGTCCCATAAGAAAGAATTCATCTTTATGTAATAGCACAATGAAAAATGTCCCCTAAGTGAGGAAGCCAAAGCAGTCCAGGTGACACCATCAGTCATTAATTTATTTCCAGAATATTATTCTAGAGAATTGATGTTTCCTTCCTAATGAGAAGGTTCTCTAAAAGACGATGAATAAAAGGAGCTTGCTAAAGAGTAAGAGGTTGTTACAGATGTTGATACTGGCAACAAAACTTGCATACCTTGGCATGGATGAGCATTTGTAACAGACCTCAGCAGGCTGCATAAATGGAACTTTTGGGGGAAAAAGTTTCCAAATCAATTGGAAAAGGTTGTGGAACAGGATTTGGAAAAGTACTGGGGTACAGAGGCTTTGAAGAGGCTGCTCCCCAATTGCAGACCAGAAGAAAGGACACACGTGCAGCATCTGTCAAGGCTGAGGATGGAAATGACAGCAGCAGTGCTGCTGCTGTGATCTAGTTACTCTGTGACATGACTTCTTGCTGACCTCATTGCCTGTTAGGTGGTGTTCGATGTCTTACCTCACAAGTTGCCAGAAAGGTGTAAAACTTCCAACGGTGTGAAACTGACTTCATATCATATTCAGTGTATGGACATTTTTTAAACACCTGTCTGTCTTCTAGAGCTGCTGTATTCATTGTGGTTTTGGTTGTGTTGTGTGGTTTTTTTTCTTCATTATCACACAGCTGTCTGTCTTAAACAGTTGCGCTGAGTAATGTGATGAATACACTGCAAATTGGAAGGTTTGTTCATAGGCACAGGAAAAATTTACACTTGAATTCTTTGATCTTCGCTCATATAACAGTTATTAGAGATTATATATACATTTTACTTTATAATAGTGTTTAAAGGAGAGGGAGGAAATAATTGCTTGACACGTTCTCTAAGTTTTGCTAATGTGTATATATATATCTAATAGCATTGTAGTTCTGTTCTTCTCATCACTTAGGAAAAAATCCCCATAATTTCTTTAAATATGGTAATATACAATTTAAATATATGTCACATTGTGCTCTGAGTGACACCAGTGAGTATCTTCAGCAAGTACACTTCAGTCACTGAAGTAGCTGGCTTTTTGTTGCTAAAACCGAGAACAGATCCTTGACATTCTTGTAGTAACGTAAATATAACACTTTCATTGATGTTAGATTCTTATGCTAGCCTGCCAAGCAAGTGTTTGGAAGAGGACTAGAAGAAACACGAGGGATAAAATGAAAATGTTAGGAAAAGAAGGGATACTTGTCAACATACCAATGAAAATCCATGTTCAAAATATATGTTAGAGCAAATAACTCATGAATAACATTGGATGGAAATTGCAAAAGTGATCAGGAGGAGTCATAAGAAAAAAAAACAGTCAATGGGATGTGTTACCACTTAATTTATGTGACGTTTACAGCCTGCTAAGAATCATTTTTACTTCCAGTTTGGAACCATTGTTCTTTTGGACCTTAATGAATAGATGTAGGACCTCAAGTAACCTTCCTCCTATGTTTGTCTAAAGCCCTAAACTTCTTGTAATTGCTTTCTTTGCTGTAAAGCAATCTATGAACAAGGATAAGAAGATTTAAATGTTTAGCATTCCTTCTTCCCATGCTGGCAGTAGGATTGGGTCCATACATGTTTCTTGGCAGGTGCAACGAATAATGTTTGTATTAGTATGACAGAGATTCAGCCTGACAGAAGCCTTCCAGAAGTGAGAAGCTGGATACCGTTCTGTGAAAATATCAAGGCAGATTGGATAAAACAGTAATTCTTTAGCTACTAGTGAAGTCACGGTATGCTTTAGACAGAAATTGATTTGCTTTCCCAGGAGTGATTTTGATCACAGATGGTCAACATTTCCTATATTGACAGTTCCCAGAATATTTTTTTGCAGAAGGTATCTGAGGATACTGTATCTGTATCTTTGTGGATTTATTTTCTAGACAGTTTTTAGACAATAGTGCTAGTAAAAGATGTGAGATTCAGATTTTCCTGATGGCATTGCAACCCAAGAATAGTAAGGACAGTCTATCAAAAATAGTTCTGTGATCTTCTATAGTGTTTCCCTTTCTGCAAGTGATTTGAAGGAATCTGTTGGTAAAAATGTACGGGTCACCTGGTGCTGGTATCCTGAAATATTACCTTTATTTAAGACAGCTTTCTCTGAGGAGAAAAATGGATGGATGTTGTGGGTTAACCCTGGTAGACAGCTAGGCACCACCACACAGCTGCTCCCTCACTCCCCCTGCAAATGCCATGAAGGAGAGAAAGGGAAGAATAAAAGTGAGAAAAGTCATAAACACATCTTAACAGGGAAAGCAAAAGCTGCACTCACAAACAAAACAAAATGAGGAATTCATTCACTGCTTCTTATGGGCAGGCAGATGTTTACCCATTTCCCAGGGCCCATGGAAATGGTTACTTGGAAAGAGAAATGCCATAACTCTGAATGTTTCCCGTTCCTCCTTTCCCTCAGCTTTCCCCCAGCTTTTCTTGATGAGCACAGCATCATATGATGTGGGATACCCCTCTGGTCAGTTGGGGTCAGCTGTCCCAGCTGTGTCAGCTCCCAGCTTCTTGTGCACCCCCAGCCTACCTACCCACTGGTGGCCAGTATGAGAAACAGAAAAGGCCTTGACATTGTGTACGCACTGCTCAGCAATGGGTAAAAGATCTCTGTGTTATCAACACTGTTTTAGTCACACCACACAGCACCATATGAACTACTGCGAAGAAAATTAACTCTATCCCAGCTAAAAGCAGTACAATGGGGAAGTGAATTGAGGCGTTATAGTTTATTATTGTTACACATCTAGTGGGATTAAGTGGTAAGATTTATTTGCTTTTTGCCACAGCTGAGTGAATATTTTGAAGTATTAATTGTTTTACAGAAGTGTTTTGTGTCTGTCCAAGCTATTAGTTTATAGTGTCAAGAAATTCAATGTAAAATATCTTAGTTATATGCCACGTATATCTATATATATTTTGCATATGCAGATTTGAAGGGGTTTGCTTTTAAATATGGGAAAGCTAGCAAATTCCTGTTGTCCTAAGAATAACACCTATGCTCAAGGCAGTTTTCTCAGGGAACTAGTTGGTATTTACATAATTATTTTTTCAGTTATAAGGATAGGATGGGATGGAAGTCTATCACTGAGTAGACACTTCGTTTGAGTACATTGTTGACTTTGGAATTAGACATTTTTTTTCTGCAGTCTGCTCATGGTTACCTATTTGTGATCTTTACGAGAGAGATTTCTCTTCACTTCCTGTTCTAGACCTTTGGGAAGTTTACAGAAGAGTATTCTGTAGAGAAAAATGTGTACGTATTGCCTAAGACTGCATCACTCATTCAGAAATTATATTAAAATGTCTCATATAATACAGCACACGGTAGGAATAAGCCCCTATAAAAACGCTTTATAACTTTTTGTAGAAAAAATTGTTTTGTAGGCTGTAAGCTTCGAAGATCAATACATCATTCATCACTGATAAGATGTTGTTGGTTTGAAAAAAAAGACAGTTGGTTTGAAAAAACCCTTAAGTTAATTTATTAGCTGTGCATATTGTGATGCAGTCACTAATTCTAAAAAGAAACAAAACACAGAGACTAGATAATAATTGACAGATGTAAAGAATCCCAATAAACTAAGTCTTGTATTTCTCTTGTACAATTATTATTCAGTCACATTAAATACAAATAAACAGCATTTTTCACACAGAAGTATGTTTTGACTCCTAATTGACTTCCAGTTATAATTGAACTATAAACATTTAGTTTCCAATTATAATAGTAATTTATTCATTTAGATTCAAAATAAAATAATAAAAAAGAGAGATAATTGGAAAATTTTACTGATACTGCATGCATCATAAAATAATTACTTATGTAAAACCACAGAATTCACAGTATATCAGGTATATTGATATAAACCGCAGAGTTTTACAGGGGTAAATGTAATCCTACACCTGAATCAGTCAGGAAGATTATTGATTTTCTAGCTAACTGTATTTGTGGAAATACATAATTTTAATTAAAATTATTTGTTGTTTAACAGAAGAAGGAATTGGATAAACCTATAACACATGAATCCATTTTCACTTAACCGTGACATTTACCTTGATATTGTGATACAGTATCCTTAAGTCATCTTGCAGCCTGTTTTAGTTGTTTGCTTGCTAGCTAAATATTACAACATATACAAGTGGTTGCATTTTGGTTTTTGCCTGTTGCATGTGCAGTTGGAGAATCATTTGAGCAAAATAGCAAGACTCATTGTCACTTCGAATGTGGTGTGGACAAGCAAAGACGCTACCTAGTAGAGGTCCTTGCAACTTTGTATTTTCAGTTTGGACTAAAGAGAGCTGTTAGGTAAAAGGTAATCTCACTGGATGTGACACAAAGGCCATGGAGGGCTGGTCATTATTGGTTGAATAGTTAATATTAGTTGCTATTTTATGAATGCCCAACAGCCATGTAAAAGGAATCTGTGACTACAGTGATACAGAAGAAGAAAAAATAATAATAATTAAAAAAAGAACCAGAAGAACAAATGAAGCGCAGTTAATCAGAGGGGACTTAGAGAAACAGAATAGAAGTGGGTTTACTTGAGACAGACTATTGAACAGAATTAATAATAAAATATAAAATAAAAAGGAAAACAAAATCTTGAATACTTTTTGTTTTCTCTTAGTTTCCCTTCAGAACAGATATTTTTCTATCTTTATATAATATTCCCACTACTATATACTTTGCCGAATAAGTATCCCTATATCTGCAAAGTTTATACCTGCACACATACATACATAGAAACAAAACAAAGAAGTAACTGCACCCAGAACTGGATAACTCAAAACTTTGTTAGCCATCCAACCACCTCTCAAATAGCACTTGTGATAAAGCCATTACTGTCTGAAGAGCTTCAGTTTTGTAATCCTGACTCCAAAGACTTTCATGAAATTAAGATTATCTCACAGAATTCAGACGAGAAAGAAACCAGCGTAACACTAAAATCTATCAAAAAAATCTATTTTTTTTTAATTTTAAAATCTATCTGTACTACTCCTGCTTTTTTTCATGTTGACTTTTTTATGTTATTTGTAGTTCCTGATGATTTAAAAAAATAATTACAGACCATTGCTTTGCTTATACAAGTATTTTATTACTTTCCTTCAATCTTATTTTTTTTCCAAAAGGAGAATTTCTCCTTTCTTTTGAGTGAAAAGGATGAAAACTGTCCCGTAGATGCTAGTTTTAAATAATACACTGATAGGTACTGCAGCTGATGTGTATGACCAGTTGCCAATTCACTATATTCCAGTGTTGCAACTTGGAACTCTGGTTGGCCAAAAACTGTTGTAAGAACATAAAGGTGACCTCTGTCACTGAAGTAATACTTACGTAAGTTCTCACCATCCAATCATGATTTTATAAATACCAAAAGGCCACAGTGAAAGAAAACTCCTTTTAATGTCTGAATTGTCTCTAGTAAAGAAATTGTATATGAAATCTCTTGAGTTATCTGCAAATGATACCGAAATCTCATTCTTTTTACTACAGAATGTTATAAAATAAAGTTAATTTACTGTGCAGATAGTACTCGATGCCATTCTGTCACAAAAAACAAACAAACAAACAAACAAAAACCGAAACCAACCCAAAAAGAATATAAATGCAGTTTATATTCTGTTAGGTACTGTCAAACAGTTTAATACAGTCTGTTGGATGATTTCTTCAGAGAGATATTAGTGGGGAGGGGGAAAAGAAGGAGGACAATCTCTTCTGTCAGAAGGATTATGACCAACCTGTTCAGATGTCCACAAGTTTAGAGGACTTCAGTTTTCAAGTCCCTAGATAGAACGAGGTTAGCATGAAATTCATGGGTAATTGGAGCTTTTTGTGATTGTTACATGAAAAATTAGGTATTGCAAGTCTCAAAATACCTTTTCAAAACATGTTAGCACTGTGGAAATTACTGATGAAAGCACTGTTTTATTCAGGTTTTTTGTCTGCTTCCTAGAGATACTAATTGGTGTTGCAAGCAGAAGGCAAGAGCAGTGAGAGATTGCCAGAATGCAAATTAGAAACAACTATAATATAATATTCTGCCTGGCTTTGATTTTTCTTCCTCTGAGGCCTTCTTGAATGGCATGACTACTGGGCAGCTGTCATTCTCTCTTACCTTTTTTTCTATGTTTCATCAACTCTGAAAAAGTCTACAGTGTTGGAATAATTTCAGCGAGAGGGGCTGTGAGAGATCCTAAGACATGGTGATCAGAACAGTCTTCTGGAGAGGAATGGCCTTGGTTAACATCTCTGCCTGATTAGCTGCCATCTGTACTGAATTTGTGAATGATTTTGGAGTTAATGAAGGCACACTTTGGAGAGAAAATATGCCAGGGAAAAAAAAAACAACACCAAACCCCCCTACCTGTTAAACAAATCCTTCTTTCTTGTGTTAAAAATCTATAAAGTTTGTATTTTACAATGTTTAACCTACACATAGCACCTAATGGGCTTAATGCCATGATGTAAGACAAACTTCTTCATTTGGGTCACCTGTACATAGGAAGCATTTATTATTTCAGTGATTTCAGTTTTCAGCAACTTCTTTCTGGAGAACAATGTCTCTCCTGTATATATCTTTAACAGTTCCTTATACATTGTATGATTCATTCTCCTATTATTTATCAGTCCTTGCCATTTACATTTTAAGAGGTTACCCACTTCATCTTCTTATATGTTGTCTCACAAACTTTAATGACAGCCAGCACCAAGTTTTAAATTAATTTTACTCATATTTGAAATTGACATATGGACACTTCTTGATCTGCACATTGCATAATAGTATAGATAACTTCTGTAAAACATTGTTAGCCTTCCTACAGACTAAGAAGATTCTGCTTGTTATTCCATTTTCTAGTTGCTCATCAGTCCACACTCAGTTATGTCAATGCTCTATTATTTGAGTTATACAGCTATAATAATTTCAGTGTATTTATAGCTGTCCAGAGCACAGCTTTATCTGATAGGTTGGAGCTTACTATTTTTTTCTTGCCTACCATACCCCACACACCCCCACTGGCCAACTGAATGACTTCACTTGACTAATGTCAATTAGTCCATTATTATTCATAAACTTAATGACCTCATCAAACAGGCTTGAAACAGGGTACGTAAGTACAGGATGCAGAAGAGAAGCCTATCAGAAGAGGATAAATGAAACACCACTCAGTATTGTACCTTGAGACTTCAAAAGATGCAGTTGTCTCCTTGCCTGTCACATACTTGCTCTGTAATCTCAGGTGATCACTTTGGTTTTGCCCGAGTTTCTTATCTATATCATCTAGAATAACAGAATAGAATAATAGAATGATATTTTATTATTGTGTTCTGTAAAGTAATAGAAAAATGTATATTCCTTCTCTGTATCTTGGGTGAAGCTGTAATGAATGCCATAAAGAGTACTAGTGTTGCTGTAACTGTACCGATCCAAGAACTTACAGATTAGATATAGCTTTTTTAATAATGTTAAAATATTTTACTAGCCTGTCTGGCTGTATTTGAAAAAAAAAAAAATTACATTCTTTCAGGCATAGAGGCTCTTTTTAGATCTGACGTAGAAAAACTGGACTTAAAGACTAAACAAAAATTGAGGACAATTTCTCTAATTTTAATTAGATAGCTATCAACTACATGAACTCTATAAAGAAATATATATATATATAAATATTTGCCACCAATTAAATAGATTGGTATGAGAAGGGTGCTGAAGAGAAAAAAAAGAGATTTTTAGCTCTCAAAGGAAAGAGAGAGTTAGGTAGTTTATAACCTGCAGACATACAGAGGTTAGAAAGGAAGGGAGAAAGATTATAAAGTTCAATAAAACCAGAAACTCATTTGACTCCATTGGTTTTGGCTTCCAGCTGATTTTTGAAGTTCTGTTCCAGGTTTATCTTTGAAAGGTGTTTTGTTGGTTTCCCTTGGAAATTGGGAGTGAAAGATCAGAGATGGAATGACTGTTTTGAAAAAAACATGTCTCCCGTGGCAGCTGGGTGTAGTTCTTCACCAATTACCTGTGCAAGTTCATTCCGGTGCAAAGTGGTTGCTGATTTCTACCCATGTATCTATCAGAAAAACATACAGCACAGTGTGTGGAATGTGTTACGTGATGGGGAAAAACCACACGTAGAATTCAGTGATCTGTTTCTTCAGAGGAGTGGGCAGAGTTCCTCTTCACGATATTGATGTGGGTATTACAAGTGGTCTTCAGCACATAGGTTTTTTTTTTCCTGAAATAATGATTTTTAAGTATTTGTTTTGTCAAGCAGTGTTCACATAGATGACATCTGGATGGAAAAAGCAGGCACTTCTTTATAGGCTTTCACCACAAATTCAGCAACTGTCTTCAGACTATCTCTGTAATAGTCCTGTATTATTACCATTTTCTCAGATGGTCAATATAAAAAAACCAAAACACATTAAATAACCACTAAACTACACTACATCAAAAAAACAGCAAATCAACATATGCATCCCTGTATAACCAGCAAACATGAAAGACATGTCAAAAAATGTACTATACAAACATGTTCTTAAATATCGTCAGATTTGCTCAGATACTATTTCCGGAATCCACAAGTTTATCTGACTTTTCCAGCTAAGCTTGCTAGTCCAATAGAATCTATTGCGTTGGCCTAATCTCTCTTACCTTGAAGACTGAGACAGTAACAGAGATTGTATAAAGCATAGAACTATACAGATATTGCAGGAGGCATTCAGAACAGTCTTGATGCAAGTGTGGAGCCCAGGGCCAGAATATGCATAATTTCATTTATCTGTTGAATGTCTTACCTCTATGTTCTTATACAGCAGTGCCAGTATATGTATAAAGGATGCTTATGAAGTGTGAAGAGCGCTCTGAATGTCAGTATAATTACAGTGATGGTGGAGTTTTACAGTACACAGAAGCATTCTTAAGAGAAAATTTCCTTACCTCCAAAATTTCTAATTGACCCATGTCTACCCGCAGCTTATCATGCCCATATGTGACGCCTTACTGTAAGGGTGATGTGCTAATTAAGAGCAGATATCTCTTTTCAAAAGTAGCCAAGACATATCCTTTTCTTTACTGAGCTATGCAGGAAAGAATTTTTATTATGTGAATTGCAAGTGTTTATAGTTAATCCTGGTGTAAAATTAATTTTGAAAAGATGTCGGTTGCAGCCTGCTGTGTACTGTTTTAAAGGAGGGACCATTTGGGAAAAAGCAGGATGTGATCTAATTACCTCTTATCATCATGCATACATCATACAACTGACAGTTCCACATTGCACAGGCAATATCAAATATTATGCTGTCTAAACTGAATACTTGATGTACAGCACTTCATCTTGTTGCAGTGCGCTATTGATTGTATAATGTTAGGCAAAAAAGGCTACAGATTACTAGACACTATACATATATTTGGTATATTCTTAAGAGGTTTCTTGTCATGGTTTAACATTTAAAACAGCTTTGTAATTCTGACTCACTAATGGTGAAGAAATTATAATCCTTTTATCCAACCATAGCAAACCAGTATAATAAATTATATTACCACTTTTTTTTTTTTTTTTCATAATTTCAGCTCACCCTGGCCCAATAAACTGCAGTCACCCCATAAAGGGACTTTTATTTTGCTGTATAAACTGAGAACAATACAAAAAGCCATAGCAGGACTATTTAATATGCTAAAATAATTATAAAGGAATTGAACACAAGGTGAAAATCCAAGCATTTTAAGAAATATTTATATTCATGAATTTCAAATGCATTGCAAATATACCTTCTTGTAATTCAAGATTTATTTTTTAACGCCAAATATAACATTTATGGGATTTGTGAATAATAAAGTGCATTTTTCAATACTTACACTTTTATTCTAATAAATGAGAGAAATGCAATCATATGCTTTAACAAACTTTCTTAAAATACATTCCTCTGCTACACATCAACCGTGAGGTTCCATGAGAAATGGTTACTTCCATTTCTTCCTGTCTGCTAAGAAAGAATGTAATTCTTCTGCTGTCATCTAATTAGCAGGAATGGGACTATCCATGCTGCAGGCACAGGCACGACCACAAGTTTGAGGAGCCACTGTGTAGACATCAATGAACACTTTATTAAATTACACAGTTTTCTAAGCAGGCACGGTCTCTCAATGCCCCAATTCTTTATGCTTTAGTGAACTGCCTCTGCTCTCTGAGGCTGTAAGATTTCAGCCTGAGCTGAAGATATAAACTCCTGATGAGATTATGGTGAGTTTTTAGATATTTGGCACGCTTCTGTGCTTATTCTGTTTCTCTAATAAGGCTTAGAGTTTGCTGGCAGGTGAAAGCATTGGATAGCAAAGACTAGGAGATTTAAAATTCCACCTGCCCTGAAGGAAAAGAATGTCTTTTTTGTAACCATTCAGCATTCTTCATTACAATTCACCCTGTTCAGGAAAACCCTTCAGTACAGGGAGAAAGAATATGAAGTCCCCAGGTCTAGATATTCAATGATCTCGCACTTTTGGCTCTTGGCAACATCCAGACAGAATTTTCCGATCTTTTCATTTACAGAAAAATCATGATCTGTCAAAGATGTAATGTAATTAATAACAAAAATGAAAATGGGATGTTAACAAAATATCTTTAGCATATGCTCTTGTGTCTAAATTACAATATTATACAGATGCAAATAGATTTACTTTCTTTGGTAAATCACTATTTTCCTCCTGTTCCATACTGGAACTTTTCCGTTCTGGATCTTTTTTTTTTGACGCTTCCTATCCGAACCCGTCACTGTCCTCTTCTTCACCACCACTCCCTTCCCCCTTCCCCCATCATGAATGTTCGGCATCAGAACAGATTTATTTTTAAAATTGTGAGAGGTGGTTTTTGGTTGGTTTTGTTTGTTTGTTTTCTTTTTTAATTAAATAAACCAAGAAAGAAATAAAGGAAAAAGAAAGTATAATCAAAAGCTTTAACTGGTTTGTGGTTTGGGGTTTTTTTTGGTTTGGTTTATTTTTTATTTTTTTAATAGATGAAGTAGAGAACTACCTTCTTTATAACAGAAAAAATCTGCTAATAATCGAACATGGATGTTTTAGAAAGCTGTGTGGCCATGGGCTAAACACAAAGGGGATAATCATTTAGGAAGGAGTACATGGGATGAATTCAGGGTTGAGAAGGAAAGAGCTTGATTCATTCTCTATCTGGGATAATGTAGCAGACAATTGATGGGATAAACGCAACTCCAAAATCTTACGGAGGAAGACTCAGAGGACTGGCACAGGCCTTATCTAAATGGGAGGGAACTGTGTGGCTAGGACTGTGTCATTTAATGTGGAAACGCATGCTAGCCTGTCTGGCAAGCAGGAGAATTGAAGTTGCTTTCAATCCACAACAGTAAATCTACAGCTGCTTTTGAGATGAAATCAGATAAATGGAAAAGTATGGGGTTGAGCTGGAATGAATAGTACATATTCTTCATATATAGGAGAATAGGGTGGCCACTGGTAAGAGTGGCACCAGACATAGAAAGACGTAATGAGGTGAAATAATGACATGGAAAATTATGGGATAGAGTTCTGTAGGAGAGAGTTTGAAAAGATCTTGAGAAATGCTCTGGTCACATCAGCTGCAGGCAGTCCATTTCTGAAAGCAATTCAGTCCAACTGTTCTTCCATACCTTCAGTCACATCTCATTTCATCTGCTGACTACCCCGCAAATATTTAGGAATTTTTTCTTAATGCTTAACCTGAGTCATCATTGTTGTGATTTAAGTCAATTGCTTGGACCATCTGTGTTGTGCATTGAGAATAATTTCTGATTTTCAAAAGTTTCTGAAAACTATGTTCTTACCACATTCTTCATCAATTTTTCTTCCTGTAGACTAGGCAAATAGGTATTGTTGTTTTTTTCTTCAAAAAATCACTCTTTTTTCCTAAACATTTTGTCACTAGCTTAATTTCTGATTATTTACATGTTGGTACTGTGATGTTCAAACCTGGACACAGACTCTGAAATGAGGCTGAGTGGAGAAGAAGGATTATTTCATACTTTTTAAGAATAATATTCGTGTTGACATATCTCCTCCCCCCCCCCCCACTTTTTAAAGATGATTGATAAAAAAATCCACCATATTGAGACTGCTCAAAATTATTATACTTCTATTCTTCAATTATTTTCTCCAGTACTGTGTCTAGGTAGTTTATTCTTGTGTTGTGCAACCTATTATGATCTTTATACTTCCTTTTTTTTTTTTTTTAATCATATCCTGCACATTTCAGATTTCTTTAATTTTGGGGGAATACTTTAAATTTTAATTCTGGGGTGTACTAATTTGGGGAAGTGGGGGGTATGTGCCCTATGAACTTAATACATTATTTTTCTATTTTTTTACCCAAATTATGCAGAAAAATACTGGGTAGCTAACAAGACCTGTGGAAGTTTGCTTAGTATATATAATCAGTTAAGAAAGAGTCATCTAGAAGGTAGAACAGGATGCAGCAAGGAATGAAATGCTATGTGGACATCACAGGGTACAGAAATTATAAAGATTGTAAATAACTTCTGCATGTCCACAAGTCACCTACCACTTTGTCACTGCTGCTTGCATAACTTCTCTGACAAAACTTTAGGGACAAAGGTAAATTTAAGGGTCTAAGCAGAGAATTACCATAATAGTGTGCTACTCTCAATGTCTTGCTGTGAGAAAAAGTGAATTCACCATATATAGAGAGCTAAGAATTATTTTTAGGTATCCAATAATCTAGTTAATACAGAAAAGCTTCATTAATAAACAGTCAAAATTGTTATGCAAGATAACTTACTAATACCTTCTGCCTTTTCTCTGACATTCTGCTCATCCTTTCAATTTCTTGCTATATCTTAAGACCAATTTCAGTCTTTCTTAAGAAGAAGAGGGAAGCGTTAAGGTGAGACATCCAGAGATCTTTACAGGGAAGAGGACAATGTTCCCCACATCAAGGGAGCTGGGAGGACTGAAGTGTTAAGGCATTCTTCCTCTTCAGTTTAATGTCCACTTGGCGTTATTTTATCCATTTTTTGGATATCACATTTACTGAACTACCAGTGGAAGCAGACTGAATCTTTAAACTTTAAAATCAGTATAGTGCATGTCAACTTGTTTTTTTTTTAATAACAATTAGGATTTATACTATATAAATATACTTAAAAATAAGACATAAGATATGTTTCTATGTAATCTCTCTGTTGTCTAAAATAATACTTAACTTTTGTAGCAAAAGTTATACGCTCGGGATTTCCTTTTCCTTTGTTTCCTCTGCTTGTTTTTCAGTGTTTCTCCCTATGAACAATTAAAATAATATGAAAAATTCTCATTTGAGTGAAGTAGTTTTGACGATTGGGAAATATGATTAGTATTACTAATTAAAATATATTATTCCTGAAATGTTAGTTCCTTTTTTTAGTTTAGCATCAAACTATGCATGCTCAGTTCAAATTCCTAAGTGGATCAAGGCTTGCAGGACTTCATAAAGAGGACTGAGTTCTAAAGTTCAAAAGTATTGCTGGCTACTTTGCAAATTCATGTTATAATTTAATAATTTGAAGTGTGGTCACTGCAGTGTGCAAGTGTTCCACTGGAGGCTACGGAATAAGCAGCTTATTGACAATTTAACAATTATCTCCTCAGTTCAGAACTAGGCAATTAATTTATGAACAGCTTTAGGCAACTTCATTGGGATATAATAGATAAAGCAAGGAACATAAATCTATAATACAAGGAATGATGAGATTAGAATCCATTAAGAATTGATAATTTGAAAGAGCTCATTTGTTTCTTTCAAGTACTCTTAAAAACTTTATAAAAGTATTGTCTCCTTTTCCCCTTAAGGGATAACTTACACCTATAAGTTATACTTCCAGAGGAAAATATTTTGTTACGTTTTGAATAAGTCTCTTGCAAAGGTATCCATTTAAAGTACTTGCTTCATTATACTGTGCTCTAAAGCATTAGAACTTTATTCCTGGTTTTGATAAAGAGATGGCAAATAAGTTAAAACAACTAAATTAGCTGAGCTAGAGGGTGTTTTGAGGCTCACTGAAAATGTAGCTTTTTCTGCACTTAGCTGTGTTCCTACTTCCATTTTTACTAGCTTGTAAAATGGTTCCTATTATTTCAAAACCTACCCAGAATTTTGAATTTCATTTATGGCATCATAAGCCAAGAGTCAGAGTTGAAATGAAACAGAAAGGCACCTTACCAAGTTACCTACTTCAAGGAGGAAACCAAAATGGTAACAATTGTGTCTCATGGCTGATGGCTGTAGCTACTTTGAAAGAAGATCTGCAGCCTGTGGTGGAAGCTCTATACAGGTGGCTGGAGGGAGACCGAAGATTTGAAGAAATGAGGCAGAAAATAAGTAAAGTTTCTCATTATGTTTGTATACAAGAATAGCTCTATTGGTGTCAACTCTGCAGAGCAAGAACAAAACAAGAACAAAATATGCTCCAATGTTTTCCATTGTAATAAAATTAAAGATTGTTCTCATAAAATTCCAATGTATTTTAACCTAATTTGTCATGAAGCATCTTTGGCTCCAAAAATATCTTTCTTTTGTACAAAAATAGCGAAAAAGAAATGAAATACAAGATTAGATAAGTGAATAGACAGTGGCTCCCAACTGAAACAGAAATGGTGAAAACAGACATGGAATTGTACGAATATCTTTCTTTAAAAAAGCTTTTTGAAATGTTACACAATTAAAATCCAGTTCAAGTTTGACCAAGGTTAAATATGGAACAAAAATCATAAATGTCAGTAAAATTTTTTGCTCTTCAAATTTGCTTTTCACAAGTGAGATAGTTTACTAATTTTTTTTTATTAACAAAAAGAAATAGGTGATCTTTTGATCTATATTACATTTTTTATTTTAAATTTATTTCTGCTAAGTTCTAAAAGCAGACATACATTACTGCAGAAAGACAGACAAAAAGAGGAAATTGTTTACTAAAGAAAGAACATCTCAGCTGGAAAAGACCAACGTCTGGTAGCAACCAGTAAATGGAAGTCTGAGAAGTGCATCAGGTAAAGGTATTCATGGTCCATCTTATATGTTTGTTAAATCTCATGAATTTCAATTGGTAGGAAGTATTTTTTAGTATTTTTAGGGGGTTGCATGACTGAGCAAACAAAATATATTTTCCAAATTTTGAAAAAAATATATTTGAAATCCCATGAATACAGTTGGAGTTGCATTAAAACATTTTTATCTAAGTTCTGAGTGATATAGAAGTGATTAAACTGTGGAAAGTGAGAACTGCCTAATTGTTTTTAAATTGTTAGCTGAAAGCTAATGGTGAAATGATTAATAGCTTCAGTGATGATTGATCCATCTCCTCCATACTAGAGATTGTTCCAAGAAAACTCATTAAAAATCATTCCAAAACAAAAACCTGTATAAACAAGGGCAGAGTTGGGCGCAATGTTCCTCTGTAGTAAGGTTAATGCAATTTAGAAGGATATTACACATAAATATGGAAACTTGCACATATTAAATAGTTTTTAGAAAGCTTCAATTTTTGTTTATTTTTAATTTTATTATTGTTATTATTATTGTTGTTGTTGCTGTTGATGTTTATTATTATTATTATTATTATTATTTTATTTTATTTTCTATTGTGGGAAAAAGTTGAGAAGTGACCTTCTGGAAGAAGATGTAGAGATTGATTTCAGGAGAGAGACTGTTGAAATAGTTTCATTTAAAACTATTTAGAATTATTTAAAACTACTTCAGTTCTTAAAAAAAACCCACTTACTTGAAGCCAGTAAAACTATTACAGTTCTGCTGAGTTCTCAGACCCTCTTCTAAGATAAAATTTTCACCAAAGTTTAGACATTTTCCAATTACTTTTCTAAGGAATTAAAAAAAAAAAAAACAGACGATAAATTTATCTTCATCCATTGACTGTTCCAGCTCTGGCAGGGAAGCACAGAACCCAAATATGCAATGTATTACAGGGACTTCTGTCTATTTTCTGTACTTACATATTAAAAGTTTTCCTTCATCTAATTCTCATCAAACGTCCTTTATTTCAGTGCTTTTTATTTCATTTTTATTAGTTCAGTCTGTTTTTTCTTGTTTGCTAGCTTATTTTTAAAGGTAAGTGTTGTTGCTTTAGTATAGATTACTATCAAACTCATTACATTTTAAGCAGGAAGCTGAACTACAACAGGAGTCTCAAAGGAGGGAAAAGACCTTGCTGTTACGTACATCCATTAAGCAGCCATGCTTGCAAAGTCCATGTGCATTAGCTGCTTTTGTAACTTTAACAAATTTCATCTGAGCTTTCATTCTGCTGACCTAATTTAACAAGAAGGAAATTCAATAACAACCCCTAATATTGAAGCATTATTTCCCAAGAGGAATTTAACAACACTTCTACATCAAATAATAATGTGTGAATAATGGAATATATATACTGATGGCAACAAGAAAGTGAAAAAAGACCAAAAAAACCCCACAACTAAAAAAGAGAATATATTATATCTCCTTTTCAAAAAACCCTATTAACTTTCCAGTTGTTAGGGAAACTAATAATAACCTGAAAAGCTAATTTCAAGTTTGAAATTCCTATGGTCTTTGAGAAGAAACATTTCTAAGTATCTGAGAATAAATCATAGCCTTCCTCTCTCAGTCAGTATACCTTTGTTTCAAAAGAACATAAATATGAGCTGTGATAAATAATTTCCAAGGTGGAGGATCACCTCTCCGGTTTATACATGCTGATATAATTCAGCATATGTTATCAGTGGTTTATATTAGAACAGATTGTTCTGGGTAGTATTTGCAGTTTACAAATCAAGTAAATGTCAAAATTTTAGGAGAAAAGAAGAAGGCGTAAAGGAAATGATACATAACCTGGTGTTTGTTTAGACAAATGGAAATGAATGTCTGTGAGTTACTGCAAACGGTCTTGGGGCTTGGGGCTAAAGTCCTTGAAAGCAGTGGCTTTGAGAAGTTCTTCAGTTTTCCAAATGTTGGAGAAGAGGGGAAAAATTCTCCTGAGAGAATTTAACTCTGAAGACAAAAGCTGGTTCTTGAGCTGAATCTGTTCAGTTATTAACACACACGCATGCACACACAGAGAGCTTTTTAACTGTAGGAATTCACTACATTTCATAGGCTTTCCGCTCTAAACCCCTGACGTTTTATTGAAAAACTCTTCTAATCAACACAGGCTTACTGGAAATATCTTAAATAGCACATCACTATCAAACTGAAACACAGAAAGAATTTCTGAAAGCTTTACATAGCTCTCCCTTGAAAAATAAAAAGTACTTAGATGATAGAGAGCTATAGTGTAATATTATAGAAATCAGAGGACACATGATTTCTGTGTGCAATGTTACTTATCTGTGAAAACGAGAAAAGAGGAGAAAAAGCAACCCACGCTCTTTATCGCTTCAGTTTTGTGCCACATGTGGAAGAATATAAAAGAAGCTTCAACCACTATCCATGCATTTTATTTCCTGTGGGCATGTGGAAAAAACCCCAAACTACGCTGACTAAAATTTGCAGAAACTATGCCCTATCAAGATGACAAATCATAGGTTTTCATGATTTACTGAAGCAAAACATTACCAGATGATCTCACTAGCAGAAAATGTTATTCTTCAAATGCTGGGATGGAAGTAAAGTGAAGAGAACCTGGCTAAACTTGTCTTGCTGAAATAACATCTCATGGCTCTGTCAGAAGAAGGAAAAACTAAAGAAAAACAAAGCAAAACAAAACAAGAAATGCAGACAAAACAAAGACAGAGATACTTGCCTTCTCTCTGCGATATCACTTCGCACAAGATTAATTTCAGTACTTTCCAAAATTAGTTATGTAGGATACTTGCAAAACAGGCCATCATTTTTTAAATACTTCCTACATTTTAAGGCTAAGTTTGCATCACTCCATATTGCAAGATCATCTCAAGAACTTTTTCTATTTAAAAGTTTGCTTCTAGTCATGTTGTATTTCTTCTGATGCATATGATATTCTCTTTTGCCATTTAAAATACCCTGGAGAACTGGTGTTTTACCATTTCGTCGTTTCTAAAACTACTTTGTGTTGGCTTTTCAGTTCTCTTGATAGTAAGATTAATAAAACACTGGAATTCTTGTAAATCAAATCGGGTGGAAAACTTTTGAAGCAAAGGCAGCAGCATTTAATGTGTAAGTTTCAGCAATATTAATCCCCCAGTCTATATAAAGAACACTCTTAGAAGTTTCTAAATTGAAAGGTTTTAATGGGGAAATAGTTGATCATCTCAGCGCACTCTTACTCTTTCTTAGGAAGTGTTTTGACAGCAGCTACCAAACATATTCACAGTGTTCTCTCTATCCAGATAACCTTTATATTCCTAACCAGGTTGCTTTCTATGTCATAATGTTTTGTATCTGCAGGGTACAGCAGCAGGGACATTAGACTCTAGGCAGTGAATGCATTTCAACTTATATTGTCTCTTCTCTGTTTACTTTCAGGGTTTGCTTACTATGTACAGTTCAGAGATGAGTTGCGGGAAGCTGCTTGCCTGCATCAGCAACTAGAGACATAAAGAGCAAGTCAAGAAAAACAAAACTGTAGACTCCATTGCTGACCAGCTTGAAGAGCATCAGCAGTGGAGAACTATGACAATACAGCAAGTCCTATTGCTTCTGCTGCTCTGGATGTGGTTGCCGCATCCCTGCCATACAGAAATGCTGTTCAGAAGGATTCCTGATCTCAGACCCAAAAGCTTTGGAGGACGTGCATCAGGGAATGATGGAAAAGCAATTCACCGCCAGAAGCGAGGCTGGATGTGGAACCAGTTTTTCCTTTTAGAGGAATACACAGGATCTGATTATCAGTATGTAGGCAAGGTAGGTTTCTCAGAAATTAAGTTTTCTGCATAATTGTCAAGTTTACTTATCTTTCTAAAGAGCCCTAGTTTTCATGTTTTATTCTAATGCATAAGAAACGTATTTCCAGGCAATATATATGTTATTTGTCCTGCTAGAATCACTAAATTAATGTTGCTAGTTATTCAAAACTATTTGCATGAAAAAAATTGAGACATTTTTGACAGATTTGTTTGCTTTAGCACATCATTCCTACCAGCAGCGCACTATCTCTTCTGTATCAAAACATAATATTTTCTAATTAATTATAAAATTATTTTTCAACTCTTTCTCTTAGAATATTTCATGTTTCATAATAAGATAATGCATTTTTTTTCTGTGCTTACATTTGAAGAATGTAACCTATTTTGAAGAAAATATATTCTTCCTCTTTGATTCTCCCTGAATTTCAATGAACTGCAGCGAGTAAAATTCATTATCAAATATGTGATAGAAATGAGGTGGTTAGGAAGTGAACTACAATAGATGTCAGCAGAACTGCACATATGACTGTGTAGCATATAGGATGCATACATAGAGGTTCTTTAAATTATTTTAATTTGATGCTTATGTTTCTCCATGTGATTTATTGAAAAATATAATGCCACAATAATATTCAAACAGGTACATGGAATTAATTCAAAATGGTAGGTTGCTTGAAAGTGGAAGTTAGTGTCAGCAGTACTGGGTACAAGTTAGCACCAATGGTTGGTGATAAACACAGAAATTTCATTTTCTATAATCAAATATTTTTTGTTTTACATGGTTTTGAACTTGTAAAATACTGCAGAGAAATACTGGCTTGTTGAAAATCGCTTGTTGAAAATAGCTGAGGTTGTAAGGCCCCTCTGGAGATCATCTAGCCCAGCCTCCTTGCTCAAAGCAAGGTTAGCCAGAGCTTGCTCAGGACTATGTCCAGTCAGATTTTAAATACCTCCAAAGCTGGAGAATCTAGAATCTCTCTGGGCAACCTGTTCAAGTGTTTGACCACCTACTCAGTAAAAGTTTGTTTCTATATTTACAAGAAATTTCCTGTATTTCAGTTTGTGCCTATTGCCTCTTGTCCTGTCACTAGGCACCACTGAAAAGAGACTGGGTCTGTCTCCCTCAGTCCTTCCCGTAAGGTATTTATGTACATTCATAAGGTCCCTGCTGAACCTTCTCATCTCTGGGCTGAACAGTCTCAGCTCTCTCAGCCTCCCCTCACATGAAAAATGCTCCAGTCTCTTAATCAGCTTAGTGTCCTTTTGATGAACTCTCTACAATAGATCCATATCTCTCTTCTACTGGGGAGCCCAGAACTGGACACAGCACTCCAGATGTGTCTCACAAGGACAGAGCAGAGAGGAAGGATCATCTCTCTTGATCTCCTGGTGATGCGTTTCCTAATGGAGCCCAGGGTGCTATTGACCTTCTTTGCTGCAAGGGCACATTGCTGGCTCATGGTCAGCTTGTTGTCCACAAGGACCCCAAGGTCCCTCTGCAAATCTGCTTTCCAGCCCATTGGTCCCCCAGCACCTACAGGTGCAAGGGATTCTAAAATGTTTCTTGTAAGGAGTAAGAATGCTGGGGTGTTTGAGACAGGAAATGCTTATTAAAATTTAGGAAATGTAAATACTAAGTAAAAATTTAAGAGTGCGAGCTTATGAATGAGTAAACTGCCTTTTTGTTTCCACTTTTTATTTGTTGCTCTGAGTCTGTAATTTTAGCACTAGTATTTGAATGATACAGCCATTTCCAAAGCATGTTGAAAGCCTTGTAAATAGTTCTTATATTTATTTCATACACTTATCAAGTGTAAAGTCATGCCTTCCAAGTGTTCCAAACTATCTAGGCCAGTTCCTCAGTCCAGGCCAGGCTGATAGCTAATGAAAATTGACCTTGCCTACAAAATAAGAAGTGTCACTGTATCACAACACTGTGTTATTTTATTTAGAAATGTATTGCTGCCAGAAGTCCTGGGAAATAAATAGCTTTGCAGGGCACCCTGACTTTAAAATTATTTAGGGTCCTTCAGAAACCTGCTTATTACTGTTTTATTGCATTATTTTTTAATATTTCTGATCCCAAATCATAAAGTGTGAGTGGTGTTACTTAATCATTTTTTTCCAGTCATGATGAGTGAAGAAAGACTCTTTAGAAGGAAAAGCAATAACAATTTTATAGGTTAACTGTTCTGCGTTACAGAGAGAGAGATGTTGATAAACCGAACTACTTTGGCTGAGAGAAAACAAGTGTTTGCAAATGGGAAGTGACAAGTAAAGATAAGTAAAATGGCAAATAAAGAGTACAGAACTGAGAAGAAACTTGAGAAGCAGTTAAGACTGCACTTTCACCTTTTTTTGCTCTGCTTAGAGCAAAAAAGTTGTTAATTTGAGCAAGCAAATTTAAAATTAACCTGAGTATATAAAGTTGTCTTAGAAAATGCATGCAAAATGAAGAGTATCGTGGCATTGTATTTGCACAGATAGAGTTTTACACAAAAGAAACAAAAGGAAACAGACATTATATGTGGATCTGAAAACTGGTTGTTAATAGTCCAAGTTCTGAAATTGTTAGGAAAAAAGTGATTAATGATCAAAATCATAGTAAATAAACTTTATAGTAGCTATCTCTTTTCCCTGATGTTGCACTCACCTCTCCAGAAGCCATCTGGGTTGTACAGTCACACCATTTCTGGATGTTTCCTTTTAGCTGATTTTATCCAAAGACAAAATGATTTGGATAGGTGGATGACATAAAATGCCACCTTCCTGTTAATTTCTCTGCTACATGTTTGGAGGTGGTGTTTGGAAATTATGTGAAATAGTAAGAGCACAAGTTAAAACTCAATGATTTGTGCTCAATGACTAGGAGAGAATGTTTGTCATGGAGAGGTTTCGGTCAAAAATAAGTATTAAGTGTGACTTTTAAAATTTACAATAATAATTAGATGACCAACATGCCATTGAATATATCAGCAGAAATTGCAAAACTGAGGCTAACAGATTCATCTGGATTTGTGATTTACATCTGCTTGCTTTGTGAACTCATGATTGATATGTTTCTTGTTTCTTATCCTGCATCTACATATCTGTCAAGGGAGCTAGAAAACTGTTGAATATCACATTACTCTTGAAACTAGCGTCTGCAATTCACAATGCAATTTATGCATTCATTTATTCACTGCTTAAGTCATCTTGAGAATGTTCTACTGGAATAGTACTCTATGAGTTCCTCAGGGGTCAGTATGGGGAGTGGCACTGTTTAATATCCTTGTTGGTGACAGGGACAGTGGGATCGAGTGCACTCTCAGCAAGTTTGCCAATGACACCAAGCTGTGTGGTGCAGTCGACATGCTGGAGGGAAGGGATGCCATTCAGAGGGAACTGGGAAGGCTTGAGAGGTGAGCCGGTATGAACCTCATGAAGTTCAACCAGGCCAAGTGCAAGGTCCTGCACCTGGGTCATGGCAATCTCAGGCACAAATACAGGTTGGGCGGAGAATGGCTTGAGAGCAGCCCTGAAGAGAAGGACTTGGGGTTGTTGGTGGTGAGAAGCTCAACATAAACAGGCAATGCGCCCTTGCAGACCAGAAAGCCAACGGTATCCTGGGCTGCATCAAAATAAGTGTGACCAGCAGGTCAAGGGAGGTGATTCTGTGCATGTACTCTGTTCCCGTGAAATTCCACCTGGAGTATGGCATCCAGCTCTGGGGCCCCCAACATCAGAAGAACATGGACCTGTCAGAGCTGGTCCAGAGGAGGGCCACAAAGATGATCAGAGGGCTGGAGCATCTCTCCTATGAAGACAGGCTGAGAGAGTTGGGGTTGTTCAGCCTGGAGAAGAGGTGGCTCCAGGGAGAACTTATAGCAGCCTTCTAATATCTAAAAGGGGCCTACAGGAAGGATGGGGAGGGACTCTTTATCAGGGAGTGTAGTAATAGGACGAGGGGTAACGGTTTTAAACTGAAAGAGGGGAGATTTAGGCTAGTTATAAGGAAGAAATTCTTTACCGTGAGGGTGGTGAGGCACTGGAACAGGTTGCCCAGGGAAGTTGTGGATGCCCCATCCCTGGAAGTGTCCAAGGTCAGGTCGGATGGGACTTTGATCAACCTGATCTAGTGGGAGGTGACCCTGCCCACAGCAGGGGGACTGGAACTAGATGATCCTTAAGGTCCCTCCCAAACCAAGCCATTCTACAATATTATGATTCTATAATAATGGGATGGAAAGGATGTTTAATGATTGAATGGGATACATAATGCAGTAACAGCCGAACAGTTCCATGTTTAATTCAACCATGCTTGTGAAAAGTTGGCAAAGTACATATTGACTGGTTATGGACAGTCACTGGTTGCTTCAGGTCAGTATTTATTGTTATAAGAAAGGAGGAGGTCATCTTTTCCTTCATGCAATACACAGCACCCTGAGGGTAGAAATCAAAATGATATAAATGAATTTTCTATATATGCAGAACCTCAAATAATAATTACAACTGTACTTTCTAGTAAAGGTTGAAGCCATAAAAAAGAGCAGCGTAGGAAAACAGACCGATGTATGTACTACACAATTTATCTTTGAGCTATCTTTGCAAAAATATACTAAAAGACACTAATTCTGAGGAAAGGTACTTCTCCCACTTTCAGAGAAACAATGCAGGGATGTTCAAAAAGAAGGTTAAATCTCATATCCAAAAAGCCATTTTATTCATGTTTGGGGTTAGAGTTATGGATAATACTTCCTTTATGTCTTTCTGTGCAGAAAGTCTACATATGCTCTACCGTTCTATACAGAAAGCTGATTAATATCTTTTATTTCTTTTTGTTAGTATATAGTTTCAAGGACCATTTCTTATTTTTCAAATGAAGTGGTGCAATTACAAAGTATTATGCATTTTCAAACTTGTTCTGGAAAACTTTGATTTGTTTTGAGTATGTACAGAAAAAAAAAATTTTCTTTTAAATCTAAAAATTTTACTCTTTGATTTGTCACCTAAAGGAAGCACTACTGTGTGCCAAAAGTGTCTTAATCCACACTCATTCAAAAATGAATTTAGAAATAAATTCTTCATCCACATTAAAGTTTATCTTCCTTCCTCATTATTTCACCAGATCTTGCCATTTATTTTATTCTTGCAGATAATTTTCCCACTTTGCTTTCTGAGATAGTGACTTTTTTCAGCAATTTTCATCACAGTAGTTTTATTGCATAAAGGATCAACTGACATGAATTTTTTAGTACTTTGAGAGACTGAAGTCTGTCGTTACACTGCAGTGCTTTTAGTATCTCAAAAGATAATTTATTATATATTTGCACATAAATTTATATATAATTTGGTGTGTGCCATAGTAGAACTTTTACCAGAAATGATTATTCTGGCAGTATTCATAATTGCATGCTTCTAAGTGCACCCATTATTTTTGATGGTGTACAGAGCAGAACATGTTGACCTCACTTAGTTCATCTCAGTTCTAGAACTCCAACACCGACAGGATTCTGAGGAAATTGGAGTATTAGCAACATATGCATACAATACAAAGTTTCAAGAATAACAGTTACTGGTTCATAGCCTATCTTTTCCTGTTAGTAACTATCTGCGTCTATTGACACTGTGGATGACATACCACAGAACAGGTACTTGAAGGAGCATCCCACATCCTTAACTCCATAAAGGCTAAAAGATAGCTATCCCAAAAAGCGGCATGAGTGTACGTATTACACTCAGCAGGAGTGTAATATGTAACAAAAGTATGAACAGAACCCAGGACAGCTTACCACCCAGTCATAAAGATGTAAACTATGGAAGCCTCAGATGTCGTTTATACTGTAGTTAAATGTATATGTATTGCAATTAAATATACTGGTTTAAGTTACTATTACTAGTATTCCTTCATATTGCTTAATATTGTTAATATTGCTTAGTATTGCTTCATATAGTCCATAATCCAATGAGAAATATTTTACATAGAATTTGGCAACATCAGAGGTAAAAAGATGTTTTTTCCTGAAAGTCCATGTTCTGTCCCCCTGGACAAGGGGATCTAGTGCACCCTCAGTAAATTTACAGATGACACCAAGTTAGGTGGAAGTGTTGACCTGCTTGAGGGTAGAAAGGCTTCACAGAGGGATCTGGACAGCCTGGATCAGGATCAATGGGCTGAGGTCAATGGTATGAAGTTCAACAAGATCAAGTGCTGGGTCCTGCACTTGGGTCACAACAACTCCATGCAGCGTTACGAGCTTAGGGGAGAGTGGCTGGAGAGCTTCCTGACAGAAAAGGACCTGGGGATATTGGTTGGCTGCTGGCTGAATATGAGCCAGCAGTGTGCCCAGGTGGCCAAGGAGGCCAACAGCATCCTGCCCTGTATCAGCAATAGTGTGGTGAGTAGGACTAGGGCAGTGATTGTTGCCCTGTACTCGGCACTGGTGAGGCCCCACCTCAAGTACTGTGTCCAGTTTTGGGACCCTCACTACAAAAAAGACATTGAGGTGCTAGAGCAGGTCCACAGAAGGGCAAGCAGCTGGTGAGGGGTTGAGAGATCAAGTCTTATGAGGAGCGGCTGAGGGAGCTAGGGTTGTTTAGCCTGGAGAAAATGAGGCTTCTCACTCTCTACAACTACCTGAAAGGAGGTTGTAGTGAGGTGGGGGTCTGTGTCTTCTCCCAAGTAACAGGCAATAGGACAAGAAGAAATGGCCTCAAGTTGCACCAGGGGAGGTTTAGATTGGATATTAGGAATATTTTTTTTACACTGAAAGGATTATCAAGTGTTGGAACAGGCTGCCCAGAGAAGCAGTTGAGTCACTATCCCTAGAGGTATTTAAAAGATGGGTAGACATAGTGCTTAGAGATATGATTTAGTGATAATTTTTGTCAGTGTTAGGTTGATGGTTGGACTAGACGATCTGAAACGTCCCTTCCAACCTAGGCGATTCTATGATTCTATGATTCAATAGGACTGTTCATCCAAGCAGAACCACCTAGCACTGCAAGAGACATATTTCATAAAACCAGTAGGGCTTCATCAGATGCTGGTAGCTCAAACTGCCAAGTGAAGCATTAGAGCAGATACAACACACACTGGAAAGAAAGAGAGAAAGAGAGAGAGAGAGAAAGAGAGAAAGAAAGAAAAATAGAAAGAGAGGAAGGAACGAAGGCAGGAAGGAGGGAAGGAAGAAGGAAGGATAGGCAAGGATAGCAAAATGAGACCCAAAAAAACCCGAAAAAGATGAAAAAGTAGACTAAGTAACAGTGGTGTCATTCAAATTTAGCTTAGCAGAGAAGATCTGGTTTGACAGAACTGAAAGGCAGCTTGTCCGATATTTTTATTACTGTATGAGTTGGACAAAAGGGAAAGAGCTCAGAGCATGCCAATGCCTGTATGGGTGCTGCTAGGGAAAAATCTGTCTGGCTAAGGTGCTAATCTTCTTGTAATCAAATGGATATATCTTCTTTACCAATGGGTATGGTGAAAAGAGGGAGATCCAGGTTTGTATCTGCATGAGATCTTCACTGGCAATGAAGTCTGTGCAGGTTCCAGGCTCACATGATGTATTCATGCATAGCTAATTGCCTGAGGACCTTGAGTCACATGGCAGGTGATGTTAACCATGTTCCTAAGAAGACAGAAACTGCTCTCTGAGACTGCAAGACTCCAAATAGAGAAGCAAGACAAACCGCAAAGAAAGAACTGTAAGATAATAAATTGCTTAGGTATACATATTTATGTCTTAGGTAGACACATGCAAATGTGCTTATAGACAATAGCTTGAAGTTAAACACTAAGCTTGGTCCAGGATCTTTTTCACTTCTATGGATACAGTTTTATACATACTTTGCATAATTTTAAAAGTCACGGTAACTGGAAGAGCTATAGTGAATGAAGTGGGATATCATCTCTAAAAGTTACATTTGATCAGCTTTCAAGCAAACACTAATTTGATAGTCTATTCTTATTTCTCCTTGGCCTCTATAGGCCATAGAAATAAATAGTATTATATTTAAAAGTTTGACACTGTTAATGGTCTTTAATTGAAATTCAAAGCATGGAGGCTGCAATAGATCCTGAAAAACATGAGGTGGTTTTAATAATTATTTTTTCCCCTTAAGGAAAACAAGCTAAAACTGCATGCCATTTCTTGTAGGAGCTGCAAAGCAGAGGAAACTGCTCACTGAAATAGACCTTAAATTCCGCTGAACACATTTACTAATCAATTGAAAATTAAATGAATTTCCTAGTTGTCCTTGACCAAAATGACTCTTCACAGGTATTTAAAAGCTTTCTATTTCAAGCACAGCTTTTACATACTGCTACGGGTATGTTTAACTTCTGAGGTAAAGCACTAAAAATGTATTTTCTTTGCTATCATGTGTCACAGGCAGCGTTTTGCCCTTTCTGAGCCAGGCTTTCCCCGCGGCGCCCGCCCGTGGCTGAGGGGCTCAGCTGTGCCCTGCGCTGGGGCCGTTGGAGCCGGCTGGAACCGGCTGTGTCCGGCACGGGGCAGCCCCGGCCCGGCAACACAGGGGCCGCCCCGCAGCACCCGCCGCCGGCACCGGGGCACCCGCACCCTACATGATAACGTACTTAGCTTAATGTATTTTAAAACTTTTTTGTTGTTGTTGTTATTTCCTTTTCCACGTGTCACTAGATCTCTGTATTGTAGAATCATAAGCTACGCTCATACTTTATTTTAATCTGCTGTGAGCGCTTCACAAATGACACTTTCAAAACAGTACGGGGGTTTCACTTCATGATTTTCTACATCCGTGTAATCGCTTTCATGTGATTACGCCTTATGTAAATACTTTTCAAGCCTACTCAGAAACTAATGTAAATATGAGTAGGGTCTAGTAGCTGAATATTGTTTCCTCTTCTTCTGTCAAGCAACTGGAAGCTACATCTAATGGTGTTCAGTGCTACAAGGTAAATGCAAGCCAGTGGGAATGTATGAATGGCTTAATGAAAATCTGCTAGTTTTGATACAAGAGGGAAAAAGATTATTTGACTTCTCCATTTTACTTCTTTTACACACTGATACTTGAGCGCAAGCCATTTATCAATTTGATGACAAGTAAAGTGATGGTGAGACTGAGTGGTCACTATGGTCCTACTGGTCATTGTGTAGGTTTCCTGCCACTGCCTTTCTCAGTCTCTGAGAATACTGTTTTAAAATGCTTGACGACGACTTTTTTTTTTTTTTTTCTTAATAATGCCAATGGCAGTGACCTGCCATTTTGAAACTAATTTCTAAAACACGGTTGTACTCTGAGCAAGCACAAAATGCAATATTGTCGATCAGTTGTTTGGAAGATTTAGAGGGACGATAGTCTAAGTTATGGGCGTCCTTTCAGTAGGTGTAAAATCACCAGTAAGATGCTTTTTGCTGCCTTCACAGAGAAGAGGTATAGCTCTTTCGGGTGGTTCCCAAACGCGGAGTTTGTATCTGATTATGGATTACACTTAAAATGGCATCAAGCTTCAAAATGGTATAAGAAACAGAGAAGCAGTTTACTCTGAACTCTCCAGTTCCTTCCAGTTCATTTTTTCTTTCAAATTTAAAATTGTATCTGCTTGTCACAGAAAGATATTCCAAAAAAGCAAGAACTGATAAAAATTAAATTATTTATATTCAAAGCCATAGCTCAGGAGAAGTAGAGTCCACTTCATCACAATACATTCATTCACTCAAGGAATTAAAAAAACCCCATAATATAAAAGCTTTAAAAATATTTGAACTACACGTTGTATGAAATGATAAGAGTATAAAAAGCCAATACCTTCAACAGCAATTCAAAGGCTGATGCTTTAGGGGCTTTCTTTTGTCCCTCGCGTTTTTTATTTTTTTAAAAATCAGATGCAGATGACCTTTTAAATATCCTATACATACAGATAGCAAGGAAGAGCCAGGAGTAATACTGAGGGAAAATCGGTGACTTGCAACAAAATACCCATGAGGGAGAGAGTTCTAAGAAGTTAAAAGTTGATGTTTACCCTTTTAAAATGCCTTTCTGCTGATTTTTCTTATAAGAGTGTTTTTGTCTTTGGTGATAATTAAATATAAGCTGAACCAAAAAGTCTGTAAAGGCCAGTTCGTTCAAACCCTTTAGTGCCTTCTGTTTCGAGGCGGTAGGTGGATATACAGTCAATGTATCTGAAGACCCAGGCAGACAGAATAAGACTTGTGTGCAGGAGTAAACAGACATCATTGTCCATCTCATCAGTGTTACTTCCTCAAATTAAATTATTTCTATTTCCTGAGTCTTTTAAAAGCTATTACTTGAGAGTGTTAAAGGAGAATTGCACCAGTTAGGGAAAAGAATGCCCTCTAATTTGACAATATATTGTGGTCTGTGGCAATTTTAAATGTGCAACCATAGATGAGTTCATACACTCTTCAAGTCTGAGAAGAGAAGCTGTCTTGTTTTCATTTCAAGGTTCCAATTCACAGAGTATCCAGTTGCCTGACATCAGGTGCAAGGTACCTTACATGTCTGAACACACCTAACAACCTAGAAAAGCATTAATGAATAATTAGGGGGCTTGGCATGCTAAAAGGCATATGCAAACAGACCCTATGGAAGCATCTGGATAGAAATGATCATGGAACAGAACCTCCTAGAAGCTATGCTAAGCCACATGGAGGACAGGGAGGTGATTCAAGACAGCCAGTATGGTTTACCAGGGCCAAGTCCTGCCTGACCAGTCTAGTGGCTTTCCATGGAGTGACTGCATCAGTGGACAAGGGAAGAGCTACAGATGTCTCCTATCTGGACTTCTGTAAGGCCTTTGACACGGTTCCCCACAACATCCCTGTCTGTACGTTGCAAAGATATGGATTTAATGGGTGGACTGTTTGGTGGATGAGGATTGGTTGGATGGTCACCCTTTATTGGGGAATGTAGTGACAGAACAAGGGTAATGGCTTTAAACTGAAAGAGGAGAGATTTAAGCTAGATATAAGGAAGAATTTGTTTACAATGAGGGTGGTGAGACACTGGAACAGATTACCCAGAGAGGTGGGAGATGCTCCATCCCTGGAAACATTCGACGTTAGGTAGGATGGTTCTCTGAGCAACCTGATCTAGTTGAAGATGTCCCTGTTCATTGCAGGGGAAGTTGGACTAGATGACCTTTAAAGGTCCCTTCCAACACAAACTATTCTATGATTCTATGAAAAATTTAAGTACAAGTTGAAAGAAGTATGATATGATACTGTATATTTGAAAACTATAGTAGTGAAGATTACTGCCTGCACTGTAAGTTGCAGGTGGCTCAGCACACAAAGTTTCTATGGGAAATAATCCTGGATACTTCCAAGAAAATGTAAAAATTGAAGAAAACCTCTGTGCTCAATTGCATCTCTTCTGTTCTCCTTCTCCTAGTGGTAGAAAAGCTGTGCTCCTTCATATTGGCTTACACTAGTACTCTGTGCCTTTCTTCTGTTTCCTACATCTGTGGTCTTCATTTCAGTCCACCTGGATTTTGCATTATTTTTTTACATGCAATCCAGACCCACACTGAATTAACTTTTCTTGGGTCATTTTTATTTAGGCAAAACTGTAGATTTTCTCTCTGCTTCTAAACTTTTATTCTTTTGAGCCTGCCTTTCCTTTCAACTTGCCTACATACATATCTCAAAACAGTGGTGGGAAGACATGAACATATTAATTTTCCTCTTGATATGAAGATGGAGTAATCATACTGTCATTCATTAACCATATATTTTTGTGACTTCTGATTTATTTTTGTTCCCCAAAGAATGGTTGTCCTTTCTTAATAATTCTCAAGCAAATTACATTTGTTAAGACAACAAGGTTGGAAATAGATGTTGGACTTTATGATTTGAAATAATTTAGGGTGAAACTGTGGTGGCAAAGAAAAACCCAAAACCAAAAAACCTACTTTGTAGAAGAATTCTGAAGATTACCATTCTGAGTATTTTGTAAAGTGGCTGCATGATACAGTAGAGAGGATCATGCAGAATACTTTGGTCTCTTCCTCATCCAAAAACAGCTGAGTAAAGAAGCAACCTCTCTTTCCTCCCATTTAATTTAGAAAGTGGTTTATGCTATGAAAATATTTTTCTGGGTTTTCTTCCTAAAAAGTTTTAATAGTTTTTTGTAATTATATATAATTTAGAGGTACATATGCTACAATATACTGATTAGTAGAATAAATTACACTTGATATGCAGAGATATGAAGTAGTAATAAAGATTTCTTCCTTCTATATTAAGAACCCCATCTTCCAATGAGAACTTTTACATACCCTTTTTTGAGGTATGGTATTTGATGTAAAATATGCATAAATGAAATATTCTGAGTCTTCACGTTTATGATTGCTAATTCCACTACAAATGGGATCTTCAGGAAGTAGGAATATTTAAGAAGTTTTATTTTGGTGTGAATAGAATAATTAACAACTGCTACTACCTAGGCAATCATGATTATAAATTATCTAGCTTACTACTAAATAATAAAAATTATATTGATATTTTAAATTTTGACAGTGAGAAAAATAACTAATGCAATTGTGTAAGAGATGAAGTAAAGGGAGAAAAAATGAGGGATCTATATAAATTTTATGCTTTAAAGAAATGTCATGAAACAATCTATTTTGTGGAAGGAAAGAGAAAAGATAGATAGGGTAATGCAGTGTTCCAGGCCATGTTACTAAAATTTAGGAAAACTTTTAATCAAGTGGAAGTTACTTCCACTCAAATGCTAAATTAATGTGATAAATAGAATATATGAGCTTCAGAAGAAGCTAAATGGATATAGCCAAATAGCAAATAAATACATCTATGAAGGGACAGAGCCAGGAAAGACACAGGACTTTTGTAAATTATTGCTATTTTTTTTACTTGCAAGATTTCACAGAACTCTCTAGTCCTTTTGTAATATAAAAATAACTGTCACTTGTTAAGAGCCACTGTGCAGGAATATGGCCACATTCTTACACAGTGATACTCCTGAGGATGCCAGCTCCACAGAGGATTCCTCAGAGGACTTAGAAATACCTTTAGCAATCATCAGGATCTCTTAGGTCATTCAAAAAGGATAATGACTTTGCTATATAAATAATACAGTTGGAAGATAAGGAAACTGATTGCTTAATTATCTCTTTAGTTAGGTCAGGTTATGTGACAGACCTGACTCTATATGTCAGGAGTCGTATGTTGTCTAGTAAAAGTACATCTAGTAAAATAGATGTAATAGCTAGAGGACTACTGAGTGATGTGACACTGAAAAGAGTTGCACGTGATTAATCAAGGCTTATCATTTAAGAATAATGGTAGAGATTTCAGTGGTACTGATGTATTTGCTAGGAAGGGATAATGACATGCTGTATAAAACAAAGTCATTGAAGGAGCACGGAGTACTATTTCAAGTCCATGTAAAACTGTGTGCAATTAAAGAGAACTAGGAAGTTTTCTAGGAATAGCGTAGAATTCTTTTTACTGCCAAAAGAAGAAAGTAGGAGCTAATAGTTCACAAGGCAAAAACTAAAGCTTCATGAAACTAGCTTAATTCTGGAAAAAAAAAAAGAGAATGCAAAAGCTCTCTGTGGTTCTATATGAAAACCAAAAAGAACAGAGGGGTTTGGCATAAACGATAAAGCAGTAATTTATGCTACAGCAAGGAGATTAAAAAAAAAACCAACAAAACAACAAAGAAAACTGAAACACCAACATCGTAACCAATATAATAAATTTTATTGGACATTAAGAAAAGGGATATTAGGTAAAGAGTGCTTCTGATGTCTTAAAAGTACCAGGAAATGTCATAGAAGCTCTATGGAAATATTAACTGGGCCTATCATCTGATACCAGAGTTCACACAAGTTAAAAACAATTTTTCATTAGTGATGTAGTACACAGAACACATTTTTGAAAACGGCAATTAACATTGCAAGGGAAAGTAATTACTATGGAGTACAGTTCTTAATTTGTAGCAGTAAAGATCAGCATGGGCTTTGTGTCTTCAGTAAAAGTAGTTGAGGAATAGAGTTCACTGGGTTGACGATGCTGTCTTGTATTTGTACACATGTAACGTGTAATGATCGGTATGATTTGTACCAAGATTTATATCCAAATCTGGTAAATTTGGTATTTTACAGTCTGGTAGAGGAATCAAATATGCTGCTTTGGTAGGAGAAGTTGTAATTTAAATTTCAATTGTAACTACCTCCCCAGTCTTAATCAAACACAATTAAATTAATTTAAATTTCACTATGTAATTGTAATCCCCTATGTAACTGAGATGCTCACAAAGTATCTACAAGGCACCATTGTGGATAAATCCCCCAATCTCCAGGAACTCAACATGCTGGGATTCCCCTCTTAAACGTCTCTATACTAATTCATGTGATATGGGGAATAAATACAATGAGTTAAGAGTTTTTCACGCAGTTGCAGGGCTCTGTTCTTGTTGGGATTATGGAGGTGTGGGGGGATTGGGGTGTGGCAATGGAGGGATACAGGCTCTTTAGGGAGGATAGAAAGGGAAGACTCCCTTTATGTGAGAGAGCAGCTACAGTGCATGGAGCTCTGCTGGGGAGCCAACGGAGAGTTTATGGATTAGGATAAAAGAGAAGACAGGCAAAGGTGACATTATAGTGGGTCAATATTATAGGCCATGTGACCAGGAAAATCAAGTGGATAATGCCTTCCAAAGACAGATAAGAATAGTCTCACATTCACAGGCTCTGTTCCTCATGGGGGATTTCAAACACCCTGATATCTGTTGGAGAAACTACACAGCAGCGCATAAGCAATTCAGGAGGTTTCTGGAGTGTATTGATGATAACTTCTTCCTCCAAGTGACTGAGCAGCCAACAAGGAGAGGTGCTCTGCTGGACCTCATACTCACCAAAAAGGAGGGCTTCATAGAGGATGTGAAGGTCAAAGGCAGTCTTGGCTGCAGTGACTACGAGATGATGGAGTTCAGCATCTTGATGGGAGGGAGCAGGGTGAAAAGCAAGCCCACAGCCCTGGACTTCAGGAGAGCAGATTTTGGCTTCTTCAAAGATCTACTCAGAAGAGTCTTATGGGAAAAGGCCCTAGAGGGAAAAGAAGCCCACAAAAGCTGGTTAATACTCAAGAATCACGAAGGATACTCCAAGCTCAAGAGAGCTCCATCCCAATGAATAAGAAGTCACGCAAAAATGCCAGGATGTCTGTGTAGATGAACAGCAAGCTCCTGGACAAACTCAAACACAAAAAGGAAGCATACAGAGGGAGGAAGCAAGGACAGGTAACCTGGGAGGAATACAGAAACATTGTCCAAGCATCCAGGGATGAAGTTAGGAAAGCTAAAGCCCCAGTGGAATTCAATCTGGACAGTGATGTCAGACAAAAGAAGGGCTTCTATAAGTAAATAGGAGACAAAAGAAAGACTAGGGGTAATGTGGGCCCATTGCTCAATGAAACAGAGGACCTGGCTACACAGGAGATGGAAAAGATGGAAGTACTGAATGTCGCCTTTGCCTCAGTCTTTACTAGCAAAACCAGCCTTCAGGAATCCCAGTCCCAGAGACCAGGAGGAAAGGTTGGAGCAGGCAATATGTATTCTTGGTGGAAGAGGATAAAGCTAGGGAATACTTAAGGAAGCTGGACCTTAATAAGCCCATGGCCCCTAATGGGATGCACCCATGAATGCTGAGGGAGCTGCCAGATTCATTGCAAAGCCACCCTCAATAATCTTTGACTCATCATGGTGACTGAAAGAAGTACACGAAGATTGAAGGAAAAAACGTGTCACCCCCATCTTCAAGGATAGCGAGGAGGACCTAGGAAACTACAGGCCAGTCAGCCTCACCTTGATCCTTAGGCAAGTGATGGAGCACCTAATCTAGAAAACCATTTCCAGACACATTAAGGACAAGAAAATTATCAAGAGTAGTCAGCGTTGCTTCACCAAAGAGAAGTCATGCATGACGAACTTGATAACCTTCTGTGATAAAGTGACTGGCCTGGAAGATGAAGGAAGAGCAGTGGATATTGTTTACCTGGACTTCAGTAAGGTCTTTGATACTGTCTCCCATAGGCTCCTCATAGAGAAGCTGGATGAGCAGACTGTGAGGTGAACTGAAAACTAGCTAAATGGCCAGGTCCAGAGGGTGCTGATCAGTGGCACAAAGTCTAGTTGGAGGCCAGTAGCTAGTGGTATATCCCAAGGACTAATATTGGGTACAGTTCTGTTTCATGTCTTCATTAATGAGCTGGATGATGGACCAGAGTGTACCCTCAGCCAGTTTGCAGCTGACGCCAAATTGGGATGAGTGGCTGATGGGTCATGCTGCCATCCAGGGGGACCTCAATGGGCTGACAGGAACCTCATGAAGTTCAACAAGGTCAAGTGCAAAGTCCTGCACCTGGGGAGGAACAACCCCATGCACCAGTATATGCTGGGGGCTGGCCAGCTGGAAAGCAGCTTGGCAGAATAGGACCTGATGGTTCTGCTGGACACCAGGCTGAACATGAGACAGCAATGTGCCCTTGCTGCACTAGGCAAAGTATTGCCAGCAGGTCAAGGGAGGTGATCCTTCCCCTCTACTCAGCACTGTTGACGCCACGCCTGGAGTGCTGTGTCCCATTCCCCAGCACAAGAGGGACATGGACATACTGGAGAGAGTCCAGCAAAGGGCCATAAGGATGATTAAGGGACTGGAGCACCTCACATATGAGGAGAGGCTGAGAGAGCTGGAACTCTTTACCCTAGAGGAGAGAAAGGTTGGGGGAGATCTTGTTAATGCGTATACATACCTGAAGGGAGGGTGCAAAGAGGGCAGAGCCAGGCTCTTTTCAGCGGTACCCAACAACAAGAGGCAATGGGCACAAACTGAAATGCAGGAGGTTCCTCTGAAAATCAGGGAACACTTTTGTCCTGTGAGGGTGACTGAGCACTGGCACAGGTCGCGCAGAGAGGTTGCGGAGTCTCCATCCTTAGAGACATTCAAAAGCCGTCTAGACATGGTTCTTAACAACTGGCTTTAGCTGGCCCTGCTTGAGCATGCATGGGTTGGACAAGATGACCTCCAGAGGTCTCTTACAACCACAGCCATTCTGTAATGTAATTGTGTATAATGATTTAAACTATTTCTTTCTTACTTAGTAATTGGTATTTAGATAGGATTTTTCTTGAGAATACTGTTCCCTGGAATAATGGATTTCATAATTTACTTAATTTACATAATTAATTTAATTTAATTTTTTAAAAGGAGGGGCAAAATTGATAGGCAAATAAAAATGTGAGTTGCATTTAAGGGTTTATACATATTCCACATCTCTTCTCTCACAGATCTAACTTTAATACCATGACTACGCCTGTAGAGTCATAAGATCAATACATCTTTCCTGGACTATGCATCTACCACATGAATAGCCCCACTGATCTTATTGTGTTATAAATGAAGCCAGGATTGATCCAAGACATTTTCGTCCCTCATTGTTTGAAATCTTCTAATATTAGATATAGCATCAGATCAGATTCATCAGTAGTTTCCTGAGACATACGAAAAATATGTCTACTCTCTCTCTTTCCCTCTCTTCTCTTCCTCAGGATTAAATTCAACAATACTACTGTATTATCATGCATATCACTGTTTTGGAGATTATTAAAATATTACCTTAATGCTTTTTATTCCTTAATTCTGATAAATACCCTCCACCTTAGCTGACATTTCTAACCTCCTGGATTGACAGACATTGTCGTTCAGTTCTCTGTAATATATGTGTTGCTACTTCTAAGTATACCTCTTCCAGAGATACACATACTTTAGAAAATTCGTGAGGACAAAATGGACACATAATAAAGGTAGCAAATCTTCACAGCTCTTACCAATTTACAGTGATTTCAGACAGAAACAAAGACAATCTTGTTTAATGTGTTTTCAGATGGCCTCCATCAGTAGACAAAATGAACTAAGTATCAATATTTTAATACTGTTCTGCATTTATTTAAAAAAATGCAATGCTTTTTGTGTATAGTGTACATTAGGATATACAAGAAATTAATGTTGTTTTAATGGTTATTTTCTTAATAACTAGGCTACTTTAGGAAAACATATGTTAGGAAAACATAAGCTATAATAAAAAAAATCCTGTTAACAGAAAAAAAATAACCTAAAATTGCTTCTTAATCACCTCTTTGTTGTCATTAATGCAGAAAGCATGAGGATTAGTGGTGATTTCTCCTTCAAAAAACCCCAAAACTAAACCTACAAACCCCAAAGCTTTCAAATACATAAAAGCTATTCTGAATTCATTAAGTCAAAGATACGTGTTGTTTTGCTATATTAGAGTCCCTAGGCCATTTCTTGGTGTAATAGAAAGATTGTTCTGGAAACTACTTGATCCTTTATACAATATTTAGTACAGAATTTTATTTCTGTACTAAAATCAGCCAAACTACATAAAGCATAAACAATATGTATGTTAAAAAACAAACAAGCAAAAAAAAAAACCACAAGAAACCAAGTCTGAGGAAAATCTTATCAGACATATTTCCATCCTGAGACCATAGGTTAGCGTACAGAGACTACTCATGGAAGTAAGAAAATAGGTTTGTGCCACAACAAGCTGAGTAGGAGGGGGAGAAAGAATGATTCTTCATTTAGTCCACTTCTTTAATGAATGGGAAGCTGAACAGCAGACACAGTTCAGGATTTTTTTCTTTCCTTTTAACACAAGAATACCCTTCCGCTTATTCATACCCAGTCATCTACAGGAGGTATTAGGCCAAACTGCCAGAAAGTAAGGGCACTTCTGTTTCACTGCCAGTTCTCTACTTCCTATCTTCACCTGATTTATGGACTATATTTATTACATTAAAATTGGAAGAGAACATGCATATTGGCACATGCAAGGACTCTTTGGTGTATGAAATTCAATTAGTCTCTAGTTCATGTTAGTTCAACGCTTGCGTGTCTTCTGGAGTGGAAGTTGCAACAGTCTAATGAAGCCGAAACTTTTGTGTTCTAGCTCTCTGAACACCAGCTAAAGACCTTGGCTTGAGGAAGTTTGGTTATTGACACATTGACTCATTGCATCTATATAAGACTCTCTGCTGCTCATATGCTGTGCCGTAAAAAAAGAAACTGCCTTTCTCAGATGAAATCCTAGAAGATTTTGTCAGTGACAGGACCATCTACCTTCTCCAGATTGTGAATCCTCCCTTTAGAATAAGCTACAATAATGAGGAAAAGATGCAAATCTAGTGATGAAAAAGTACCTTTGCTGTATGATTAGTTTGTGGAAATTTAGAATCTTGCAGATGATATCACTTGGCAGTGAAGACTGTAGGAAGCTGGGTAAATAATATTTCTAATCCTCTGATAGACGTTGCTTCACCAGAGATGTGTAAATGAATCCTAAAAATATTACTAATTTTAACTTATCTCTTATAATTTTAAAACATTAGTAGGAACAAGGAACTACTGTAATCTTTCTCAATAGAAATGGTAACAATGATTTTTATCTTTCCTTTGGATAATGAACTAATTTAAAGGAAACTAATATAATCTGAAAATGCACCACAGACTGGAGTTTTTCATTCCTGTTTTTGCTTCTTTTCAGCAAGCAAAAGAATTTCAGAGCGCTCCTCATCTTGCAGTGCTTGTTATGCTTCCATTTTAGTCTGCTCTCCTATCTCACAAAATTTTCTTTTTGAAATGTACCTTCTCCCTTTCACCTGTCTCCTCTTTTAAATTGCACACAATATCACAGGACTGGCAAACTGACAATCTGAGTGAGAAAATTAAATGTGTGACATGTCTCATTACAACTTAGTGCAAATTCTTGCATCACTGAAGACAGTTGCTTTAAATGTTACCTTAAGGAAAATTTGAAATAAGTGAATCCCTTTGGTGAGTAAAATCTGGCTGAAAGCCATGACAGTTAAATCTGGCAACTAAGAGAATACTGCACAGGACATGAGCTAGACTGAAAATCTATTAGAATAAGCGCAGCTAATGTTAAACAACTGCATCATTTAATAGTTCAGTTCATGATGCTTAAAATAAATATCTCCATTGTGGGAATTCTATATCAATTATTCTCTACCGATTTCAGGTCAAATCTGCCCACTGTTGTGATTATTTTAGAGACACTATCATTATTATTCTACAAAGTATCCAGTGGAGGTGCTAACGTTATATGTGCTCTAGAAAACTTAGAATGAAATCGTGAATGCTTCCACAGGTGTATTTTGGCATCACATGGCTAACGTGATTACTTAGAAAAGAGCTAATAGGTTACAATTTGCCCTGAAATTTGTCCTCAGAATTAGGAGAAATTCAGGACTTATTCAAATAAGATCTAAAAAAGTAATTCAGGAGTGTACTGAGGTCTCATTGTTACTGTGATACTTGGATTAAATAGAAATGTTGGCAAACATATTGCAGAAGAAAGTAGAAAAAAACATTTTCTAGATTGTAAAAATAAAAATTACTATTATAAAGCAGGAGAGTAAAAGTGTGTTTAGTGAGGTAATACTGGAATAATCTGTCATTTGGGTAAAGACTACAAAAAAACTGTATTGGAAAGTCTCCTATACACTATAGCATAGTAAATTAAGATAAAAAACCAACCTGAACTATATTAATGCCTACAGTAAGAATTTAAACTAAAGGCTGTTTTTTTAATACAGTCATTTTCTGGTCTCTAGTTATCTGAATACTAATCATTGAAAATTCATAGAGGGACTTCTGAATCTGAAATACGAATAGAAATAGGTGTGAAAAATTTTAAGTCTTTATCTGGCATTGCCATAAATCATTTCAAATCCCAGAAGTAGTTTGTATGATAAAATTGGACTGAGTAACCTAAGCTGCTCACTGATTTTCACAGTAGCGTCTTCTGGCTTTTTGGTGAAAATAAGATTAACACTTTATATGCCATTAGAAAAAAGTCCACAGCTTTTATATTCAATTAGGAGAGTGCAGACTTGGGCAGAATTCAGATGGATGGGGGAAGAAATCCCACACTGCTGTAATAGGCAGGTTTGATTTGGATCATTGGAAGTCGACGATCACAGAATTCACACATTGTACTTTTCATGTAATTTTTAAAGCAGAATTGTTGTTATTCATCTAAAGTCTCCTGAAAGATGTGTTACAAAGATGTTTTACACATCGAAGAAGATACTGAGCTGAATTTGATTGTGTCACCTTTTCAGTAACTCATTTTATTCAAGGTTGTATTTACATTGAAGAGCAAGGTAATAATCATAGAATCAGAATCATAGATTCATAGATTCATAATTAGTTTGGGTGGGAAGGGACCTTTAAAGGACATCTAGTCCAGCCTCCCCTGCAACGAACAGGGACATCTTCAACTAGACCAGGTCGCTTAGAGACCCAGCCAAACTGCCACTGAATGTTTCCAGGGACGGAGCATCTCCCACCTCTCTGGGTAATGTGTTCCAGAGTCTCACCACCCTCATTGTAAAAAAATTCTTCCTTATACCTAGCCTAAATCTACTCTCTTTCAATTTAAGGTCATTACCCCTTCTCCTGTCACTACACTCCCTGATAGAGTCCCTCCCCATCTTTCCTGTAGGCCCCCTTTAGATACTAGAAGGCTGCTATAAGGTCTCCTCGGAGCCTTCTCTTCTCCAGACTGAACAACCCCAACTCTCTCAGTCTGTCTTCATAGAAGAGGTGCTCCAGCCCTCTGATCATCTTTGTGGCCCTCCTCTGGACTCGCTCCAATGGGTCCATGTCCTTCTTGTGCTGAGGATTCCAGAGCTGGACGCAGTACTCCAGCTGGGGGTTCACCAGCGTGAAGTAGAGGAGGAG
This sequence comes from Rissa tridactyla, assembly GCF_028500815.1. Lineage (NCBI taxonomy): Eukaryota > Metazoa > Chordata > Aves > Charadriiformes > Laridae > Rissa > Rissa tridactyla. The sequence continues at coordinate 85,559,309 of NC_071467.1, read as the reverse complement.
AATCACCTTCCTCAACTTGCTAGCCACTCTTGATGCAGCCCAGGATAAGGTTGGCCTTCAGGGCTGCAAGCACACAGTGTTGGCTCATGTCCAGCTTTTCATCCACCAGTACCCCCAAGTCCTTCTCCTCAGGGCGGCTCTTAATCCCTTCATCCCCCAGCCCTTATTGATACCAGGTGTTGCCCTGACCCAGGTGTAGGACCCTGCACTTGGCCTTGTTGAGCTTCATGAGGTTCACTTTGTGAGCTTGCCCAGGTCCCTCTGGATGGCATCCCTTCCCTCCAGCATGGCAGCTGCACCACACAGCTTGGTGTCATCCACAAACTTGCTGAGTGTGCACTCGATGCCGCTGTTTATATCATTGATGAAGATATTAAACAGTACTGGTCCCAGTATGGATCTCCATCTGGACATTGAGCCATTGACCACTACTTTCTAGATGCAACCATCCAACCAATTCCTCATCCACCGAACAGTCCACCTGTCAACTCCATATCTTTGCAATGTAGAGAGAAGAATGTTGTAGGGAACTGGGTCAAAGGCCTTACAGAAATCCAGATAGGCGACATCTGTAGCTCTTTCCTTGTCCAATGATGTAGTCACTCCATTATAGAAGGCCACTAGATTGGTCAGGCAGGACTTGCCCTTAGTGAAGGGCAGTCTCAAATCACCTCCCGGTCCTCCATGTGGCTTAGCATAACTCCTAGGAGGATTGGTTCCATGATCTTCCCAGGCAGATGTGAGGCTGACAGGTCGGTAGATCCCAGGGTCCTCCTTTCTACCCTTTTTAAAAATGGGTGCAATGTTTCCTTTTTTCCAGTCACCAGGGACTTCACCCAACTGCCATGACTTTTAAAATCACATGGAGAGTGGCTTGACAACTACTTCAGCCATTTCCCTCAGGACTCTGGGTTGCATCTCATCAGGTCCCATAGACTTTTGTATGCTCAGGTTCCTCAGGTGCTCACGAACCTGATCTTCTCTTACAGTGGGAGGTACTGGCTCTTCCAGTCCCCATGTTGTGGTCCATCTACTAGAGAGGTGTGGGAAGAGAGATTGCCAGTGAATACTGATGCAAAAATGTTGTTGAGTACCTCAGCCTTCTCCTTATCTGTTTTTACCAGTTTGCCAGTCTTGCTCACCAGGGAGGTGCGCTTTATTTGACCTTCCTTTTCTGGGTGACATACCTGTAGAAGACCTTCTTATTATTCTTAGTATCCCTCGCCAAGTTCAGCTCCAGCTGTGCCTTGGCCTTCCTGACCTCATCCCCACATAACCAGGCAGCCTCCCTATACTCTTCCCAGGATACCTGATCCTGCTTGAACTGCCTGTGCATTTCCTTCTTGCCTTCTAGTTTGAACAGTAGGTCTTGACTCAGCCATGCCCATCTCTTGCCTTCCTTTCCTGATTTCTTACACCTGGGAATCAAGAGCTCTAGCACTCTTTGGAAAGTATCCTTAAAGATCTGCCAGCTCTGTTCTGCTCCTTTGTACATGAGGTCAGTTTCCCAAGGGTCCTATTGAGTAACCTTGAAGAGCTGGGAGTGTGCTTTCCTAAAATTCAAGGTCCTGACATTATTCTTTACCTGACCCATATCCCTCAGGACTGTGAACTCCACTAGTACATGATCACTGCAGTCCAGGCTGCCTCCAATCTTGATGTCACCAATTAGCTCACTTGCATTGGTGCCCATCCGGTCCAGTATCACATCCCCTACGGTGGGGCTGTCCATTACCTGGCTTAAGAAGTTATCCTCAATTCCAAGAGTCTCCTGGATTGCCTACAGCTCACCGTGCTACTTTTCCAGCAGATGTTGTGGTTGTTGAAGTCCCCCAGCAGGACTAGAGCCTGCCAGTGTGATGCCTCCTGTATCTGGAGTAAGAAGGCTTTGTCAATAGGGTCCCTTTGATCAGGTGGCCTGTAGTAGACACCAACCAGAAGGTTTCCTTTGTTGCCTCCTTCTCTAGTTCTTACCCATAAGCTTTCAACCCGTTTGTGGCAATTCTTCAGAGGCAACTCTTCACATTGTGTCCATATTAATTAACTCTGGTTTTATTGTAATTGAAGAAAAAAGAATCCATCTTTTAAAACCTGTTTTTCTCTCCATCTTGGATTGGTAACTCAGTTTCTTTTTTAAGTATTCACATAATACTCCATTTTGTTACCCTCTCTAAATATTAATTATCTTCAGTTTAACAGTACCTTCCTTTTTCATTTATATGAAATCCTTCTAAATTTAAAAGTTTGTTCAACCAGTTTAGATAGATGACCAAATATGCAAAATTGTCTTTCACAGAAATTGGAATTACTGTACGATGAAACAGGGGTATATAACATAAAACCAGCAGATATTCTGATTTTCTATACAGTGAGAAAAGTTATATATAAAGTATGTATACCACTGACAGCTGGAAAGGGAAGTTTTTCTGTGTAAGAACAGCAAGAAATTCACTGAAACAAGAGTTTGTAAAATATCAGTGACAAATATGAAAACAAAACCACATCTTCACAGCTGATCATTTTGTACAATAAAATTGCTAAATGAAACAGATGTGTCTGCATTTCCCAGCTTGGCTGACATGAATCACAGATGCCCATTAGCCAGACTAACTGTAGGAAACACTGTATACTAAATGTAGCAGAGAAATATTTTGCAGAACTTTTTCAATACTAGAGTAAAATGATAAAACTTTGCAGTGCTAATTGACATACTGCTCCTGCAGTTCTGAGCTGGGTAAAGATTCAGTGTTCAAGGTTTTCAAGCACATTGGGCGGTTTGTAGCCATCTTTAGTGTTAGATTCCTCTAATAACATCTGTATTGAATGAAGAGCTAAGAAAATGAAATGAGGTATTTTCTTTCCTTGCTTATATATAATACATATTTTCATTCCTTTATTTATGTCTACAAGTTTTGTTCATTGTATCTATAGCTTTATGTTTCCTGATCACCCTAGAAGACCTTCTGAAATGTCATTCTGAATTTGAAGTCTTTCTACAATAACTGTGGACTGTTTTGTGTATACATTAATTTTTATATGGATTACCAATCCAAAGTGAAATTATTAACATATTTTAGAAAATGCAAAGTGTTAGATCTTAAAGTGTTCTTCTGAACTATGCAGGTTGGTATTCCTTATAAATATGTTACTCTAGAGTGCAACTGTCAGCTCCCTAAAAGCCTTTTTGTGGATGTCTCAAAATCTTATATTCAGCTCCCTCTCCAGTCTTTTTGGCTAATATAGGTGGGGAAAAAACATATAAAGTTTGAATTTGGCAGAGGTAAGAGGTTAATGATTTTGTGAGTGGTATAAAAAGAATATTTTTCACTTCCAAATCAGCTTAGTAAGAATTTTTGACACACACATAGCTACAGAACAAGCAATTCAGAACATCAACATTGATAGTATCTTGCATATTAGACAAGTAAGTATGTTAAAAGATCTTTACATCCTGAATTGGATCTAAATAAAGTTGTTCAAAATCTTCATAATTTGTAGCGTAGGGGTTTTCTTCATTTTCTGATTTAGTTCTGTTTACTACACCGTGTTTGTGCTTCTAGTGCCAAGCAACATTCTCAGGCACCAGAATGCAGTTATTGGGATTGCTAAATTATTTTACAAGTTCCTGGCTTGCTTTTGCTACATATTACTCTCCAAAATAATTTCCATGCATGATTTGTGAGTTAAATTTGGCCAGATACCATTCCTGGGAACTGTTAGCATGAGGTTATGCTATTTTGTAGACAGACAATTTATTAGAATGGATTTTGCCAGATCCTGCTAACTGATTTCTGAGTTAAAGAACAGGCACTGCAGCCACAATGTACTATTGTCAACTTTTTTAAGAATTTATAATACCAGATCTGACTTTTTAAAGCATATTGGAAAACTGCAATTTGCCCATTTAAATATTTTTTCCTCTCCCATCTTCCTTGTTCACATGGGCCTTTATTTTGTATTTCTGGTCCATGTGTCTAAGGAATAGCAGCCTTCTATAACTACTCTTCATCACTCTGCTGTGAAAATATTGTATCTAGTGGTCATGGACCACCAGTGAGCTCTTAGGACCATAACGTTTTTGAAAATAAGGTGGCATCCTAGGAAGACCTGGAGAAGAAAACACTTAAAAGGTTTATGAGGACTAGTTACACTAAATGACATTATAAAAGGGGCCACAGCCTGTAAGATAATGTCCAGTCCCCCCAAAAGAATGTTACTTAGAAGGGTGAAAGGTCACAACTTTAATGGGCCATCAAGAGAGGAACATGAGGGATTCAAGTTCACAGTAAAAATTCATTCCCCAAAAGACAAGTGAGAATGGCTTGAAACCTTCAATTTGAAGTCAGGAAGAGAAATGAAAGGAAAAGGACGAATAGGATTTATTTGCAAAAGGTTTCTCTTAATATCTACTTTCCTACTCTTCACATTTGGTAGAGCTTCCTATTTCGTTATTTATTATAGAATGAAATAAAGATATTAGTAAGAAAATGTGTATTTTTTAAAGTAAACATACACATATGTAATGTAAGTGAAGTTTAATTTGTCATTCTTCGATAAATATTTACAGTGTTTCTCAAGGTTTATTTCTGAACTGAAAGAAAATAGGGAAACGTTTATATAGAAAATCAAAGTTCAGAACAATGATAGTTTTCTAAATTTCTACCGTAAAGGCTTAGATCCAAGATTCCACATGAGCTCCTTCTGTTCCACATATTGCAAGTGTGTGGGAAACATTCAGTGTTTGAAAATGTTTCACGACAGAGAAGTTTACTGTTTGACTTCAGCTTACCCCACCAGTCCACTGCGTATGTTTGGTTTCAGCACAAAAGACAAGGAAAGCCACATTCAAAACCCTAATAGTTGGATATTGTACCTCTGATAATGATTTAAAATGGATGCTATGGAAGACAATATGAGGGCACCATAGGCAAAAAAGAGAAATACTTCCATGGCTGCATTACAAGGGGGATATTTATACTAAGCTACACATATAATGTTTTTCATGATCTGAAATGTCAGCTAAATAAACAAAAACCCTTCACATGACTAAATATGATCTTACTTCAGTTCTAATTGATGCTGTTAATGTGTGTTCAAATAACCATTTTTAGAAAAGAAAAAAAATGTACTGGTTCTGTCTTAAACTTTTTGGTACATTCTGATATTTTTGATTGCGAAAAGTCTTTATATTTGCACTTCATTTTTGTAATCAGAACTCCTACTTGATTTGATCATTCTGCTTAACCCAAAAATAAATAAAAAAAACCAACCTACACGTGTCTTGGCAAAAATAAATCTGAATGCCAGATTGTTTCAGCTAATTGTGAAATCAATGAGACTGGAAAGAAATTTCCAAAAAGTGATGAGAAAAACTACGGTAAGTGTATCCAAAATATCAAACGAGCCAACCACATTACTCTACCAAACAGCAGCGTAATTGAATAATTTTTTGTTATGAGTGTACTAAAGTCAGTCAGTACTACAGGTCATTAATAGATGAAGTTAAGATTTATATTATTTACATAATAGGTGTTAAATCGGTACTGAATAAGTAATAATTTGTTTCTTTTAGGCTATTTACATTAGTTGATGGAGTGAAAACGACGATGACTTAAAATGAAATGTTCTCCAATTTAGGAGAAATATAAAGAATATGAAAAATAATAAAAAAAAAAGTAGTCTGACATGGAACCAGTTGTTCTATTTTCCTTAATTGTCATGTATTCTGCCATGTTCTTTATCTGCTTAGTGAATTTACAACTAGCACAGCAGGTTGTGAATTTTTAACAAGGAAGGAAAAGGTCAGTATTAACATAAAAATCTTCTTCAAGAATTGTGGTGCAAAGGTTTCTTAACAGAGAACAGGTGTTTCTGCAAAACTAAAATCTGCCACAGGAGTCAAGTTAAAAGATTCTTGGAGATAAGTTAGGGAACAAATGCCTCAGTATGACACCATGACTGCCAGTCAATGGTGACTGAAAAATACTTTGTTTTGCTGGTATTAAACATGTTTGTTGCGCACAGAATGATTTAATATATAGTAATTATTAAAAAAAAAAAACAAAAAAAACCAAAAAAACACATACACACAACAAAACAACAAAAAAAAAAAACAAACCCAAACCCTTTTTGTTACTTCTAAATAAAGTGTTCTTATTTTTGTTTCCTTTTCAGCTTCATTCTGACCAGGACAAGGGAGATGGATCCCTCAAATACATTTTGTCAGGAGACGGGGCTGGTACTCTTTTTATAATTGATGAGAAAACAGGTGACATTCATGCTACTCGGAGAATTGACAGGGAAGAGAAAGCCTTTTACACGCTGCGTGCCCAAGCTATTAATAGAAGAACTCTGAGACCAGTGGAACCTGAATCTGAGTTTGTCATCAAAATCCATGACATCAATGACAATGAACCAACGTTTCCAGAAGAAATTTACACTGCTAGTGTTCCTGAAATGTCAGTAGTGGGTGAGTGCTTTATACTGAGGCACAAATGCCTGTTCTATGTTACTTGATGAATAATTTCCCCATCCTCTGAAAATTCAGTCATGTTCAGAATTCTACCTGACAGGTTAAGTATCTCCTGATGAGTTAAGTATCTTTCATTTGGGTTTGTTTGTTCAAACATTGGTATTGCATTCAGAAACAGATTTTTGTGATTTGAGATCTCTTTCTACTTAGAATATTCAAATTATTAATTTACAGTAATTTTTAATATAATTATAAATAGAAAGCAGTTAACGGTGAATCACCCTTCTCCTTAAGAACTGTTAGAATAAGATCACTAAGTTAGCCTGTTGAAAGCTCAATGAATTGTTTCTTTCATTTTCACTGGAGGTCCCCAGTGGTGATAAGCACTGAATGGAGAGCTGTCTCCACTTTCACTCTTTCTGTGGCTGAGTTATATGTTTACTTATGTGCTGTTGATGCACTGCCTGAAGATAGACACACTCATTCTCTTTGCTTTCAGTTTTTCCATGTATGGACAAATCCTCTTGTGCTTTCAGTTCCTCCCTTAACACTCATGAATGGCAGCTTCAAGAATCTTGAACAGCTTGAGTTAATCTTTCTTCTGTTTGCAACGTATTTTCAGTTCCTATCTTACTTACAAAGTTGTGACCTGGATCATGCGAGCTGATTAGATTCATAAACAATAACATTTTGGAATATGAGCTATTATTATGTCCAAACAATTCTTTAGGAAGAATTTTGAAAAGCTTAAAAATATATAGAGTCTCTTTGAAAATTAATATTCACTTATTCATTGTATAACTGTAGACATAACACTAACCTCTAAATATTCAGAAAACACACAATAACTTCGATATCTCTTTTGGCTATTATTACCATTTTAACTACTACCATTGCCTGAACTAGATCAAACAGTGTTTTGTGATTTTTTTATATACACAGGTCTTGAAGTTTTAGTGCTTGCTTTCCCGGGCTTCAGAAAATGTTAAAAGAGCAAGAAAATACATAATTTTTGAAAGAGAATGGCCTCAGCAAAGCTGTGCAGCAATGTGTGCATAATACTAATAATTTCCTATTCCTAATAATATATTTCAATCTTCTTTTAGTTTGCAATTGAATAATTTTTAAAAATCCCAACATTCAGCAAGCAGTTTTTAGCATAAATGAAAATAAAAAAGAAAGAGGAAGAAATCTGTCAGATGATTGCATAGGGCTGTACTGGAATCCCATCAAACTAGTACACGTAAAGAGGAGAACTGAAAAGTCTTCTTTCTTTACTGTTCCAAAATAGAACAAAATGTAATACTGATTTATTAATTTACTGATCAGTTCTCTAGAATCATACATTTCAGTGAATGATGAGCGATGAGATGTGCATATTAACTCTATATGCACTTATCTGAATAACAGAAAGAAGATAGACATGGTAGCATATTATACTATGCAAGTTTACTCATATGCCTCATAGCTTTCAGAGCTACACTGGATAATGTACATATCAACTAAAGTTCAGGGCTATTTGGTTTCGCTTCATGCATTTTAACTTTTCAGCAAGATTGCATATATCATTCATTTAATCAGTATACAACCGTATCTCTGTTACTTAATAACTGAGTAAATTGGTAAATTTCTAATCACTAGTATTTCTTTACTAATTAGTAAGTGAAGGCTGCTATTGCCTAGTGTCCTGCTTTCTTCTCTAAAAGTATCAAAAGAAGCGCACAAGTAGCAAAAACATGCAAGAGCATCAGCTTGAAATAATTGAAATCTACGCATTCCCTGGAGTGCAGGGTTTGCTCCATGCTAAAATATCCTGTACTATAAGGTACTACAAAGGGGTCCAGCAGGTAAGAAAAATATTATTTAGTCTTAATCTACTCCATCTGTGCCATCCTTAAGGTATCAAATCATGATGCAGCCATACACCAGCCTCTTTCAGACCAGAAACAACAGTTTTGATTTCTTCCTCAGGTAGTGGTATTAGCCAGATGGATACCTGAGAATGTGGCTATTTCTATTATCAAATTCAGTGTCTTGACAAAGGTCCATAAATTCTTTGTTGTCTTTCTTCTGCTGAACATTAATCATAGTAAAGGCAGAGATAAATGGGCCAACTTCAGGATCCTGCAGTTGGGTCAGTATCCTAGAAGACATCTTGTTCTCCTGAAATCTTTGTAATGATTACCCGATATTTTCTCTTCTTTCACTTTTTTTTGTTTTCTTACGTTCAATGTTTATGACTCAGAATATTCTTATGGTTTTGATGACAATCTTCTGCTCTGTCCATCATATTCTTCATCTATATCTCCCTCTCTGCTCATTTGGAAGTTTCTTTTCAGAACTGCAGATGAGTCTATTTTCCTCTTTATAGATTTTCCTCTGGATTTTGACTAGTGGTATCTTTTAGAGAAGCTTTCAGAACTTTCTGCTATTTAGACCTTTCTTTTTTTTTTTTATCATTACATCCTTTCTTTTATTTCATAGAATCATAGAACGGTTCAGGTTGGAAGGGACCTTAAAGTTCATTTAGTTCCAACCCCCCTGCCATGGGCACAGACACCTCCCACTAGGCCAGGCTGCTCAAAGCCCCATCCAGCCTGGCCTTGAACACCTCCAGGGATGGGGCATCCACAGCTTCTCTGGGCAGCCTGTTCCAGTGCCTCACCACCCTCACAGTAAAGAATTTCTTCCCAATACCCTATCTAAATCTACCCTCTTTCAGTTTGAGGCCGTTACCCCATGTCCTATCATTACACTCCCTGATAAAGAGTCCCTCCCCATCTTTCCTATAGGCCCCCTTTAGGTACTGGGAGGCTGCTATAAGGTCTCCTCAGAGCCTTCTCTTCTCCAGGCTGAACAACCCCAACTCTCTCAGCCTGTCCTCATAACATAGGTGTTCCAGCCCTCTGATCATCTTCATGGCTCTCTGCTGGTCCCGTTCCAACAGGTCCCTGTCCTTGTGCTGAGGATTCCAGAGCTGGATGCAGTACTCCAGGTGGGTTCTCACCAGAGTGGAGTAGAGGGGCAGAATCACCTCCCTTGACTGTTGTCCATACTTCTTTTGATGCAGCCCAGGATACAGTTGCCTTTCTGGGCTGCAAGCAAACTGCTGGCTCATGTTGAGCTTCTCGTCCACCAGCACCCCAAGTCCTTCTCTTCAGGGCTGCTCTGAAGCTATTCACCGCCCAGCCTGTATTTGTGCCTGGGATTGCCATGACCCAGGTGCACAACTTTGCACTTGGCCTGGTTGAGCTTCATGAGGTTTTTATGGGCCCACCTCTCAAGCCTGTCCAGGTCCCTCTGGATGGCATCCCTTCCCTCCAGTGTGTTGACCGTGCCGCACAGCTTGGTATCATTGGCAAACTTGCTGAGGGTGCACTCAGTCCCACTGTTCATGTCGCCAACAAAGATGTTAAACAGCACTGGTCCCAGTACTGACCCTTGAGGAACGCCACTCATCACTGTTTTCCACTTGGATATTGAGTCGTTGACCGCAACACTTTGAGTGCGGCCATCTACCCAGTTCCTTATCAACATTTGTTGATGTTTCTCTATTCATCTGTTGTAGTCTATATATTCTCTAATCATTCCTTATCCTTATTCCATCCTGTATCTTCAGCACTGTTTCTACTGTCATGCTCACTAGCTGGTCGTTTCTGCTTCTGAATCTGGGATATTAATTCCCAGTGCTTAGTCCTCTCTGCCATAGCATTTATCTTATAACAAACACTTCCTTCTTGTTTCCTATTAACAAAGATTTTTTTTTATTTTTTTTTTTTATAATTGTCTCATTAAACCCTTTTGCATCTTCTGAGTTATAATTTTATAATATAAAAAATGGCAGATTTTGAAAACCCAAATTATTATATTACATTATTAGATTTTTTACAAACTTCAATTTCACTCTGCACACAAATTCTGCCATAAGGAGAGGGGACAAAAAAGGAAAAAACCCCAAACTCCAAACCAAAAAATCCTACAAGATTCAACATTATTTTTCTTTAAAAGGGACGTCTTAAAAGAATTGGACATATCCACTGACGTGCTTGTTTCCAGCTTATTGTTTTACAAGTTACAGGAGTACCATGTAGCCAAAGACCTTTCTGACATCGACTTCTCTAAATATACAGCCCTTTCCAATTCTCTGTTATTCTGCTGCAATAAGTAGTTTATTTCATGGGAGAACATGTGTCTTTATTTCCTCTTTATTCCACTAGAAAGAGCAAAAAAATTCTATTAATTCAGCTTTTTATTTGTACTGAGAATTTACTAGGGAGGGTACTTGCTGTAGTTATGTATGACATAACTCAGGAGCAAGAAAAAGGAAATGTAAGTTTCAAATTCAGCTCTACATGGATATTCTGTTTATCTTCAGTGATTCTTATCTAATACATTACATCATAAATGCATTGTGAGGTCAAAGTCATTAATAATTGTATGGTGTTTGAAGATGCTTGCAAAGAGCACATTAAAAAGGGCCAAATATATTAATTACTATTATAGTACCAGACTCTAGGGAGCTTCAAACATTATAATTAAAATTATGTTAAAAATATGCCTTCCGAGAACTACAATAATCTAACAAATGACTTAATTTCTGGGGCTAGCTCACCACCGTGTAATTCTCGTTTATCGTATAATAACATTGGCAAGTATACAAGGAGAAAATCACAGAATTCATACATCTCATTAATAGCATAGCTGGTGCCATATTCTCCAGTGCCTCCACTGTCTCCTTTTATGCCCTCCTATAGAGTTTAGATTAGGCTTTAGATCCTGCAGACCAAGGACTCTTACCAACTCCATCAGAAGCAATCTGTGCCTAGGTAAAAGACAGAGCAAGGCCCAGCCCAAGTAGTGCTGACTAAGTCACACCCACACGGTAGTCTTTAAACCCTGTCACAACTGATCATCTTCAGCGCCTTGGGATTTCTGGTCCAGGTTTCAGACCAGAGCAAGCAATATATTTGTAGTATTGACCATCAGTGGTCTTCAGTGGCTTTAGTGAACTGAAGCAAAGCAAAACAAGCCGATGGTTTGGCAGTTGATGTGTACAACATAACTGATATACTGATATACAGAACTGCCTCCTCCTGTTCACTTCTTTGCTTGGTTTCTGTCAGGTTTTTCAGAGGAATCACTGATCCCTCGACGGAAGCCTAGAGAGCATGTCTCTCTTCCTCTTACAAGCAATGGCTAAGATCAAGGTGGTGACTTCTGCATCCTGAATGGCAGGCAGAAGTGTAGCAGTGCCCTTGCACTTTTCCCACCAGGCACTTGACCGGTGGCTGGCCAGCAACAGCCAAAGAGCTGAGGCAACATTGAAAAGTATAGTTCACCCATACTGCTTTTGGGTAACGAGATGTACATCACCCTGAGCACAACCCACTGAGTAAATCGCACTGTGTGATAGTGGTGAAACTAAGGAGCCCAAGTCTCTTCCTACAGACTTTAAAGGGAACAGGATCAAATTTACAGTTTTCAGAAGTGTCTGATAGATTTTATTGGGTGTATATGCAGCCATACTCATTGCAGCTAGAGAGAAGGACAGGTGATATGATTGGTTCTGTTTCATGTGTTTGTGTATTAAAATAGCATTAATATTATGTATGCATTATGACAATCATAACTGAAGCAGCAGTAACTGACACGTATTATTACATTGCAAATAGGTTTCTTTTTATTTTTTCAAAACTATTAAACACATTCTTCAGTTTTCTTCCAAATTATCCTTCAAAGTCGATTCTGCATGGTTTTTTTAAGCTAAAATGAAAAAAAACAACAACTCATACAATTGCCCTCTTAATAAATACTGCTAGTTTGAACATATGAAGGAAATGTGAAAATTAGAAACAAGAAATAATTCAGTTACTTGTAATAGAGACAAAATATCTCCTTTCATGGGTTTGCAATGTAGATTTTTCTCATTAATACATTGTGCTGTTCTGATGGATGCCTTGATGATGAATGTTCTCTGTTTTTATCGATATAAAATGGAGGATTTGTAAAATTTACTTGGATAATGCCGTGTTGATTGGTGTACTTGGTTGTTTGATTTTTGTTTTTTTTTACTTGCAGCATTTAAGTTACTGAACGTAATTTGTTTTTACCTTTCTTATACACAACACCTCTTTGCTATTTCAGAGCAAATCTTTTTTAGAAGAAAGTATACCTTCTAGCACTGAAGTTTGCTACATGCTAGGATGGTCCAAAAAGTGCATTTCAGCATAAAGGCAATGCTCTTCAGAACTTAAATATGTTCAACAAAAAAGGCCTCTGTATCCTTTAACAAAATAGTTATATAGACATATATCTACAAATGGAGTTCAATGTGTCTGGAGATATAAGACATTGGTGAATCGGAAACAGATGAAGTTTTTATGACAGCTCTACCACCCCTACATTCTTATATTTTAAAGATGTTCAGATTTTCAGTTTCAGGCCTAGTCTAGATGATCATTAAAGCAATCATTATTACAGCGGATGGTATTCATAATTTTTATCTTATTTTTTCATTATACTTGTGTAGAAGTATTTTTATATATTTATATTTACATATACTTATGTAGAAGATTTTTTAAATCTTCTTTTGTGTTTGAGGCTTTTTTCAGTTAAACCATTTATTCATTCCATTTTAATATCAGTAATAACATAACCAGGAATTTGCCTATTATGCCTTCTTTATGATATGCAAGTTCTCTTTGGAACTCACTGAAGCAAGGGTTTCTGTTCTAAAACAGTTGAGTGTTTCTGATAACTCATCTCTGATTCAACAATTATGCACTTGCTCATTCCATTGATATTGGCGCAATTGTTCACATGATTGAACAACCGACTTGTCAAAAGCAGATTTGTCATCGTCTTGTGAAATCCCAAACTGGGGAAGCATAGCATTTGCTTCTATTTGCCTTTCTATGTATGCTAAAATAAATATGCAATAGTCACACTATGAGAAGGAATAAATAGTTGTGCCAAGTGTCTCGGATTTACAGGTGCTTTGTTTCACAATCTTTGGCAGTATTTGGTGGAAGGCAAGGAGAAAAAGGGTTCAAAGTTCTCATCCTCAGAATAGCCCGTGGCTAAGTAGCCATACGCATATGATGATTTCTTTTTTTTTCTTTGGTTTTTTTTTTCCCACTCCTTTCCTATATACTCAAAATGATATCTGCACTTTATGGAGGTACAATAGGGGAGATCCTTGTTGATACTTGATTTCTCTGGTGGAAGAGTTGAACAGGATGTAGAAACTATTTTGATTCAGCAAGAAATGGCAGAAGCAATTCTAAGCATTTCATGTTTTGAAGAACAGGTATATTCCACTAAAATTTAGAGATGGTCTTTAAGATTAGAAAGTTTTCTGGAGTCTAAATAACCAGCAGATTTCAAAGTTTATATAGCAGTCTTTCTTCTGGTGGTATCTATCTGTATTAACACTTAGAAGGTAGGGAGTGCAAATTACTAGTTTTTCCCAAGTTCCAACGACCTATTTAATCATCTTTTTCTGTCATGGTCTTGCATGTGCGGTTTCATATCATGTAGACATCATTGGACAGAAATAAAAGGAAAAAAAAAAATCTGTTCTAGGTAACGGAAAGCAGACATTTATTGTAATAAAAACAAATAAGTCTTCTGAAAAGAGGAAGTGAGTACATAAGTATGAAATTATTGTAGCTGAGCAAGGATAAGAATACAGTTCAACTATAGAGCTATTGTTTGCCTTTGCTAATTAGATCTTAATCACGCACATGGGATGAGGAAAGTTTAGATTCAATTTATGTAGAATGAGATCCTAAAATAGGAAAGAATGTACCTGAAGTTGACTATCAGATCAAATATATTTGAAACGTCCAATTGACATTAGCTGAAATTTTCTTTGGGATCTGCTCAAATGCAAATTGATGTTCTGGGACCTCCACCTAGTTCACTAAGTTGACTTTGGCTGTTTCAGGTACTTCTGTGGTGCAAGTTACAGCTACTGATGCCGATGACCCTTCATACGGAAACAGTGCCAGAGTAATTTACAGCATACTTCAGGGACAGCCATATTTCTCTGTGGAACCAGAAACAGGTCAGGAAAATTGTCATTATTTCCATTTATCATAAACTGTAGATTTTTTTCCTTCATTTTATAAATCCTATATCACCTAAAAAAATACTTTTAAAAACTAACTGAAATGAAGTAATATTTCTTGATTTTTTCCCTCGTAACTTAGAGTTCTTACAGCTGACAGTATGAAGCATAAGTAACTTTACAGTGGTACTATTGATAACTTAAGGATCTAAGTAACAACATGTCTGATAAAGGCAAGAATAAAGGTTTGTGTCCTAGAAAATGTTTTTTTTTTTTTTCTTAATGGACTAATAAAAGGCATTATTTCTAGGCATAAACCTTGTGTGTAAATATTTTGAATCATTTTTAACATGAAATGTAACCGGAAAGGGAGCTGTGATGTAGAACTAAGGTTTGTTCAACAGCCTGTACTGAAGGCTATTTATAAAGCTTATGAACAGAAATTTGTACTTTAAAACATGAAATTAATACTTTAGAAATGTATTTCACAGACTAATACAAAAAAGATGCAACAGATTGCTGCACATCAAAAATAAGGAGGTTATTAACAATTTTTGTTTTTTCTTTATTTATTTAAGGCATCATCAGGACTGCTTTGCCAAACATGAACAGAGAGAACAGGGAGCAGTACCAAGTAGTTATCCAGGCAAAGGACATGGGAGGCCAGATGGGTGGATTATCAGGGACCACCACCGTGAACATCACTTTGACTGATGTCAATGACAATCCACCTCGATTCCCCCAGAGTAAGCTGCATTTAATAGTTGCCTTGCACTGTAAAAGCTTCAAACTAAAGAGTTAAGCAACGACCATCTGGTTTAATTTAGAGTAAATCTAGATTATGGGGCACACATGAACAAAAGGCTTATGTACTGATTTATTCACTATTATTAAAGCAGTATATTAAATGTTACAGCATTTGTTTGTTAGGAAACAACAGTTACATGGTCAAATATAACTGCAGCAAACCTGAAATACTTTCCAGTACTATGGGAGGGGGTGGTAGGTGGACTCATAAGAGCATTAGAGCAATGTTTTTCTTTTCCCTTACCTATTGCTTAAATCCTACATGCTCCCCCACTGCAAATAAAACATGTAGCAATTCTGGATATACAGAAATGTTTGAATTGTAGTGTCTACTTAAATATTTAATCATAAAGAACGTGGAAAAGAAATTACTTGAAGGGAATCAAGCAGATTTATACTTTTCCAGTTGTAGTGCTACAAAACCTAATAGAAAATTTCCCAAAGGAAAGTAAAAGACATTCAACTTTTTTTATTTTTTTTTACAGCTTAAGTTTACCAAAGCGTTGTATAATGCTTTAACTTCCGATAGTACAGCTATCAGGACTTTGTATCCTTGAACTAAAATATAAAAACATTCCTGGTCTCTATGTAATATGGAGATGTTAAATTATGTAACATCAAACTTGTTAAAGGTTAACCATTTTAAATACGTTTGAAGCCTTTTGCATGTACTGAAGTTGTAATAGTTGCAAGATGGTTTGGACACACTTAATAGCTAAAGGATTTAGAGTAACCTCACCACCCATTTTTTCTTCTGTATGACTCTACTGAATCCAGTAGTTACTGATGATCAGCCTTCACGCTCAAAATAACACAATCAGCTTCAAATGAGTCTGATTTTTATGTGCTCTTTATGGTACAAATGGAGTACATAATTTTGTTCAATTTAATATTGTAGTTAACATATATGTGGTTAGCTAAGATGTTTATCAGCCTGTGATTTCATAGACACACTCAAAATAGAAAAAGCATAAACAATCAAGTACTTAAAATTTGTGCATTTCCACACATGCCCTATTCTGGACAGAATTTATTGTTAATTTGTCATTTTGTGTTCTTTGTATTTCCATAACTTTTTGATTTATTATTTTTCTTGTTTCCATTTGTATATAGAGGATTATGGTAATTCCAGTCCTGTGTAAGTAAGGAATGCTGTATTACTCCTCTCCGGACCTATTGAGGAAGACTATTTGAAGAGGTGTCATGTTCAAAGCTTTATGGGAAAGCTAATTTCAACAGTTAAATTTAAGACAGCACATAATCATCAAACATGCATATTTATGCCCTTCTTTTTTTTCCTCTTGTTTTTTTAAAGTGCATTAAATTAATACTTAGAATGATGGAATCAACTTTCTAGAACATTTTTAAATTGCTTATCTGTCAGTCCAACATCATATTTGAGTCAGATGAAGATCTGATGTAGCATCTCAGAAATATCTCTGCATTTTTCTGTCAGTGTAAATCAGATGCGACCTTTGCTTTAAAGAAAATTTTAGTTTAACTTTCATGGGGTTTTTTTTGTTGTTGTTTTGTTTTGTTTTTCTCTATACATTCTCTCTGCTGACAGCTTTGCTAGACATAAATTTATCTAGCATTTATAAACTAATTAAAACTAACACATTTATAAAGCTGACTGATTTTACTAGATATATGAAAGTAAAAATAGCTATTGACTTTTTAAAAAATCTTTATATTCAATCTCAAAATGCAAATAGAAATTATAATGATTCCTGATTTTAATAGAGTTCAATAAGACTACTGGAATTGATACTGATTAAGTTAAATTATTCTTATTCTGTTCCATTAATAAAAACCAGATGTTCATGTATTAGGTTCATGAAACAATCATATTTGCATCAGATTTATAAATTACCAGAAAAAATATTAAAAGGTCTGTTATATTTTCACAGAACTCAGCATATTACAACTACATGTTTCAATAAGATGTTTCGTAACAAATTAAACTTCTCCCAAAAGAAACTCAGAATTGTGAAAAACTTTACATATTTTATTTTATCATACTTTCTCAAAACAAAACAAAACAGAAGAGCTGTTAATTCCTCTCTCTTTTTTTTTTTTTTATTCCTCTGTTTAGATTACAGAACAAGGACTTCTCAGAATATTTTTCTCTTTTTAAAGATCTCCTGAAAACCATATAGGTAGCAGTGTCTCTTCTTCTGAGGAAACACGATAAAATTTAAAATGTTATCAAGGTTCTGCACAAAAAGGCCATCAACTGCAATATTTCCAAGTATTCTCAGAAGTGAGGAGATGGTGTTGACCAATGATAAATGGAAAAAGTGTTTTATGGACTTAGGAGCCTGAGTCTGACAGAAACTCAGTGCATCTGAGTTATGGCAGCCCACGTCTCCTGTGAGACTACAGCCTGTATTACTCTCTAAAAATATTTACCTCTACATTATGTGCCTATTCAAGAGTAAATGGGCAGAAGGGTAAACATGAATAAGATTGCTTTTTCATTTTTATGACTGAATGAAGTATTTCCAGACACAGGTGTGTAGATTTTAATCTTCCAGCTGATTTCCACTCTCCTTAGTATATGGAAAAGCTTTTCCTTTCCTTGATCCTCCCATTTTTATTCCTGACACACATAAATGAAAGAACATGACTCACTGGAGTAAATGCAAACAGTAAATCACTTTCCTTGAGGAAGAAGAGAAGTGAGAGAAAAAGGATAGACAGCAGAGTTTTACAAGAATAATTCTAGTGTGGTGCAGTTCGTGTTCTGATACAGTGTCTCAAGCTGCACTGCATCCCATACTTAGTCAATGCATTAAATGTCTTCAGTGACAAAAATAATAAAATGAAGTGTCTCATACCACGGTTGAGATTTCTATAAGTGGGTAGGTTAGACATAAAATTATTTTTCAGATGATAGGTTTCTGGTTATTATCGCTGTCTGTTTCCACTACCTTATTAGCAATTCAAGATATGAGCTCTTACCACTTTGTAGACTAAATTAATGAGTTGGGTATTGCAGTGGGAGTCAAAGTAGTGTCCACAAGGGATAACTTGGGGATGTAGTTTTAAACACTCCAGAAAAAAATGGGGGGGATAGTTGACACAGCATAGAACTAATTATAACATATAAATATTAATTGGGAAAAAAGTGGTCTTTGACCATAGTCTCACAT
Organism: Rissa tridactyla; assembly: GCF_028500815.1. Lineage (NCBI taxonomy): Eukaryota > Metazoa > Chordata > Aves > Charadriiformes > Laridae > Rissa > Rissa tridactyla. Next base: position 85,540,804 of record NC_071467.1, on the reverse strand, counting down.
AGTACCGAATAGATACTAAATGGGAGCAGAGGCTATTTTTGCTTCTGTTCTTTTTACCATTAGGCGATTACAGAGAGATTATACACTAACGTAGCAAAGTACACAGATTTAAGTATTAGAGAAAGGTAATGAAAATGTCAGAGCAAACGCAAGATAAATCACTTGTTTGAAACACTAAAATGCAACAGAGCAAACACAAATTCATATAAGCAGAATGTGGAGTGTATATGGCCATCAAGTATTAATTCTGCTGCTCTATATCACTTTCATATCAAAAGCTACCTAAGTAAAATTGTATGAAGAAATTAAGAAATTCAATTTCAATATTTTTCATTCAACGTTTTATTATAAACGATATGTGAATGTGTGTATTTTTTTGAATTTTTGCTTTTTTTTTCTTTTCTTTTCGGTTTGGTAAACTGTAATTTAACAGAACAGAAAAAACCTAGTTCTGTAGAATGAAAGAAAGTCTCAAATATCCCAATGAATAATAAGGTTTTTTTTTTCAGTTAGTGTTCCCAAAACCAAAACCAGTTCCTTTGTCACTCTGTAGCTGGCTTGTAATATACTCTATTAAGAGACGCTGATAATCCTCACATGACTCACCTGTGCTTTCCTGACGATCTGATAAAATCAATGTGCCAGTGGCCTTCCCGTACTGCGTTACCACTGCTCTGTCCCCATGATTCTTCCTGATCACACAAAACTAATAACCCCCTTTATGGACTTTTCTGTACTTCTTATTTGTAACAAGATATATATGTGCTGCCTTTGGGGGAGCCTATTTCACTTTTTCCTGTTGTGGTTGCTGGCCTTTACCACTTCCGTTTTTGTGGTGCTGTTAACTGAACTCTCTTTCTAACTCACTTTACTTACCTTAGGAAGTCTCGAAGTAAAATGTCAAATCTTGGAACACTTAACTAAGGCCAGAGAAGAAAATGTTTTTCAGTAGAGCTTTGATGACTTAACTTTCATCTTTGGAATGACAGCTGTATCTGCATTCATTTTAAAATCTTCTTCTGAGAATTCTTCACAGTGCGTTATGTGCCCCACATGTTTTTCTACCCTATGTTCTGAAAGATGGGACCAGAGATCTCAACCTTTTTTTTCAGTTTTCACAGTAAAGCTAGGATATAGAATACTAAAATGTATGGTAAGATATTTATTTCAATTTATTGCAGTATGTCTGAATGATGACAGTTTTATTCCTATGGGTTTTTATCAGCTGTATGACACCACAATAAAGGGATACAACTGAGAGTAGCACAAAACCAAAAACTGCAATGTTCATAAGCCCTATTTAAGTATAAATTAACTGCTTTAACAAGTATAGGCACACCTTCTGTTTGTGGATTTTCAAAACCCTATCCTTGCATTAAGATGTCATTCAAATTTATTTAACACTGTATCTGACGATCTAATTTTGAAAGCTGAAATTGCTTAGAATTGTCCAGCAAAGTCAGGGAGTTCTGTTCTTTGTTCTTTGTATTGCTTCCACGATAAAATAGATGTAAAATGTATATCAGAAGATTCACCTTAGATATTAAGGGGAAAAAAGCAGAATGAAGCCTGAAAAGAGCACAGAACTGTTTTTCCAGATGATGTTTCAGGAATGTCATCAACAAGAAAAGTACAGACATGGTTGATTCTTCTTTGAGATAGAAGAATAAAGGTCTTTTTCAAGCCAATTTTTCTATGATTTTGTTTTTTGATGATTTTGGTTTTCGATGATTTTGTTTTCAGTCTTCTACCTGAAGTTTTCCCCTGCATAGTTCTCTGACTCACATTTTGCCTATCCTCCCAATATTAAACGGCAAGCTCTCTAAAACATAAAAGATACACAAAAATATGTAATCAGCTATTGTGTGACACAATGTTACTTAATGCATGTGTAATGGCTTATGGGGGTCCTGAGTGGCTCTTTGTCTCTTTGACAGGTACCATCCACCTCCGCATTCCTGAGTCCTCCCCAGTTGGGACAGCCATTGGCAGTGTCAAAGCCACAGATGCAGACACTGGAAAAAATGCAGAAGTAGAATACAGAATTATAGATGGCGATGGGACAGATATGTTTGATATTGTGACACAGAAGGACACACAGGAAGGCATCATAACTGTGCGAAAGGTGTCTATTAACAACATCCACTAAATGGTTTTGGTGTCAATGTTATGCCACAAATGTTCTTTGGAAAAAAGTGCTTAGGTCATATGGTATGTTCTGACTATTTAGCACTTGCAAGCATCTCCCATCAGTGACTGAACAGTACTATTTCCTTTTAAGATGAACTGGAAATAACACGTGGTAACAACATCTGAGCTGCAGCATAGGTTTAAAGCATCATTGCCAGGAAAGTATGTAAAAAATGCACCATCCCCAATGTGCTAGTACTAATTGTCTATGTGATTTCAAATACAGACTTCTTTAGTAATTATGTAATCTCTATTTTCTTCAGCAAGCAATATGCAGTTCACTCACTACTGAGAGACATAGGTTTCCATTACCTAGGAGATTCTCATCAACACAGGTGACCAGCATATGCCAGAACGCAAACACACTCACGGAAACAGAGTCACAAGCTACATTGTTTTGTTCCTATTTCGAACACATCAGCCGGTTAACGCATGAGCAGAGAATAATGACGGTGTCCCTGTTTCAGAGCTAGCTTTATTTCTGCCCTCTGCCTTCATGTCAGTGCACTTTCAGAAGCGTAAGGTCTCACTTTTAGAAGTGCCATTCTCCTGCTTTTCAGCAATTTCCCTTCCAGAAGTCCCTCAGTCCTTTTCTTTGGCATTTTCAGATGTGTTTCTAAAGAGTTCAAGCAGCATTTCTAACATAAAGCACTGTTTATATTAGCTTTTAAAACAAATCTCCTTAAGCAGAGAATAACAAATTAAACACTACTACAAAATATATCTCTGCATCTCTTGATAATCACAGCCAAGGAAAAGATAAGTTCTGCAAAGATCAGAGTGTGTTCCTTTTTAATCTCTATGTTCTATCCTCATAGTCAGCATTGTAGTTTATCTGGGAAGGACTGAAAATACAAAGTTTGGGGGCCAATATTTTTCCTTTTTCTAGAAGTTTGCGAAGGCTTCTCTTGAGATGCTCTTTTCTTGCTTGATTCGAGTTTTTCCCACAGACTGCTATTATACTAAATCAACACAGTCTTGAAAACACAGTCTAATAAATGGATCAAGCATAAAAAATTCTTAAGCTATAACACAGCAGCTCCAAAAATGTCACCAATAAATGCTAATGAACAAGAACTTCTCATTTTGTCATTAGCAATCTGACACATTTTGCTATTTTCAGGATGCTTTCTCATATTGATAAATAAGTAGCTTATATGGATGGCACAAACAGCAGCATTAACTAGCAAGGAAGAAGATATGCTCTGTTTGTTCATTTATGAAAATGTTCTTTTTTTTTTATTATTTAGACACATTGATTTCTGTTTTCAATGGTGAATAAGTACAAATAGCTGGCATTCCTTTACTGAGCCCTTACGTTACTTAGTCTGAATTTAATATTTGCTGCAGAAGAACTTTTCCTATACAAGTTTTTCTATACAAGTTCTCACAGACAAAATAATTGCTTTGCCGCAATTTCATATATTTGGGCAACAACTTTGTGCATTACTGCTGATATGTTGGAATACTTGTATAATCCACGCATTTTATATCCATGTGTCGTAGCGTAGCCTGAAGAGATGTCCAAATGGACGTGAATGTACTAGAAGGAAGTTAACTACATCTGTGTGGTGCACCTTCTGGCAAATTAAGCCAGCTAATTAGAATAAAGCAGGACTAACATGGCTTCTTTGCTTCTAGGCTTGAAGCCAGCATCCCTTAACAGCAGCATGCTGCACTTAATAGACGCAGCGATAGTCTCAGATCTAGCTTAAATAGCAGCAGTGTTGCATTTCTCAATTATATTCATAGATATTCTCCCTTCTGCTCTAACCACTGTTTTAAAACAAGTTTGGGGCAGTAGGAAAACTCATTCTTTTACTGGACTGCATTTTTCTGCTCTTAAATAGAATATTTGAATTTCTGGCATCTTTCATGGGCATTAATTTATACTTAAAAGCAGTTAGGCAGAAAAAACAAGTCTTCTCCCACCCATTTTAATGAATGAAAACCATGAGTTTGATATCTCCCTGAGATTTTGGGGGAGTTAAGGGAGTCTTTGTGTCAGAAAGGTAAATTCTCAGCTTGCTCATTTCCTCAATATCATTAATTAGCTAACACTTTTCTTCTATGACAGTTAGAAAAATTTGAAGGAATAGAGGTTCTTTTCTATCCAAAATCATTTCTAATTATAACCCTGAACATGTCCTCCTTCCATTTTAAAAAGGAACTGCTGACAAAAATGTCAAATCTATTTTGCAAAAAGAAAAAAAAATCTCTGATGTTGGATTCATTAAATTAAATGAAAAGGAACAAGATTAATCTCTTACTATTTCACTAGATATAGAGAACTTTGACACACACCCCCTCCTTAAAAGAAACGTGAAACATTCCTGATACTTGAGGCCAGTTACACTTGTTTAATAATAAGGATACTCAGTCCATTTTGAGTATCCAAGAGTTTATAGTATTTCCTGAGAAATATTAGTATTAAGTACCTTCTTCTGAACTGTCAGTATTTCAAATCTGTATTTCAAGTATTTTAAATGACCATATGATTGTTTCAAATCAATATTCTTGTGAAACAGCTGCAAAAATCACAAAATAATTGGTAAAATTGCACTGAAAACCTTTTTGTCATTGGTGCTATGATAATTCAAATAATATTTAGGAAGAGAAACTTCCTCCAAAAACAATGGAAGTTTCTCACTAGAGAAAGTGATCCCTATGCTGTGGAAAATTTGAACTGTATTGTGGTTCCCCCAACCCAGGGCAAGATCTGACAAGGCTTTGAGTCCTCTTCACTTTCCATTATGTAGATAGGTCAACATCTGTCAATATGTAATGTAATTTAATAAAGTATATCCTCATCTTAATTTTTAGCCACTGGACTATGAGACAAGACGACTTTATACCTTAAAAGTAGAAGCTGAGAATACCCATGTGGATCCACGCTTCTATTATCTTGGGCCTTTCAAAGATACAACTATTGTGAAGATCTCTGTAGAAGATGTAGATGAACCTCCTGTCTTCAGCAGATCTTCTTACCTTTTTGAGGTGCATGAAGATATTGAGTTGGGGACAATAATAGGAACAGTAATGGCACGGGATCCTGATTCAGCCTCAAGTCCAATAAGGTAGTACTCTACTCTGTAAATACATCATTTGCTAAAAAAAATTAAGAGAAATGGTAATACAACATGAATTTTCATGTAAACGTAGCGCACAGGAAAAAGATGCTAATGTTTTTTTCTGTTATTTGTTAGTGTCCCAGAGACAGACAGAATTGAGAATGATGCTATCCATCAGCCTCTGAACACCTCAGGGAACAGCCGTTCACTTGCACACAAGAGATGTAGGAAATGTTTTCTAGTACTTCAAATCTCAGAAAATTTATAAAATTACACATTGATTTCAAGTAGGTTCCTAATGAGTACTTTTTGCTTCGCACTGTGAAAAAGCGTCAAACCTGTCTATCACCCAGGATGGGCACAGAGCTTTCTAATTCTTCCTCTGGGCAGTCCTGGAAAGTATGCAGTCCGGATCTCACCTGCTCTGGTTGGTGCGTTCGGCTTTGTAGGTTTGTCAGAGTGATTGCTATACAGGATAAAATTATCTTTGTGTGTGCTCAAACACCCCAAAGAATTAGACATGAAAAGATTAATATATTCAAAAATCTTTTTTATATATACTACTAGATGCTACATACTACAACGCATATAGCTGAATGCAGTAAACTATATTTTGGTGTGGGATTTTTTTGTTTGTTTTTCTATAACAAGCTTTAAGAAACAGGTAAGGCAATGCTGTCCAAGAGGGATATGTGTTGTCTGAAATACTGAACGAAGTACAAAAATCACATTCTGGCAAAAGAACCCTATTTACTGACCTTGAAGTCAATTGTCACATACTTCTTAATGAGGCCCAGATGGTAAAACTGGATTAGGAAATGAAACTGAATCTAATTTTCTCCTATGGTGATTTGTGTGTATGGAAAAGAGATAACACCAAGCCTCTAAAATTTAAGAATATATAAATAACTTAGCATTGCATCTTTTATCCACTCTAATTGCATAAGACAACTGACAATTTTAGAAGTTACATTTTCTTAATTGTGACTGGAAAAAGAACAAACAAATGAGCTTTGGTTCATTTTGTTTGTGACGCAACTTGGCGACCTGAAGAACTGTGGCAGGTATTTCCCTCATCACTATTTACACAGAGTAGCAACCTAGAGATTATTTTATATAATTTTTCTATGTCCTGTTGATTTTTCTTTCATTCTCTCATAGAAAATAATTTAGAAGAGGCAGGTGGAGCAAATCAATAGTAATAAGGACAAAGAAATTTCTAAAAAATTGAAAGGTACCATTGAACCTATATATTTGGTTCGCTTGAAGAAAAACATCAAAGATATATGTGAAAATGCTATTCATAGTACATTCATTTCTTTTAGCTTTCATTTAATGCTATCTAGTTGAAGACAAGAACTTTAAAACAATTTACATTGCATAGATTGAATTCTCTTTAGTATTTTCTTTGCTTCTCAACTTCCAAAGCAACCTTGTATATTCCTTCAAACAATAATTACTTAGGACAAGTTTTTACAAGCTTTTATTTCTTACAATATCAATATTAAATACAAAGTACTATGTCTATACCCCAGAAGTGAAAAGCTAACATTTAAACAAAAGTATTTTGAAAGTTGTCATATTTTGAAATTAGGGCAGTTTGTAAACTATTTTAATACTACTATTAAAAAAAAATATTACAGCTGCAAGTTGTAGATCGATTCTTTTTTTTTTTTCTGTTTAGGTGTTTATTTTAAAATATTCATTTCTGTTTATTAAAATTCTGTATGTTAGACTTCCTAGAAATTGAGTGCAAATAGCTTCCTGATGCATTAATTTCTCTTTCTGTTCAATTAATATCTTTTGAAAATAATAAATTTGGTAACATTTTCAGGCCATCAGAAGTAATATGATATAGTAAAAGTATGTGATTATCTCATGGCTATTATGAAATAGTATGGAATTTTTACTAAAACAATGTAGAAGAGGTCTCATCAGCTGGCAAACGGATTATTGCCTATTGAAAACTTAGCTAGAGTGCTTTCGAAATAAGTTTTTTTCCTCACTAAAACTCCTTCCATGGATGAAGTAAAATCAAATGCTTATCATGTAAGCCCAATAGTCTTAAATATAATTTCTCGGAAAAATAGCAGGTTTTTGTTTAATTCTAACTACCAATTATTAATGTCAGCTAGTAGTAAAAAAAATAATTTGAGCAAGTCTTTCCTGCACTTTCAGAAGTCTTTTTTGGCTGTTCTAATTTCCTTTTGTTTTGTTCTTGTATTCATTTTGGTGTTGGCTTTTTTGTTGGTTTTTTTTTGTTTGTTTTACATATTTATGTTATTATGTGTGGTGGAATGAGCAAACAAAACTCACCAAAATGTTACAGACATTATATTCATATTACAGCAGTTTTTCATTTGGCTCAATTTAGTTAAGTACTGTAAGTAAAAAGAGATACACTTGATGAATTGTTTAGATCACTCATAAAAGTTCACAGAAACATGAACAATTGTTTCTACTGCACTGTACAAGTGTACTAGCAGACTTTCTTTTTTTTTTTTTATTTGTCCCAATTCTGCCAGGTTGTTAGACAAATGTTCTGTGCTTCACAAAATCTTACACTTAATTCCACATCAAAGGTTTAATCATAACTTTGGACGCAGTGTTAAATATTATAAAAAATGGAGGAAAGAGCAATTTTCTGATTATAGTTTGACATTCTGCCATATTGTGTTAGTAGAAGTTTTGCCTGCAGAAGCATAGCAATTATAACAACATAGAAGGTCCTTTAACATCAGTATGTTCATGAAAGTGAAAGTTCTGCATGTGAACTTATTTTTATAGAGATTTTTTTAACTTGATCTCTAGCAAATTAATATATCATAAAGTGTAGAAGCTGAGCTTATAAACATACTTTTGAAAAGCTCATAAATTAGCTGTCAGTCTCAGTCTGAAGGAACAGTACATCAAAAGCAATTTTCCTTTCAGGATTAAAACAATTCTTTAACCCTATATTGAAATTCTGACTTATTTTTTATGATTCTTATATATGTCTATAAAAGCTCAGATGATCAAATATTACACTATTGTATCATATTTATGAAATTCTTGCAATTTTTATTCCTCATTCTATGGAACTAAACTTGAGAATTTTCATAAGTTTTTATAGAAACTGAATGCAAGTCTTCTCAAAATTAACCTTTGTAATGAAATGTATAGAACCTAAAAGCTTTATTGACTTGCTGTGAAACATGCTTTCTTCCATTTTCCATCATTTTGAGAATGTGTTTTCTTTCTCTATCATATTTAGGTTTTCTCTGGATCGTCATACTGACCTTGACAGGATATTTAATATCCATTCTGGAAATGGGTCCATCTATACTTCTAAGCCACTTGACCGTGAGATATCACAATGGCACAATCTTAGCGTTATAGCAGCTGAGATCAGTAAGCCAATTTGGTCTCTTTTTCCTTTCAGTTTTCCGTAACCTGCAAAGTTACAGCTGTGACTTCATGAGAAAAAGCCTCCCTTCCTTCCCCCCGTGCCCCATTCTATTAGATATTCTGGGAAAGTAAATTGGGGGTAGCTAAGCCCAGCTGTTTCCTCATAACGTTTTTCCTCCCCAACTTACACCACTGATGTTTAATGTCCCAGTTACTTCTGCTATGTTACCCAATCAAATAATGACACTGGAGTAATCCTGGTTTTTTCCTTTTCTTTGAGGACAATTGCATTATTTTGCTGTTAAAGTAGCAGAGTTCAGGATGGTAATCCATGTTTTTGTCTCTATCATTTTCTTCATTTCCTTAGAAATATTTTCACTATCTCTTCCTATGGTATCTACAGCTCTTGGAATCAACACATCTTACAAGTTAGGTTCAAACTGATCCCTAAACTGTAGCATTTCTTAGACTATTTACATCGGGTCTCTGTAGATATTTTCATGTTAAAAGTACAAAGAGTCTAAACTACTACAAGTCCTAAACCTTCCACAATATTGAGATTAAGTCCAATCGCCCGACAGAAAATTTTCTGAGGGACAAAGGGCTGATCTTTGAAATCAGCTACTGAGGATCATTTGCTTTCAAAGACACTGTTTTTTCAGGGTTAATTCTGGATCAGTGAAAAAAAAAAGAAAACATTGCTGGTCAGTAGTGAAACATGGCTGGCAAGGACCACACTGCAGAGAAGTAAATGGAGCATTGCATCCAGCCAATTAACCACTCTTAGCCTGCCTGTCCCCATTTCTGTAGTTCAGGGTAACAGGCTGCTCGTACCGAGCACATCCATTAGCTGTACTTTTTTTTTTTTTAACCTTTTTTTTTTTCCCTTGAGATGCATGGTCCTGAGCTTACAATCATTCACAGTGCTGTCCAGTGTTGTAAGAATACTTTTCAGAAGTATTTATAAAATGAAAAACCCTAGTATCCTTGTATGCTTATATCATAGGGATAAACTTACTTCCCTCTCAGGACACTTTGAGGAAATTTGCATTCTGGACCTTGTAGGAGTAGCTAGCATTCTCCAAAGAGGTACATTAGTTTTGGAGAAAGAAGCGAAGAGGGAGATTTAAGTCTTCAAAACTTTAAAAATATTACCTGTGAAGCATGACTCAATGGGAAAGAATTGTTAAGAATAGATCATATTTGGAAAGTCAGTACAAAAATGCAAAAGGCTATGAAAAACAGTGCCCTAAACCTGCCATTTTAAATAATTCAATATGTCAAAAAGGTCCACATCACACTCTGTAGCAAAGGTGTTATTAATAACAAGTGAACTTAATGCCAGCTACTCCTAAATTTCTACTGTTTTATTTGAAAAAGTTTAAAAGGAAAACGAAATCAGTAGTTCTGAATCATCTCTATTGTTACTTATCCCATTCTACTGAAGTTAGAAAATCATATAGTATTTAGCTACCATCTAGCAGAATTCCAAGAAACTTGGAATTGGCTTCAATTTTTTACACCCAGTCATTATTTCAGATTCTTGGTACGGCAACTAGACCAGCAAGTGAGAAAAGGGACTCTTGTATTCCCAAATTAACCTATACTTATGAGAGGGCACTCCAAATAATACTAGGGTTATGGCATTGGAAAAGGGGGAGATTACTATTCTTCTTTCTTAACCTAAGGTCTGAAAATCTACACATATATTTTAAGGCAATTTAAACATAAAAACTCTAATAAATTTTTTACCAGATATTTTGGGGGATACTTTCATTGGCTTTGTTGGAATTCCTCCACACTTATTAAGGCATGAGAGAGAGAAAGTCAGGCTTCAAAAATTTTCAAAACAGCACAAAGTCAATAATGTATTTTCTGTGTAAAACAAAACAGATCACAAATAATTTTAAAAAAAAAAATCAAAACCTTACAGCAGAATAATACTCTTGAGCCCTCCCAATAATGAAATTTGTCATTAGAGTAGTGGGCATATTTTTCATATATTATATTTATATAGATTATTAACAGTTGCAGCCCCTATTTTTCGTGTAAAATCTTAATTGCTCACTAAATACCAATACTTTAATTTATTTTTCACTCTAAGTGAAATATCTCCGTATTTTTCAGGAGGCCAAATTCTTACCTGTTATCAGTTTGTACGTTAAATTTTGACCAGTTTCATACCTAATTTTGCATGTCTATTGCTCACAGAATTTGGAAGAAAGCAGAAAACTTTTAGTGGGAAAATAAACTCATTATTCTTCTCTCTTCTTCTGTCAGACAACCCCAAAGATACTACTCGTGTTCCTGTCTACGTAAGAATTTTGGATGTTAATGACAATGCCCCACAGTTTGCTGTATTCTATGATACTTTTGTCTGTGAAAATGCAAGAGCCGGCCAGGTATGCCTTTGATAAACACTTTCCACTATCCAGTTTTGCTAGGGCACTCAACTGTAGACCATTCTTGCCTGTTGCTTGGGAGAAATCATGTCCGAAATAGCTTTTGAAAAGTTAAAAATGAAAGCAAAGTAGCTCTGTAGGTGAGGCTTAGAGTGAAATATCAGTGAAATATGTTACAACAGCATCAGTATTTAAATTACCACTTTTCTTTACCTAACTCTGTGGGACTGTTAAATCCTGACTAGGTATGTCCAAGAGACATGGTCATAATTAGTTTCACCATTATCTTCACAAAGTAAAATGTTATATGTAACTACTGGAAAGTTTTATCTATATTTTCAATAATTCTCAAATAACAATCCATGCAGACGGTGGCGATTATAGACATTTCCATCTGTCATACCTTTTTTAATTTTGTTGTTGTTAGATTTATCTTTTATTATGGCACCAAAAAACTTTCGAAAAGAGAATACAAAGCATATATCTTTTGAACTGATAACATAATATTTTGGTTTGCCTCTCAGAGGCTACAGAATGTGTACTTCAGTTTAAGTGAAATGACGGGCTAATAGGCAGGTGCTTATTAGAACTGCTTAAAAATAATTTCCTATTACAGCACAGCATATTCCAGAGCACGGTCAGCCAATAATAAGTCCTTTAAAATGGTAGCAGTACTACCTCAGTGCAATCATTTTAGCACCTTTGAACAGAACATGGGAGAAGCACTTGCTTGTCTTAACTGTTTTGAGTCCTGTAGGTATGGCATTCAGGTTGTATTACAAATTTCACATTCAGGTTGACATTCTTCTATCTAAAGTAACATCAGTTGGAAATTAGTACAGAGGATTTAAAGCCCAAAATTAAAATACATAAAATGTCTAACGGTACTGAGCAAGGGCATTTGTCTGCTACGAGAGTTATAAGATAATTGAAGCTGTTAGACAAATAGAAATCACTGGCTAAACATCCAGAATTTCTGACAGTTGCAGTGTCTTCTATAAGTGCTACAATAATATTTCAGTCACTTTCAATATGAGATATGGATTAAGAATTGGAAAAGTAGAGCACTGAATTTTCCTCTTCCAGTTCCACAAAAAAAGTCCTGGGTAAAAAAAAAAATCTAAACGCACTAATCCACAAATTTTACTCTGTTTCAGGTTTTAGAATCTGTTCTGTCCAGGTCACTAACTATGGAGGGTACAGGAAATGCTTAATAGAAGTTATATTTTCATGTAAACATATTTTGAGGAACTCTTTTTCTGAGCTATCTAGAATATTGGTGTCAGTATAATTTAAAAGTAAATATGAAAAGTTATTTCTGCATTGCACTGGTTTTCTGTTCACTTTCAGAAAAGACTGCCAGATAAAAATGGAAAAACCCACACTAATCATTTATAACTAATAAATGAGAAGCTAAATAAGTGTGTGTATCCATAAATGTTTATTTAAATTTTTGTAGAGCTCAGTAGTGTCTCCTTTATCAGAAAAAAAGTGACGTTTACTAAAAGGACCATAAATATAAACATATTTTAAAAAAAAAATCTGAATTGCAAATGATTGTTTAAAGAAAACAATTCACAGGAAGAGAAAAAAATTCAATGCAAGATAACAAGAATAATCTATTTAAATGTAACTATGTTCTTCTTGATTACTCGTAGATCATAAATAAGACTTGTTATTTTGGAATTCAGTCCATCCTGAGAGACTGAATATAATCAATCCATACTGAGCACGGTTCTCTAAGTTTGGTTCCTTCCACATTTATGCTATTTTTCTTTTCTTTCAGGTTTTCATAATTACATTTGATCCATGATCAAATTTAAATCTTCCATTCTATCACTGAAACTATTAGGATACTTCATCACTCACAAATCCTGTGGTATTCACTTAAACACTTCCTATCTCCTACTGAGAAACATTTTAATGAATATTAGAGTTCTCCAGTTCCTTTATTTCCCCTTAAAATTTCTATTTACTGGAGTCATATAATTTTTCTGTATATATATATATACACACACAAAAACAGTGTATGTATATGTGTGTGTATATATCTATATAGATATATACACACACATATATGCGTATATATAGCAAGAGAGGGAGGGACAGTATTTTTTATGAAATGTGGTTTTTGGAGTCTGAGTGACTCCAAAGGGCCTGTGAATCTTTTCCTGCTTGCTGCTACGGCTAATGTCAGATCATGCCATGACCTTCCAAACAATGGGAATACTCTGTTGCAAAAAGCTCAAGCTACTAAGAAGCAGCACCTGTCTGCTGCCTTTTTGATGGTTGTTGTTCCTTCAACCCCCCAAAATAAGGACAATCTTGGTGTGATGGCATAAAGAGGGCAGAGGCATTTGTGTGAGCTATACAAGGCTGACTCGGTAGGAGTCAAGTGAAAGAAAGGAGCAAAATGCTTGGGCTGCTGCAGTCCTGTACACAAAGAAGTTCAGCTGTCCTCCATACACAGGTGAAAAGAGCCAGGAAGGAGATGGACATCTGGGCCGATGGATTCCCACTGGTTTTGTCAGCTCCCAGCTGCCACACGTCTGGCAGCTCAGCAGCCAGCCTCCACAGATCCTCTGATGTAAATGACAGGAAACAGCACAAAAAAGAGATGTCAGTCCTATTTCGGAGAGATTTTAAAAGGAAGATGAGTGCATTTTTTTTACGTAGTCACTTTTCCTATAGTGATGGTCAGAAGAGGAGCCCTTCCTCTCATGAGCCTCTGTCAAAAGAAAAGAAGGTGTGAGTTGACCTTGGACAGTAGGCAGGCGCTCACCCAGCTGCTCCCTCCCTCCTCAAGAGGACAGGGGGAGAAAATAAGATAAAAAAGAAAATGGGTTGAGATGAAGGCTTACCAATTACCATCACTGGCAAGACAGACTCAACTTGGGGAAAATTAATTAAATTTACTGCCAGCTAAAAATAGGGTAGGATGGTGAGAAATAAAAGAATTGACACACCTTCCCTTCATCCCCTCTGATTCCCAGGTTCACCTTCATTCCTGACTCCTCTACCTCCTCCTTTCTGCCGCTCCTGCCCCCTCACGCGTTTCCCCGCTCCAGGCCGGGCCCTTCCCAGGGGCTGCAGGGAAACCCCCGCCCCAGCGGGGTCTCTGCCGGGGCCGCGGGGGCGCCCGGAGCCCCTCCTCCCCTCCTCCCGCTCTCCCCTCGGGGCTCGCAGGGCCGTTTCTCACCCGGTTTCCCTCAGCCCTGGCTGCCGGGCAGCGTTTTGCCCTTTCTGAGCCAGGCTTTCCCCGCGGCGCCCGCCCGTGGCTGAGGGGCTCAGCTGTGCCCTGCGCTGGGGCCGTTGGAGCCGGCTGGAACCGGCTGTGTCCGGCACGGGGCAGCCCCGGCCCGGCAACACAGGGGCCGCCCCGCAGCACCCGCCGCCGGCACCGGGGCACCCGCACCTGGCAAAAGTATATTGTGATGTTTAAATGGGAAACTGCTTAGGTCTTTTTTCCTTTGGATGTTCACCATCTTCTCCTACTCTGGTCATTATAATACATATAAACGTGTGTGTCTGGGGGGTTATATACATAAAATTTAAAAATATTGAGTAACAAACATATATGAAATCACATAGGCTTTGTGTTAACAGACCTATCGTCACGGGTGTCCAGTGGTGTTCAGGGCCCTTGAAAGATCATGTCCTTTCTCTAAATGACTACCTGTCTGAGCCAGAGGTAGGAAGCAGGTAAACTGCATGGTTCCCTGCCGCTTTCAAAGCCTCAAAAGTAATGAGGAATTTTGTAATTTCATTTGTTTGCATCTCCAAGCATGCTTGTTATGATCTTGCTGTTATTAGCCCTCATTTTACTAAACCTATACGTGTCCACTCCCTTTTTACGTGTCCCAATGTTACACAAATCAGTCTAGCTCATCATGGATTCTCTTTCAATGATGTTTTAAAATATGAATGATTTATTCTTTTTTTTATTTTTCCTATATCTTAATTCAGCACAGAGGTAATGGGCACAAACTAGAGCATAGGAAATTCCACCTAAACATGAGGAGGAACTTCTTTCCTTTGAGGGTGGCAGAGCACTGGAACAGGCTGCCCAGAGAGGTGGCAGAGTCTCCAACTCTGGAGACATTCCAAACCCGCCTGGAGGTGTTCCTGTGCAACCTGGCATTGCTAGCAAGGAGAAGCAAGTTACTGTGGATGTAATAGGGGTATCCCATGGTTAATTGGTCTAAGAGGAAAACAACACTGTATGAAACCATGCGTAAAACAGGATATATCACATTAATATAGTTACCCATGTCATCAGCAGATAATGTGCAATATAATGTTTTCAACTTCTGTTTATTTGGGATTTTTTAATGTAAACCAAAAGCACTCCCCCTGACCTGTCCCATGGGAGTCAAAACAAAGAAGGACTAACACTAACTTATGCATTTGAACGCATTGCCTGGAGCAATGGAATGCTAACTAGGCTTGCCTCTTGTCAAAACTCCAACATTAAATAAGTTTGTGCAAGTATCATATACATATGTGTATATGTTACGTCACGTAAGAACCCCCTTAGATTATAACTACTGTTTTGTGTCAGAACAATTACCACTATAGCTGCTGTAGCTATAAAGGCTATGGGGAATAATTTTCTGATGGTTCCAGGGAAACAAAAGACTTCCCAGGTTTCTATTTTTGGAATAGTATTGATAACTTCTAAACTTCTTCAGACAACTAGCTATTTCCTGGTAGTCTATCAGTTTCCAAAAGTCTATTTTGTTAAATCATAGGAAGGCAGGGGAACAGTAGAAATTACTCATATTTACTTCCTTCTTCAAAAGGTCCCTTAAAACTAAACAGGATTTTCTAATAAGACTTAAGTACTTTTTTCCTGGATAGTTGCTGCTGCTTGTTTAATTGCATTTTTTAAAAACAGTACAAAATGGTATAGACAAATTTAAGAAACTGAGGAATAAAACCGTTAATGATTAGTATTATTCAGTTTTAGTAAGAAATAACAAAAATGTACACTAAGAGTAGCAGATACGCTGCAATACCCATTGTCTATATTTACAACGTAACACTGGGTGGTAGATGACCTGTAAGGCAGAGTTTACTTTCTACCATTTCAGTTCCTCTCCATTGTAGGTTTATATTTGAAAGCCACCGAGAAAGGGAAAAGGCTGCTAATGCACATGTTGATTACAAATAAAGAGGTGTACCGAGTATGAAATGTTTCTTTTTTCTTCAATTGGATTTGCATCTATATAAGACACTCTAAGTAGTTACCCTGCTATGAGTTACTGCCCAGAGGTTCAGAGTCGAGCAAGCAATGGCTAAAAACTAGTATACTGAATGTTTTATTGGTCCTTGAACCTTCAAGAATGAGTCCAGGTTTGCTAAAACACAGATAGTATTGCAAGTGGCTGCCTAGCAACTGCACAAAAGGGAAAGCTCGTGCAACACAGCTCCCATGGTTTGTTACAATCTTAATTAGTCCTGTCAGTTCTGTGCCCACAAACAACTGGATTATAACTAGATAAAAATTGTAGAGTCATTACATTTACCTGTCAGACAGTGGTACAGTCTGCTTAAAGTGGTGGGATTTGTGAAAATAATTAAAAATTTGAGCAAAGACCCACTTTCATGAGATCCATAAGGTGCCCCAAGATGGCTGAGACTGGAATGATGGAGGAACAAGACATGGAGCAGCAAGCACAATGCACTGAAAGTCCATAAGATAATATAGCGTATCACTCTTAGGAAACACTTTCTGTCACGTTGCAATTGCTTGCACAAGGGAACAAAAGGAAGAGTCAAACACAAGGAACCATCCGATACAAATACTATGGGATGGAAAGGTCTAACTCCAACCCAAGTCTTAATTAGACAAGTCTTGGAGAAGAGGCAGAACTGTTAGAGTCCAAATGGCTAGTCTGAAAAAATTGCGAAAGCAAAATTCCCTGTGTCACACTGGGATCCTTAGCGTTTGCTCACCTTCATTGTGATCACAACTGGTGAAATAGAGGAGAGTGGAGGGATAAAGTACAACAGAGCTATTTATTTTGACAAAAAAAAAAAAAAAAAGAGACAGCTGGGAGGGATTCCTACTTCTTATTTAGGACATCCAAACCTGTGATGTTGCTATAATTGACTGCAAGAGAGATGAAGTAAGCAAGTAAAGAAATCACCAAAACAACATATATCATTAACTATGGACTACATCTGTACTTTTATTGCTTCCCAGGAATGCAGGAGGAATCTGCTTTCCCCTTTGCTCATTTGTATGTTGTGTCCATGTATTGTCTGAAGCTTGCTTCACGTGCAGGCCTTGAAAGAGCACAAGAAACCATGCAGTGTTTCAGACAGTTAACAGGAAGATGCTGCTCCCTCCAAAGGCCAAAGACCAAAGGCCAACTCTAAATAAACTTCATCCACACTGATCTCCCAATCTGGTGAAGAGCATGTTCCTTGGGATGACATACAGAAGGAACTTGAGTGCAGCAATGAGACTACAAGGAGAACTTTCCAGGCTCAGACAGGAGATGAAGAGTACTTGCTCTATTGGAATGTGTATGTGGCCTCATTTGAAAAGGAGGTAGTAAGGCACTTCCAGTGTGAATTTCCAGTAATATCCTCATTTGCAGAAAAAAATTTATCAGTATTTTAAAAGCTTAGGTTCTAATAGAGAATAGCAAAGCAAATAATGCCTTTGTTTGTGAAGTATTTTACAATTAATTTAGAGGTGCTACAAATGTGACAATGTATCTAAAAACATTAGTTCACTAAGATGATCCTTAAAACTTTGCCTTTTAAAGAAACTTACCAGCAAGTAATTTGAAACTGCATAGTATTTAGTCAGCCAGATGTTTGCTGCCATTTTTTAATTATCCCTACATTTTAATATCTAAATGATCCTTGCAACAGAAAAACACAGGCAAGTTGGTTTTTTTTTATTCCTATTGTAAGCAAATTAGCTAAATTTTCTTGCAAAATATATTATAAGGTTAAAAATTGTCAGTACTTGAACAGAGAAGTTCCCAGAGAACTTCGGTTGTTACAATAAATGATGAATGGGGGAATTAATAAAAGATATTTTCTTGTCGCCTGCTGTTCTGCTAGGGGACACTGGTCGATAGTGCCATAGTAGGTGAATAATCCCTCTAAGCCGTAAAAGATTTAGGCTATAAAAAATCATACATACTCCTTTTAAACTGAGTATGGACACTCAGAAGTGGAGGAGTTGATTTTCATCAGCTTAACACCAACACCTGACTGCATTCACAGCCTCCAATTGTGAAGTAAAATGGGCTAGTGTTTTCTTGACTTAATTTTGCAAAAATATCTAAAGATTTATTTGCTAATTACTAAATAATTTAAAGTTTTGTTCTTCAAAAACAAATAATATTCTATGTTTGTATCATCCATTTTGTTCATCTAGTAAGTTATTGGGGGTTTACGTGAGAAAACAAATGTAGAGAAAGACAAAACTCCAGTTGAGAAAGCAAGCAAGCTGTTGCATTAAAACAAATCCATTCCTTGTCTCACGAAGAAATTTTTTACTGTATTTTGGATGGACAAGAGAGAAGTTGGGAGTTAATCATGCATTTGTTAAGGCAAACAGGAGTACATTGCAATTGCTGATGTTAAAGATGATCAGTCCTGAAAAAAGCTGTGACATGAAGAGAAATGGCTTATTTGGAAGAAATGGAAGAGGAAAACCAAACAGGGTTTAACAAGTATGCCACAGGGAAGGAGTAGTGTCAAAAATTAGATGTAATTCCATGCTTGAAAAAACACTGCAATTTAAAATGACGGATCAGAAATGAAGGATAGAAATGACATAGGCTAAAGATTAACCTATTTTTGGAAGTTAAACTTAAGAACCTAACTCAACATTCACACATGCATGCACAAAAATTTGGCCATAGGTACAGTATTTATTGCTATGGCATAAAAAAAAGCACTCTGAAATAAAGCAATAAAGATGTCCAAAATTGCATTATGTTTGGGAAATGACATTTTGCCACTCTGAGGTATAGAAACTTCAGTGAAAAAAATCCATGTATTCATTTACCTGACAGATAAACAGATGTTGATAAAGCGCTTGCCATTGCTTCCCAAAAAAATACCTAAACTTTTTTTGTAGGTTTTGCAGAAAGCACTCAGTCCAAGTATTGAACTGATCTGATGCATCCTGCTCTGAGAATTGTGACACCAGATTCTCACCCCACTCTGAGGCGGTGCATCTGTAGAATATGCTACAATGTTTTGCAAGAGTTGTAATACAATCTAACTGGCATTTTTTTATCTCAGGAATCTTATTGGTGTATTTTGCTATGCTAATAAATAGAAAAATCATGTTTTAGAAACTTATATTTTTATTTTTAAATTTAATTTGAAACAGTAACTTCCCTTCGCTGGGTAAAAAACTGGCTGGATGGCTGGGGCCAAAGAATTGTGGTGACTGAAGTTAAATCCAGTCAACGGCCAGTCACAAGTGGTGTTCCACAGGGTTCAGTACTGGGGCCTGTTGTGTTTAATATCTTTATCAATGATCTGGACGAGGGAATCGAGTGCACCCTCAGTAGGTGTACAGACGACACCAAGTTGGATGTGAGTGTTGATCTGCTTGAGGTAGGAAGGCTCTACAGAGGGACCTGGACAGACTGGATTGATGGGCTGAGGCCAATGGTATGAGGTTCAAGAAGGCCAAGTGCCAGGTCCTGCACTTGGGTCACAACAACCCCATGCAATACTAAAGGCTTAGGGAAGTGTGGCTGGAAAGCTGCCCAGCGGAAAAGGACCTGGGGGTATTAGTCGATAACCAGCTGAATATGAGCCAGTAGTGTGCCCAGGTGGCCAAGAAAGCCAATAGCATCCTGGCTTGTTTCAGAAATAATGTGTCCAGTAGGACTAGGGAAGTCCTCCCTAGTCCTCCTGTACTCATCACTGGTGAAGCCACATCTTGAATACTCTGTTCAGTTTTGGGTCCCTCGCCACAAAAAAGCATGTCCAGAGAAGGGCAACAAAGCTGGTGAAGGGTCTGGAGCACAAGTCTTACGAGGAGCTGCTGAGGGAACTGGGTTTGTTTAGTCTGGAGAAAAGAAGGCTGAAGGAGATCTTATTGCTCTCTCCAACTACTTGAAAGGAGGTGGTAGCGAGGTGGGGGTCAGTCTCTTGTCCCAAGTAAAAGGTGATAGGACAAGAGGAAACAGCCTCAAGTTGCACCGGGGGAGATTTAGACTGGATATTAGGAAAAATTTCTTCAGAGAAAGGATTATCAAGCATTGGAACAGGCTGCCCAGGGAAGTGGTTGAGTCACCATCAAGATATTTAAAAGACATATAGATGTAGTGCTGCGGGACATGGTTTAGTGGTAACTTGGCAGTGGTAGGTTATCGCTTAGACTTGATGATCTTAAAGGTCTCTTCCTACCAAAACTATTTAATGACGCTATGATTCTATCCTATCAGAAATATCTATTTGATTAAATACCATTTTTGTCACAAAAATATGAAACATCCTCTGAATTTCTGTCTTAGGCATTGATTTGAATTTAAAATGATGGATAAGAGATGAAGAATAAAACCAACCTAGGCTACAGATAAAATTATTTTTGACAAGTTTTGTCCTCTATGTAGTTACAGAAATATAAAAATAGGTATTAAAAAAAAGAAATAGAGGAAGACTAAGATAGAAGCTGGCCATTTTATATGTGTACGTGTGCCACCACATGAAACATGTATGGATGCTCTTGCTGGAAAAACTTATATATATATACTTGTTTAACATTTGTTCAGTTAATGTATTCTACAGTTTAAGTCAATATGTGTATAGTTTGAATATGGAGTTGTCTTAACACTTCTAGTCGTCTTAAAGTAATCAGAGAGCTGTATCAAAAACCTAGGTGTATTTTGGTTTTTTGTTGTTTGTTTGCTTGCTTTTTTCCTGCAGCTTATTCAAACCATAAGTGCAGTAGACAAAGATGACCCTCTTGGTGGACAAAAATTTTTCTTCAGTTTAGCTGCTGTTAACCCTAACTTCACTGTTCAGGATAATGAAGGTAAAATTCATGCCTGTTCCAGGGAAAGAGTTTTATCTTTGCTGTCTGGACTATATTTGCTTTTGATGTCTATCAATAAGTAGAGAGGCCATTGAGGTTGCTGCTAGCAAGAAAAATAATTTTATCTGAATGTTTGTAGTTTAGGACTTCTACATTTTTATGTGTGTAAGGGAGGCAAAAATTAGGATGGCAAAAATGTGATAAAACAAATTGTAAAGAAAATCAGTCAAAGTGTTGGTTTGGGGTGAGTAGCCAGATGAAGTGCTTGACTGAAGAAGAAAAAAAGGTTTCAAAAATGGCTCTACCTGATTAGTTCAGATTTTCCACTTTATCCTTCTGTCACATAGCTCTTTTTCCCCTGGTCTTCTGTTTTTTCTTCTTTCTGACCATTAATGAAAATAATAGTTCTGAGCACATAGCCACTTTGTCTTTTCTTTTAGTCCTTTGTCAATCTTTATCAGAGAAAATTTTTAGAAGATTCTGTTGGAGAAGGGGAACTATGCACCCATTTTGGCCCTCATTGTCTGTATGACTAACTGAGAGAGCTCTAGATTACAGAAGAAATAAATGAGGGGTACATGATACCAGCCTTCAAATGTATTAAAGGCATAAAGGCAATGGAAATAATCCTTTTTTCCTGATGAACATTGCAGGAAGTAATAGCCTGCAAACAACATGAAAAATTTTAGGTTAGATAGAGAAAAAAATTCTAACAGTAGGGAAGGTGAAGAAATGAAATCAAATTGTTTGGGTACCTTATAAAATTCCCAGCAGCAGAGGTATTTAAAGATCCATCAGACACGTAGTTTTTGATGTTGAATGAAAACAAATAGCATACAAATTCCCAAAACCAATGAAGGGATGCAATAAAGGAAAATTTTGTGTTTCACATCATGAAGGCTATGAAAAAAAAATATTAATATTTTAAACAAGATTATATCCTGGTGACTAGGTCCTGAGTGTGTAGAGGTACAGACCTTGCTATTTTTTTTCTATCTTTAATTATTTTCTTTCTTTTTGCACATGGATTATTTGAATTCAGCCTGAAGCTGGCTGGCAAGATAGCTAACCACTTACCTCAAGAGGTCCACAAGTGTGATGAAAATTAGATTTTTCCTTCTAATGGAGGCTAAATATGTATTTTCTCTCTTTTGGACCAAAAGGTTAGCAACTTTAGAGTTGTCTCACACTCTAGTGTTGTGGCCCTAAAAATAGAAGAAATAGTCTCTCCCTGTTATTCATTACTTCCCTTCCCTCTGGCCACTCAGTGAACAGCTTTTCAAGCTGAAGTGTACCGCATACAACTAAGATATGTCTGCTACAAATACAGTTTAGTAAATTCACTTCTCAAAACTGCAGGAATACCGACCATCTTTCACATTTTCTGAATTCCTAGGACAATTTTTACCTACAAAATCTATTCCATGTGCTAAGGTACATAAATCATTGTTCTATGGTATGTTGAAAGTGTTTTGGTATGGAAAATCTCATACCGAGTTTACAGATAGCAGTCCTGTGGGTGTTGTCACGGGAGAGCCGTAGAAAGAATCTTTCAGAACAGCGTGCTTGTTGAACAGCGTGAAGCAGAAGTTTATTTTTTCTCAGTTGGCCACTTCATTTCAGGGCTTCAGCCCTGAACTGGAACTGTGTCACGCACTGCATGCATTAATCTATAAAACATTTTAAGCTTTGAGAAACTCTCATTTCAAATCACACTCGAAGGCAGTGCAAAGGCACAGAGGAATGGGCCAGATGTACATAAAAAATTATAAATAGCTTTCTAATCAAATGGGAATGACATTAGAAAAAGAGAGAGATCACTATGATATCAGGAACAGTTTAAAATGCAACCAGTGATGTAAAATGTGGTGGTTTGCACGTACTATAAATGATACATTTTATATTCATACACTCTACAATAGTGTATTTTAATCCATCTAGATAACACTGCCAGAATTTTGACAAGAAGGAATGGCTTCAGTCGACATGAAATAAGTACTTACCTTCTACCAGTGGTGATATCGGACAATGACTACCCAATCCAGAGCAGCACTGGCACGCTGACCATTCGAGTGTGTGCCTGCGACAGCCGGGGGAACATGCAGTCCTGCAACGCGGAGGCTTTGCTCCTCCCTGCTGGCCTCAGCACCGGGGCGCTGGTTGCCATTCTCCTCTGCATCATTATCCTGCTAGGTAAGAAAAAGAAATGTGTCTTTACCCCTGTGAACAAATGCTTCAGGCCTGGTTCATTTTACAAAATTGTGCAGGTTGGTAAAATTAATGATTTTGCAAGAAGAATTCAACTGCAACTTGATACAAAATTTAAAAAAAAAAAAGACAAAACCCATTTATCTGGGAACTGGACATTGTAAATAAGAATTCAAGTGCCAGACTGTTAAAACTATCAGTGTGCAACCAGAAGCTAATTTTTGTTATTCTGTTAAGCCGTCTGAAAAAGATCAGAGAGGAAGAATAGCATAATCAAAATTCACTTTCATGTCTTTCATTTTAAATTTTTTTGAGGGAATGTCTCTTTTTTATTTAAATAACTAACTAAAGTCAACATGCAGTATATATTTCACACAGAATATGCCAGTAAATAGTATTTTTGCTATATTAAAGCACTGCCTATCCAGAAGTTTCTGTGCTGTAATTTTAAAAAAGTGCATTTTGTAAAACCTCCATTTTGTGGTTTTCAGAATATCACTAATGACCTATAATTCACCTCAAATGCAGCATTTAACAATATACTTTGAGCTTGAAAAAGGGAAAAGATCTTCAGAATAGACCTAGCTATTTTAAAACTCATTAAAGTCACAGGAGTATGTAGACAATCTCATGGTTCTATAAAGCAGAGCACGCAAAGTGTGTGCAAAATAGCACATTTTGATATAGATCTTACTGTGCTACCGTAATAAAAATACAGATATTTATCCGTTTATCAGAGAGAAATTAATTGCTAAAATGTAGCTGGAATAAAGCTCTTTTACTTGGTGGATTTAGTGCTAAGAAATTGTTAAATAAAGATCTTTACCCATTCTTTGTTTCACTCTAAGTTATAGTGGTGCTGTTTGCTGCTCTAAAGAGGCAACGAAAGAAGGAGCCTTTGATCCTCTCTAAAGAGGACATCAGAGACAACATTGTGAGTTATAATGATGAAGGCGGTGGAGAGGAAGACACCCAAGCCTTTGATATTGGCACACTGAGGAATCCTGCAGCTATCGAAGATAAGAAGCTTCGACGAGACATTCTCCCTGAGACCTTATTTGTACCACGGAGGACTCCTTCAGCACCAGATAACACAGATGTCCGAGATTTCATTAACCAAAGGCTTAAAGAGCATGATACTGATCCTTCTGCACCACCGTATGACTCACTTGCAACCTATGCCTACGAAGGAAATGATTCAATAGCTGAATCCTTGAGCTCCTTAGAGTCGGGTACTACCGAAGGAGACCAAAACTATGATTACCTCCGAGAATGGGGCCCTCGGTTTAATAAGCTAGCTGAAATGTATGGTGGAGGAGAAAGTGACAAAGACACTTCTTGACCTACAGTAGGCTACATTTTTGTTTCCTTTGAGCGGAAGTAATTTTACAGACACCTTCTGCACTCAACAGTATTTAACATTCAGGAAAATTTTCCTGCCACTCAGCACAATGGTTTCCTTTTAAAAATTGTTTTTAATTTGTCCATTAATGTCATTCATTCTTTCTAGTAGGATACCACTTGGAATATATACAGCATTTTATTTAATCACCTTCCAAGAGCCAAAGCTATGGAAATTCAGTGTTGTCCATTTTAGTAAGTAAAATAAAAATACCTTACCTTCAGAAATTTGAACAGGGTGATAATCCCTTAAGCAACCTCATGTACAAGCCGCTTCTGTTAGGTACATGTCATATCCTTGCAAGTGCAGCTTTTAAGATGGCAAAGAAGAAAAAATCCAATATGTCCTGTTCTGTACATTAAAATTAAAACAAAATGTACACGTGGTGTTAATAAGTGTAATATGCAGCTGGTTTAAAAAAAAGTTTGTGCAACTCCATTTCATCAAATTCTATCTGCCAATGTTTTATATTTATATTTTTGTATTTATTTTTAAGAAATAAACCAGGTTTTACAACTATGTTGATGCTTCCCTGCCTGTTCTGGCCATCAGTTCCAGGCTTGAAGAGAACATGACATTTCTTCGATGACAGCACAGCCCACTGCTAGTACTTCTGTGCTGCAGTATTCTCCATACATTTAACACAATCTGAAGTGCTTGCGCTCACAGGGAGAGGATCAAGTTATAGACCTATTGGCTTGATCAAAAGTGCTATTTCCTACAGTTGTCATGTTTAAGAGAAATCTTGTGCTATTTTTGAGCTGAACTAATAATATTCTATTCTAGAAAGTTGAACTACTATATTGTCTCAACTTGAATTACCTTGTTCTAAAATCATGCTAGGACAACCAATCCGTCCAAACACAAAAAATTAGTTTCAAAAACTGAGTTTATTTGTTCTATAGTTCTCCATTTTGAATCATAATTACATCATCAGAGGTGATCTGTAACTGCGATGGATAAAGTGTAAAAAGATGTTTAAACAATCATTTTAAAGCAACATCCTTTTCCAAAGACAAATCATTTGATGACAAACCACTGTGTGTTGTATTGCAACCGAGGGTAATCTAATCTCCTTTAAAGCTGGCAGTAAAAAAAAGTGTCAGTAAAACTAGCACACCCACCATCTAATTTACTGACTTTTCTATAGCTTGGAAAAGTCGAGTAAAAAGAAACCTGCGCAATGAGCCAACTGCAACAGAAATCGTACTTTAGCTATCACGAAACAAAGTAGGTATCCCAAGACATTTTAAGATGTCTCTTTTTACTTTCAATCTTTAGATTACACAAATCTATTTAGTAAACAAGCACTGAGATTTCAAAACGTTGCTGAGATGAGATAATTTCAGAGTAAAAGCAGGAAGTTGTAGGGTCTGTATTTACTTATTGATTGTAGAAAAAAGACATCTGAAGGATAATTCCTCCCCTGTCTCTCTTAACTTCTTACTGGCATAAAATCAAAGATATTGAAAATATATTAGTCCTTCGAAAAGTGCAATGCTGCATTCTTCTTTGATCAGACATTTCTTCTCCTTAATGGAGTGATTAAACCCAATGAAGTTGAAAGCTGAATACAGTGCCATTATGCAAGCTATTTCAGTGCAATGGAGACAAAATTTTTATTGACTTGATATCAAGTTAAACTATTTTATCTATTAAGAAACTGTGAAGATTATGGATTTTTCTTCATTTCACTCAATAATACCTTCATTAACTAAGGAATTTTTATATTCCTTTATAGAAAATAATTCTGAGAATATGAAGAAACATCTTAGATAACCAGCATTACAAAGCTTTGTAGAAGTCTTACAGGCCATAGGAACTGTTGATCTTCTTTATGATCATCTAGTGAAATGGATCTAATTTTTTTTTCCTTCTTAATCTCCATTTGTCCTTCAACGGCATGTAATAGGAAGAAACAAACAAAATTCATCCATTAAATCCATAAATAGACAAAAGGCACTCTCCCAATATTGTTTTCTGTCTGCAGCATCACTGAGAACAGTGACACACTATATATTTAACTGAATATGTATTTGGACAGAAGATAAAATGGGCTGTAATACAGCTGGTTTTTACCACTTTATTAAAAACAAGGTTTTGGTTAAACAGATCTAGCCAACACTTTTACATATAACTCAGTAAGAATCTCTGTTTGTTTCCAGAAAGAAAAAACAAACACACACAGGTCCCTCCCTCCCTCCTTAAACATATCAGCAAATGTCAAATAAGACTCTATTATTTTGATTTGTGTTACAGTACTTATTTCTGAATAATAATTATGTGGAAATATTTGTTTATTGCTATGTTTAAGGAAGTTATTTTATAATTGTTCAGCATAATCTGAACCTAATGTCTAAAATTTAATCCTGTATGCATTATTAAATAAAATAGTAGTATACATTCTAGAAGTATATAACAATATATAAAAATGCTACTAAAATTATTATATAAATACTATAAATGAAAATTTGTTTTACCTCTTGCCATATCCTTGGAGTTTTACATCCCGGTACATTTTAGGAAAAGGAAAAGAGAAATCCATTTCAGCACTATAGATGTTACAGTGCAAATAGCATTTCATTGTACAAACATATACCATTTTATTGTACAAATATCCTAGCCTAGTGAAAGTGGGCATAGGAACATGCAGTAACCTGTGCAGACAAATCACAAAAAAAAACATTCCGGGATCATTTAAGCAATGGACTCTGGTCCTTAATATTACACGCAGTAACAGAATAGTCCACAAGCAATGTTCTCCGTGCTCTTACATGCCACAGATGAGTCATAACAGCTTAGTAAAATGTAAGGCCATATAGTAAAAGATAAAAGCCATGAGTATTAGATGTCAGGGAAAGGGAGAAGAAAAGCATCAAGGGCACTACCCCACTGTCTTTCTTACACCCTTACAATAATGGGGAACTGAAAAGTGAAACCCCCAGAGAATTCAAAGTGGAGAAAATGTAAAATGGATACCTGCTTCCTAATTAGTACTTGCGAAGTCTAGCCACACGAAATTGTATGAAACTTAAAAAATGTAACACGTAGTAAACAAGACCCTTGTATTATTTACTCCAAATGAATTTTCTATACATTCTTATGACAAAAATGCCACAGAACCACACTAAACAAAAAGAAAATACATTAGTATTGCATTTCAGATGGAAATTACAAATTACTTATAAGGCAGACCTTGTGAATGTTTAAAAATTCAGAAACATATCAAAACTATTGCAGCCACTGGATCCCAGGAAACAGTGAGTTCTTAGAGTCTATTGCAACAAATTGATTTTTTTTTTTTAAAGGCATTTTGTGAAAGAAGGTGTGTAGAAGATCTTATATTAACAACAACAACAAAAATAGTAATATTTCACAGAGCCTTTAGAGAAAAGATTGATGGAAAGAACTGTCTAAGCCGACTAAAAAAAGCCAACAGGAAATAAAACAAGCACCTAAATCAACAAAATCCTCACATCGCACATCATCAGGTCAATATCCACCATCTGCGAGCCCTGTACATCCAGATGCTTTTCACTCATTTATTGTTACAAGGTGTCACATTTCCACCATTTGTCCTTCAGCCGCATGTCATGCTATACCCAGGCTAAACTGCTTATCAATTACATTACTCTCTGCCAAGAGTCTACCCTTCATTCCTCTCACTCATTGTCCAGTGTGACTTTATTGCCATTGAATCAGATTTCCTATAACGATTTTTTTTTTCTTGTGCTACTTATCACACAAAGTTGGAAGAAAAAGAACAAAATTTGGTACATTATTCTCCTTCCAATCTCTTCTTATAATTTCCTCCTACTGGAGTAACTACAAAAATAACTGTTAAGGGCTACAGAGCTACTCATTATGCTAATCACAAATGGTGGAGACAATTAAATCCAATCATTGCTTCCGGTTGTTTGAGACTGGTTTACCTTTATTCTAAAAGAAGTCAAATTATTTGACAGTGTTCCTCTAGGTTTATCCAACATTTGGGAAAAAGTCAATTCTTTGGGCACATCACTAACTACTAATCAAGGAACTTCTTAGGAAGTTAGTTAGTAACATATACCCCATATAAGCATATCAACAAAAGAATTTAGGCTTCCTTACATTTTATCAAATGAATCAACTAGCAATCTAACCATAAAAGTTATCAGAAGCCTTCAAAAACTGTATTATCATTATCAGACTCACTTGAACAGCACAGAAATCACCCAAGAGTAATCTGTTCACAGCAAGATGAGCAAATAGATGTTCAAGCTAAAACTATTTCACTTATTCATAACAGTGTTATCTACTATGTCCAAAACCATTATGTAAATAGTAAACATAAGGAGATAATAGCAAATATAAGGAGACGTGAATACAATTTCTTTCCCAACAAAACATCATGGGCTTCTCTACTGTCTCTCTAGTTTTTCAAAGGCTTATTCAAACTCTAGTCTAATATGGTTGAACTGGCTGAAAAGTCACTTTCCACATAACTGAAGGTGTAAAATATAGTAATAACAACATGGGAAGCAATAAGTAAAATAAGCCAGATAGAATTAATTATTTTAAAAATGTGGGGTTTTCTTCTCTTCTTTAAAGTTATTTTTGTTTTCATTTTAAAGGAATATAGTCAACTATGAAATCAAAATGACAGTTTTTAAACTAATGGGCTTTTTTCTGAATGTGAGTTTCTCTTTTAAAAAAAGAAATTCAAATGAAACTTTTAACTTTTGAGAAAACTTCATTGTCTTTAAGTTGATGTCAACCTCAATAAGCAATGAAAAATAAAAAACTCCTTGAAAAGAAATATGACAAATACTCTTTCTTTGATTTTTGGCTACAAACCAGAGATCAGATATATTTTGAACATATACTTGGCAAAATACTACTGAACTTTTCCATGAATGTTTGCAAAGCGGTATTTTGCTTATTGATTAAGCATTGGTAGGAAAACATTTCTAAGTATACTTGCCCATGTTTACGTACTATGTGTGCGAACTCAGAAAGCTTCTCTTATATCTGCTTTTTTGAGGGAAACAGAACAAAGTCTAGTTATATAATATTCATTAAAATGCCAGAGGAAAGCCAACAGTTAAATCTAGAAAGTACCTTTTATGTCTAAACAGACTGAAAATTAGGGTGACTTGAAGCTGTACAGTCACAAAAAGTACAGCAAATTCAAGAAAGTAATTGATCAATGACTCCTGAAAAGTTTTGAAAGTCATGAAAGTGTTGACAAACTTTAATTTACAGAGGAACTTTGGTATATTTAACAATGGTGCATGAAGAATGTGTCCATCATAATGCGTATCTCTAGTATGCATCTTCACTCATGAATTTCATCATTACAAAGAATTACAGAAGTAATGTACATTTGTGATTTGGTTTCCAGATAGTGTGGTAATCTCCTTGTTCATGAGGACAGAAAGTCACAAGATCTGATCACCTTCAGGAACTTAATTTTTCTGCTATGAATCAAGCCAGTCACAATTTTTACTTGCAGAGGGGGGAACTCCAGATTTCATATTCTGTTTAGATATCCAAAAGGTGTTTGACAAGGTCTCTCATCAAAACTCCCAAAGAAATTAAGCTGCCATAGTATAAAATGGAAAGTCCTTACCTGGGCAAAAGACAGAAAATCAGTGATATGAGTAAATATTCAATAATTTTAGGAAGGCCATAGGTGGAATCCTTCATGATCTGATCTTTTTGATCTGTAAAAGATGACGAATAATGAGGTAAGAGAGCTTATTCGTGATCATTATTAAGTTTAAGACCAGTAAATAAAGGGACCATCCTTAAAAATTAAGGGACATATTGCAACTGTAAAAGACTGGACAATAAATTAGTAGATAAAATTGCTATAGATTAATATGAAGTGATGCAGTGATGGGACATGGTTATTCACAAACGAGATCTTGGAATTATAATAGCTGAATGTGGGAAAACCTTAGCTCAGTATTAAGTAAATAAAGGAAATAAAATACTAAGAATTATTAGGAAAAGAAGAAAAAAACTGTTATGCTACTGTCTTTCATGTCTTTGTATTGAATGTTTTATTGCGGTCCTTATCACATTCTCCCCCAGGCAAGATATTCTCAAACTAGATAAGATAAAGAAAAGGTTGAGCTGTGATCAAAGGCAGAAAATGGTTTCTCTGTGAGGAACAATGAGGTAGGTTAGGATTCTTCACCTGATAGTATATACGACAGTTGTCTATGAAAACATGAATGATGCAGAGGATCTACTATTCACTGTGTTTTTCAATAAAAGAAACAGGAATCATTTAATAAAACCAACAAATATCAGGTTCTAAAATAAGAAAAAGAGCTTTTTTTTTCTGACATAAAACACACCTGAAGCTGTGGAGTTCCTTGCTGCAAGATTTTGTAGATGCTAATAGCTTACATGGATTACAACATTGTTGAAGGAAATGTTTCAAAAGCTCCTCAATACAAGTTACGGTCATTCAAGAAGCCCTGGAATTTTACATTACCAGAGATCATAGAAGATCATTCTATGTGACAGTATAACTACATGCTAACTTCACAGTTTTGCTCTTCCCAACCATCCACAGCTGGTCACCATCAAAGACAGAGTCTATAGACCTTTGGATTTCTGGTACAATGATTCATATTTTCTCATTTTTATGACATTTGCTCTGCCCCCAAAACCAAATCCCACCCTATAATTCTGAATGCAAATGGATCATCAATAGTTGACATTCTCTTTTTATACCTGATGATGATGATGAATCATCATGGGATAATTTTCCAGGAAATGTTTTAACAGTATCCAGAAGAAATGTAGACCAGGAAAATTGTAGGTGGTATTGACAGAAAAACTTTATTTTACCCATAGTCAGCTAAACTAAACTTTCCTTCACTACAGTTACACTTTAATATGAGTGGGCTCAAAATATGAATTTATTTGAAGAAAATTTAGTAGTGACATTTTCAAGACATTACTGGAATAATAACTAACAATCATTAAGTTTAACGTAACTATGTTTAAATTGCCATTTAAAATATTTCACTCTGCATGAACTTCCATCAGACACAGTAACGGATGTTATAGCTAATTTAGCTGCCATAAGTAGCACTTTATTTAGTAACAAAAGTTGGTGATACTTGTTCCTAACTCAGAGGCTGATGAAAAATGCATTATTGGAAGGAAACTGTCCATCCTCCCTCTCTCTTCCAAATAATTATTCCTGTTTGAGAAGTATTGTTTTGCTTGCTTCCAGGCAGAATACAACATAAAACACTAATTCTAATGTCAATATCCCATATATAGGTACATGTATGTATGTATGTTCTAGATAAATATACATATACATGTACACAATACATATGCATGACATGGGAAAAGAACATATCTCATTCATATTAACAAGAGGCAATTTTGGAATTGTCACAGTAACCTTTCTAGATGACACTCCCAGCAGAGAAACTTTAGACAACTGCTATGCACAATTATGCCAAAGACACATAAACCTTCCTGCATCATCATGTCAAAACAGTGACCTGAGTAGCCTTGGTATAAATGAGGCTGGAAGAAGAAAAAAAAAAATAAAAAGAAAAGTATGAAGATTCTCTTCTGACCTTTAATTATATCATCAGAAAAAATGTTTTTGTAAAAAAACCAGTCCTTCGTATCTAAGGGTTCAGTCTGGCCTTCTTCCATACTAGTGCACTGTTGAGAGAAAAAGGAAGAGACATTCTCCCTTATTGCAAATTTCCATATACTCCAAGTATTATGGTAGCTCCTACATTCTCTGCTATACTAGTTCATGTTGCTCTGTTTTCCTCTGTTATGCACTGAGTAGTCTTGTTTTGGGAATGGTTTGATGCTGCTATATAAAGGCTATTCTGCGTAGAGATTTGCCTTATTTGATACAGAGATTGGTATTTTGCAAAACAAATATTCCAACAAAAACTGCACTCTTCTCAGGGAAGCAATTTTCTATTTCTACTTCTATTACAGAGTCTAAAAATAAAATAAGTATCGGCAATCATAACCTATATAGTTTTGAACTTCTGAGCTCCAAACTGGTGGAAAAATATTCCTGGTATGCAAAACCATCTATCCTTAAGACCAATAACTCAGAGCTACATATCTCAGCTGGAAAGTATTTTCTTACTTTAGTAGATATTCCCCAGCTTCTTATTCATAAAATACATGTAAATTAGACCATGAGGATTTTTCTGATTAAATTAATTGTTTGTGAAGCAGAGAACTTTTATAGTGGTGAGCACCATTAGAATGCCAGAAAAAAACATAATACTCGATAGCCCGCTCTGAGCAGAATAGAGCCAATGAAACGTATGGCTAGCCATTGGACAAGGACAATAGTTAATTACAAAGGGCTTGCCAGCTTTCATTCAGTAAAGGAGAAACCTGAAAAAACCACCACATGTTTAAAGCTAATTTATAACACATGTGAAATAAAGAAATAAGCACAAACAGCCTGTGGTGGGTTGACCCTGGCTGGACACCAGATGCCCATTAAAGCCGCTCTACCACTCCCCCTCCTCAGCTGGACAAGGAAGAAAAAATATAACAAAAGGCTCGTGGGTCAAGATAAGGACAGGGAGCGATAATAAAGCAATTACTGTCATGGGCAAAACATAGTTATCACAGAGGCGCTTCCACCGTTGCTGATGGGCTCAGCCTTGGCCAACAGCAGGTCTCTCTTGCAACCAGCTGGTGTTGGCTCTATCAGACATAGGGGAAGCTTCTAGCAGTTTCTCAGAGAACCTACCCCTGTAGCCCCCCTGCTACCAAAACCTTGCCATGAAAACCCAATACACAACCTCAATAATGGCATTTCCTGAGTTGCCTTCGCAACCTTAATAACGTTAACTAATATATTTTTTGAGTATGATGTCAACTACTATGTGATAAAGTCATCAGACTTTTCCTTAGAAGTTCAAATTTTTCTGTCTTGTAGTGCGTAATAAACCATTTCATAGGTACAATTTTCAAACATGACTGGTCTAAGATTCCTTTGTAGTTTTAGCATTCTTAAAAAATAGAGTTTATTTCAAATGCAGGGAAAACTCATTTGTTTCTTTGTTTCCTGTAAATGAGCCTCTACCAGATTTTTGTTTTCTAAAAAACAGAATTTTCTATTAAACTTCCCAATAAAATTTCAGAATGCTTTGTGCCATATAACAGGATTAAGAAAATTACCCCAAACCTTCAAATAATAAAACATTTAGAAAGGAAAGCCTTGATATTAGCAGAGAAACAAAAGGAAATTCTACATATTTCCCTAAAGTTCCGGTGCACAGGGTAAAGACAAAATTGTATCATAAATTGTAAGTATTGTTAAAAGTAGATTTAACAATTTTGCTGTATTTATTCCTTTTTGATAGCACATTGAGACACCCAAATAAGACTATGACATATTGTTGTCATTTTATTCACAAGCATGTCTTAATACCATAGGCCTTCCCTCTACTCTGTCAGAATAACATCAAATTTCTAATGTAACATTACTGACATAAAGAGCTGTAGCCTTCTACATTTGGTTCAGAACATTAAATTCTTGCAGGTATAAAACGTGCTTGCAAACTGAAAGGGGTTATTTTAGCTAAGACAGCAAGCAAACAATCCTCAAAGTACCGGCTTTCAAAGGTCAAATCTATGTAGTTCCAGAGTACAGCATCAAGTAAAACATGTGTTACAAAACAAGCAAACCCATCAATTTCTCAAGTATGCATTATTGCTACTAACATGAATGGCAGTAAGCTTTATTGAAGATGCCTAAAAACTAGATTTGAGAGTAACTTCGAAGACCTGTAACAAGAAGATCAGGGGAAACCTTCCTCAAAGTTTTTTTGTAAGAAAAAACAAACCAACCCATGGAGCTAACAAGGAAATACACAGTCTGAATATTTAGGTTTCAACTTTGTAGCTATTTTTTGTCTCTGTCCGTTTCAATGAAAACATTTCTATGATTACATCCATTAATTTAATTAATATAAGTAAAAGCAATAGTAATCAACATTTATATGTGCAGATATTCTGTGTAAGCCCACTGAAAATAACTGCTTCTGGTCACTGTAAGCCATTTAAAATTTTCTAAGCCATTTAATGCACAAACAATTATCTTACATAAGGTATTTAGGGAAAAGCAATTCATGTTTAAAAGGAAAATGTCAGAGAGGAGAGGGGAGCACTCTAGTTTTTGCCTAGCACTCAAATGCCCTGAAATGAATGAACATCAGTTTGTGCTGCAACTGGAGTTTAAATATGAATTCATTCTTATTTATAACATGCAAGCTGAACAATGAGTTTCATTGATTTTTGTGCAGCGTTATTACAGGACAAAGCATTAAAATAATATAATAATAAAATATTGCCGTATGACTTGCAAAGATAGCAGATGTTTCCTTTTATCATCGTTTTGGCTTTATTTCTTTGATGTTAACAGTGGATGTACCTCAAGCAGTTGATAGGTTCAGTTCCGTTCTGATAAGCACAAAAGAGTCATTTGCAGCCTAATTGAATGTTTTTAGGCCCCAGTCCCTCTTGGTGCCTTGATATTCCACTGATGATGTTAATGAAAGTAGAGCCCTAAGTCTGGTAGAGGAGTTTGATGTATCATGAGACAACTTTCATGTAATTTCAGCACCATACAATTTGAGTCAGTCAGTCAGGACCACCTACTTGATAATTTTGGAGTTTTTAATCTCTTTCACAACTATAGTGAGTTTTGTCATGCACAATCAAAGAAGTAGTGAGAGCATGCAAAGACAGAAACACATAAATAAATAAATAAAACATATTAAAATAGTTTGTTCCTGAGAAACATGTAGGTACAAGGTAAAAATCAATTTGTTTATTCATTCTGAAAGTCTACCATTCACTCATTTGTTCCTAAACACAAAAGAAGGGTCACGGAGCTATAAAAAAGAAAAATAGTGGTCTATGAAATTTTTATCTCTCTTCTTCAGCAGAGATAGTCATAAGCCAGTCTATGTTCTGGGCATGAGAAGGATTGAGTTTGAAAAGAAGTTGGAGTAGATAACAAATACGAAATTAACCGTTGAAAATTAATTCTCATCCCCAAGCGAGCAACTTGCCAATCATAACATTTTACTTCAGCACTGGGAAAAGAATGAGTTATATCAAGATCAGAAAAAATGTTTATATTAACTTATCCAAGCACCCTTATTATATATTTTTTCAACTTAGTGAGTTTTTGCTTTCACATAACAAATCAGGACATGGTGAAACATTTCTAGACTTTTTCAGTATAATTGATGTGCCAATTGATTAAACCAAGCAAAGAAAAGAAGTAAAATCGCAACATAATCTAATGCTATATTTGGAAATCAAGAGATCCTTTTTAAATGGGCTTCAAATCCTCCTATTTTGATTTGTGGGTCTTTCATCCCTCTTACCCCTCCAAACATTTCTATTTTTTTTGAACTGCACTGACATTTTAAGCAAAGGCATATTATGCAACAATGCTGCCAAACTGCTTTCACCTTAATGTTTTGTGCTCAATCACATAACGATGGCATTAATGGATTCCACATGAAAGATTAGATTGATGGAATAATTGTTGTTTCAACTGTGCTATTTTAAGTCTTTTATTTAAAGTCTACTCAAGTACTAGATGTCCTATACTAGCATTATCAATGCAATTAATAAAATACTAGGAAGAATTAGAAAAAGTACGAACTTTAGATGTTTGTTAAGTGATTTTATATACTAATGAAATAACTAACTGTAAGAATTCTCATTTTAAAAAAAATTTTTTTTTTTAGTTCATATTAAAATAACATTATCTTCATAACAAAAGGTCTCATGTCCCACCCCTATACTGCATCTTATAGTGAAATTCTATTAAGAACATCTCAATATATTTTTACATAGACTGTAAGTATAGCAAAAAAAAATGTGGCGCTCTCTAGCATGTCTCAGTATGGTTTTATCTCTTTTTCAGATGGTAATGGCATCCTGCTCAAGATTCTGAGAGACATTCAAATCCTCTGTCTGATGCCTGAGGCTCTAACTATTCACTCTTTCCACCATTGGGAAGGTTCACTTACTGTATAAAGGACCTGTATTGTTTTTTCAAATACCAAGATATGAAAATACAGTGGTGTTCAAAGCTTACCTGAAGTCTTATCCCTTTCCTCATTAAATGTGAACCATTCTTTAGTATGGCATTCACGGTCTTAAAAGAAGGTCATATAATTTCTCCAAGGAAGCTCAATCAGTTGTCGCAGAAGGCATATTTTTCAGGACAAGACAAAATGCAATTTTGTATAGCATCCCATCTTTCATAAAATGCTTTCTAAAACATGACCACAGAACACTTGATTTAGCCAATTCAGCTTCTGCCATTATAACATTTATAGCAATGAAACCGATCTCATTTTCCTCCATGCAAATTTTGAGGGAGAGTAAATACAATGAAGTTATTTTGGATTTTAAGAGGAATGAATGAAAGAATGAAATCTTGGCATGCTTTTTTCAGATAAACACTTGAGATTTTTCTCTTTAAATATCCTTTGTTGTTAAAATTTTAAGTAGTAGAGGAAAAATAGCCAGGAGTTTTCTTTGAAAAGAAGAAATCCTTATTTCTTTTAACCCTTTTCAAAAGGTGTTTCACACCTTATTTCTGTGGATGTTATACCCTATGAACTGCTCCTTACTTTCATGTTAATTAGTTATCTCACACATTTTTCACAGTTCTTTTTTTCCTGGCAAGGTGTGAGGGTTTACACTATAAAGTGAATGGCATCATCTTGTGAGGGAGGAGTTCTTCTCTATTAAAGTCAAAACCTGGATTCTGACTTTCTCAAACACCCACTGCTATGCAAGCTGTTGTGCAAGGCTTGACTGTCCATAAACTGTTTTCCTTTTCTGTTGGTCATTTACTGGATATTGGCTCAGAACTGAACAGATACGATCAAATGCTGGAGGAATCTACTAACATGCAATGCTAGCATGGAGGAAAATGCAAAATATTAATACAAAATTTTTCTTCCAAACTTATTTTTGCCAAACCACAATACTCTTGTGAGTAACTTGTGATTAAGCACAATGACACCCAAACAGGTAGACAAGAAACGTTGGTGACCAGACATGCACATCTGTCACTGGGTGGGGTTCAAGGGGTTTTGTTGCTGTTTTTCGAGGGGGGACGGGGAGAGGGAATGAGCGGGGGTGGGGGTGGAACAGCATTTCCACAGAGGAATGTGAAAATTGGCTCATTATTATTTATGCATAAAATATATGTTTTAAGACACTAAACTGTAGACAGTTTGTTTTTTAATGTAAACCGAAGCAAACCAAATATATGTTTCAACATGGCCAGTTGCCAATGTTTGGAATAGATGTTTGGAAGCCATTGCACCCTAGTTCAATGAAACTTCAGTTTTATTTACAACTGAAAATGCTCCATCTTTCTTGACTGCTCTTGGTTTTTTACTGAATGTTTTATTGAATATAGAGTCATTGATCACTCTTGATACAAACACATCTGATAAAAGTATGAAACACAGGTAACTCAGCAATTAATTAAACTGACAAGTTCAACGTGGTTGTCTTCAAACTGTTCAGGTTCCAAGTGTGAGTCTTATCTCTCCAACCCTTGTTTTCACACCATCCTGCTTTTCCAAGTGTGAGCAACCTTTTAGCAGACAGGAATAAAACTGTACTTACCTGTTTAAGGCTAGAAGTAATGGATAATTGCCACATGGTGATGGTGTTCCTTTTAGATGTAGCAAGCTAGTGTGCATGTGCCAGTTCATGCACGCATTTTGCATAGATTGAAAGAAGTATGGTGATCATTTGCATCCTTCTTTAGTATGTCAGGGATCAGATCACAGAATTGTCTCATCTCATTTTCAGCTGACAACATCTTACTCAAGGCTCCTAGAAACCATCCTGACCAGTCATGCCCTATGAATTGTCTCAGCTCATTATACATTGCTTCTGTTGCTAACTTTCTCAGCTTTCCTGCTTACCTTTGGAAAATGCCTACCTCTTAATTTGTCCAGGCATGCAAACAGTCTACTCAAAATTGACCACATGTCAACTTATGAACCTTAAAAATGTCTCTGGGAAGTATGAAATAAAGCATTAATAGCTGTTTTAAACTTGGCAATAATGTGCTGAAACAAAGCCACATGGATGATGATCATTGATATTTGACTGACTGCTGAGACTGCCTAAACTTTTATTAGCTACTTTCCTTCCACTTTCATCCACTTTCATATAGTCATCTCTGGCTAAAAAAATCACAATTTGGATTTAGTTGACTGTCTGTTAACAGCACAATTAAATAAATTGAAGCTAGCAAATATAACTGATTTTTGCACTAGACTGTAACAGGCAGTTGTACATGATTGGTGATGAACACAATTGTTTTGATATTTTCTTTGTCATATCTGTTTGGTTTATTTCTTTGTCATATTTGTTTGCTGGAACTGCAAATGAACTACTGGACCAAGAATGTCTTTGCTCCTTAAATTGGTGGGTTAGAGAGCACACAGCTCCAGGTCCCACATGCAGTCAAATTATTCTCTTAAACACGTTTCCACAGCTTTTGTTTAAACACTATTATTACCCAAGATTACCCAAGATCTGGAACCCTATGAGTATAGTCTTGTTAGATTTGTAATAGGACAGGCTTCTGCTCCTCTTTCTCCTTCAGTGCAGCCTCCATCAACATTTCTGCTTTTAGCCTCACTCTGGATGAGGTGGTCAGACGCAAATGGAAATCAGAATTCTGGAGGGAATGAAAATGAGTTTTGGTTTGTTGGGTGTTTTTTCTATATAGACCCCATAATTTGAAATACATTATGGTGCAATATCATTGCACAGCTGGAGGTGAAAATGCTTTTTTTTTGTGCTAAATGATTTCAAATGACTTTGTGGACACATTAACCTTTCAGGAGAATGACAGTGATAATGAGCTTAGGCAAGATGTCAATTTAAACATTTTCATATGTTATCAAGACAGAAAGGCAAAGTACTGAATTAGTTGGTGGGTGGATTTCTTTTGTCTGATGAAGTCAGAGGTGTATTTACAAGAGCCTGTTAAACCAACAGGTAGAACAAATAAGACACCTGAACCTTACCACAATTGTTTATTTATATTAAGGTATTGAAACCACTGCCTAGCAAACAGGGACATGACTAAACAATACAGATCAGTCAATTTAGTAGCTTGCTGCCACAAAAACCAGAGGTTTTATTCTTCACAAGATTCTCCTGAATTTCTGCAACATTTTGCCACCTGTTAGGTACCAACTCTGGCACTTCTTAAACTGACTGTTGAGGAACTGACCAAAAGATGAGTAAATTTATCTCAGCAACCTAGCAGAAAACTGTTTGTTCTGGGGTTTTTTTGGTGTTCTTGTTTGTTTGTCTGTTTGTTTGTTTGTGTTTTTTTTCTTGTTGTGTTGTTTTTAATTGGATCAGAAAGAGATCACAGAATCAATAAAGCAATTGCAAAGGAAGAAACAGAAGCACATGCTTTGCTTCTGTTGGAAGGAATCTTTGGTAGTGGCAAGCTTGTATCTGAGAACAGTCATATTAAGATTACTCAGTTGAACTCAGGATCTACCTAGTAGTTCAGCAGAAGATGTAATGCAATGCACAAATATCTAGCTAATGTTTGAGATATGTGTGATAGTCAGAATGTGACTCACGGGAGAAGCTGGCTTCTGAAGAAGAGTCCTGAATTGAGTCATGAGCTTGATGTATGTTTTTCATCATTCTGCATATTTCATTTTTCTCTCCAAATATAGATAGGACAAAAGTTTGCAGAAAATGTTTAAGCATGAAGAAACCAATTCCGAATTGGAATAACAACATAGAAGGCAGAAGACATGATTAGGATGCTTTGAATTCAAGGTCCACAAGAAGAAGCTGGAGAAGTTTTTGGATGATTAATGTGTCTGCATTAAACACTAGAAAACAGTCATTATCCCTTGTAAGTCTGGTAGGGACAACTCTAATTTTGATATGTAGAAAAATAGCATATGTTAGCTTGGTACACAATTCATTTTAATTATCGTATAATGAACAGCTATACTTTATTTTTAAACTCTGTTTTTATATGTATGTATGCATAATAGATATACATCTTTTTATATATGTACATATATAAGAGAAGTTCAAATAGTCTTCTATATATAACATTTATGCCTTCTGCGTTGGTGGCACAATTCCTTTAGAGGCTACTTTTTCAGATCTAATACCCTTTCCTTTCTGCTCCACTGACTGCAGGTCTTCACTAAACCACAGCACTCCTTTCTGTGCAGTGTAGATCCAAGAACAGCCATAAGATTATTACATGGCAAAGAACCTTCAGCTTTTTACTTAAATCCAGCAGTTTAAAATTAGCAGCATCTAAATATTTCCTTAAAGCATTAATCTTAGTATGAACAATATATATAATTAGAACAGCCAGAAGAGCTTTGAATTTTCATCTGATTGATACACATTAGTTGAGTGAGAATTAATTTTAATTTCCCTTTTAAATACATGAAGTCTTTGAGACTTCAGGTTCCAAATCTTTAATTGTTTGAAGGTAAGTGTGCCAGAGTACATCTTTATCAGGCTGTTCTTTGAAATGATATCTGAAGACTAAAGATGTGATTTTGTTTACCCTTACATTGTTGTAGATCAGGATTAATTCTGCTAAAGCTACTAAAAACAGTAGCATAAACCTGTTGCAAGAGAAATCAGCTACTTTGAATTCTTTCTGCTCGAGTTTCCTTCTAGTGAACTAGGTCCTGAATTTTGTTTTTCGCCACGATTTTTCTGTCACTGTACAAAGCAATTTCTAGAACTTCAGAAAAAAATAGGAGATGCATAGGTTTGATTTATCAGTCTTTGGCAGTCTGAAGATCTCTGTTGACTCATAATTCACTGCAATATGTGGACGCTATTGTGACCAACAGAACAGAGAAATAAATAAGAAGAGGAGTGTTACAGAAGAAAGTAAAGTAGTTAAACTCAGTACTTGAAGTCTGATTTTCCAGCCCCCTTTAAAAGTACGAAGAATGTTAAAACCGAGCTCCAGACTGATCCATCTTCAGTTTTCCAATGGTATTGAAAATCGAAAAAATGCCAAATTTATTCAAATACATGCCTGTATGTGAAAAAACACATTTAGGCACAACAGATTATACTAGTAGAATAGAATATACGCATACAACCGTCACAACAGGTCAGAACACTTTTCTACCCCATGAAGATCACATTGCATATTTTGACAGAATCTAAATAGAATAAAATTGATCTAGAATTGATATGAAGAAGACCGCAGTTTTAATCTGGCAAAAGCTTAGGAAATACTACATACTTGCATGTTGTAATTGTGAATAATGATTAAGTGAAGCAAAGAGACAAGCAAGCCAAATACTAAAACACCACTAAAAATTCAGTTTTTACGTGCACTATTTCAAGTTAGGTTGTCCATTTTGACATACTGTGGTTCATGAGTGGATTCCATACACTTTTATTATTTTCTTATTTAATATATTATTCCATTTTATTATTCAATATATAGGAAGGAAAAGACTGTCAATATGAAATGCATTAAAGTACTAAATGGATCATCCAGGTAGTGAAAACCTTTTGCTATCAACCTTATAGAGCAAATGCCTGATGTTCACAAAAAGACATCAAGTGAGGAAACTAAAAGATAACAATTAATTATGGAAGTAGCTTGACGATCATTTT
The DNA here is from genome assembly GCF_028500815.1 of Rissa tridactyla. Lineage (NCBI taxonomy): Eukaryota > Metazoa > Chordata > Aves > Charadriiformes > Laridae > Rissa > Rissa tridactyla. The sequence goes on along the minus strand of NC_071467.1, from coordinate 85,498,402 downwards.
TTTTTCACATTAAAAAAAAAAAAGGAAAAGCACTAGTCTTTCATTTATGAGACAGGGTATAAATATGACAGTCCCAACACAGATGGAAGAGTTCTCCGTGTTTTTCCACCCTTCCAGAGACATTTGCATTTGAGTTAAGGTCATAATTTCTCCTCTTTTCCCACCTCTATTCTACACTCCCTACATCAGCTAGTAGAGAAGGAGCAAGCTCACAGAATTGATTAGTCTGCCACATGTTCATGGGGTAGCTCCAGGTGACATTATACACACTGTCGGAATGCAGATATCTTAAGGCAGTTCTGCACTAATTCTGTCACAATAAGATAAATATAACAGTATTGCCCCTAGGGCTTGTACGTATTTCATGGTACCTGAATGATTAATATCAGTTGATTAGGTAGCACAAAGCGTTCTAAGTAAAATGTGAGAGAAAAAGTAGGCTAAGCTTGTACCGTACTTAGGATCATCTCACCATCTCTTTAAAATTAGATTCATTTTTTATCTTCTAAGGCAGTTTCTGCAACTCTCCATTCCCAGAATCCCTACTATACCTTGTCTGCCCAAAATATATTCCCTATGTCAGAATATTAGTATATATGAGTGGGAAGATTACAGTTTCTTTAGTATTATTAAAAAATTAATATTTTAGATCAAAAATAAAACATTCACCAACTCAGTCTCCCCAATACTATCAGGTAGCTCTCAATTACTTTTCAATACATCTTTATATTCTGTCAACCTGTAGAAGTATGAAATATGAAGTCAGGCCAAAATATTACTTCTCCTCTGTGTAGGAATACTTCTCTATTTCTCATCTCTTCCCTGTAAGCTCCAAAATATTATGTGGAAAAGATCCTTTGAACTGACTGTCCATGTGCAAAAGCACCTGGCATTTCCTGTATAGCAGGTCTTGGATGTACGGTAGCTACTGAAGTTATGCTAGTTATGTGATATCTGAACACGTGCCAAAGTCTTCTCAGCAGCCATTGTCTAGAGAAAAAGCTGTCCAAGGCCAAAGTTACTTCTTCAAAAAGGTTACCTGTTATCTTGGGTCTTGTCTAACCAGCACTGGAAGGCTACCCAACTGGTAAACTATGGCACATGATCCATAAAAATTGCCACCAATACACAAACTTTGTGTCCAGTGAGAGTGCCCCTCTCTTGTAGAGACTTCGAACTTGTCTAGTTTGGAGAAAAGAAGGCTGAGGGGTGACCTCCTTGCTCTCTACAGCTTCCTGGGGAGGGGAAGTAGAGATGGAGATGCCGACCCCTTCTCCCTGGTATCCAGTGAGATAGGACATGTGGGAATGGTTTAAAGCTGTGCCAGGGGAGGTTTAGATTGGATGTTAGGAAGCATTTCTTTATCAACAGGGTGGTCAAACACTGCACCAAACTTCCTAGGGAGGTAGTTGACGCCCCAAGTCTGTCAGTGTTTAACAGGCCTTTGGAAAATGCCCTTAATAACATGCTTTAATTTGGTCAAGCCTGAATTGTTCAGGCAGTTAGACTAGGTGGTCGTTGTAGATCCCTTCCAACTGAAATATTATAGTCTAGTCTAGTCTAGTCTAATCATTGCATCTAAGTTAGAAGTTAAAAATATTAAAATGCGATATTATTTTATGAAGTATTTAAAAACACTTTAAAGAAGGATAAATGCCATACAATTTTCTTATTTTGAGATATTACTTGTAATAGTTTTCTGCTAGACTTGCACGTTTGGCATCGTCAATGAATATTACTTTTTTTAGGTGTCTTAGGTGTAAAACAATGTGCTATGAAAAGTTAATGTAAAAGTGAAATTCTGAGGGACCATATAAGTAAACATCTCTAATCACAGAGGCTAGGAGTTTATGTACTTATTGAAGTGAATTGGTAGTGACCTATTTCCAATCATGCAGTAATTACTTCCGATAATAGCTTCAGTCTATTGAAAATGCCACCTCTGTTCCAACTATTATTGTCTATAACATGGAGAGCTATTAAATTACATATAACACTGTTGGGATCTTTAATATAATTACTGATTCTCACTATTCATTGCAAATTATCTGCTTTTTTTTTAAAGATGCATAATTTCCTTTGTAATTTATCTATAAATTAACACTATATTTTTGAAGAGCAGCAATGAAACAAACACTGCAGTATCTTTGCCAAAGATCAGTATTCAATAGTTCTCCATACAAATATATAGCCTTCATTGTCTAGAAAGAAATATGATACATATTACTCAAGCAAAACAATTTATAGTAAAGATGATTCTGCACTGTAGTCTACAAAAAGTGAATTCAAAGTGGATTGTTTATTCCTAGTCAGATGGATCCCATAAAACTAAGGATACAATGTAAATAAAGACAAGATCCATATGTGAAAAATACAAGTTATTACTGTCACTGATTTCTTCGTTCTCATTGAGCAAACAATTTAATATCCCAGCACCAAAGATAGGTCACCAAATTAAATAGGTCATAGTACTGATATCTCTTAAGAAACATTAAAAGAAATTTGTTTTGAGGGGTATGGTTTTGCGTTAGTGGTTTTTGGTTGGTTTGGTTTTTTTGATTTTAAAGAAAAAGAATAGACAAGGCTGTTGAAAAAGAAATGTAGGATAAAAAAAACAAAGCGGGGGGAAGAAAATATGATCAGCATGTTAACATTCCTATGCACAGAATTGCTTAAAATTTGAATTTTCATTTCAAGGACTCTGAAAACTCCAGTTAAGGGGAATTAAGAAATGTGTCAGGAAAAATAAAGAACATTGCTCTTGCTGAATTTTTTAAAATCTAAAATTCTTTCTGGAACTTATTTGCAAGTATTTAAGACATCTTAGGAAGTAAGAATTTTGTCTTTAAAATGTAGGGTTTAAACCATAATATTTTCGACATGTGCAAACAAACTTTAATTTTTAATGTTACCATAAAATTTGTAGCTTAATGTTTAAAAAATGTTCCAGTCTGCTAATTAACAAGGTACACCGTGTACTGAAAATTGTCAAGCAAATAATTCCAATGCAACATTTATGCAGGCTGCAACTTCTCACGTTTCAGAAACTTAGGCAAGTGCTTAACTATGAAGGAATTAAGAGTCACTTGGAAAACAGATTATTTAGGTTACTCTTACTGGCCATAGCCTCATTTTGTAAGAAAACAGGGTGTTTGCATATGAACACACACATACAAACAGAAGCAAGGCTGTTGTGCGTAAATCCCTCACTAGTGACTTGCAAATCAGCTACCTGATTTCTACCTCATCTGCAGAATGCAAATTGTTTAAAAAAAAAATTGTTTCTACAGCCTTCATTAAACTAAATATCCAGGTAGAAAAGAAAAACACATATATACTTATTCACCAATCTGCAGAAAAGACATCAGTGAATCCAGAGAGCTCTATACCTTGAACACTTAAATCCACCAGAAAAATGCTTTCAGTAGTTCTACTGTTTGCAGAAATTTCCTATTTTAATTTCCAAGTTGAAAAGCAAAAGGGGTTTATGCCCTAGGTAGAAAGCATACATAAAATTGTAAAATTTCATTAGCACAATATTGTCATAGACATACAAGGTCATAAAAATCACAATTTGTTAGGAAGGAGTGACCTATTCCTACAAGATTTTCTTCCTACTCCCCTTATTTTTAAAAGAAAAATGTTTGTAGCTGCTCAAAGATTCTGAGTGTTAATATAAGTTCCAGTTCAGAGGAATTAATAACAGGAATTATACAGCCTGGCAATAACAACTACAATCCATTAAATAGGTGCACAAGTGTTCTCACTGATTAAGCAATCTAGATGTGAAGTATATTTACCTAAGCATAGCATGCATCTTTATACAGCTTTTAATTTTTGTTGTGTAGTAAGAATTCTTTCAAACTATTCTTCACATTACATAAAAATGTATGTCTGCTGTATTTATTGACCAATATTTTCTTTTTATTTTAACATTACAATAATTGTACTGTGTATATAAGATACTTGGGCTGTATATTAAAATGACACCTTTATACACTTTTATTAATATTAAATAGTTTAATGATTATTGCTATATTAATAAGATATATAGATAATCTTCCTAATGGTTACTGTAATATTAATAAGATATATACATTTCTGCAATGGTTACTGCATTTTAACAAGATAAACAGAAGACTTCTATAAGATGGAAGAGTATTAAATACTTTCCTGACTATAGAATAAGCTGTTACAATGCACACTGTAAGGCACAATAGAGAGATGTCAGTGATTATGTATAATAAAGGAGAGCCATATAGCATCCTTACAGATGGTGAATATTTGTATTACAAGATAGCTTAGGTTATTAATTTTAAAATAATTTCCTTTAAAAGTATTCATGTTTTATTCAAAATAAAAATAACATACTGCAACATTTGGCCAGTCTCAAATACCTCACTAACTTATTTTCTATAAAGCAGTAATATGATAAAATACGTTTTGAGGGAAAAAAAAGGCAGGCATTTGAAAACAAGACTCGTGGAGAACAAATGAGAAGAAAATAAAAGCAACCAAAACTGCAATCCCACAAACTCTAGTTATCTAATGAGAGGAATCTAAAACAAAAATGTTGAGAAAAGTTTACCAGTTATAAAAATCCTATTATTTTCTTAAAGTTCCGGAATATTCAGACTCCAGCTTTACAAGAATGAAGTCAAAGTAGTTCTTTACTAGTTTGCTGTGTGTACTATGGCAGTTTTACAGAAGCTTTACAGTCAGATCTACAGAACTCATCAGGGAAATGGTTATGAAAAAGAGAGTATAGACAGAAAAAAATAGCTGGTGAAT